>NC_044006.1:61801203-62401203 GCF_900496995.4 Aquila chrysaetos chrysaetos | reverse complement strand
ACAATTGAAAAACCTGAGAAGTTGATTTCAAAAGATTTATCTCCTCAAGCAAAGCAATCACTTTCCATTTGCTTTTTATTTTAAGCCAAACGTTGAAGTTGCCCTATGTTGTTTCACAAATAAGCTTTTATTATCAGCAACATGTTATTGAAAGTAGCATAGAACCTGTCGTGTAGGCACAGTTCCACTCTGACAGATGGGCATAGTGTAGGCATGCCAGCCAACCATTCTATACATCACCTAACATTGTATGAAGGGAAGAATTTTTGTCCAGGATTGCCACTGTGGCGTTCAGTGCATATAAGGCTTCAAGTTCAGGAAATGCGCTCAGACTGGTCCATCTCATAGGATGACCAAAAATTTAAAAATAGCCTGGGTTTTAGGTTCTGCTGGGTTTGTACTGGGAAAAGTGACCAGATGCAATGAGGCTTCTGTTTCTTTTTGGCTGTCTGCTGAAGTCACCTAATGGGCTCAGCCAAATAGAATTCTGCCATGGACACACATTTCTCCCTGATTAATTACCTAAGTATGGAAGCATAAGCAGTGTGTAATTTCTCTTCTAAGAAAGCTGTTGTTTGTGACTACATGCATATCTCTTTGGATATAGGAGGATGAGGATCTACTGATGTAGGATGAAATCCTAATGTGAAAATATGATTTTAAATAGAAAATTTTGAATAAGAATAAATCAGACTTCTGGAACTGAAGATTTGGATAGTGAAATGCAGAATATTTTTGCAGCTTCTCAGAAATGCAAATCAGCTATTGCTTGGTTATTGAGGTTTGGGGTTCTGGAGGGTTTTTTTTATTTTTAAAACAAATTGGCTTAATGCCTTGTGCTTGATTTTATAAAGTAGCCAAGCACTGCAGGCTCTTGGCAAATATACTTGCTCGAACAAATGCTTTTGTGTGTTGCACTAGTCAATCTTTATGTCTGTCACTTTTACCTTCCTCAGCATTTTTGTGTAGCTTCAATGTTTTAATCATTAATTTCATCCTTTAAATACCAATGGATTTTGCTAACTTTTCTGGAAGATATGCTGATACGATTCATTTGTGCTTTTGGGGGAACTTGGTTTCTGTTGAAAAGTTTCTAAATTTTGGGAAATGGTTGCATGGCACTCTCATTTACAAGATGGCACAGTATGTGAAAGAACAGGTGTGAAAAATGAAGTGAATAAAATTGCTATTGAAATATAAATTGACATTTCATGGGCTTCTGTTAGGAGAACATCTTTCTAAACTGTACTAAGTATTTAATTTTTCTTTTTAGCTGAATGTTTTCCTTCTGAAATGAAATTACATAATAATATTTAACCAACACTTCTCTGTATACCTAGTTTTAAATGAAAATTCATAATTAAGCTTAATATGAAATTATAAGATTTGATTTAATGCTTTCTTCCAGTACCTGAACTAATGTTCGCTGCATTAGAAGGTGCAGTCATCACTGAGAAGCTTTGTTCTTTTAACAAAAGGTACCAAAAATAAATTCAGTTAGGGTCATAGTCATTTAGTTTAATACTGTTATGATAATGAGTCCTATAATTACTTTCAGATAGTTCTTCCTTCCCAGAGGATGAGATTTTTAGTTTTGATGCCTGCTTAAAGCATGAGAATGACAGTAAAATTAATGTCATAACCTTTACAGCCTATTTATCGTTTTCTGTGTAGTATCCTAAAGGATTTTGTGTAACATCTAAAATAAATGTCTTAGTATGGACAAGCATCAAATTAGGTTAATTGGGTTCACCTGATACTCAGATTCAGTCTGTCTATAAGGACACCAGTTTCATATAAAAGACCTGTGGGTATCTTTCTGTGAAAATTGCTTTTAAATTATTACATGTATAAGCTCTGCTTCCTTTGATTGTTAAAGACCAATTTACAGTGTAGTTTTTTTCCAGTTTATTTGATATTTTTGCTGCTTCTGGTTGAAAATTCATTTATCCCTTCATTCTGTGGTAACATAAGGAGTAGTATAGGCATGATAGAACTTATTTTGTGGCAATAAGATAAATTTTACTTTTTAATTCTGTCCAACTTCCACTCCACTTGAAAATCTATTAGATTGCTGCTGACTGGTCGGAGATGAAAAGAAGATTTCAAGAGAATTGGTTTGAGTTCTGGAGTACTGCAACTTGAATGTTTTATTTATTGCCCTATGGTAGAGTTACAAACTGAGCAAAACGGATTTTAAGATTATAGAGAATTTTAAAAGTTTTATCATTTGGCTAGGCTCTCAGGTGGAGAAAAATTGATGATAATGCCAGATAGAAATAATCAATATCTTCTGTATTTGGAAAGAACCAGTATTGGACTCAAATGTAATCAACGAGGACTGTAAGAATGTTTGCCTCCTCAGTATTCAATAAAAACAACAGGACATCCTGAATTATTAGTGGTGTCCAACCTAAAATTTGTTCTGGACATAAGAGTGTAAAACAGGTGTAAAATTTAGTTAATAATTTTATTTCTAAGTGTGGCTCTTTTTTGAACATCAATGTGTTTTTTATGGGAAGTAGTCATGCCAAGCCAGATTTACAATCAAATCAAAAAGAAAATCGGTTCTGTTGAGGGCACGTATAGGTAGCTGTATAGATGTTATTCTTCAGCTTCTATACTGTGCATTGATTCAGAATTTCAGAACTTTTTTATAAGACTGCAGTTTGATGCATGTCCTAAACACTTGTCAGATATAAATATATGTAGATATTAAATGTGTTACAAGTTGGCTGAAAGATGTCAGAAACTGTCAGTGAGAAAGGAACATGAATCATTATACTTGTCAAGTTGTGGTGGGACTGGTTCCAAGACTAGCACCAGGCAGCAATCAATAAGAGAGTATCACTGTTGATAAATTTGAAAATAGCGTAAAACGCAGACAGGACAGTGACACAAAGTTATGTGGTTTGCATTGTAAACTGTATTTGTATTCAAAGAAAACGCGCTTTAATACAGTTATACATATAACGATGGATAGAAAAAATTGAAGGGATGGTAAGAAGCAGCTTGCCCTGACTTCAAAATCTTGTCTGAAATGCTTGGAAGAAGATGTGGAGCTTGTATTTCCACATGGTATTCTAAGAATTATTGATCTGTATCCTGAAGTCTGGTTTGTTTGCTGTAATTCTAAGAGGAAGTAGTAACCATAAGTGGGGCATCCTTTTAAATGCTCCTCACAACTGGGAGGGACCATGAAAACCTATACAAACGTGACTTCAGAATAATAATTTTGAGAGCCTTCTTTTGAACATAATTTCTTACATTGCTTTTTACAAGAATATGCATTGCTGTAACTACTTCAGTATGTTTTCAAGTGTTGGAAATCCTGAAGTGGAGGAGAAACTTCTGACTTTGTTTCTGTAAAAAGATCTTGTTGAGCAATACGGCCTTAAAGAAGGATCTCTTAGACTGAGTGACAAGTTGAAAATCCATGCTGGTTCCTAGAAGTGTTTTGCCATTCCAAAATTACATCAATGTGGTCTGTTCCATTCTTGTAGGTTAAGAGGGAGTTGTCTATATGTTACCACGACGTGAAACTACAAGTAGATGAGCCGACATCTGTTTGTATACTGGTTCTGAGAGATCAGAGGTTGACTGCTTAAGTACCACGGACAGAGGCTCTTTGAGGCAGCCTGGGATCTGCTGATATGCATCTGCAAACCTGTGCCAGGAGGTGCTGGTTGACATACAAGAGCTTCTTATTACATATGGCTCAGCACAGAAGATACAGGTACCAAAGAGCCTCACCTGTTTGCTGTGTGAGAGGTCTTCTCACAGCAGCCACACTCAATTTTCTTTTATGCTTTGGTATTGAACTTCCTGGAAATTGAATTGATTTTGTCTCTTTTATACTTTACTGCTGCCTACAGAACCATCTTCTTCCTGGAATGTCTCCATTGCTTTTTGAGAGTCAATTGCATGATAGTAAAGAAACGTATTCAAGACTTATTTTTGTGTTTGGTAATTGCATCAGAATTTGTCCTAACGATTTTTTTATTTATCCCAAACCAATCTTTTGGTACTTCTTGTGCTCAGAAGGGGGCTTTTGAGCTCCTGTCTGGAATGTTCTTTATGTAAGATTCTACCGGCTCTTAAATTGGCCAAGAAATTAAGCAAACTCCACATTGGCACAGCTGGCTCTGCTCATGTGAAATGTTATAGATACGCACTGGGATGAAAGCCTAGATCCAAGTAAACCCCCAAGTAGTTGGAGTTCCACCTGTGTCGGTTAATGGACTTGTATGTTACCTTCCCAAAGCCTTCAACTGCATCAGAAGAACAAGAGTTTTATACCCTGTGTGACTTTTAACATGTTAGTGGTGTTCAGCCAAACCAAACTATTATGCAGCCATTCCAAAAGCTAGACCATTTTATGATAAAGAAAATCTAAGTGGATAATAATGTAGTTTTGAATTGTCATTATATTGTACTGTGTCTTTCTTACTTGACTGTTGAATCACACTTGACCAAAGCTTAAGTAACACACTGACTGCACTGGAAAGAAATAGCCAACTCTTAAGTTACTGGGTGGCCACTTGATGTAATGCTATTTTATGTCAAACATTATGCATCAAATTTTGCGATAAGTACCAACGTCAAATTCAGGAGAGGTGACAGTGTAGTGTATGCTTCACAAATGCAAGCTAATATCGTAGCATCCATGGAAGATCCTGCTTGTCAGTCAGTTATATGGGATCCATGCAGTCAGATGTTTGAAGGAAAATGATTGCTTAACCCTACATTGTGATTCTTCAGAATGCATTGTGACATTGGAATTCATTACATGTCCTCTTTTCTGGCTTTTTTCTGGCTTTAGTGGTGGTTTTCAATTACAAGAAGCCTAAGATAGTTGTACCCAGTGTTGAAATATGGAGAGTGCTTATAAGGGTATGTGTGATCCAGAGAAACACTTGGTTTAAAACTCTGGTGGTGTTTTGCATGAGGTATGGGCATACTGGGATCCATTCTGAAATACAATTTCAGAAAACTATGGCTGTTGTCCTATTTTTTGTTGTTGTTTATGAAAAATTAGCAGAATTTCTAAGTATCTGTATTTCTTCTTTCCAGGAACGTTGTCGTAACTATTAAAGGGCATAATGCAGAATCCGTTAACTTTTTCTGCAGGTATAGTATACTTCCTGTACTTTTTTTGAGAAATTGGATGCTTGTGATTCAAAATGTGGAAGAAATATCATCATCATTAATAAATCACTGTATAACTCATGTCTACTATTCTACCCTAAGATGGTTTAAAAAAAAAAAGAAGCCATTATACTGCAGCATTTATCACTTTAAACAATTGCAACAAATTCTTCTTTAGGACATTGCTAGTTACTGTTAACACCTATAGTTGAAACTTGAAATATATAAATCTGCTTCTTGTTTGCTTCAGCAGAATTAAGTGTCCAGGGTTTATTATAATTTTTTTATTCTCATATAATTGAAAATCATTGTCATATTTGACCCCCATATAATTGGGGGTTAAATCTATTTGCAAGTTATGCTACAAGACTAGCACAAACAAGAACATAAGTATTTTCTAAATATAAACTTAGATTTTTAGATTTTAAATGCCTTTTCTGTAGCATTCCTATCCTTACTAACATTTTTTGTGTTTAACTATATTTCTTCTATGTTTTGTCTTTTCAGAAGTCATCTTCTGTTGATTTAGTTTTCAGTAGGGTTAGCGACTTGAATTTTTCCTGCCATTATTAGTAAGGGTATTTGTGCTGCAACTGTGTATTCCCAAGCCTTTAAATGTGCAGCAGTAACTTTTATTTCCTTTCCCTTTTGATCTGTGTCACAATGCTAATGTTTAAATACAATTTTTAACTTGAATGTCATTTTTAATGATACTTCTTAAATGTGAGTGAATGTTTGATGAATATGACATAAGCTCTAATGGACCTTTCAGAACCATTGCAGGTTGTCAGTTAAGTTTCCATTGTTAGTACTTATGTTAATTAAGAAAAGCACTATATATTACTTAACTTGAAGCCTTGAGCTTTTACTGTCATGTAAGTTTATACTTTACCTGTTTTGTGAAGACTGAGTATTTTTATGATACTGTAATAATTCTGAGGAAGCTATTCCAGAAGGATGTCATGCAAATTGATCTTAGTTGATGAGTTCTGAGTCTAATGGGACTATTCTTTCAAGGAAGACAGTACTTACTGTTGTGTAAAGTTATCCACCCTGCAGTGTGCTTTACATCCGTATGCTTATGACTGAGATACTTAATTCTAATACTTAAAAATCTTAATTTAATTTTTCCTTTAAATAACAGGAATTTGACTGCTGTTGTAGTCAAATTGAATGTGTTATCTTTATGTTAAAGCCATTTCTGAATAACAGGAGAATATAGACTGTGAAGCTGTTTGCAAACTTGAAACTGATGAATCATTTGCTTTGAGATTTTTTGAAACCTTTTTTTTTTTTTTCTTTTCTGAACAGAAATCTATTCCAGTCAGTATCCTGTTATCAACTTGCACCCAGAGTAAATTATAAAAGCCATGTTGTAAACTTTGGAAGTGAGGGTTTATGTTAGAAATCATAACCAGATCCTGACCAAGAGCTATATCAGTGTGAAATCTTGATATTCTACAAATATACTAGCCTTTGTATATTTTTTTAATATTCTTTTTACTATCACTCATTTTTGTCCTTGTATCAAGCATCACTTTTGTTTGGTAAATGTGTTATGGCACTTTGAAAATGTTGAGGCTGTTAGCAATTTATAATGATTTATGTACAACTATAACATTGGTATATTTCTTACAAATAAGAGGTTTGAAAATAAATGGTATTGGAAGTAGAACCTATCCATCAGTTACATTCAGTATAGCATTTTTGTCAGTCTTTCTATACTTTGAAAGTGCTTGTTATTTTTCAGTTGAGTATGGAAGTAATGGTTAGTGCAAGTTCTTTGAGTGACAGCATAAACCCTTCACTGCCACCATTTGTCATGTGATAGCAGGAGTTCTGTAATTTGATATGTACTACTTCAGGGCATCGGTATTTTTCTCAATTTAAAATATTTTATAAGAAAGGTGATTATATAACAAGCAGTTGTAACTGTGTTCAAACAGATGCACTTTTCTGAGTAATGATAAATATTTAACTTCTAAGATTTTAGTTTTTTCCTAGGAATTGTGAAATTATCATCAAAGCATCATATTCTGTCATTCACGCTCATGTTGAGCAAGTGCTAGGTTTTTTTATAGTGCTTCATAGTGACATAAAATACCAGTGTGCCTTAGAGAACTGAAATACCTTTGGCATTGTCAGATTTATAAATCTTTTTTGTTAGATGACTCTAACATGAAATAATTGTGTATCTTGTCCAATTATTGTGCAAAATATAAGGCTGTCCTGGTTTACCTAGGAATTTATTTAATGCATTTTTGTCTTTTTAAAATATACATTGGAAAAGTATATCACAGGCTGAAATCATAGTTTTGATCCTTGAGTATGTTTATTTTAATTAAAAAAAAACCATATAGTTTTTTAAAAAATCATTGTATAGTTTAGTACATTTTGTATCCATGTTAGTATGGTCATTTGGTGCTGGGAGATTTCAAACTTCAATTAGCCATGTAAATGTGTTTCTTAGCATCAACTCTCACTTTGCTGGAACCCCTGCTGCCTTTATATCATTAACATAAATGCAGGTGCAAATAGCATTTATGTACTTTGATAGAAAGCAGTTGGAGACATTTCACTGTGGGACACGACACTTTCAGATTGTGTACATCTGTTCAAATAATGTATCCAAGCCAGTGACATGAATGCAAGGATAAAAACATCTGCCCCTGAGACCATTTGCCATAGAGCAGATGCTTACATCTTTATTTATGCAGATGGCTTGTGTGATGAGCTAAGCAATGATGAAAGCAAGGAAGTTTGACAAAGATTTCAGGGTATTGCTTGGCATGGGAAAATATGTTGGTAAGAGGGCTTCGTTTTCAGATGTTGACCAAAAGAAGAACATCTGTTATAAATACCGATGTTTTTAGTAACATGGACGTGTTATTTGGGACGTTAACTAGATTAACACAAAATCAGTAAAGGACTTAAAAAAATCTCTTTGCACAAAAATTGTACTGCAGTTATAGAAGATCCTAAATAGTTTAATAGAAGTAATTGCTGTTAACAGGAAGGCTCAGCTGCTTTGCTTAAGATGTTCTCAAGTTTATCCAAACCATTGAATTGACTGAGAAGTTTGCAAAGGTAGAGTATTTTGAAATAATAACTCGTCACGAAGTTGTTCAGAGGTTGCGTGCAGTGCTGTAAAAGATTTCATGACCTT
Source organism: Aquila chrysaetos chrysaetos (assembly GCF_900496995.4). Classification (NCBI taxonomy): domain Eukaryota; kingdom Metazoa; phylum Chordata; class Aves; order Accipitriformes; family Accipitridae; genus Aquila; species Aquila chrysaetos. The sequence continues at coordinate 62,392,889 of NC_044006.1, read as the reverse complement.
GGGGATTTTGTAATAGAAGCCGTATTTAGCGTCACAAAATTTTTAGGCAAGTAGTTCAGCCTTTCTGTTGTTTGCAAATTGCTGTAGGGTAGTCGACGTGAGTCGCAGACCTAAACCGAGCTGGCACTTAAAAGAAGGAACCGAAAGTGCCGCGGTGTGGCCCTCCCGGCCGCAGCAGGGCTCGCCCGGCTCGGGCGGAGGCCGGAGGCAGCGGTGACGGGCGCCCGACTCCCCCTGCTGGACTCTGCGCCAAGGGGCTCCTTTGTCTGCCGGCGCACGCCAGCTACACGTGAATTTAATTAGGAAAGTGCTGATGTTTCGGCACATGGCAAGTTAAGGATATCATCTTTGGCCTGCATTCCTGTTGGCTGCGTTCTGGTTTAATTCCCTTGCATCTTGGCACCTATTACAAGTGTTTGCTGATATATTGTCACTTATCAGCAGTGTATTCAATCAATTCCTTTACAGCACATCCAGTACCTTCTTTTGAGAACCGGTGCTGCCTTTAAACAATACAGTGGCTAGCGTGAGCAGGCTTAGCAATGCCAATAAGCGTTGCAAATAATTGTAATTGTGCACAGGGGGAGGAAAAACATTCAGATACTGTAATTAAAATTGTTTTCTGCTACATCCTACTGCCAGAAAGGCCTAGCTATGTCCACGTTCAGCAACAAGTGATAAGTTTATATGTTCTGAAAACTAATGTCTTCCTAGCCAGGACCATAGTCTTTCTGAAGATGTTTTAGTTTTCTTATGCTCCACAGGGCTGTGTCTGCCTTTGAAAAAATTTACATATCTATATGAAGTACTGTGGAGATCCTCTAATCTTTATTTTTGTTTTAATCCTTAGTGGAATTGGCTACAGGTTGCAGTGTTTTGCATATGTCAGCCAGAGCTATAGAGTCCTTTTCTGAAGAAATTTGGGTCATGATGAAAGAAAAGGGGGGACAGGTAGACCAAACAAAAAACCTGGACAGAGATTCCCCATTCAAAATTTAGATCACTTAGGCAATTTTCAAAAGAAATGAGCTATTTAGAAAATCCCTTAGAAAATACTTTCCAGCTATCATCTAAGTTTAACAATGTGTTCTATATTCTGGCCCTTTCTTTGGGGAATGATTTCCCCTTTCTTTGGGGAAGACTCAAAATAGGCCAGGTCAAGACTGACAGTCTTCTGAGCCTCTGCTCATCTTTAATGAGGGAGCACTTTCCGAGGTTTGTATGACAGAAGTCACCATACAGGTGCTTTTAATGCTTCAAGTAAAATGTATTTGCTCTATTGAGTCAAAGTGGTGAATTAATTGTTTGTTTTTTCTTGCATACAGGCTCTCTTCAGAAAGAAGTGTTCTGATTTTCACAAAATAGTCATAGTCTATGAAAGGAATAACAATTTTGCTCTTCTGTTGTGCTCTCTATTTGCACATCAGTATTTGCAAAAAACAAATTTTGGGAGTAAGAGACATAATTCCCTTACTGCAATCAGATGTACGTGTTCTCTGTCCCATGCACGGAAGGGAGGAGGGTTGAACTCTCAGTAAGATGGAAGATAGATTCTATTCTCTGCTTGTTTGAAAGGGGAGCAAGAGTCTAGTCATAAAATATTTTATGCTTTGTTTGTAGGATGGTTCTACTTGACCCTTTTGTGCTGCATAGTTTCTGAAGAATTCTGCCTTCGTTTTTATAGCAGACCTGGTCATTATTGTTTCCTGCACTTAAGGAAAAAATAAGTCTATTAATTACCACTTACATTAGGCATATCAAGATTTTGTCCAGGTTGATGTGATCTTGATAGACCTTTTAAGAAGGACTTTACATTGACATTGACTTTACAGTGAATGAATTACTGTTTAGGTCTGTATCTTTCTTGAAGCTCGCTGAAAGGAATTTCGACTGGCAGTTCTCCCAGAAAATAATTTTTAAAAATCCAATTACAATCTTTTCTTTTGAATCTTCTGTTTATCCCCACTTTCTAAAGTACCTAATTTATATTTGCAATGCCACTGAAGGTTTATGAATTATGAGTTTATGACCAGTGCTTCCATCACCTCCTTCAGCTATTTTCTGAACAATTAGTTCCCCCAAGTGGCTGCGTTACTGAAGCCTTGCTTCACAAATCTCCAGGGATGGTACCCTCTATGGAGCAGAATGACTGGGCAAAACTGACAAAGATAAACCACTGGATTTGCAGTGATACCAAAATAATTTCCATTTGACTCAATTGAGTCGTCTTAGAGCAGCATGGTTTCTAGATAATGCCCAGTTGAAGTTTGACATGGTTGGTTGCTGAAGCTAGTAGAGGCATTTAGAAGTTGAAACACAGTCTTTGATATATCTAACAATCTCTCTCTCATAGAGAAGTTCCATGCTTAAACAGAAAAGAACCAGTGTTTTGATCTTTAATAGTGACTTGTGTAGTTGCAGAGGCCAGGCACCATCTTGAGCCCACAGATTTATCTGCACAAACGTTATTCCTAAGTTCTCTTACTGCCATAGTGAGAAAAATCTGTGTGTGATTTCTTCAGCTGCAAAGGTGGAAAAAGTTATTAATAATTACAGATGCTTTATGTCTAGCTCTCTTTATGTCAGTTTTCATTTCTTAATATGAAAATATTTTGATCTGCTTAAAACCTATTAATTATGTTAACCTTAATATGAAATGAGTAGCTTATAACTTGAAAGACTGTGCCTTCAAAAAAATGGAAAGCTTTTAAAGTTCACAAACGCTGCATGAGAGGTGTTAAGAGAACATGTGGATCTGCTAATAAATGTATTTTAAATTCATTGCAAAAGTGTGTTTCAAAATCTCATATGTATACATGTTCTGACTTTTAGGAAAGACTTCCAAGACTTTCTTCCTTTATACAGTAGCACAGAAATGGCTTTTTTTAATAGGAGGTTGTGTTAAGCCTTGCATTGCCCACTTTTTATATAAGATGTTGCTCTTAAATATTGATTTACCCACATGTGGCTAATACATTTGATACTACAACTCAAAAAGGTTACCTCAAAGCTGTTGGCCACTTGTTGTTCCCTTTAGAAATAGGATTTCATACATATTTTAAAAGTTACTTGTGTTGGGAAAATACAGAGATACGTGATATCTAAATATATGAGAAATCCAAAATTATGTCTTAGATTATTATTGTTGCTAATGCTGATAATATAGTATTGAGATGCATTGATTTCTTGATGTGTTAACTTCTGTTTAACATATCTGCTTTTGCATGGGTATTGGTTTATGTTACACTTTTCTCTGAGGACAGAGATACTGGAGCCAAGATGCTGGCAAGATTGTATTGGCAGAAAGAAGCCTTAAATAGAGTTATAGAATGGTTTGGGTTGGAAGAGACCGTTAAAGATCATCTAGTCCAATGCTCCTGCAATAAGCGGGAACATCTTCAACTAGATCAGGTTGCTCAGAGCCCCATCCAACCTGACCTTGAATGTTCCCAGGGATGGGGCATCTACCACCTCTCTGGGCAACCTGTGCCAGTGTTTCACCACCCTCATCATAAAAAAATTTCTTCCTTATATCTAGTCTGAATCTCCCTTCTTTTAGTTTAAACCATTAACCCCTTGTCCTATCACTACAGGCCCTGTTAAGAAGTCTGTCCCCATCTTTCTTATAATCCCCCTTTAAGTATTGAAAGGCCACAATAAGGTCTCCCCAGAGCCTTCTCTTCTCCAGGCTGAAGAACCCCAACTCTCTCAGCCTTTCCTCATAGGAGAGGTGTTCCATGCCTCTGGTCATTTTCATGGCCCTCCTCTGGATCTGCTCCAGAAGGTCCATGTCTTTCCTGTACTGAGGATTCCAGAGCTGATCGCGGTATTGCGGGTGGGGTCTCACCAGAGCAGAGGGGCAGAATCACCTCCTTTGACCTGCTCGCCACGCTTCTTTTGATGCAGCTCAGGATACGGTTGGCTTTCTGGGCTGCTAGCACACACTGCCAGCTCATGTCCAGCTTTTCATTCACCAGTACCCCCAAGTCCTTCTCTGCAGGTCTGCTCTCAGTCCCTTCATCCCGCAGCCTGTATTGATACCAGGCGTTGCCCCAACTCTGGTGCAGGACCTTGCACTTGGCCTTGTTGAACCTCATGAGGTTCACATGGGCCCACTTCTTGAGCTTGTCCAGGTCCCTCTGAATGGTATCTTGTCCCTCAGGCATGTCAGCCACACCACTCAGCTTGGTGTCTGTTGTCCGCAAACTTGCTGAGGGTGCACTTGATCCCACTATCTATGTCATTGATGAAGATGTTAAACAGTACTTGTCCCAATATGGACCCCTGAGGGACACTACTTGTCACTGACCTCCATCTGGACATTGAGCTGTTGACCACTACTTTCTGGATGTGACCACCCAGCCAATTCCTTATCCACCGAATAGTCCATCTATCAAATCTATATCTCTCCAATTTAGAGAGAAGGATGTTGTGGGGGACTGTGTTAAAGGCCTTATAGAAGTCCAGGTAGATGACAGCATTTTAATGAAGCAACTCCTATGTATACTTTCAAACAACAGAGGAAAGCAATTCTGGAAATTGAGAAAGTGCAGCTACCTAACAGCAGAGATTAATACTTTTTTCCTCCTTTTTTCTTTTTTTTTTTTTTTTTTTTTTTTTTTTTTTGCATAAGCTAAGTTATATAGTAATTCTCTGAAAAGCAGATCTGTATAAACTTTGGCATATATCAATATAGGGTTGATAGTGTAATAAGGAGTTTCGGGAAAAAAACAAGGCTGAATTAGACAGTAAACTGAAGAACTTCCCTAAATATGAACTATGTACCCATGATCTTGGATTACTGTATGAGTTATCTCTCCAAAATGACTGTTTATGCCAAAAATAGTTTTAGCTTATTCCCACACTGAAAAGTGTCGCTAGAAATTTTAAGGTTGAACATCTGTTCTAGTGGAGTCCAGTTAATGTCAAAAAAACATTTTTATTGTGTAACTTTGTTGTTGTAAAGCTCTCTTCTGCTAAGAAGAGTCTTTTGGAGACTATTTAAGGAATCCGAGAAGCATCCCACTGGTCACAGAATTTTTTGAAATGCATCATAATCCTAATCCCTTAAGATAATAAACTTGCACAGATGATAAAGCAAAGACCTTTCTAAATGATAAAATGCTTGGTGCACAACTAGCAAATCACATTGATGCTCAAATCAGAATTAATTATATATAGCTTTAAAGAGGTCTAATATTATTTTTTAGAATTTTAATGAACTATTTTGGTCTTGGTCCTCCTGTGGTACACCAGCACATGTTTTCTAAGCTTATTTGTCCATTCTGTCCAATCTTAGTGTTTGCGTGAATGATGTACTGTGATTTTCCAATCTTGCATTAGAATACATCTTTATATTCTTTATTCTTCTAATATATTTTAAATGGCATAAAAGGACTACTATGTAGATAGAATTATATTACTCTTTACAAAAAACAAGTACTAAAAAGGTAAGAAATGCAAGATACGAGGTTGTCCTTGTGGCTTAAATGCTTCTCATTTCCAAATCACATGTAATAGTAATGTTCGTCACCCATCTTAAGCCTGCATTTAATTCCCGTATCCCACCTTGACTCTTTGGCCTAGACACTTTCTAAGTCTCATTTCTAGTTCTCTTGTCCTCTTCATGCTTGCCCTGTATATATCCTAGTTTCTCTTCCACACTGTCAGCTCAGCAGTTAAGAGAGAAGGAGAGGCCATTTCCTTGTTCCAACTTGGGTGTTTGGACCTAAAGCTATAGTTTTAAGAAAAATGTAGCCCAGTCTGAAGCAGGAGTGCATTCAATAGAATGTAATCACTGGAAAAATTAGCTCCTTAAAGTATCTGTTGAACACATGCCAAGAGCTTTCAACTTTGCCAAATTTGGGCAGCTTTTCACAGACAAAAGAGACATTGCTGTGTCAAATACAAAGGTCTTCATCTAATGCACAGATGTGTTACTAGATTTTTTTTATTTTTTTTTTTTAAATGCAGTCATACCTTGGGATGGCTGGCATTTTCTCTTGAAATTAATTTTAGAAAATTATCCGAGGCAAATACTGAGAACAGAACATTCCACCCAAACAGTTTTTATTAGGCAAAGATAGAAATGACTGCAAATTAATTGTTATAATGTAAAGAGTTGGGCAGTCCTGATTTGTAGGCTTTATTACCAACCTTACTTTGTATAGCTATGTGGCAAAGCTAGTTTTGAACACAGAAGGCCAAATTCTATTTTCTAGAATATCTGCAATACCATTGATTTACGTGGGATTACAGAAAGTGTAAATCAGCGTAGAATTTAGCCCCTGTATTTAAAAGCCTCACTAAAGCTACTGAACCTTCATTTTTTCTGAGTTTTTTGTTTTGGTGCTGTTGACTGTCTGCCATGACGCTGAAGCTAAAGCATCCCATCTGTTTACCACATTAACCAGCTTTACTCAATTATTAAGCTATCACCTTGCATTTGGTGTGTAATATATTAGATTTTAAAACATTTTTTGAGGAGAGAAAAATGACAAAGAGCAAGAAGCAGTAGCTTTCTTAATGCATTAACTGGAAGTTAATGTTTTATATTGTCATTTTATATTGTCTTTTTCTGGTTTTTGTTGGTTTTGGGGGTTGTTTGGGGTTGTTTTGTCCTGGGATCTATTTATAACTGACTGAAGCACTTTTGCAGGTGGTGTTTTTTTGCATGCTAATCCTGCAGAGAAACATTGTGTCCAACAAAGTATGCTGGGTCAGCAAAACCAAGAAACTTGTGCTGGAAAGACAGTATCCACAGGTACATAGCTTGTATGGAGATTTGGCAAAACAAATTATTAACTATTACTGACAGAAATAAATCTAGTATTGTCTGTTAGAAAGTTGTGCATTTTTTTCTTTCCTATAGAACAGATATTCTTCCTTTCGAAGTCAGCGAAAGACTCAGCAACCTAAATATGCATTTAATAAAGTAATTCATTAATCTTTTTCATCTGTGTTCTGCTTTTCCCTTGAAAACAAGATGATCTTTTTGTGTTATTTTCTGTCACTTGTCCAGTCATACACAAATCAAATACATACCTACATATGAGGTGGTTCTACAAGGATTATTTAAAAAATTAACGCTATTACACAGTGGTTTCTGGCATTTTGGTGTTTTATTTTAATGTTCAAAATAGATCAGATTAGTGGGGAAAATCAAATTTTTTCTGATGCTTTCTACAGTGTCTGAGTTCAGCAATGTTATGTGCTTTACATAGAGAGCAAACTGAAGGAGGTACAAAAAGAAGGCAGAACAGACTGGAGTAGACCAGACTTGAACGACGTAGGAAGGAAGGGGAACCCTGAATGAACAGCAGCCCCATGGAAGGCTTTCTTTCCTCCAGAGGACTCTTCCCACAATGGCTATATCAGAGACTTTGATGCATCATTGATTTTTTTTTTTAGTTGGTGTATCACTGTCCAGTCCTATACAATTTTAAAGTTATTTAGAGGGGGTGAAAGCTTATGACATCCTGCAAGTTTGAGTGATTTGATACTTGCAGGTACTAGCATGGTAACCATTAATCTTTTAATAGAGATTTTTAAAGTAAATGGATTGAATTGCATTTGATTTAACCTTGTGCTTAATTATTTAAAAGTGTCTGCCTGTTGCCCCAACTCCATACCTGTTTGAAAGACTGAGAACACAGCAGTTAAAAATGAGCTTCATGTCATTCAGATATTAAATCTAATGTTTTCATTCATTTCTTTTATTCTTAATGAAAATTTTAGAGAAAGTATAAAAACTGTTGCCTTACAGTGGAGGACCTGTAGCCTGACTTGTAGAAATAATGTTGTCTAAAACCAAGGGCTGTCCTCAAAAATGCCATTGCAGAGCCTCCCTTAAGTGGAAATTCCCCTTCTTAGATGCAAGACTTCATGGGTTTGCATAGGCATGAAGGCTTTTCCTCAGGTCACAACTGTCGAGTCAAAAAGAGTCCTTTGAATTGGAGACAGAAATAATTTGGAAGAAGGCATGGAATAGAAGTGCAATATCCCTGAAAGATACATATTAAGTTTCCCAGTGGCCTTCTGGTAGCCAGACAGCCAGAGTGTATTCAAGTCCTTCAGTGTCAGAGTAGTAAAGACATGAATTACTGTAGCGATCTCTGTGTGCAAAGGCAATTGTTGAAACTTTTTGCCAAGTATAAATGGGAAAAAAAGAGTTTTGGTCACTGGTGATACTTGCGTACTCTAGGTGAGGTCAGTAGGACCTCCAGTCTGTGAATTGAGTGGTTGCTTTTTCCTGAACCAAGATGCTAAATAGTCTTCCACCAGTTCTTCCAATTAGCTTTCCCAGTCCACAAGCAAGATCTTGACCGAGTCCGAAGGACCATCAGACAGCTAGTCTGCATCTAGCCCATCTCTATATTTAGACACTGGCTAAGCTGCTTAACTACAGCAATTATTTTGGATGGAGGGAAATACAGAGTTGAGTATCCTTTGCTTACCAGAGGCACTGCAATTACTATTTCTGCACTAAACTGCCTAATGTAAACTTGGGAAAAAAAAAGAAAGTTGTACTGAAGGCTGATACCAAACATAGCTTGCCTGGAAGATGTATTTACGATAAAATTACGCTAGTTGGAAAAAAAGCATTTGTATAAAAATCCCTTCTCAAACAGTTATATCAATGGTTAGAATTGTGTTAACAGTGTAAGAATAATATTGATCTAAATGGACCTTGTTTCAAAGAGCACTGTGTGGTTAATATTCATGAAGGTCTTGGCTTCTAGAATGATACTTTCTGGTGGAGTGCTGAGAAAATATGTGGAGAGACTTTCTTTTAACGAAAAGTGGGATTACTGCCTAATTTTGCAATAGGCAGGTCAGTGTATTTGAGAAGCATAAGCTTATTTTTAAAGCTAGTGTCATGCATTATTTCTACAAATATTTCCTCCTAAACTCAAATTAACCTTTCTTTTGTGGTGCTTTGGCTGCCATTTCTGCACTTTTGCAGAGGTGGCATGTCCATAGCAAAACTTCCGTCTTTTCCTGAACTCACATCATTTGCTACGATTGGTTGGAGAGCGGGTGCCCTACAACTTGGAGTGTAAATTAGCACAGGTAGCAGTCTGCTGAAGTGCTGGCTTTCCTAAAAAGTTTATGCAAATCAATGAATGAGATTTTGAAATAAAGAGAGAGGTACAAGCCAAATGTGAGAGAAAATGGAAGCTGCTTTATGTTGAACATTGTGGCAAGCTGAATAACTGCTGATTTGGAAGAAGTCTTTAACATCAGTATATGGCAAGCATAAGCTGGAAAAATAAGAGCAGACTCTGTCCCCTAAAGGAAAAATACACTTGTTCTGTCATCTGCTGTATTTAAGCTGTACAGTTTGACCTGTAACTAGCATTGAAGTTCAGGGCTAGTTTGGTTAATGATTACAATACTTTACATCATTTTATTGTACTTCTCAGAAGCTCTTAAAAGTGTTTCCTCAAAACCGGCAACAAAAAGATAACCCTGCAGGAAACAAAAAAATAATCTGAGTATTATTAGCGATCTTAACAGTTGAAAAGGTAAAGGTTTTTCTATGTTTAGTGATTGTAGATTGTCGAAAATGGAAGTTCTTAGTGAGTAATAGTACATGCTTCTAGCTTTTGGAGAATAAAAAAGGCTGTAGGGAAACAGAATTTTAAACTTAACCATGTTTCTGCTTTTTCCAGGTTGCACAAACTCTGTAGGCCTTGACTTAACCCTGTGTAAAGGGATCTCTGTATTTGTGCAGGATTTCCATATGTACAGTCGTCCAGTCTGCACAGAATATCTAGAAATTCTGGATATCTCTACAGACTTTGAGCAGAAAGAAAGTTATGGTAGCACCCAGTAGTTTCACTTAATTGGAGGATCAAGAAGGTGCATAGTAGACTTGGGGTTTGATGCTGTAGACGGCAATAAAAGGATCAAAGGCTTATGCCCTGCATAGTTATTACTCCATGAACCTGCTGTAGGTCAAAGAGTTTTGAGAAGCATCAGACCTACTATGTATGAACTGTACAGTTTATACATGATTACTCAGTGAATCTAGCATGTCCTGAAGGCAGTGGATTTACTGCACATGTGCATACCATGAGTATGCACGTATATCTGTCCAGGAGTTCTGGTCATGAAATATGATAGCTCTGTAACTTACAGTGCATGTTACAAAGTGTGTGATATCTGAAAAGAACACCCAGGGTTAAGATAAACTTACTGGAGTTTCCAGTGTTGGTAGTGATTCACAGTTACCTCTTTAAGTCCATAACAATGTATAAATGTATTCGTAATACAAGGCTTTAAAATGGTAAGGAATGGAAACTTCCCTATGGAATTACCTTACTGCAATAGTTCAAGGTCCCAGCATTTACTCTTACATATTCTATTCAGATGTGATTCCCCTCTCAAATTTTTCTTACATTTTTGCCTTCCCAAATTGCCTTTCTGCTTGAGATCTTTGTAGTTGAATTTTCAGTGGTTGAGATTGTTGGGAATTTTTAATTCTTTTTCAGGAAACCTATCCCAGTTTTTGAGAACTGGGAGTATCGGTAGTTGATTTGGGAGTGGGTAATGAGGCTGTTATATGAAATGGTAGCGGTACTATTAACTATACATCAAATCCCTTTTTATGGAGTGTCTGAAAGGTCAGCGTATATCTCTCCTGCTCAATGCAGATTATATTTTACACATTTTACCCTTTTCCTTTTATTTTTTTTACTTAATTAACCTCACATTCTTCTTTACTAAAAATGTTTGTGACATTTACCAATACAAGAAGAAACAGGCAGGAACTGTGATATAACCTTCATAAATTCCATCTTTCAATAAAATATTTGAAAAACTTACTACAGTAGTTCTATTGTGGATTAAAGGCACATAAGTAATACGTGTGATTGGGTATTTAACAATGGTACATCTTCTGTCAAGTCCTCTTTGATTTTATTACGCATTATTGGCATGTTTTATAGCAGTAATTTTTTTAAGACTTCATCTGGTAGGCTTTGGTCTGTATCTCATAAAACCCCAAAATTCTAAATGTTACAGAAACTCTGAAAGATAGCATGACTCTGGTTGAGAGATATGATCAGAGCAGGTGCTCAGAAGAGTTCTGCATCATGGAGTTTAAATCCTGTCCTTGTTAGTTCTTCCAGCTGAATATTGCCAGCATGCTAGTGCAGCTTTTGCAGGGCAGAAGAGGCTTATAAGTGTGTTTGCTCTGAAATGCCATGTAGTTTCTAACCTAGAATGAAACATTCATTTAAGATTAGCTTAAGGGAGGGCAAGGGGCGGGGCATTGCATATCTATATTCAAGCATGTTGCTTCAGGGAGTATTTTTGTTTTGTCCATGAAACTTTTGCAACTCTAAACTTAATTTAGTGGTCATTTAAATACCTAAATATTTTTAGTAAGTTTGTGTATAATAGTATCCTTTGTAAGGATTTTTATTTTTAATACAGTAATTTGTTAGAAAGAAATACTATATATTGTATTACATCTTTGTTATGTTATTATTACAGATAAACACAAATCCCCTTCAGATATAATACGAAGTTTTCAGAAGAAAAGTCAGCTTAGGACCATTGCTCCAAAAGTGGTACCAAAAATGTTAACATCTGGAGTGGTTTCTTGTCTTCAGTCATCTTTATCTGAGCAAAATACACCAATTTCAGCTGCAGGTTCTAAACCACTGGTGGTACCAACCCAAAACTATGCTGTCATGCAGGTGGCTGGTCATGAGGGGACTTTTTCTCTGTTGGCCTTGCCATATGTTGCCCCTGCCCTAACACAGCAAGTCCAGCAGTCAAATGTGGCCTCTTCTGAAAACCTAAAGCTGCCTATCCCTAGGTACCAATCTGTAAGAAATAAATTGCTGAGTGACAAAAAACTGGCACAAGTCTCTGTTTCGGGTGCACATAACGAGATTCCTACCAAAGCATTGATCTCATCACAGACTTCCCCCGTGACTACTTTAACTGAAGACTGTCCCAAAACTCATTCTAGCTCAGATTCAACTGAGCAAGTGATGCTAACAGACCATGACTCAGCTGAAGTTACGGTTGCCGCATTAGTAAATAAAAGCAATTGTGTGGAATCTGGATGTCCTTTAGTGAACAAAACTGAAATTGCTAACGGTAATGTTTCTGGACCATCTGTAGTTAAAGACTCTTTATCCAAGCGGGCAAGTACAATTAATCCCATGAAACTAAGTCTACGCTCTGTGAAGACAGTATCTGAAACCACAGGAGAGTCATTCATAACGTCTGAGAAACTGAAGGAAAAACCCACGAATTCTGCAAATTCTGTTGCTGTCCTGTCACCAGCAGTTTTTGGCAGTACAGTACAGATGACTCCATTGGCACCAAAAGGAAAACTTCCTATTTTGCCTTACTCGCGGATGAAAAATTCAGTGTTCTGTAAATTTAAGCAGAATACTAATGTTACAGATGTGTCTGGTCCTTCACTAAGATCTGAGTGTGAAAAAATACCATCTTTGGCGAAAACCTTTCATGTTCCTACTAAAGCATCTGATAAGCGATTAGCTGTATCATTTATACAAGTCCCCAAACAAACCGTTCGAGAAAGTACCTTCTCTCCATCCAATAAAGTGGATGTCGACAGTCTTAAAAAATTGAACAGTGCAGCCTCTAAAAGAAGAGGCAGGAAGAGAAGAGCCCCAGATGATTTATTGGCTTTTCAGACCAAGCGAAGGAAATGCATCATTAATAAGTTTAGAGAAGGAAGAGAGAGGGTGAAAGTTGATCTTCAGCCACCTGAAGACAAAAAAGCAGAGGCAGTGAAGAAATACCGTAGTATTAGGCCAAAGCCAGTGGTAGTTGTGCAGGCTTTTGCACCACTGACTGCTGCGGCAATAGTAGAGACACCGTCTCCTGAGCAATTAGACCAAGATACTGTTTTAAATAGTTCACTTCCCAATAAATATTTAAGTTACAAGCAGAGTGATGCTACATCAGTTAAATCAAGTGATTTAAGTAGAAGTGCATCTTCAGCTGTACCTAAGCCGTCACATAAATGTCATGTTTGTAACCATATCTTCCAGTTTAAACATCATCTTCAGGACCACATGAACACACATACAAACAAACGGCCTTACAGTTGTCGAATTTGCCGGAAAGCATATATTCATTCTGGAAGCCTGAGCACGCATATGAAACTTCACCACAACGAAGGCAAACCCAAAAAGCTTGTGTGCTGTGAATTCTGTGCTAAAGTTTTTGGCCATGCAAAAGTGTATTTTGGCCACCTCAGAGAAGTGCACAGGGTTGTTATCAGCACAGAGCCCTCTAGTAGCGAGCAACAGCTGCAAGATGCTTTAAAGAAGAGAGACACGAATATAAAAGAGGCAGAAGAAGCAACAGAGAGGTGAGTGTTTTCACTGATTAAACACTAATGAAAATGGGATTTCAGGTTGTCGGTGGAAATTCGTAAACATCACCGTTACGGAAATTGTTGCTTCCCCTGCTCCAAGTGAGATTCCTAATGGTTTAAATATTTTGTTAAGGAATCTAGTCAATCCATTATTAGACCATCCAGCATATTTTAGCTGATTTATTGAATATAAATTATTACTGATACTTGAATATCCAAGGTAATTTTGCATATATTCTACTAATACCTGTTATACTGCCAGTGGAGCTATTTTGGTCAGTTCATTTCTCACAGCTAACGCTTTTTCTGTTAATCCACACTGTCTTCTGTGTCCTGCCCATTTGGGGGTTTTCCCCAGAAGATAAGTGAACCAACTGCAATAAGTGAAAAGCAATTCATATTTCAGTATTAGCTTGTAGTTTATTTACCCTATTAGATACAATTATCCCATTTCCTTCTCTGGAGTGCTGTGAGCTAGTCCATCTTGTGTGTTGATTACTGCTGCTTTTATGATCACTTAGCCAAGTAGAAAAGTTAACATTTACCATATTAAGATGGATAGAACATTGTTTTAACTTTGCATTATGATTTTAAGGTGAAATTTCTTGACACAGTATAAATGCTGGCTTTTTTGTTTGTTCCACTGTTCATTTACTTTTACAGAAGTATGCTTTATTAAGCTCAGGGCTTTAACCTGATGCCTCACTATGATACTACAGTTCAATTTTACACCTTTTGCTTTGCATAGCTCCATTCTCTGAGGCATCAGAAATTTTTAAGGTATCGAACCTAAGAAACAGCAGCGCTTTTCTTTCAGCCTCATTAGCCATTCTACAATGAATCATTCCATTTATCTGTTTTGTTGGGTAATCTGTCTAATGTGTATAGATACGCAGTATTATGTGGTCCTTTTCGTAGACATTGTGAGAAGGTTTCTGTGGAGATTTTCTTTTGATTGGCTTAACTTAAACCAGAGACTTGGTACCTCTGTGTGTATCGGTTTCCTTTATACTGCAGAACTGTCCTAAAACAATGAGAGGGGCTGTCCAATTGTAAATTAGGTTTTTAAACTTTTAAAAACTGTGTTACAAACTTTGGGGCGGGGAGAGAAACTTTGAAGTTTCATTGTTTCCATCTTGGAGTGCGAGGTGGGACATGTGGTTTTGCCTTAAATTGACCTTAGATCACCCAGTGTAAACAAGTTATTTTCTCTTAGTAGTATGCTACAGGTAATATTCATTTTCACTTTTCTAGCACAGAGCTAGAAGTATTTGGATTGCCCTCACTAAATCAGGAACTTAAAAAAATGTTATTAGCCTTTTATTGAAAGGTTAGTGTTGTTAAAAGATTATTTCTACCAAGGCTAATTTTGGAGGCAATTCTTAAACTCAGCAGTGTTGAACAACATTTGGTTTCAGTTGTTTGCTAAGCAGCCTTATTATTATTTTATTTCTCTTTTTTTTTTTTTTTTTCCTGTTCCAAATAAATTAGATACTGTAGCAACAGTGCCTGTTTTTAATTAAAAGAATGTTTCATGAATGTTATCTCTTCTTGGAACTTAGAAGGACAGAAACTGCCATCTCTGTTCTGTGCATGGCTAATACTGAAATAGTCTATTTCCTTTTTTTAACAGGGGAAATAAGTGCAATTTTGAGGACCTATTCCATAACCCAGGAGAAGTCAAATTACAGATCAAATGTGGTCGATGCCAGTTTGTTGCACAGTCTTTTGGTGAAATGAAGTTTCACTTATTGTGCTCTCATGGAGAAGAGATCCAGGGAAGAGTAAAGGAAGGGGTTTTGCAAGGAAATAGAGGAGCTAAGGGGGAACTGATCAAACATGCAACCCACTTCTGGAAACAGTGCAATGAGAGAAGACATTTAGCAAAATGTAGTGCCCGTGAGGAGGAGTTTTATACTTTTCCAAAACTGAAAAGACAGATATACTTTCACCATCAAAATAATGTTGATATGTTATCTAAAAATGAACTGACTCAGTCAGGAAGCGGTGAAGCAGCCAAGGAGATGCAAAATGTAGGTTTTGGTACACAAAGCAAAAAAATAGAAATTTGGTCTAAAGCGGGCTATAACTGCATTTTGTGCAAACAGTTATTTGGAAGAAAAGAGGATCTTTGTAATCATTGGCAGAGTCGTCATAACTGTGAAGACCCTTCCACTTTATGGACAATTTTTAGTTTGTTATCAAAACAAGGAATTATTGAACTTTCTAGTAATGGTGAATATTGAAGCTCGATTCTACAATGCTATGAAAAAGATCAACTACCTTACTAAATTGTTTATGGTTTTCTGCTGTGTTGCTAAACTAACTCAAGAGAAGTGTCACTTCAGAGGTTTGTTTGGTGGGTTTGTTGTTTTGTTTTGTTTTTTTTTTTAAGTTATGCTAACCTTTATTTTGTTGAATAGAAAATGTATTTATCCAGTATCATTCCTGATGGGTACATGCAAGCCAATCACTGTACTTAAAATTCATGCTTAAGGAACTTAGCAGCAGCAAATACTCAATACTAATGGTTAACACCAAGGAAAAAGATTTTCAAGTTAAACTATACTATACACACAGAAATAAATCATTTTATATAAAGTAATCTCAATCTTGAATGAAATTACAAACCAGACTGGAAGTGTAATTTCAGTCCCAGCTGTGCTTCCAGATTTTATGGTAAATAAATATTTCCATGCACTTCTCTGGATCATTTGAATGTGCATACATTCAGCCAGCATTCAGGAGCTTTATAATCTATAATTTAAGAGCTTTTAATTCTTGTTTTCTTGATTCCAGTATCTTCAACCATGTTCATTGCTTGCAGGTTTGTATTGACAGGTCTTTTAGGTGTTATATTCTGTCCTGGGAACAGCAAGAATTTTTGGATTTTAAAAGTGAAAAATCTACGTGTATGGTTTTTTTGCCTGTAGCTCTTCGGGTTGAAGACGAGTTAGTTGCCATCCATGAAGATGGAACCCTCAAAGCTTGACTGCTTTATGAAAAAAACCAAGTTTGTTTTAAAAATAGTAATCTGAGTTGGTTACTCCTGGGAAGTTTGACATTCTGCAATAGTCTGCATGTTTCACAGTGAACTTTTTAGTATATCCCTTGCACCTCCTGTGACAGCAGCACTACTGCTGCCAACACCATCAGCACTCTGCCTTTAACACTCTAGGTGTATAGCTTTTGTACCTCTGCAGTTGACCCAGTCTGTGGCTTTAAAGGGAAATTGTTCCTTCACTTCTAAGTCTATGGTGCAGGTAGTGAGGTTTTTTCACTTGTGTTGCCAGATGTACTGTACTAGAGGAATTGCATGCGGCACCTTAACCTTCCAATATCAGGAGCTAGTAACAGTTACGTTGTGCAAAGCTGTAGCAGCCTGTAGTGCAGGAGTAGTGCATTCTGTGTCCCCCTGCTACAGAGCAGGCATGGTAGGTGACCATTTCAGCACATATCCAAGGGGGCAAGTCAGTTCAGGCTGTAAGGAGATGGAGTTCTGGAGCTCAGTTTTGATGAAAAGGTCACTGAAGCCATTGAATCTCATTTGAAACTGGTGTTTAAACTGCTGTTACTTAAAGCCTTATGTACCTCTGAATTATTTTGGGAGCAATAATGGAGACAGTGTAAGAAATCACTGTATCACTGTTCAACAGAAGTCAGAGCACATCAGAGGGCAAACTGAAAAATGTACAGTCTCTACAGTACTACTCTATTCATTTCTTGTGGTCAAACTGTAATTGAGGGATTGCAATGATAAAAGAGTCATTCCTAAAATGTCCTGGGTCGCCTCTTACTGTTTTGCAAAAATTGTGGTGATGAGAACATGAGAAGAGATCTAAAAGTATTGGGTTTTCTGAGTGGCATTCCAGAAGCTGTTGCAATATTTTGTGTATGTGTTTTGTTTCTCAACAGTAAAGGCAATTTTGATGAGGTAATAGTTTTGAGTGTAATTTCTTGTTCTATGGTGCTTTGCCCTGGAGTTGACCTATAAGACTGGAGCCAGGAAAAATAAAAGACAAAAGGAAAATGCTCATAGAACTGTGCAGGTGCTTGGTAAGGTGGAAGAATCCCTGTGGGTTTTCAAAACTTACTTCCTACTATCTGTTGCTATAAATACATATTTGTGGTTGTTTCTTTGCTTTTGTATGTTACTTTTGTATGCTGAACTACTTCAAAAATACTACTTGTTCTTACTCTTGACACACCCATCTTTTAATGCATACAATATATTCATATTTATTTTCATTGGGTAGATGGAAGAGAATGTATGGCGTATTTGGAAAGGAATAGCTAATTTTAAAGTCAGTATTTCATGTCAAACTGAGGCTATATAACTTAGGAGAGTGTGCTTGCATTTAGAAGCATTTTTTCCCCCCAACTTAATCCTTAAACTTTCAAAATCAAACAGCTTGGTGTTTTCCCCAAAACAGAAATGTGAGAACAATCCCTCCTTCACATAGTTACAATATATCAAAGGGAAGTTCATTCCCAGCATAAAGCATGCATTTTAAGAGCTGGGCAAAAAAATTTAAAAAGGTTTGGTCATGTTCATTATGTAGAATGGACATTAAATCACCTTTCCTTGCAAAATCACCCATCCCTTGGTATAGTTTAAAATGAGCTGAAAAGAATGCAGCTCTGAGACGGAGTCCCTCCTGTTCAGGAACAGCACCAATGATGGCAGAGTTGTCCTTCAAAAATATTTTCAAAAAGTGTTTGTTAAAAATGGTGGTGCATCAGAGCCAGTAATGTAGATGAAGTTTTGGTGGTGCTTATCAGGCAAGAAGAGTTGCTCTCTTTCATTTCATGTAAAAGGAGGGGGAGGTGCAATGATGATGGGAGGAAGGAGGTTTGGGATAAGGGAGTGGGTCGCATTTTTTTTTTTAAATGGAAATTTTCATGTACAGTCTTTCCATCATATTTTTGTGCTTCTTTCCCTTTCTCTAGTCCAGGCCAAATGGGTAGACCGGTCTCAGCTTTCAGCAATTTAAAGCCTGAAAACATGTTTTAAAGCATGGTTCTAAGCCACTTCTCAGTGTCCTCATAAATGTTTAAAATTAGAAGCCTTTTTTTCTGAGCCTGAAAGCATTCTTATGTTTCAGGCTATTATGATTAAGGTAGATTATGAAAGGTTGGGATTTTTGAAAATAGCTTTGCATTAAATACAGATGTGTCCTTTGTTTAAAATGTGTTTGTTTTGCATTTGTGTTCATTTTGATAACATGTGGAGGTACAAACTTATTTACAGCAACATAAATAGTGTGTGTTTGCTGTTCAGTGAAAGGGTTGTTATGAATGCAGTTTGCTGTTTACCTTGAAGCTGGACAAGTTAACATCTGGTTTTGCACATAAATTATATTTTTAAATTGTTAGAACGAATGTTATTGGTTTTGTAGCTGTAGTTTTGTTCCCCTCTGATTTTTCATTAAATGTCTGTTTCAGCTTCACTGTTCAACTTTAAAGCTGTTCCTCACATGGAAAGTTGTTTCTTCATCATCACACCATAAATAATCAAAGCTGGAGAAGTTCCATCACTTCTCTGGCTTGCAGAGTATTGCCCTTCTCCAGCTGCAGAGCTACAGTTTCCTATGGCTAACTTGACATAGTTGCTGGCAGTAAATGTTTTACTTCATTTTTTTATTAGAATTTAGATCTCTGCTGTTTAGTTCCATCAGAGTTTCTGTCATACCTCATTAGATACTTATTTTATCTACTATTCACTAAGCTCTTTAGAGAAAGTGTCATAAGAAGGATGAACAGGTATTTAAGAGAGCAGATTTCAACCCTAACTTTGTGCAGATGATGCTGACGTTTGAGAACCACCAGCTTATCTAGGCTCAGCCGTGTAGTGTATTATATTTCTACAACACATCCACCTACATGCGCATCTATTTTGGAACGAAATGTATACTTCAAATTCAGCTGTCAGTTATTATTATCAAACCTGTACAATGTAGGTTTGTGATTATTATGCATAAAGATTAAAATGCTATTAACTGTAGTAGGTTTACTTGTCAAATTCCTTATAGCTCTGAAAAATGAAAATCTCTGCGTGCTGAGTATGACACAGAAAAAATGTGGTCTCATGAAGAAAATTCCGATGGCTTGAAGGCTGTCCTCATTTCAGTGTGTGCTTTTATAGCTGATCTGTCACATTGTAGGATTTTCTCCATGTTTTATTAAATTGCCATATTTTTTCTTGGTTAGGAGTTCTGAAGAAGACCTGAGCCTGCAAGCAAGTTTCAGGAAAAAATGCGTTTACTTCCTTTCTCTGTACAGGCAGACATGTCCATGGAATCAAAATAGTCTTGGTGGCCTTACATACACATGCACGATGAGGGGCAACGTGCAAGATTTGGGCTTCAGTGTATGTATGACTTTATGTGGCTGACTGTTCTGCAGTTCCAAAGTAGAAACTGCAAATTTGGGTATAAAAATAACTTGGTTTTCAGACTTGAGTGAATTTCTAATACCTTATTGACAAACCTTCAAGAAATCCTAAAAATGGCAGTAGCATACTTCTCTGCTTGTGCTTTGTTTGACAATTTTATTGACGTAGTAGTACCAGCAGTGTTCTGGAATAGGGTAGGTCTGGTGCTGTCGAGTACAAAGGAAGCTTTCTCCCTTCCACTTTTTCTCGCATTTTATTGACTTTCCCCTCTAAGCATTAGAAATGATGGGATGAATTATGATATCTGCTGCTGACAAATCCAGAAACATTATTCTGAATTTATTTTGCAGAAACTTCCATTTTTAATCTAGAATAACAGATGAAATCGGTGAAAAGAAAATTCTACTGGAGAGAGATACATAAGCAAACTGTCCCATATGTGGATTTCTCTGCACAATTACACTGCTGTAGATGAAATTTATAGATGATGTGTCTTCTACTGGTAGGTACAAACAGTTTGTTCTTAACCAGAGTTATTTAGAGTGACCAAGGGAAGTAAGAATGAAAAAATGTCCATACCTTTTCTTTAACTTGAATTTTGTTAAATATTTCTACTGTTGTGCCAGTCCAGATCATGGTCCAAGGCGTGTGGATACTCAAACACTTTCTAGGGGACTTACAGCATAACTCAGTGGAGGAAAGGGGAAGAAATATGCAAAGGAAGTAGTGATGATGAAGGTTGGCACAATGTATTGAACGTAAGGTCAAGCTTCAGTATGACTAGCGTTTGATGGTCTGTATAGGTGGAAGTGTCCTGTAGCCTTAGTCTGAGCTTCTCTCTTCCACCCCCCATGGTTACATGGTTCCAGAGTCTGCTCCCACTGGAGGTACGTCTGTCTGGAGCACCCTCAGCTTCCTGGGGCATGAGTTCTTCCAAATGACATAGCTGACTTGGTGAATGTCCTCTTCTTTTGGTGTCTCAGTTAAACGCTTGTCGTTAGGTGAGCCACATGCTGGCTGCTGAGACCAGCTGCTGCCAGATGTGAAATTTGGTCTTTCAGTTTTCTGAGGAAAGCATCTTTTAGCTTTAGTCCATAAAGGTGAAATCAAATGCTGCACCTGTACTTAGCAAAATAGGAAAATGGCTCACTCGGTTTCCTGCAGATACAACGCTGATAAGTAGTAGGAAAAGTAGTGAACTGTTGTAAAAGACTAGAATGTCCCATCACCTAGTTAGAATCATAGAATAGAATCACAGAAGTTCCATAAAAGTGTCTCACGCAGATGTGATGGTATAAAGCAGCAATTCAGAGACATTGTGACTGAGATTCTTCTTTCTTCTTTTGTTTTCCTCTTTCTCCTTTTTACTTTTGCTTTTTCTATTTCTTGTCCTAGCCACCCTACCTTTTCAGCATCCTCTGTGAGCTGTTCTGGCTGCATGCAATTTATAAATGTCTGATTCAACAAAGTCAGCATTGTGTCTGGCATCTTTGCTACTAGCCAAAAGCCTGGGATTGAGTAGTTGTGAATACTATTTAGTGAATGTTTCACAAAAACGTTGGTTGCAGAGGACCCCAGAGGTCAGCCAGGCCAGCCTCCCACCAGAAACAGGGCTTAGCACCAGCCTGGGAGCAGAGCAATGTTTGGCTTTTTGGAAACCATTTCGGTTGCTGTTCCCACTGGTCCATCACCAGTGGTGGAGTCGCAAGCACAAACAAGGCTTCAGTATGGTAGCCGGTACTTGTCAGCACTGTCGTAAGCAATTATAGGACATTTGTAAAGAAAGCACAAAACTTGGGACAAAAAAAATCCCCCCAAACCCAAATAAAGTTATGGTTTCAGCTGGTGATCCTTCAGTAGTAAGAACTTTTGGCACAAAACCCTGTTGTTTTTGTTGTTGCAGACCGTGGCCAAGCCGCTTGTCTACCTGCGCGAAGCAGGTTACAGTCCTTTGACTACTCTGCTTTTTCTGGGACTTCAGGCTGTGTGCCTTTCACATGCAATGAATATACTACTTTTTTCTACAGTTGATTTAGGGCAAAAATAAAGCATTTTATTTCCTGTATGCTAAGTAATTTTGTGCAGCATCAGGTTTAATCTGACTTTTGAATGTACACCCGATCAAGGAGATCAATATACCTTCCTATTGCTAGAAGCAATAAATGACACAGTGAGGGAGGAAAGCAATAAATATCCCTGTGACCATAGCTTTGAAGCAATGCAGTTGCTTTCCACTGGAAGTTTAATTTCTTCATGTTTTTAGTTAAAAGCTTTTATTAATTTTAACTGAAGTAAATACACTTCTATACTTTGCTATTCAAATAAATCCTTTTTCAGCTCTGAGTCCTTGGAGTTTGAATCTTGTCCAGCCATTTTCTGCTATCTGCCAGTTCCTTGCTAAGTGCAAACCTGACACTCTTGCCAATAAATCCACCTTCATGCCATTTAAAGTCATCTGCCGTCTTTTCTCTGGAGCTAATCAAAGTTTGCAAGAAGACATATTTTTAAAGGGAACGAGCTCTAGAATTCAGGCCATTTAAATGGTGCAATTTAATTAAAAGAAATTGCAGCAAACTATAAAATAGAGAAGTGGTACAAATTGTTTGAAAGCTCACGTATTTTTATTCTCTTTTATGAATAATTGGAGAGGAAGTTTTCCAGGGAAGAATTTGGGGGTTTATGCTGTTTTACGTGCTGCTCTCCTAATCTACTTTTTTAGACTTCCTGAGTACAGCACAGCAGAGGCCAGCCATGCTTCATAAGTCAATTGCAGCCTGTTAAACTCAAAGCACCATTTTATTTTTACCTTCTGAGACAGCTGGGCTGATAAATGGATGGGATACCGGCACTCCAGGAGACAGCCACAATGTCTGCACAGGTTAATAGTCTCGTGTCTTTCAAGAACAGCATTTCCAGTGTCTGTACATGCATGCATGCATGATCACACACAAAATTATAAAAGGATTAAGTCTGTGGAACATTTTTAACATGTGTGTTAGTGTCA
This sequence comes from Aquila chrysaetos chrysaetos, assembly GCF_900496995.4. Classification (NCBI taxonomy): domain Eukaryota; kingdom Metazoa; phylum Chordata; class Aves; order Accipitriformes; family Accipitridae; genus Aquila; species Aquila chrysaetos. The sequence goes on along the minus strand of NC_044006.1, from coordinate 62,370,119 downwards.
CACTGTACAGTGGATTCCAGTTACTTTTCTTTTATTAAAATGCAGTAACAATGTCATTATTATAGTGCTAATATATCTATGACTGATCTGAACCCTGAAATACACAGTGGCCACCTGAGTTCTTCCAGGAAATTGGATTAATTGTTGAATTGTTGGAATTTCTTTTTAAAAACGTGCTACTCCTGCTGGTTAACACCACATGTAGGGTTTAAACGATATTTCTGAGTGATTTATTGGTCCAGCAGAAAAGTCTGGTGCTAAACCTTTCCACTGGGATTTGCTTACATTAGGAAGCAATGCAGGTGGCAGTCTATTTCAACACAGAATGGATTTTTTCCCCTTTCTTTCTGATAAATGAAGTGCTTATGTAAGGTGAGAGGTTGAAAAAAATGAGAAGCCTGAAGCCCTTGGAGGCTCCATCTGAAAGCTCCACACGCGGGCAGAGGAATGCAGGGTAAATCTGATGCAGTTTCTGTACCTGCTCGCCTCAAGGATGGTGGGAGCCTCCCGGCTGCGCCTCAGCCAGCCGTCCTGGGGACGCTGCTCAGGAAAAGCTCCTCATTGCAGCCAAGAGTTCGCATTTAGAAACATTTAGCATCGTGTGCAGCACAAGAGGGTGTTATGACACCAAACGTGTTTCATCCATCACTTGATAGTAAGTCATTCCCATATCTTCATGGTAGGCGTCCTTTATTCTTTGAGCTTTTGCCTTGTGTTTTCATCTTGTGTGTAACATATAGGATCTGGACTGGAATTCGTGCTCAACAAGTTCTCTATTCTGAAGCTTTATCATATGCGAGACCACTCCCTTGTACGTATCGTCTTTCTCCCAAATGATTCTTTTGGTATCATTTAATGACAAACACTTGATAGTTTTTACTGTCAAGTATTACAGGTAAATCTAGCAGTGTCATATTCTTAAATTATTGTAGCGCTTGATTAAATTAGCCCTTTTAAAAGGGATCCAGGTTCACTAATAGTGTTTCCTGCAATGCGCATCCCTAGAGAAAACTGAGATCTGACTTTTATAGTCAGAACCAATTAGGCTCATCCTTTCCCCCCCCCCCCCCTTCTCTCTGCAGCGTTCAGATGAATCACATTTTTCAGGCACAGTTCAAGCAGACTGTCAGGTCTCCGGGGCTCTCTGCCTCCTGGGCTCCGCATTCCTACTGTCAGCTGTGAAAAATAATTCCCCTTTTGCAGTTGTGTCCAAGGAAAGTAAGATGATAAATCCACAAGTTAAATTTAAGAGGAGGGAAGTGCATTATTGTTTACTCAGCATTGAATAAGGTTTTGTTCTAGGAGATATGGCTGCTGTGGGGCATGGGAAGGTGTTCTTGGGTTTAAAGCTTTCTAGCTCATGAAGTTGTTAGGATTCATTGTCACTTAAAAGAAAATTTAGGGGTTTGTTCTTAGTCAAAATCCTGGGAGTACCCTAGATGTGGCAGTGGTTTTGAAAAACACTAGGCTGGAAAAAAAAAATAAAAGGAAGAAGAGAGTGAACTGTAAATACAGTGTAATGAAGCCTCGAGGAAAAAATCAACAAAAAATCCCCAACGTGTGCAGGCTGAGTGCAAATAACTTCTTTCAGATAAATGATAGAGTAGACTTGCTGTTCAACTGCTCTGATGAAACTGCAGTATAATTAAGAAGAACTTTCGAACCAGAAGAAAATGTTAGATCTTTTAGCTTTGGAGGACTGAGAAGAGAAGTCCTGCCCGAGGTAGGGGAGAGGTGCAGGTACAGTCACTCACTTGGAATCGTTGCTCAGTTCTTTGTGCAGCATTTGTCTGCAATATTATTTTCTTTGCTGTAATGCCATAGTAGAGCTTTGCTGTGGAGAAGAGATGCTAGAACTTTAATCACTGCTAAGTCTGCAAAGCGATTGAATCTTCAGTTTACAGCGACAGAAGTCTCCTGTTTAAAAAAAAAAATAAAATTTTTAAAAAAAGGAGCCATTATAATGAACCCTTAAGTCTCTTGCCATTCACCTTTTCACCTTTCAAGTTTCCTGCCCCTCATTATATCACTGTTAGATTTAATACACATCAGTATCAATTCAGCACAGCCGTCTAGCATCCTTGCTCTGTACAGGCAAACCCTGTCACTATTCTAATAAACCTTTAAATGTATCCAAATCCTTCTCAAGGCTTTCAGACAACACAGCAAATAGTGCTTTGCCCGCTGTCACATGGAAGTGATTAGTTTATTTCTAAATGCCAAGCTTCTGAGAAATAAAGCAGCATGGTAAATGCAGCTACCTTCCTTCTTTAACTTGGTTTTAATAGCTTGCTGTACTAATGGCCAGAATTGTAATTGGGTGGGAGAACTTTGAGCTGCTCCATATTTCAACCGGTGGAATATTAATATTATATATTGGAAACATTTTCATAGACCACAAAAGGCTAATGTGTCTCAGGAGCGAGATTCGTTCAGGAGGGGCCAAGGTCGCCATGCATCTCGGCTTGCCTGCTCCCAGGTAAGCCAAGCGCAGAGCCAGGCGTGTCGGGTCCCGTGCCTTGCGGTCCCCTGTGCCAGCCTCCGCGTTTCCCCCATAACAGCGTGCTGTAGCCGCTCAGGACTCGATTTGCTCTGCTGCTCAGCTGGCACCGGGTCGCAGCGTGGGCAGAGGCTGTGGTGCTGCCTCCAGCCAGAGGACCCTCCGGGAGGAGCTGCCTACAGAGGGATGCACGGAGGCAGGTGCCCAGCAGGCGATTAGAGCAGATCCTGCAAAGACTTAATTTTTAGACACTTTGGGTATTTCTGTGGCAGTGAATAGTATTCTCATTGCAAGCCTCTGCAGGACCGATGGCCGTGATGTGACGTCTGTGACACCCAGCCCCTTCTGGCATGTGGTGGTTGCCCGTTAGCCAACAGCCGTGGCACTGGGCGAGCGTATGTGAGCATATGATGAAAAGGGAGAACTAATTTGAATTACGAGCAGTGTATCTTATCTCTTCTAATTAATTAATGAGAAAATTGTGCGTGTAACAAGAAAAATCCTGTTCCTTGTGCTGATTACAGCAATCCAAACAATAAGTCAAGAAATCCCAGAACAAGAACCCTACTTGGACTTCCGTGACTGTCCTCACTGGTAGGTTATTATCCTGCGAGAATTAGTAATTATGGGATGAAGAGTGAAGTTCTGTGAAGAAGCCTGAACTGAGACAGAGGAAAACCAAGAAGTATTTTTACTTACTTAGTTACAAAGAAAGAGGTTAATCGCTGTATGCAATTACAATACAAGATGGAATAAATTGGTCTGAACTCAGCCACTAAATTGCAGTTTGCAGAATGTACCAAACCAGGGCAATAAAAGCTGGAGAGGAGTTGAAGAAATTCAAAAGTATTTCCAGTGCTGGATATTTGGTAAGAACGAAGGCAAATAAAGATAACTGAAAAGGTAAATAATTTTTTTTATATCTGCCAAAGTCACTGCAAGGGATTAAAAGGAAAGGGTATTTGGTTCCTCATCTCAAGTTAAATTCACTGGGGAGCTTTTCCTCCCCTCCCGTTTGCTCTTTCACACACGGTCGCATCCCCCATGCAAAGACTCCGCACAGGTATGCAATGCACAGGCTGACTGCACTCGTGCTGAGGCAGAAAGCAGAAAAAAATCCTGTATTGTCATTTTCTTTATTGTAGCCTGTGAAAAATCTCAGATAGTCTCTGTAAAGAACAGCAGTTTCCAATGCTAAGTAGAAATTACTGATTGAAGAATGACTGGCCGTGGATGGCCACAGAGTGATTTCTTTCTCATACACTTAAAAAGTGCATTGTTGGCTTTAGATTTTTCTCCCTCATGCAGTTTTCCTACCTGTAGCATTGGTTAGTGATTGATGTTTTAGAGACAGTCTGGGAAAAGTAATTAAGACAAGCAGGTCTGGAAGTACTTTCAGGGATTTCAAATAGAGAAAGATTGAAATACACTTTGAGAAATAGCCTTGAAGATGTAATAGCAGTTTGGTTTTCAGGTGTGCTGTGGCAAACAGTATTTTTTGTTGTCCTTCTAGCTGTATCTCCTTCCTGTCTGTGTGCAGCAGTCCTTTACAGCAAAATCCCTTCTAGTCATTCAATGTATAAGAAACTTTAAAAAAACATTAGAAATGAACAAACAAAAACCCAGGTGGTTTTTTACCAAGTGGTAAAGCTGAGCATCAAGGTTGACTGAAGTGCACCCACGGACGTACAGTGGAATCCCTTTTGCTTTGGGGAGACGTGTGTCCAGGGAAGAGGAGAGGTACCAGCACACGGAGCCTACCGCTGTTATCTCAGCATTTCCCATCGCAGCTGAGCCGCAGCCTTCCCAGGCACCGCGTTACCACCACCAGAGCTGTTTGCAGGCTCCGTCAGTGTCCGAATAAGAAAAACGTGGCTCGTTGCGGGGAACAAAATACTCTTTATCCAATATGAAATGGTTTGCTAGTGAAATCTGATACAGGCTTCACGTTCAAATAATCTACGTAAAGTTCAGTTTGCTGCACTTTGATACATGAGCACTCGAAGCGCTTTCGTTAATGAGCGGGAGCAGGGAGCGCGCAGCCCTCTCCTTTGCCCCTCAGCCCTGGGGTGCCAGTGGCAAAGGGGGGAAGGATTTTGGAGACGGTGGCAGGTTGGGAAGAGCAGCCCGTCGCTTTCACTGCCCAGCAGTAAGGGTGGCTTACAGACTCGGCCAAGTTTCAGAGACAGTACAAGTGTTCACGTGGTTTTATTTTGTTGTCTCCCATTCTCGGCGTTAGGTGCGAGTGCCCTGAGCTGGCGCTCGAGAAGAGACCGCCTGCCCCTGCAAAGCGCTCTGCCGCTGCCGGGCGGGAGGGTTACGGCAGCTCCCACGGGGAAAATGGGGCTGTTTCAGTGCCTTGTAGAAGAAAGCCTGAGTGATCGTGGGTGAGGCTCAGAGCAATAGGAATAAACTTCTCAGGTCGTAAAGTTTGATCTCCTTCCTTACTGCCTTATTGTTCTGGAAGCTCGTAATCATCTTGTGAGCTAATAGGCCTCCTCTTCCGCTGTCAGAGCCAAATAACAAGTCCCCATGTGAAAGCTACAGTTCCACTTAGGTGTCTCCAGGTGCATGATGTCGAACTGGTGCAATTAAATTTACTCAATTTCTAATATTTCAACCCGCAAAGTCATCTAAATCTCATACATAATATTCCAGTATTCCCATCACCCTTACAATACCAACTAACTCTGCCAGACCCACAGATTTCCTTAGGATTCTCCTACCTGGTTAATAAAAAATATTAAATAACTCGAAATGCTGAGCCTTCAAAAATGGTAGTACCCATCTTTAATTGACAGCTGCCATCTCAACACAGCCCACCGTCGTCTTCCTCTTGGCCAGCTTCTGCCCACGACAAAAGTATGTGGTTAAATAACTGGTTTCTGTATGGCACCTCTTAACTGAGGTGCAGGTAGCTTACACCCAGCACACCCCACTGTGCAGAAGATTGCTCATCTTACTGAAGAATGGTATGAGATTAGGTTGAAGGTAGACAACTTTGGGGAGTATATACAGACCTTCATGTTTTTCATTATCTTTTGACTTCATAAATGTTTCCAAATCGTAGTTCAATAATGAGGACAGACTAAAATGGCTACAAATGTTGAGACTGCTTGGTTTTCCCTCTTTATGATATATTTTTGGCTCACATATTGATGCTTTTCCTTTGATAGATGTTTTGCAGTGGAGACAGGCTGGTCATTCCCAGTTTCTGTGCAACAAAATCTTTTTCAGGTGGGATATGGGCACTTGCAGTTTTACATTCACATTCCCATTTAATTTCCTTTGCAGGGTCTAACTGGGTTTGTCCACATCCCTACACCTTCTTACCTGTACAAGTTAACTTTGCCAATCAGTTCTGTTTTCAGTAAGTCATTCAGTGCTTACTCCTGCTACCCTCTCTGAGGTGACAGGATAAGGCATCTTCCTTAAAAGCCTTTTCTCCTTGTTTGGGATTCTGGTTTTTAAATAGCATTTTTACGTTTATGGAGAGAAACGTCACACTTGCCCTGCACTCGAGTTCTTCTGCTCAGCTGATGTCATTAACCTGTTTCACTGGTTTCTTAAAGCTCGACATTAGAAATTGAAAATCTGACTCATATACTTACCTCAGTTGCTTTGTTTTCCCTTTTAATTTGGAATAAATCAAGTCATAAGGAAGTGGCATCAATGTCTTACCTAGATGGACATCAGCTAAGACAAGTTATCTCAATTCCACAGTGGTTTTTGGCATATGGAGCAGTACTCAGCCAGGCTCAGTATCAGGTGGGTTCAGAGATCCCCACCGTGGGCAGGGAAACCGCAGAGCAGAAGGAAAACATTAAGTGTTTTGAAACAGTTGTGAGAGGCTCTGCAGAATTTATGGCCTTCAGGGGCCCGTGAGAGGTTTACGAGGCCGGAAGGTTTCTGGGGAGCAGTTTTGTGTGGGCTTTTGCAGGTGGCTCCCCGAGATCATACGTCTCCATTTGCTGGAATCGCCTTGTTGCTGGAACTGGTGCTGCTTTGGCTTCCTGAACGGCTAGTCACGGCTTTCTGGGGAAATGGGCAGTTTTGCTGCAGAGCGGCAATCGCGTTCTTGGATCCTCTGCATCGCCAGGAGGACGGGCAGGCTCCTGGCATGTAGCATCAGTATCAGAAATCGATGAAGATCGATATGCCGTTTTGGAAAACAATTGTTTGTAAAATCTCTGCGCAAGGCCAGAAGGAAAAAAAAAGCCTTGTATTCAGGTCAGCCTTTACTGAAAAAATTTATTCCTCCAGGTGGTTTTATTTTTCAGTGTAACTTCTTGCAACAATATAGAAGATGGCAAGTGATGTGATGCAAAAATCTAGTTTTATGTATATTCTCTTTGACTTTTCAGCAGAAGCCTATTAGATGTTTTCTGATGATCAATTGTTATAATCCCTTTAAATAGCAACAACATAATTTTAAGTGGTTTATTTAGTGTAACGCACAAAGATTGTAATGAGCCAGAAACCTCTCCAGGAATGGTGGCCATGTCAGTGCCTCCTTTCCTGAGATTATCTTTCTAGTCATTAGGAGCCCACTAAAGCTATCGAGCACAGCTGGAAAGAGGTGTTCGTGCCAATATTTCATATGCTTTTCATCCATTGACCACAAAGGCTTCATTTGCTCATCCACCTCCACTCACTCTGTGACTCTGGTGGGAAGTGAGCACACGAGTGTGCAGCTCCGCGCTTGCTGTCCATGGGTGACTGCAGGGTTTCCTTCCATGGGTGAGCTGTGCGACGTGGGGAGAAATGCAGCCATGCAGGCACCTGGCTGGTGTGACAAATTCACGACAAATTAGTTTCTCTCACAGACTGCCGGATCTCCCCCTTTGCAGGCTTTGAGGCAACCCTTCCAGTGAGAGTGAAGTCTGTGGCTTCCCCACCCAGCCTGGCTCGGCAGCGGCAGGTCCCAGTGCTGTGTCCCAGCCCATGGTGGAGAAGTTGAGAAATTCCCACTCCAGTCCTGGAGGATGGGGGTTACTCCCATTTCCCCAGGCTTGCCTCAGTGGCCACCCCTGCCTCCCAGACACATTGGTGTTCTGCTGCCTTTCTTGTCCGTATTTAACATCTTTTGGCTTAAATCCCATTTCTTACGGCTTTGGCTGGAAAAGGAAAATGATGGAGAGGGAGGCCTCTGCCACGTGCTGATACGCTAGAGACCACGTGGGGGTTCCCCAATGCTTCCCAGGCCAGAGCATGTCCTATTGCATATCCCACCTGCAAGCTGCTTGCTGGTGAGGCAAGCTCAAGCATTTACTCAGCTTCCAAAAAAATCCCTGCTGGGGCTGAGAGTCATGAGTATCGATAGTATGTCACTGAAGCCTTTATTTACACAACTGGTGCAAGTGTCATGGGAAGATTATTGCAGAAGGGTGGATGAGGGTTGTTTAAAGTGGATTTCAGAAAGAATACAGGAATTGATAATTCAGTTTTATGAATCACAAAACCGGGCAGCTAAAACTTGCACGAGGAGCTATTTGGTAACTTGTAGCATAACCTGCCCACCATATAAAGGTATTATCCATCCTCGAAGAGGTTGCCCTAGCTGTGTTTTAAGGGATATACCTGAATGTAGTTATTTCTCCTGGGTTTTGCTCTCCTATAGGGCTCACAGCTGGAGAGCGTGCTTTCTGATCATATTTTGGTCTTATTTTTAATTTATTTCCCTCACCTTAAAGTATTCATCAGCTGCTGCAACCTGTTGTTTCAGACAGCTGCTAGATCCTAGCTGATGGATTTTATTGATTTCTGACTCTGATCTTGCAAATCTTATTTCAAATTCATCACCTGCCAGGGCTGTTCTGGGAGCCTGAGCTGAACTGCAGCGTATTACGGCTGAGAGAGCTCTCTCGTGGGCTCTCCAGTGCCACGAGCTGCAAAGTCCCTCTGCGTCCCCTGCTCTGGAGCAGCCCACCCTGATGCTCTGAGAGGTCTCAGAGCAAACCCTGACCTCTTCCCCTCCTGCAGCCCCATGCACGGCTGTGCCCGACACCTCGGCATGCCAGCGCCGGCCCGTGCCGCGTTGCACCGCGGAAGAGGGGAGGCGAGGAGCTGTCCCCGACAGACGTCGGGCAGTGGCTTGGTGGCCCCAGCTCGGCGGGTGGCAAGCTCCCCCATCCCATCCCACCTCCAGCCCCACTCTCCTCACACACGGATTATGGTCCCGTCCCCTCCACTGCTACGGAAAGCCTGAAAACCTGAACCAGATGCAAGGTTTCACCTGAGTTTACAGACAGCCTGGAAGCAATAACTCTGGGAGGTATAAACTTCTCCTTTCATCGTAATAAGATGTTAACGGGGGGAAAGCCCCACTGCTCCAGGCAGTCCTCTATTAACGCTGCCGCAGCAGCTGGGAAAGGAGAATCTGCTGGATGGGTTTCTGCAATGCCCACCCCCGTCATCCCCCCACGTCGGCAGCTCAGGGTCTCCAATTCGCACATCCCCCCCGTGACGTGGTCCCACTCCCGCAGGCAGAGGCTGCCTGGTTGCCCCCCCCCAGCTCAGGGTCCCCTGGGTCCCGAGGCCTTTGCTGAGGGCTGTGGGCAGTGGTGCACAGCATTCCTCAGAGGGCTGAACAAAACATCTGTTTGCCATCGCTTGGGGTTGTTTATAGCATTTTGATGCTCTCTTCTGCAACATTTTATTTTAAGGAGCCTGGTGATACTCCCATGCAGAGTGCAACAGAAGTGCAGCTTGCTCCTGGTTTATGTATTTCAGCTAGGGTTGCCTAAGAATTTACGAAGTTGACAGAGCACGCTCCCCTCTGATGCAAGGCCAGATACAAGAGCACTGTTCCCAGCTCTTGCATCGCTGGTCGCAAGCCGAGCCGCTCTGCTCTCCCCCTTGCTTTCTATCGGAAGGGATGTTTGGGCAAAACCAAACTGACCCTTCTTTGACTTGAAGTAAAAAATGACATTATAACTTTGGAAACCAGGCTGAAATTTCTCAACGTGCAGCATGGAATTAGAGGAGCAGAACCAGCCAGTGCCCTCCTCTGCAGGGCTCTGTACCTATTTGCTTTTCTGTCGTGGAAAGTCCATAGATGAGGTACGTGGGTCGGGCAGCGTTAAGGTTAAGGAGGAACGGAGAGGTAATGTGTTTTCTGCCGGGCAACCGTATCTGCTCCGATTGTGCTGGATTTTCAGCTAAGTGTGACTGTGAAGGATAATTACCATCATGTGTTACCTGAGATTACAGGGTTGCTTTCCAACTAATGACACTAGGAGAACCAAGCAGTTGTTAATATTTAATCAGACTCTTGGCTTAACAATTGGATAAATGAGGTGTGTAATTACACAATTATAGAAGACATTTCAGATAGGAACTGTGCTGTTATTAATAGTGAAGGTGAAAGCTAGTGAACATACACCGTTCAGTCCCATCAAGCACATCATTAAAAAAGATCTTCAGCACGAGAGTCTAACAACATGTCCTATGAGACGGTAAACAAAGGTTTCAGCTGCTTTTGAGATAAAAATTCCTGCTTGGCCAAGAGGTTTCAATATAAGAAAAATACCAGACCAGATGTTTTGTTGATGTGGCAAGCTGTAATCAGGCGTAACTAGGGAACATTTAAATATGTACACAGAATATACCACGCGTTTATGGCCTTGCTTTACGTATCATTTCCCAGCAGTCAGGCAATTTTTTTCCCTAGGTTATTCATTTTAAATTTTACAGGAAACAGAGAGGTACCTTTTAATTCAGTGTAGTACTTACCTGCCCAGTGGAACTTTTCTTTAAAATAAATGTCGTATAGCACATGCAAAGTGGTGTGTTTGCTGGCAAAGTACTGGTCAGAATGAAAATGGAGATGCTGTCTATAATAATTTCATTAGTCTGTTCTTTTAATCCTGTGCTTTATCTCAGCTCCTTAAAAACATTTCATTTTTTCAGGTGATCGTGATTTGATAAGATTGCAATTGTTGCAGTTCTTCAGGGCTCCACTGCAGTGAGCACTAACTGCAATTCTCTCTCGAGTCAATTAGTGGGATACTGGAAAGTTAACATCAAAATCAAAGAACTTATTGACCAGCATGATTGCAGGTTAGTGATATGAATCTGAATAATGCATGAAATTAAATCATAGAAATGCCTTGCACAATGCATTGAGGCAGCATTCAGGTGTTAATGTGGTTTCTCAAATGAGAGGATGTAAAAACAAGAAACACATTTGTTGGCAGATGCTATGGGCAACAGTGTTTTGATCCCTTCCTCTTCCCAACTAGCATTCCTGAAAAGTTTGCAGTGATCCAGACCTGGGTGTACAGACATTGTTGAATTTCTCGGTGTCTGGTTCTAACTGTGACTAGATAGCACCACCTCTGAAGCGTGCTTTGAGATTGGGGGAAGAAATGTCCTGTCGAATTCACATTAATGTTTTTCTTCTAGAGATATTTATATTAAGAAATCATGTAATCAGAGAAATGGCTTGCATGCTCACTGCTCAGCTGAGTGCTGGTTTTGTGCCAGCGGCTGAGCTGCACCCTGAGCTGTCAGGTCCCCCTGGCATGTGCTTGCACATCGGTTCCTCTTTAACAATTTGTACTTGGTGTTGAGCTCATGCTGTGAAAAGAGCAGAACCCTTCAATTATAGTGATGCAGAGCCAACAGAGATAATTAGGAAAATAAGATCTCAGCCCCAATGAGGTTAAAATTTATCTATATGACATGTTGGCATAGGATTGTAAAGGAGATACAAAGAAACGTACAACCAGAACAATTTCCTATGGCATGTTACCTTATGATCCAGTTTAGTGCAACCTTTTTCTTCATCCTCTTTCTTCTCTGCTTCACCTTGAGTCTGCCAGTCCTGTCTTACCCAAACTGGTCCCACTGAAATAATTTTCCTCTATTCTGACTTTGTCATGCACCTTCCTAAGTCTGCATCTCTGCGGCTCCCAGCCTCACTTTTGAGTTCTGTATAGCCATGGACTGCGCCTTCCAACCTCCTTGGCAGACCTCTCTTGCTTGTGTGTGATACCCACCTCCTTGTGCTCCCCATTCCTTCTAGTACTTTCATTACGTTACCAGCAAGAACAGCTTTGATAAATAGACTTGCAGCTCTCTTTCTTTTCAAGACACGATTCCTCTGTTTCGCTGTCCCCATGGGCTACCTCCAAATTCCTGGATGAAATATAGTTTAGAAACCCAGGAACCTTGGAGCTGTAATATTTGAACATTGCCCAAACAAGCTAAAATATATCGAACCTGTTTGGTTAAAACACATCTTTCTTTTTCTGCTGAGAACCCACCCTCACGGCAACTCCATCCTTGAATTGTCCAGGCTGCACGTTCCCCGAGGAAGGACCACCTACGGCACTTGGCTGTGAAACGCTTCATATCTTGATATCCCTGTGTAAATAGATTGGGAATAATGAAATAAGCAGCATGCAAGGCTTTCCACTCCTACCCTACAGACCCATGCTAGCCTGCTCTCTGAGGGGCGGGTGCCCCAGTGGTGAAATCTCCTTTGGCCCTTTCGGCACACAGTTTTTCAGCGAGCAGCAGGGAAACTGCTGTTGGCTGGTGGGTTTGTGAAGGGGTGAAGAGAGAGCTGCCTACAAGGTCCTGCCTGCTGGGAGCATGGGCACGGTGACGCATAATTTCCTGTACCGGACTCCAGCCTTCTCTCAATGCACTACTTTTAAGAGATGGTTTCATTATCTCTAAAGCTTTTTATTGCGTCACATCCCGTTAGTCAAGACGTGATCTGTGCCCAGTGCTACTCCAGCAGTTACGATAAAGGCCTTTGCTGTTGGCGTTTGGGGGAAAGTCCAAGACTGACAGAGGGACTTTTCTAGCTAAGGCAAGCAAGATTTATTGGTTAATTAACCTTTGTGGCACCTTGAAAACAGAAAATGCTGCGTATGTAATTATGTATTTTTCTAATGCCAAAGTGGCTTACATTTAAACCTTTTGAAGCCCTAATGACTTGGTCTGTGAATTCCTGATCCACTGTATCTATAAAATTAAAAATAAAACAGAAAGATATTGAGTCCTGGCATGTGAAGGAGGCTCCTCTTCTCTCATGTGTGGGGTATTCCCTTCTGTACCTCTTGGAGGTTTTAAGTCCAGAAGTCTGCAGAGTCAGTGACCATAAAGTACTTATGGCATGAATGCATAAAACATGTATTTAATTAAAATGTGTGAAATATGTAGAATGTTTCAAGGATGCTGCTTTGTAGATTTCTGCAGATTGGGTGCATCAGTAATTTATGCACTGCCTGGCTTTGCATGTTGTACTGGTCTATTTACTCTTGTCCTCAACTGGAGCATGGACCGTGGCAGCCTTTCCGCTCTGTGCACTACGCCAGTGAGACAGGACGCTTTGCAAAGGGAACACACAGTGACAAATGCCATCTCATGAACGTTTGAAGCAGTGCACACACAGGTACACATGGACAAGTAGTTCTCAAAGAAAAATGAGTTGCTGTTATCGTGGAACTTGGGAGTAAGTTTAGCTTTCTGCCAAACTGATACCTCCCTTTCTCTAGTTGTGATTTGCAAAGGCAGCTTTCATGGGTTTCATAAAATCAGTTTGTTTCTGTCTTTTCCTTTGAAGAAAGTCAGTGTCACCCAGACCTTACAGTGCTCTCAGCTAGATGCACATGTTGGCTGCCCTGTTTGATCCCCACTGAGCTAAATGTGTTTGTATGCATTTAACCTCCTTTGAAGGGAGAGAGAGTCCAGTAACGTATCATCTCTCTGTGCCAAGCCAGGGGGATCCTTCCACGGGTTTATCCCACAGCCCCCAGAGGTGGTATTCAGGGCACTTTATAATAACATAGAGACACCAGCTATTCCTCTATGTAATAACTCTGGAAAGAAAGAAAGAAAAAGAGGTTGCGCAAAGTGTGGATAAACGTCAGGGCGCATCTTACCTTTTAATGAAACTCTAAATATCAAAAGTAAATCTGCTAATGTGGGTGTCACTAGTCAATGGAGGGTAATCAAAAGGCTTACTCAACTCGCTTTGAAGTTTTGAATGAAGGGTTTCTTTCGGTGCTTCAGATTCTGGTCAATAGGCATGTTAAGTCAAGTGCAGTCAATGAAGTGCAGAGAAGCAGAATGGCTGGGGAAGCCCAGGGAGAGGGAAGATGAGCAATGAGCTTGTATTTTGGCAGGGAGGTGACTGCAAGCCTGCACTCACTTCAGCATAACGAGACAAGTGAAATAAGGCAGTACTGGGTTCTGTAGGACCCACTTATCTTTTATCTGTAGATTTTAATTTCTATTTGTAAAAGAATAGATGGATGTTATGCAACGTTTTTCTATACTCCAGCTGTGGAAAACAAACCACATCTGGCACATAAAATAACAATGAAATTATCTGAAAGCTGTACTGTTCTTAAAAGCAGCTACAAGTACGTGTTCAAATAACTTTCTGGAAGAGAATAGATCCAATTTGTCAGATGATAATACATAAGCTTAGAAGGAAGGAAAAATTAAGCCAAGAGAAATATTGCACTTCAGAGAGTTCAAATAAAGAGGTTCCTTTCCACCAAACTTCTGTGGGCTTGCAAGGCATAAATTACACAAACAGCATTTAAAAACAAGAATGCAAAAATCAAAGAGCAAAATTAAAGCTCTGTTCATGTTCCAGCCGTGCAACAAGTGTGTAGCAGATGTTGGAGGCCTATGGTTAAGCAATCCCCTGGTCTGGATGCACAATTTCAAGCGTGTCCTGCTGGCACACATCTGAAGGTAGGTTGTAACAAACATACTGTCAGCTACGTAAAATACATGGTCTGTGAGAAGAGGAAACACTGCAAATCTGGCAATGACGCTTTCCCTTGTGTTTCTCTAACGAAGCTGCTATTTCATAGTGTTTCTGAACTAGGAGCCACCAGTGGCCCAAGAGCTGTCACGCTCCATCTCGGTGAAGACCCACCTCCTTTCGTGGTTCCTCTCTCGCACTGGTGCTGAGGTTTCCAGTGAAGCACAAGGTAACTCGCTGCATCTTAAAGTGAAGTGGAGCAGTTCTCCTTAACTGCAGCTGACGTTTGGGTTCAGAGGACGTATCCCACTTTCACGGTCCGTTATACCCTATTTGGGTGAAAAGACCTGTGCTGCCAAAGGCAGAAAGGAGTAATAGAAGTAAAAATAGCATATTGAAACAGTTTAGCTGAGGGAAATTCTCAAAAGACTATTGATTTTTTTCTTTGTTTCTATGTTTAAAGTGATTTCTAAAGCTACATTTTGATAATGTTCTTAAAATATGTCAGACTTTACACATTAAGTGGTAGAAAAATACCATGCCTCCTACACTCACAGCAGTGGGAGAAGCATGTTGTGATGACTATACAAAGCCCTTCCTGCAACTGAGTTCTTAATTTAAATATTTTTATCTACCAAACAATAATAAAACATCAGTCAATACCACACACAGATCCCAGATGAATGCAGGACAGAATGCAAATTAAAGGCTTTGCTGACAGCCTAAACAAGAGGGGTTTTCATGCAGGTCTGCAGGCTTAACAGTAAAGATCGGGTTCTTGTTTAAACAGCTCCCCTTTACATCACCTCTGCAGCTGCAATGGACCTTACTGTGGGAGTAAATTACACGCCCGCTTAATCTGAGAGGGTTTAGATTAAATGCGAAGTGTCATCCTGGGGGTGGAGGGGATGGGCTGGCTGGGGATAGGGAGGTGACGGGGGGAGATGCTGTGTACAATCCTGACGTGAAATCAAATTAACTAATTCTGCTCTGCGTACATTTTATTCCTCAGAATAGCTGTGAGTCTGAGCTGAATCCTGCGATGGGAAATGCTGATTGTCTGCACTTTCTTCCTCCTATTACTGAAAAGATTATGAAAAAGTATGTTTGCATCCACGTTTCCAATATATTTATTAATATGAAAAGTTTTTGGAGTCCAACACTGCAAAAGCAAAGCATGGGAAGGCAGGCGTAAAATGTACTGGTTCATGTCGGTGGCAGCTGCAGTTTCATTTCTGTGGCAGAGTGATAAATGACAGGAATTCACAATTTTCTCCCAACTCCCTTGGAAGATGTATTCTATAGAATGAAAATAGAAGCACTGAATTATTAAGAATCATCCCCTTTACATATGAAAATGGTATGGTGTCATGTTAAATACACCATATTAAGAGGTCAATTAGAGACCTATTTTGAGTTAATGGAATTAGTTCTTTTTTTATTTTACATTTTAAATGCAATCTTTCAAAGTGTACTGGAGATCGAAGGAATAGAAAATAGAGTAATCCAGTTAAAGGCAGTTAATGCTTGCAGAATGCCTGAGAGCAATGCTGATGGGTGAGAGGGTGTGATGGGGCAAGGGCTGAGCAGACAGCACCCTTTTCTTCCCATCTGCATTGACTTCCCTGTGTGTAACTGAGAAAAGCTACTTTTTTTAGTACATTCCCTATATCTGAATAGACCATAAAACAAGGGAAAATATGCTTGGGCCCTGGCTCCCAACCACAGCCCTCATTTCACTAAATTTTACAGTACTTTCCTTAAATCCTATTTGATTCAGTGGAAACTGAGTATATGCAAAAGTCCTGAGTGCAATATTGCAACTGGTCAAGGTACAATTGTTGCAT
This sequence comes from Aquila chrysaetos chrysaetos, assembly GCF_900496995.4. Taxonomy (NCBI): domain Eukaryota; kingdom Metazoa; phylum Chordata; class Aves; order Accipitriformes; family Accipitridae; genus Aquila; species Aquila chrysaetos. The sequence continues at coordinate 62,354,038 of NC_044006.1, read as the reverse complement.
TAGTCACTGGACAGTTGTTCAGCCACAGATTTACGTTGGAATCAGCTCCAAAGGGAAATAGCTAGAGAGAGCTTCTCTACTCTTCAAAGGATTTGCTGCTCCCATGCTGCCTCTGGAATATTAATGCACATGGAAATTGTCCCGTCCCCGCCATGTTACAAGAGAGGAGATGATGGCTGCAAAAGGGGAAGCCTCTGGACCAAAGGACAAGTCAATAAAGGCGACACTAGGAGTATTTTGGCATCCAAGGACAGTCCTGCCCACACATCCCCCAGGACCCCTGCTAGTCTTCTCCCTCCACCCTGCCCAAGCACACATCCATTTTGGCATTTGCACTAGGGACCTGGATTCAGCTGGAAAGTCAACCCGAGAAAAAAACCCAATAGGCTGGTTTTCTTCCAGCTGACTTATTCTTGCCCATGTGGCATAAATCGCTACCAAAATAGATATATATCTATAGTCTCCTTTTGCCTGGTCTCTAGATAAGCTGCACACAGCACTTCTGTATTAGGAACACTGTTTACAGTATAGACCTGCGGGATGGCAACTTTTGTCGCCAGAGTTACTGCTTAGCTAAAGAGATGATACGTACAGTGCATGAAAGGGGACACATTTATGCTGTACAGAAGAGCCTGGCAATAGTTTAGCTCACACACGCACACTGCCGCTGCAGCATCGGCACTGAAGAGACTAGACCCTTCTCCAAACAGTACCACTGTACCAGTGCAGTCCCCGTGGCTCCATTTCTGTAGCAGAGCAGGCATGAATTCCTCTTGATTCATCTTGTCTGGTCATAGTTCAGGGTTCCAAAATGTTTGGGCCAAGGGTTTCTTTTATTTTGGTGATATGCTCCCTGCAGAGCCAATTATTGGTACCTAACAAAGAAAACCACCAGATCCTAAGCAACCCCAATGCTTGTATAACGGTAATTTGAAAACTGTATGGGGCATAAGATTAAGAATGTTGCATTTCCAGTTGGTTGAACCGTGTAACTGGGTAGAGCTCTTCTCTCTGTAGCTGCTGGGACTAAAGGGTTGATGTCAATGTTAACATTAGGAGGAGACTTGTCATCCAGGACTTTGCCACAGAGCCCCCATCGCTACCTCTTGCTACTGTGGAGGCCTGATCCTGCACTGGAGAGATGCCGGCAACCAACCCAGCCCTCCCGGCTTGGGAATTCGAGCCACTCACTTTCCTGTAAGCTGGGCCACAAGACCGCTCATTTCCTGGCACTTTCTGACTCTTGATCTTATTCCACTGATTTTTCCTTTACAAACAACAGGGGGAAATCTGGGAAAGCTGTGGAAAACAGAAAGGAGAAATAGGTCACGCTAGAAATTCTGAAACCTCAGCAAAGCTCTTGTTTAAAGTGATTAATTCAGTGACCTCTGACCACAAGGCAGACCTTCAATTTGCCAGGAGAGGATAAAAGAGTCAAGATCTGAATGAATAAAGAAGGGATGAAGGGTGAGTTAATCCAGTAACTGTGAAGGAGCATTGGAAATAAAAATACTCAGCATATATTCTTCTTCTCTTTAGTCCTTCTATTGCATGCACTTTATTTCTGGATATGGTGGAATATCAGGTACATTTATATTCTTTTTGATCTCCACTGTTTGATCCAGATCCAGCCAGCAAAGCAGACTGATGCTCTTAATGCTATTAAGTAGCACAGTCTGCATTTATTTATTTTTTTAGAAAAGAAACTAAAAAAGTACTTGCAAAACGGTACTGGGTTAAAAGAAAATTAGGTATTCCAGCAGCTTGTAACATTTCCATCTTTATTTGCTGAGGTTTCTCATCCTAAAATACACATTTTTTGCGAGGGAAAGTGACAAACTGGTTAGTAACACTGAACACTTTTGCCTGAGTCGCCTGCAAAACTCCCATGCAGAGTATAATCTTTCATCTATAGTTATAAGCCTGTAAGCTGCTTATACTATTTTTACTCTAAATTCACCTTTCATTTGGTTAGTCTCCAGCAATTCAGATCAAATTTACACTTGGAAGTTCTCTAGTAATTTCCAGTTAACACCCTTAAAAAATGAGAAAGGAGTCTTGAAATAAATTGTCTTAGTAATGCACATATTTTTGCTGCTGGACATTAAGCAGATACCTCCTTTGTAGTATCTGATATCCTTTGATATCAGATACGATAGCTTCGAACATACCATTTTCTCCCAAGTAGAAAAGAAGACTTGTGGGAAACTCATTTTGAAAATGCTACTGTCCAGCAATGCTAATGGTGTGAAGACTTCTCCATACTTGTTTATGCCAGTAGCACTTTAAAATGAGAGAAAGAGACCTTGGAGTAACATAAAACACCTGATTGGTACCTCCTATAGTCCATTACTTAGTTAAGGTTCAATCAGTAAAGGTTCACATGCTACTTGAACAATTTTCCACTTTCATGTGTGGTTTAGGTTCCATTTTACAGCAGCAAAATATCAGGCTATTACTGATTATTTGATTTTACTGTAAGGAATAAATGAAGAAGTGAAGATAAAAGGTATAATAAAAACCTTGTCTTCACAAGATCATAAATGTTTTAAGATTCAACCAATAACGTATTAGACTTCAATCCTTTCCTCAAATAGAAAAACACTTCTTAAAAGTGTGTATTAACTCTTATTTCTTAAGTGCGGGGGTTTTTTTATGGTTCTCAAAAAGGAATCCTGAGAGAACCAATAACTCTGTTTATGTCTGCACAGCAAAACTGCCGTTTGAGTTGTCTTTGATTAAATCATTATCTTCTGCTTTATTCCCTCCGGAGACATAAGAAGACATTAGTAGCAGAGATAAAGCTGTTGAGAGTCCAAGAAACAAAAATGGGAGATTATTTATATTCAGCTGTCCGGTAAAAGATTAGAAAACTGAGTAATTATTTTATAATATTATACTAAAGGATGAGGCAAAGTTTTGGCTTTTGACAAGTATGGTGTGATAAAACCAGAACTGCCTATAATTAATATTTATTGTTATTATTTACTAAGCATGCTAAAGTGCATACTGATTTACAGGGAAATATAGAGATAAAATCCCCCAGACAGGAACTTTATGTGACAAAATAAATCGTAACAAAACTGATGATGACAAGGAGGGTCCGTATGCCTCCCTCCCTTCCTAAGCAAGAGCTATACAGCTCCTTGGAGGGCAAAAGTTTCTCACCTTGTGCTAATTAAACCCATTGCTGATTTAGTGTTTGTTCTGCTAGGTATGGATCACTACCTAAATTTTAATGCTACTGTATTACAGTTGCAAGGAATATTCTGCTTATATCCAGAAAAAAATATGCCAATATTTAGTGTAATATACAACATCCTCCAAACACAGTAGCAGGGATTACACTGACGATAGCTGCAAGTGCGAGTAACAGAAAAACATTGACACTATCAATCACAACAGAGCTTCAGCAGCAGTTAAGATTTATGATGTCAACCCTATAATATAGAGCTGTTAATGAAAATAGAAGATTGAAACAATACTGATTTATTTTATATCAGGCACATGAAGGCTTTAATGAGAGCATCTTCCCATTGAATGGCTACTTGGGGCTGTCCCAGTATTGCAGGACCCTCAGTAGTTACAGTCCTTACACATTGCCACTGCTAGAATTTTAAATGGAATTTTGAAAAGTTTAGGTTTTCCTCCAAAAAGGGCTGTGGATATGAGGCTGCTGATCTTCAAAAATTAGCTTTGTGGGCTTAAAATTAATAGTAAAAATTACAGATAGGAGGCAAAAAAGGTCCATTAATGCCTAAAATGTGTGACGTTCAGGACCAAATTTAGCATAGAAAAAGATGGGGGAAAAAATCATCTAACTATGCAGAAGCCTGGCAGGTTGTAGGGGCTTATATTTTCAGAAGTAATGATACTCAGGCCTCTGAAGTCCCCTATTGCACAGCCAGAGACCTATCCCATCTCAGCCAAGCCTAATTCAGGAAAGGTTTGATTTGATATTCAGATCTCATTTTCACTCACTGCCAACATTAAATCCAGTAGAGCAGTAATGGTCCCTGCCTTAAAAAATGCCAAAAACTAGAAAAATCTCCAACAGAGGCAGATGCCTCTTCCCTGCTGCCCTCGTGGCTTGCATGCCTTCACTGGAAGGCCAAGGCAGAGCAAGTGGCTGTGATTGCTTTCAAATGAATAACTTTTTGAAAAAAAAAAAACCCTCAAAATTCCTGAACAAATTTCTCAGCATAACCTGATACTCTGAATAGCTGTTTTTTTATTTGAAATACCATATTCCTAGTGTCAAAGTCTGGTAAATAAGGAAGCCACATCCTGGTTTTGAGTGTCTAATCATAAGTAGTGATAAATAAATACACCTGTCTACCTATTCCTCCAGAATTCATTACATATATTAAGCAGAGTATGTGTCCACACGTGCAAACAGTTTCTCAAAATAAGACTTTTAATAATCTATGTCTACCTAATTGTGCATTCCCTCCAAGATCATGTAGACATATAATGGATATACCTCTAGAGCTAAGCATACATGTACGTGCCTATGAATGGAGACATCAGAAGTGGAGCTCACACTTAAGACATAAAAACTAGTAAAAAGTGAGTGCTGTGATCCAGCTCAGTAAAATGTCATTAGCAGCATTAAGGTGAAACATTTCCGAAGACTTAAAGTATTGCAAAAAGAGCTGGACATCCTCCATTAGTTTTGGATTACTCCAGCTTGTGAAAGACGCACTTTTCTGTTTATTCAGGGTAAGAAGGATTGTTATCCTTGGTGGTTCTTGCTCCCATCAGGTAGCTGCGTTAGCCTTCATGCCCCTGCATCTGAAAATAGCCCACAGCAGCTCGAGTGGTGCCCACTAGCCAGAGCTCTTCTTCTGCTTTCATGGGGGTAAATGTGCTGGGCTCAGGTTTATGCAGCTTAGCAGGGGTCAGTGCTTGGTGATCATGGGGACTGGTGTGCTTGTCAGCAGCATCTCCATTTCGCTGGATTTCCCCCCAGCTGGGCAGGGCAGTCCTGGTTCTGCTCCCGCTGCCGGCCAAGGGGCTGGAAAGCAGCTGGGCTTTCCTCAAGCTGAGGTGACCTCATGCCTTCCTGCATGCAACAGTTTCACCAAGTTTTGCCTCTGCTGTTGGCTCGGGGAAGGTTTCGTCCTGTCCCTGTCACCCAAACCCACCACCAGAAGGACAAAGGCTCACCGTCAGCAGCTCACCAGTAACCAGCTTACCTGCACCCTACCAGGGAGAGCGCTCCCCGTGCCCCAGAGCCCACGGCTCACCAGGCACATGTTGACCAGGCAAGAGCTGCTCTCAAACATCAGGTTTCCCTGTCCCTTTGGCTTCATGCCGAGCAGCACACAGCTTTGGGCTCCCCGCACAGCCTTGCTGCTCCCCACTGTGCCATGGCTTACGCTCACGTGGAGGAGTGTTGCTCCAGGGAGCTGAGGTGCCTGGAGAAAGGTTTTAGTGCTAATATGTAATGATTTTCAAGGATAAGGTATACAGCCCATGCCAACAGGATTAAACTATGACTTAAAGCAGGAGGAACTGTGCTTGCCCTCCTCTTGCAGATCAGCATGATGAGGAGATGTCTCAGGCCATGGGCCCAGTGTCCAGAGGAGAAGAAGAGGAAAGCGGGGCCACTGCAGGAGCAGACCCTTTCCCCTCTGCTCCACTATCAGCAGTTTATCACTTGTCCTTGCCTGCGATAATGTCACTAATGTCTGTCATTGCGTGGGTGCCCCATCCCCTTCCTTAGACTTAATGAACAGAAGTCACTGGAGGCCATAGTACCCAAAAGTCCATCGTCTTCCTTAAAATCTGTCCGTGCTCTGACACCTCCAGGAAGCTCGAGAGCTGTGAAGACCACTGCCTGTCATGGAGATCACTGCTCCCTGGCCGTTCCCCAGACTGGCTATTCATGTCCATGGGTTCCTCCTGGCCAGCACACACCTTGGTGCCCCACGTACCCCTTGGCCACCACCAAGGAGCGAGGAACCGCCTGCTGGAAGGGCTGGCGGCAGTGGGAGGGTATAGCACACCCCCAAGCCTCGTGCTTGAAGGATCGTTTTTAAAGGAAACCCTTTGTGGATCAAGGCGAGGACTGAAATCTGTCCTAATTCCTCTGTGTCCTTATGGGCACAGCAATCGCATGCAGTGGACTGGGCCCCATTATGCTTGGCACCCTGCACATAAAAAGAGAGATGTTCCTCTTGCCCCCCCACTCCCTGGTCCCCATCTCAGATTTGACATATTTCTTCATGACTGCTTTCCTACCTTGAGAAGAGTTGTGGTTAATGCCATAGCATTTTTGGGGTGTTGGCTGTAACTGTATTTGAAATATGATGCTAACATTCTAAGTAGGTGCAACACAGTTAATGACTCCTCACAAAACTGGTGTGACATACAAGCATCAGTGCTACTATCTGCATTTAACAGCTACAAAGCTCAAAGCTACAAGGGAAGCTGCAAAGACCTGTGTAAAGGACACAGAAAAACATGTAGCTGGGATTAGACGTCAGGAATTCCTTCTTTACCAGCCTTATTAAATGTTGGACCAAGCCCTACTCTCCGACATGGCTTTTACATACTTCGTAAACACACAAATTTTCCAACTGATCAGCCAATAATTTGTCCTCCAAGATTTGTGCACAGGTCAGGTCAGCATGACTTGGGGATTGAGGTGGATTGATTCCCCTTCAACAGCAGTATTTACAAAACTGACTTCAGTTTCAAGGCACACACCTAGTAACAGTGAAGTCAAAGGGTGGTCATGGCTAGGAAAGAAGTGTTTGACATTTCACTGCCGTAAGTTCTTCTATTTTAGTTATAGCTTAGTTTGTTTTTTTCAAATTCTCTTTATGTTAATATAAAAAGGAATCCAAGCTGAAATAGTTACCATCTGCCTGAAAGAGAACAGGAAAACATGGTTACAAAAGAATGTCTAAAGTGTGGAGCAAAATACAGTCCTGCTAATGGCAGCATTTCTGTCATTAACATTAAAGATTAAAGGCTATAATATACAGGAAAATATATTGCATGGCTTATCACATTTTTAATGAAGGGTTCAGTGTTACAGCAGGCAAGCGCTGAGAAGAAAAATGTACCTCTTGGTTTTTATTTGCTCTCTTGGGAAACTACCCTATCATGATTGTAGCCCGTAGGATCAGCCAAATGAACACCAGGCAGTAAGTCAGCAGTCCCCAAAAGGTTAACAGAGCTTCTTCCTAATGTTACAGCAATGATTAAAAAAATTAGCTCACATTAACCTTTCACCTTTCAGTGGATGGTTCAAATCTAGTATGGGTTGGTAGTGATTGAGAACGGTTACTATAAGTTTAATGTTTTTTTGGTGGCTTACGCAATGTGAGCGGGTGGTCTCACGCTGCTTCCCAGGGGAGGCGTGTCTGCCTGATTAAAACCCCAAAATACCTTGCCTCAGTTGGTGCTAATTGGAAACCTCCCTGACAATTTCAGCGGGGACCGCTGCGTGGGTACAGGACAGGCACCGAACAAGCTGCTACAGGCCATGGCTGCAGCAAAAGCTGCCCTTAGACACTCTGGCTTCCCAGCAAAGTTTTGAAGTCCTGATTTTTAAATTAAAGCAGGTTTGCCCATCTTTGGTGCTGAGCCTCCCCAGGGACCTGCTCTAGCTTTAGCCCCTTCACCGTCCCCGTTCCCCACATTCCCCAGGTCCTCCCAAGGGTGCTCCCTAGCTCCTCATCCCCACACACAGGTCGGACCAGACCTTCATGCGTGGGTCTCACTGGACAAAGTGTGGGGACAAGGCCTGGCCATTTGAGGTTAGGGGTCTGCTCTCTTCAGCTAATGTAATTTAGGACGGAGGTGACTTTTGCCCTATAATCACTGGCAATGAATGCAGCTGCAGAAACCCATTTGCCCCCTGCATTTGTGTACTTCATCCATCTCCAGCCCGTGCCCCTTGGCCACTTTCCCAAACAGATCCACAGTGTAAGCGCATCCATAGGGTGAGAGACTGCAGACAAGCATTTGCCATAAGGTAACAGGCACAGAAAGGCCCAAGAGCATGGAAGTCCGGCCCAGTGATGTGGAGTGAGAAGTACAAGGTCCAACGCGCTCCCTAAGCTTCACCATGATGACTAAGGCAACATTAGCACGACCCCAGGATGTCCTGGTTCCCCGTGTGCCTTCAAATCTTGTACCGTTTGTAAACATTTAATCAATGACACATGCACAGACACAAGCTCTCTGCAAATCCTGCTTGTTCCCCATGGAAAATCCTTTACCTGGTCTAACAAACTACTCTCCTTCCTCTTCTGTTGTATTTTACAACTAGAAAAAAATATCAGGCTCTGGTTGTGTGCATTTCTTGATTCCTGGGTGAGAAAGCAAGCAATCAGCACTCAGGGTTTTTTTCTTTCTTGGGTAAATAGTTCTTGTTAAACCAAGCTAAGTAAGGTGATTTGCAGTATGGATTTTTCCCATCTAGGTTATTAGAATAAGTTCAGTCAGCACATTCAACCCTAGTCTCTAGTGGTACATAAATTTAATGCAACACTCAACTCTCCTTCAGTATTTTTGGTGTATACTTGAGTTTTTCTTGGCACAGAGAGAAGTAGCAGGTGGAGTGATCAGAGACTTTTTTCCTTCAAAGTGAGATTAGGGATTTTTAGGTTCCTTTGTTCTGTAAAAGCCTTGGTCTAATTCACTACAAGCTATCTAGGACTGAGAATGCCATTTCTTTACTAATTTATATGTTTGGTTTAAAGCTGTGCACCGATCTCAGTGGATTTTCTCTATTTTTAGTATCCTGCTAAGAATTTTTAACCAAAGCGTTTTATGCACAAGAAGGGCAGGTTTTGTTGGGATTTCTTTATTTTCGCATTACACTATCAAAGGCAAATAGTTTCCTCTTTCTTCTCCCTGATAGCTTCTCATCTCAGCAAGAGAAAGTGGGACACCCAGGCTAGCTCGAGGCGGTGGAAATCCACCAGCATCTGTTCAGGACAACACTGACTGACTTGAGCCCAGGCTGAGCTGGGTACGTTAAAGTTAAAAATCTCCCAGTGCATGCGAGGAAGTGTGCTTGGGAAGGAGAAATAGGAGAAGGAGAAATAGGATTTGCAATGAGCTGTCTTCTCCAGGAATATACTAAATAGAATTCACCTGGCAAAGAAAATCGGAGAATGCATGCAGCTTTCTTGGCAGGTGCAGAGAAGGCCTTTGACATGATTTAATGGTATTTTAAAAGGCAAGCACTAGAAACAAATGGGAGTGCGCTGGGATGAATTAGATGGATTAAGATTCAATGCGATAACCTAACAACCTCAGGAATAACTAATGACCTACCCTAACAGAAATGTCTGCTGTGTAGGGAACAAGGCAAGGCTGTTCACTTTAATGATTTTGCTGGCACTGAAGCCTCTCATTTGGGACGTTCAGCAAGAACAGCTTATAAAAAGTATTGGCTGAAGTCCTCAATTTGTGCAAATTATCTTGGTTCCTTTGGCATCGGACGTGTGACCCTCTGGCCCATTGGAGCATCTGCCCCATTCTGGTAACAAGACAGAAATCAATGCAGGCCTCAATGTGAATGATGTATTGGTGGCTGAGATACCCTTGTTCATAGAAATGCTTTGATAATATCAGGAACAGGACAGCCTAGAATTTAACATCCAGAGGCACTAGGGACTGCCCCAAATGCTTTATGTGTGCAGAAGTGACAGCAATGGTTAAAACTTCTGAAAGGGTGACTGTGGTGTAGAGGCATTGGTCTGACACCCAGCAAGGCTCCCTTCCGTGATAAGAGTGATCCTTTGCTCCTGTGACATCTGAAATAAGAAATGGATGATAGTGTACCCAAGAACTGTCCTTAAAATGAGTACTTTGCCTCAACTTCTTTTCAGTCTGATAATTATTCACTGCATCATTTCAAAAGGAAAATTATCATGATCTTGGCTGAACAAACTAAAAAATCTCCTAGCATATCAATTAACAAATTGTATAAGAGCATTGCAATTAATTTGTTTAATTGAAGTTCCTATTTCTTAGCAGTGCCAGGCTGATTTAGTGCCTTGAAAGACACAGATACTCTGCAGAAATGGAGAGAATGTGCTGGTGACAGGAATGAAAATCCCCTTTCTGCAGTCATTTACGAGATGAGAACACTGGGACAAGTGTCCATAAATCTCAGCTTGGCCACTTGACTTGCCAGCAAGTCAGAGCTACAGAGAATCCACCTGAAAGGCGGAGGGCTGTTAACTATGCGAAGTGTTCATCACAGCTATGAGGGGCTGTGGGTGCTCTCTGTCCACGGACCTATGGGGAAAACATGGAGAGCTCCTGTACATTCAGACTGCATGGTGCATATCACAGTAGCATGCAAATATGGCTTCTGTCTCTCCCACAGCTTTCCATGGGATTAGAGCAGCCCTCAGGCTCTAAGTAGCAGTACACAGCACAACTCCCGAAGGACCAAGCATGTATTCCAAATTCAGGTGGGATGGAGTGAGATCAGTTCCTCTCTTTTCCTATGTTCTTTTAACGTATATGCTCTGTACCAGCACTGGCTCATATTGCCTTGCACAACTCTTTCTTTCTTATTGCAAAAGATGTTTCTGAGCAATGAAGAGCTGCACAGCCATTAAGCCCTTGATGGTGAAACAGCATGTACATGTGCAGATGTGGGTGTGTGGCCAGCTAATTGCAAACCGTGACTGCGTATGGCACATGCAATTTAATACAGTTGAAAGTTCAGAGCCTGACCTTCACAAAGGCCACATAAAAACGCTTCCCTGGATCAACCTCAGCTCATGATTTCAGCTGTGGTACCTCTGAGGCACTGCCCTGGGTGTGGAAGATGTCTCTGTCCTGCAGCGGGGCCCTGCGTGACATTGCGCTCTAGCAGCTATTATCAGCTCCTTTGATTACTAACAGGTATGTTAGAAAGCATCCAAGTTTTAATCAGACTGAAATGGACTTATAATGATATCTGATCTGGGAATTTAGTCCAAAGCTTTCCTTTTCCATGATGGTTTTCATTTCCTGTAATTTAGAGCTGGAAGCATTTATGGAATATCACATGGTTTTAGTTTACACAGGAAATCAGCTGCAGTTGCGGGAAGATACTGACTTAGGGGTTTTAGGGTTTGTTTTGTTGGGTTTTTTTAAGAAACGAAGATTGCTTCAGAGGAAAACATTGCAGACTTCTACCTCTGCTGTTTGAAGCCTGCATTCTGCAAAGTGATCTATGATTATATAGGAACAAGCAGTTTATTTCTGTTACATGATAATCACTTAATGTGAGTGAAGCAATAAATGCCTTTCCTTTTTACAGTGAAGAGATAAACCAAGTGCAGGAAAAGATGTGGAGGAGGGTGAGGGGAAGAGATGCTGGGCAGCTGCAGCAAGAAAAACCTCTGAAGCAGGAAGTATCAAATAGAGCGTGCATGAAAAGCCTGAGATGACCAAATCAGATTAAAATGGGAAAAGGTGGTTATGTTTCTTGAGTCACAGCCTGCCATTTTAATGACTCTCTGTGTGACTCCTGGGGAGGGGATGGGGTACGTCAGGAATAACGCATGATGCTGCACCACCCAGACCACACCGCAAAAGCCTTCTCCATTCCCAGGGGTGAAAAGCTGGTTTTTCCCCATGGTGCCAGGCACATTTCTCTTTTAGCTTGGGGCGCAAGTGCTGAAGTTTCAGTCTTGGGATGGGGAAAGCACTTTTGAACTGCATTCCCGCTGGTAACACTTCTTCTCAGCAAACTACTCCTCCAAAAGTGCCAGTGGAGCAGCTCGGTGTGCTCCGGCTGGAAGGCCAGGGCAGGGCAGGCTGGCATCCCTCGGGAGGCAGGCTGCGAAATGCCGGTCGGGAGATATCAAAGAGCAAGAAAGGCAGCAGGAAGGGGGGTGGAAGCCAGCAAACTGCAATAAAAATTCATCTCTTCCCGAAGGCAGCCCTGCCCACTCCATGGGTCTCTGGTGCCAGAGCAGAGGGAGATGGCAGGCTGCGAGAAGAAAGAGATGGACCGTGTAAGTCAATAGTGACTAATGAACCATGTTGGAAACACCATCAAAAGCAAAGGGCTGGATTTGCAGGACGGCGAGAGCAGAGGAGTGCTGGCTGCTTGCTTTTTGCACACAGAGGTACATTATGATTTTAAATGAATCCAGAACAGCTGAGGCATTTGTGGACTAAAAGCCAACATAACCATGACCACCTTAATCATCCCCTTGTAAAATGAGCAGCCATATGCGTGAAATCAGCCCATACATTTTATGGAATATCTGTTGTATGCTGGACAAGTACTTGGACTGAGGTTTATTTTCTCAGGACTTCAACTCCTGAAATATAAACCATGTAACCTTTCTCTTCATAAAACCAGAATTTAGAGAGGGGAGGGGGAATTCCCCCAAGCTTTGCACTGCGTGGCATTGCCTCTCACATGTCGCTGCACTTGACAAAGTCTGGTGCTATAGTGGACACTATAAACAATGATTCATTTACCATCCTGCGTGAACAGCCCTTGTCATGATGGGGAAGGGCATTTAAACAAAGGTGGCATGGCTTATAATATTTGTTAGCGAGGTATCAAAATATTTATGTGCGCAGTATTTCTTTGCTATACTTCTCAAAAGGCTGAGGTTAATCAAAAGGAGCCTGTTCCTTGTCTTAAAATCTTGTCCCAAGATGCCTGCTCCTTAATCCCCAGAAAGCAATATCGTATTTCCTTACTGGTTGCTTCTCAGCTAATTGATTCAGTATCAGAGGCAGTGTTACGCTGCGTTAGGATTTCTCAGGGCGAGAGAGTTCCTCCTTGACCATACCTCTCCTGGGCTCTGGTTCTGCAAAGGTTTTGTGCATGTGTTCAACCATCTGCGCCGGAGTAATTCCTCGGGCCTCAGCAGGGCCATTCATGTGCATCGTTACGCATATGCAAGGGTCTTTGCAGGACCATGGTCTGATTGTATTTTATGTTGTACCGTGTCCTGTAATATATCACATTGTCACTGGCTTATATGTCACGAGTTCCTTCAGCTCCCGGAGCAAATTGTTGGAAGCAGGGTGGTTCATGATGGCCAGAGAACACTCGTGGTCTCATCTTGGGCTTTTCTGTTTGTTCCACTTTCATCTTGTCCCATTCTGGTTCTTCAGTGTTTCTGAAAACTTCAGGCTCATTTTGCTTTCTCTCCTCCACTCTGAGGTCTGTATAAAAACACCAGGGAAAATGCCGTAGCCTATCCTACCACGTCCCAGTTGCTGGTTTTATACTACTTGGCCATCATTGAGACAGCCCCAGAGGTCTGCGCTAGATGGAAGCGAGGGTGGTGTGTAGGATTCTGTGCCCAAGAGAGAAAGGAATATTTGGGCGGGAAGTCAGTCTGTCTTCTTTTTGTATTTTGGCGCAAACCCCAGAGGACTCCCCACTTTGATTTTTTAAGTTGTCTTCTGGAGCACATAAAAATCTCTGCTTCCAGCTGTACAAGGCCATAGTCTATTTTCCCACCGCTGCAAAGAATGAATTGAGGTAGGTTGGGGTTTTCTGGCCATTTCCCTGACCTGCCTGCAGAGTGGTGTAAAAGCGTGTGCAGGCTCAGTGCTGGCAGGAGCAGGGTCCTCTCCGGTGTGAGGGAAGGTCAGCCCCACCAGAGTGGCCCTGAGAGGGGAATAAGGCAAAAAAAGCAGCCTATGCCATCCCATGAACGGTACTGGAAGGAAACATGGCCAGAGGAGAAGATCACACAGCCTGTGTGGGAAAAGAAGGTGGGATTTACCATTTATTTGGAGAAAAGGTGGTTTTTGTTAGGGAAGTGTAGGGTACGGCGTTCGGAAGATCTCGCGATGTCATGGAAAGGTAGAAGGCTAGTCGTCACCTCCCTATGACGTATCAGTAATCCCACCTACTGTTGTTAGTATAAAAGGAATTAACTGCGCAATAAAAGACGAAGTTGACGCTCACACCGTGTGTTATCTGTCTCTTCCCTGGTCCAGGCCGACCAGTGATCTAATCGCGGCACCTTGATATGTAGCAACACTACAGGGAAGGTGTAAGCAACTGTCTACGTGGGAACAGGACTCAGGGAGCAGACTGATTTATGAGAACAGGTACTGACTTTGGAAATTGGAAGAGGAACGATTTTGCACTTGTGGATGGGGGGGAGGCGGGCAGCCAGGAGGGTGAGGAAGCCACTGATGGACCCTCCCCTTCCAGAGAACAGATCTTTCTTCTTAGGGGGTCAGCAAAAAAATCCTGCTGAAACAAAGATTTGCTTTTGGGCAACAAGCAGAAAATTATTTGAGCAAGAGAGAGGAGCTGATCCAGAAGATACTATGCAACTTCACTGCTGGGGGATTTTTGAGAGGACGCTGGGGCCCCCAGAGCATCCCTCACTGTCCTCACGTGCTGGACACGGGCTTGCAGCAGCAGCTGCCTGTGGCACTGGGTGTCCCTGCCCTGCATCAGCCCAGGGGCAGAGACTCCTGCCCAGACATGAACAGCGTATGATGGGGAATAGGATGTAGACCTGGGATGAAGATCAACATTATTTTGTGGTTGACCTCAATTTCAGTTTTTCTTCATCTAAGGGAGATTTCCAGGATGTTGCAAAAGAAGATAGACTCGTAGGAAGTTTAATCACAACTTCTTAAAAAGCGAATTAGCCCCCACTTCGCTCCCTCCCTTCCCCTCCTCTTGGGATCAACCTCAAAGCTGGAGCCAGGAGTCCAGGCGGGACCTCTGCGCTCCTACCTCTTTCTCCGAGTCCTGCTGAAGTGCCTTATCTTTAAGTAGTCTCTGTGCAAACAGTGTCTGTTGGAACATGATGAATTTGCGCAGATGTATTTACCATCCTGAACTAGTTTTTAAACAAATTGACATTTTAATATGCATATATTCCTGTCGCATTAAAAAAACCTGCTGGTATTATGCCAGAATGTGATATATAATGATGTTGTTTAGCGGCAACTCTGTCATTTGGTGTTGTTGACAGTAAAATAAATTAACATAATAAACATAATTTGTTCAAAAACAGCTAAGTAAAAACAGATGGTTAAAATATTTTGGCAGGACCCGTTAGCCCAGGTTTACATGTGTGTTTAGACATTAGTTCTGTTTGCAACATATGTTACATATTTTCTTGATCCCATTTAATATGCAAATACACACCCGCTTCCACAGTTGTATAAACAGGTCCTTTACAGCATGAGCAATGGGGAGGGTGGGGGAAACAGGATTTTTTTCTTGCTTTTCTGTGTCAGGACCAATTCTCGGCTACGTAAATGGGAGAGGAAGGTAGCCATAGTACTGTGAGAAACAAATAGGGCGGAAGGTGGAGCATAGCAACATATTTGTGTACTGACACAATGGATCTATTACTGGCTGCTGATACCTACTTGTGTAAGGCACTGGTTTGTTGCTCACTCTCCCGACCACGCCAGAACGTGTTGTCCTCTTCAGGCTTCGCAGCCTTCTGCTTACCTAATTCTCACCGCACTGGCCTGAGCCCTGGCAGGATTAATGGTCACATCTAGTCCCATCCCTCCCTCCCTCCTGTTTGTGAGGGCTAATGTGAAAAAAAAAAAGGAGAAAGCAAGCTGCTCTTTTAAGAGAACCTGTCATGGCAATGGAACAAGCTGGGATTAAGTTCTTCTTTTTAACTATTTTTAAGCTGTGGCTGGATTGATACAGGCATGTGAATACTATGGAATTCTTGTCAATGTTTAACGGTTACGTGCCTGTCATTCATTTTCAAGGTATAGGGACATGGTTTACTGGCAGACTCGGCAGTGTTAGGTTAACAGTCGGCCTTGATGATCTTAAAGGTCTTTTCCAACCTAAATGATTCTATGATTCTATTGCAGATGAGAGTAATCTTTGTGCTGCAAGAGAAACTAGGGGCATCATACCTGGACATATTTTTAACGAGCTGTATATTTCATATAAATTGTATATACCTGTGTACATGTACTTAACATGTACATAAGATGCACCTTTCAGACCACAGCTCCAGAACAGAAGGAGCACGGACACATGGACATACCATGGACCATGGGTGCTTCCCAGCGCACAGCTGCTTCTGGAGAGCTTTGAGCCAGAAGGCAAAGGTGATCTTCAGTGCCCTCCTGAGAGAGCCCGGGATGTGCTCATACTAGACTGCACCAACCACACAGGGTGAGTTATGTTAAATGTGGACTGGAGAAAAAGGTGGTAGGGAGGGTAGTGCCAGTGGTGTGAGCTCTTTTCTTTAAGTCGGTAGTAAACCGTGCACACTTCAGGGTTTAGTGCATATGCAGACTTCAGTACTAGGTGACCTCAGGTTGTCCCTCTACCCAACTTTGTAACCCTCTTCCTCACTCACCTCACATTTGCAGAGGGAGAATGGCTGTTCACATCCCCTGCTCCACTCATCATCCCCAAAATCTTCTGCACCTGCCTTGGAGATCTTCCCCTGCCTGTGCCCTCCAAACACCAGCAAATATCACTGCCCATTTATCTCTCCCCACACTGGCAGCTCTCCCCTCCTGCCCCATGTCCCTGCCTGCCCCAGCACCTCCCAGCACCCTGGAGGGCAATGCTGGGGAAGGGTCTGGGCCACCCTTCTGTCTCTGGACCAGAGGGGGACGAGGGAGAGAGGGGATAGTGCCGCTACCCCACATACCGTCCATGCTGGGCCTTAAAGCAGTGACTGACGGCATCCACATCACGAGCGGCCGGGGCCTCATCCTGCAGGGAGGGCTCTGGATGCCCAGGAAGCACGGGCTGCTCTCCAGGGAGGTATGCCATCCGTCACTGCAGAAATACGTGGCACGAGGGAATGTTTTCAGAGGTTCCTCAAAATGTCACTGCCCCTTCCTTGCGTGGCTCTGCGACATATCTAATATAAAATATTATTTGTGAAACTTCTTTTTAATTGCTGTTTAATGGCTCCTAATATATTTCAAATGGGCATCTGCAAGTTCATTTTGACATTTATTAGAAGCCATTAGATACCAATTTAATGGTGATTTTATGACAAATGTCTGACATCATTAAAAATGTGATGGTTGATAAATTATAATGTGATGTGCTTTTGAGCGTCAGGGAATTAGACTGTTTCCAAATGTGACTGGTTTTGATGTTGTAAATTAAATTTTATTTGTAATTGATTTATGTTTTTGTGCTCTGAAAGTGAAGAGTATCAGAAGTTGAAGAGTTAGTGGGGAAGCAGGTTCTGATGAGGGCAAACATGGTCAGTCAAACCAGCATAGCTACTGATGGCTTGATTTGGGTGAAGGAAGATGGTATTTGGAATAACCTGCTTTTTAGAGGAATTGCTTGATCTCTCCTACCAGTGTTCCAGTAAGTACTTTCCCCTGCATTAGTCTGATTATTTGTTTACCACTTTTATTATTGTCTCACACATCACTCATCCTGGACCATCATCCCCTTGTGCCAAAGAAAGGACAAGCATTGGTCCTGCCTAGGCAGTTTACAGTACGGACAGGCCCAGGGCTGAGGGAACAGGGAGACAGAAGTAGCATCATAAGCAGCAAACACTGGTCTTTAGAAAGCTTTTCATAGACATCATAGCAGAAGAGACTTTTAGACATAATTGGCAAATGTTTATAGGAGGCTCCTCGCAAGCACGAGAGGGTAAATGGTAGAGGAGAGAGCTGCGCAAACTAAAAAATGGGTGATAGAGGCTGCCAAGGAATCCCTAAGCTACAGGATTCGGCAGATCATGGATGTGGTTACCAAAGGAAATCTCTGTCTCAAGTTGCATGGAAATCCCACATTCACATTAACATGTGCGCAAAGCAATGGAGCAGAACCATAAGTATATATCAGATTTCAAAGTGAGTACAAGACCTGCAGATGGGGGAAAAGATGCTTTCTCACAGAGGGCCCCTGGCTTTAAGGAGAACAAATTGCTAAGGCCACTGTGTATGCCTAAGTGGAAGACAGGACTTCTTGGAGATGAAGGTACAAGTCAAAGGATGTGGTGTCAGGAAGGCAAGGTCACCTGGGCCTCCAGAGGCAATAAAGAATCTGGATGTGGTGGAGGAGAGGATGCCTTTGGGATCTGTGGTATTTGAGATGAAAGAGCTGAAGCAGCCCTGGGCAATGATGCAGCTCTGGGCTCTCCTGGCCTCCCCCATGTCCAAACGTAGAGGCAGGTGCTGACAGCCCTGAGCTGCTCTGCTGCTGGAGGGCTGAACCATCTCTGTCTGATGGCCTTGTGCCTAAGGGACCCATCTTGCCTGTTTAATGACTGTCCCCATTGCCAGGTTCATTATACCCTCATGGATTGGCACGGGAACACTGAAGAGCTGCCTAGAAAAAGTACCTGGTAACTGAGGGCTTACATTTCCCACTCTGTGTTTGGGAGGAATGCCCTCAAGACCCACTCATTTGGGGGCCAGACTTCTTGGAGAATTCATTTTTGTCCTCCATGGTCCAACAGCTTGGCAGTCAGGTAGGACTGGCATAGGCAGGCATGCCTGAGCAAGCAAAAATGCTGACAGTGTGGCAGCATCTGGTTTGGTATGTGTGTCTGCAACCACCTGGGGATGCTGGGTACGATCCTGGGTAGCTTCACCTCATTGGTGGCCATAGCGCATCTTCGTTGGTGCCTGTATCTGTGCCTGCTAGATGAAGGCTATCTTTTCACAATGCACTCTGCCTGACAGCTCTGCACAGAGCACGGCACAGCCTCCATCGAGATGTCAGCCATGGCTTCTTCATTTAATTGTTCATGTGCGGCTGAAGGCAGTGGTCACAAAACTTTGGAAGGCAGGCAGGAAGAAGAGCGGGGTGTCACACACACCATTCATAAACCAGCCATGGCATGGGCTGTACGCTGCCTGCTTCTCCACAGGCTCACCTCCGGCTGGAGGACACAGCCCTGCAGCCAGTTTGGGTGAGGGGGCCCATCAGGTCCTTCCCGGCGCTGTGGAGGCAGTTGTCATCCTCCAAGCCTGGGCTGCGAGCCTTGCTCAGCTACCTTACAGCACAGCACATGATGTAGTTGCATTGCAGTGGCTCTTACACAGGCCTGGAGTCAAAAACAGTGTCCTCAGTAAAACTGTGCATCTTCCCAACTCTAATATTGAGCCACGTGGGTTTCTCAAAAACAAGATTTTTGTTAAACAAGATGCCCTTTTCTGTAGATTGCAAGCATAAACTGGAAGAGCTCCATGGAGTAATTATACAGTGTCAAAAGCTCTGTTAAAGAAAGAAGATTTTTTCAAATCCTCCCAGGCAGTGTTTTCCTAACACACTGAAGAGTCCCTTTTGGCCCCATTAACTTATTTTCTTGTCTATTTTTCAAGTCTTTGAAGTTTTTTTTTCTTTTTCCTTTGGGTAAATGTCATTTTACCATTGCATAGTTAAGGGTGGGGGTTACTTGAGACAGGTCATGCTGGAACAATAAAGGCTTGAAAAAAGAATACTTTGCATTTCTACCACCGTGGTGCATCTGAGGGTCTTCAGGTTTGATGAAGCTGAGCTTTTCTTTTCTTGACTAAGGGCCTACCTCTGCCAGGACAATTGTATACAGTACCAAGGTGGGACTTCACAGCACATTCGTCATGACACATATGCCCATGATGCTGTGCACAAACTGCCTGTATACGAGAGGTCTAAGAGCACCTTTGGGACCCCAAGCCACTCACAAGTGCAGCCATCTGCCTTGCATTTGGGCTGACCTGGGGAGTTAGCTCAAGGTAGCTGGCACATGTTAAACTTGCACTTTAAAACACCCTGTCAAAGTTCCCCCCACCCCAGTAGATAAGCCCCAAAGCGTTAAATGGCTCATTCCAAGACACAGAGAAAACAGAAGCAGACCCAGGCTGAGCGCGAATTCCCTGACGCCGAGCCCTGGTACCCTGCGGCTGGCTGAACCCCGGCCCTGCGCTGCCAGCTTGCCGGTCTGCTTGCTGCTCCCCCAGGCACAGAGCACCTCGCTGTCCTCTGCGGGATCCTGCGCCTCTTCCTTGCCTTGTATGGAGGTCCTCTGCACAAGGAAAATTGTTTTGGTTGTGCTTCCCTGGCCTTTTTCTCCCTCTCTCCCTCTGACTTTTCAGAGAGAGAGAGAGAGAGGTGCTGGCCAAAGCTGAACGCACCATTCCAGGAGAGGAAATACCATTATACTGGCATCATGAACGAGAGGGATCCTAGTGCTGTATTTAAAGCGAAGCACGAGCCTGGGTACATCTGGGTTCTGTTCTCAGTCATGCTCCGGGTTTTCTCTGAAGTTTGCCCTACTTACTCAGAGTCTCTATGCCGCAGCCTCTCTCCCTGTGAAAACAGGGCTGTAATATTTTCCCTGCATCTTAAAAATATTGGGGTTGTGAAAGACTTGGATACTTGAGTGCAGATGTAATTAAAAATGCAAGATAGGGTGGATTAATTATACCCCAGGCCTCTAGTAACAGAAGCCAAATGTCTTGTTCTGTGGTTTTATAAGGAAGAAATATGTGTTTGGACCATGCTGTGTCATCAGGCTCTTCTCACTGGTGCTGATGTATGGGGGCTGAAGCAGGGCTGGAGGCTGGGAAAGCTGCGGTGGGGAGAGCAGGGACGGGAGCTCCCCCCAGACCTGTGCTGGGATTGCTGGTGCTGCTGCTGTGATTTACTTAAGCTTGAGGGCCTGATTCGGCAAGTTGCTGAATACATCTGGAGTTGCTGAGAGAGCAGGGCGCTGATTCCAGCCTGGCTTTATAATCACCTCAGCATCAGACAGCCCCGTTTTGGTGTATGGGGCAGGTTTGAGGGTTTTTTTAGTATATAGCCATGCACGGCCATCATGCTCTCTCCATATAAGTGTGGGCATGACTGCAACACGCACGCCCTTCTTGGCCAATATGCCTGGTGGTAAAAGATGAACCCAACCGCAGATTCGGCATGCCGGGGTTAACCTCCTAATCGCTGGCAGCTGACACAGCTCCAGCCCTGTTTCTTGTTTTGAGTAAAGGGAAAAAAAACCCAACAACCCTGTTTGATTTGCTCCTGTAATAGCAGCTGATCTGGATTGGATTTTATCCAAGTCTTTATGTGATTATATGGGCCAATCCCCACAGTATGTACACAAAACTGTTAAAAAAAGATGAGACTTTTTAAAGTACAGTCGGGCTTTAAAAAGGCCTGCTTAAATTGTAAGAAATACTGAACTTCTGTCAGGGATTTTGGTATTTGGACGAAAATTGAAATCTCCTTACAAGATTTGTTACATTATTGAGCAATTATAACTATCCGTAGTTAAATAATGAAAGAAAAACAGTTTTACTGGTCTTCTGCTAGTGAGTTGTCAAGAGAAATTAAAACAAAAT
This sequence comes from Aquila chrysaetos chrysaetos, assembly GCF_900496995.4. NCBI lineage: Eukaryota > Metazoa > Chordata > Aves > Accipitriformes > Accipitridae > Aquila > Aquila chrysaetos. The sequence goes on along the minus strand of NC_044006.1, from coordinate 62,332,774 downwards.
ATGCCGGTGTATGAGCAGTGAAGCAGAGTTCCTGCAGGAGGAGAAAAGCCCGCAAGCAGATTGATGGCCATGGTGCGTCTCTCTCTTGTAGAAACATGACAACACAGAGAAAAGAGACCATAGGGGAGCTCACTTGTGGTGTGCCTAAGAATTGGCTGAGCAGCAAACCCCTTATTTTCTCTGGATAATTTTTTCCTAAGTGAGCAAATGCCTGCTATAGAAATGTCAAACATTTTCCGAGAAAGGTTCCAGGTAGAGAGTGTTGACTTGCATATCTGAGAAATCACTTAGACGGCAAACTTCATGAGCAGATGTCAGTGTTTTGAAACCGCTTGACATTATTAAAGATGCAGGTGGCACGTTGGCACTACTGACTCAGCTCTAGGCAGCGATGGGCATTGCCTGGGAGACGCAGTAGCTCATCACTCTTCCCAAAACTCCGGTCACACTCAACGAGGAAAGCCAGGCTAAGATGAACTATAAATCTCAAAATACATATTTTTAGTAAAAATTACGTGTGAAGTCCAATTTAAAAAATTATAATAATATTGATGTTACTAGCGTGTATGTCATTTTTCACGTGTAACAGGAAACACACCAGATCTTTCATGTCAGCTTAGGCCAAACCTAGTAGACTGTGAAACTCTAGAGAAGAAAGGGATTTAAAAATTGCAGTTTTGTCTCCAACCTCCTGTTTCCTTGCTGCTCCCAGATTTCCCTAGGTGCCTTCTCATTTTCATCAGCTCCCAGCAGCCAGGACCTTGTCATCTAATACATTTTTAGAGTGTATTGAATCCAAATGACCAGTACTCAATGACCAAAACATGCCTGGTCAAGGTTGCCTTGCAGGGTCTTGTCTCTATGCCCTGCCTGATCCTGCAATGTGCCCAGTACCCACAGCTCCCCCCTCACTGGCACTCTGCTGCAGGTGGCTCTTGGAATTATAGCACGGTTTGGGTTGGAAGGGACCTTAAAGATCATCTAGTTCCAACGTCGCTGCCATGGGCAGGGACACCTTCCATTGGATCAGGTTGCTCAAAGCCCCATCCAACCTGGCCTTGAACACTTCTAGGGATGGGGCATCCACAACTTCTCTGGGCAACCAGTTCCAGTGTCTCACCACTCCCATCATAAAAAAACTTCATCCTTATGTCCAGTCTCAACCTACCCTCTTTTCGTTTAGAATCGTTGCCCCTTGTCCTATTGGTACAGGCCCCTCTTCTCTGCTGGCAGCAGCTTTTCTTTTGGCTGCCTCTCCACAATATTGGGGAAGGGAGCGTGGCAGAATGTAATGCCCAGAGGAGCATTAATTCCCTTCCCGTGGGCCCCCCGAGCACCTACTAGCGAGGCTGCACTCTTGCTCCTCCTGACCAGTGATGCTGTAAGCGGAGTGGGGCAGGGGAGCAGCTCTTTGCAATTCCTACACCGATGGTTTCAATGTTGATGCTATTCCTTACACTTAAAACAACTTGTAGTGTCTCTAAAATAGGGCTTGGGGGGAGGCTGATGGGTTGGTTTGGCTTTTTGCTTGGTTGGGTTTTGTGTTGGCTTTTTTAAAGTGTGAGTGCTTTATGTCCCAGGTACAAATGTTTGCAGGGCAACAGAGGTTGCAGTGGGACTGTGTCTGTTTCTAACCGATGCTGGGTGAGATACCTGCTTGCCCTCTGCTGCCTGCGCAGGACACTGCTGCTTGCCCCTCCAGTGAAGATGGCCCAAATGGGAGAAATGAGTGTGTGTGCTGGGCCAGCTTCATGCCAGGTGGCAGCTAAAGGGCTGGGACTGAGGCATTTTCCTTAGGATTTTTTGCGTCAGGCCCTCGGGCCGATGGAGCTGGAAGGGATTGCTAGAGAAAGAATGTGAGGAGAAAGCTCTGGAAAGCACAGTAAGGTCCCATAGGTTTAATCTGAACCCTCTCAAACCGTGTGAATTTGGCACGTTGAGTTTCCAAGTTCATCTGGCTGAGACACAGAGGAATCAAAGAGAAAGAAATCTCCTTTTCACTTGGTTCCAGGTGGAGCAAGATAACTTGTTCTGGCAGCCTTTCAGTGTCCCAGAAATGTGTAATGATGTATGCCGAAGTGCGTGCCCCTACCCTCTCGGGGAGAGTTCAGCATCTGCAATAAACTTGCATAGTCTAAACCATGCCGAGAACAAGAGGATGCTTTTCAAAAGAAGCTGGCGAGTTCTCACCATTGCCTTCAGCAGTTGCAGTTCAGCCAGCTGATTTAATAAGGGACTTCAATATATGTTCTGCTTCCAAAAATCCAGATTCCCCTTTACTATTCAAAAGACAATGATCGACCTAGGGGGGAAAAAAAAAAAGTTTGCAAATATGATTGTTTCCTTCAAACTGTGAGTTACACTGCTTTCCTGCTCAGCTGGCACTGTTCTGACACGTATGTGTGAGTATTTAACATGCTAATTAAATGCCTTGTGTCACACAGGTGCTGGCTCCTTTTAGCACTTACTTGAAAATTCCCCACGGAGCCGGTGCCCGTGCCGGAGCATCACCACTGCCCGCTACCGCCTCGCACCAGGACCGAACCTCAGGGCAATGTGCACCGAGCCCGAGTCGCAGCCGCTGCCAGCTCCCCTTGGCTTTCCCTAAGAAACGTCTGGTGCAGCAGAAAATGAGAACTGAAGTAGAAGCATTAACTCTTTGCTTTTCTTTGGGGAAAACCCAGGGAAAAAATAATTCCTCAGTGATATCCGGGAAGATATTAATGTATGGGATGTTTAGCAGTGCTAAGAATCACCTAGGCTTTCATACACAATAAAATATTACGATGATTTGTTACATGAGAAACCTTTTGATTATATTTAATGAGCTTCCATTATATTGGTTTATTAGAAGAGAGACAGTCCTCATTAAAATAATTTCCAGAATTAAACTGGAAATGTTATTAGACATATTTGGGGATATGAAAGTCTCATCTATGGGAAAGGCATGTATTTGTCTGAATGTGAAAGTCCTTTTAAATGTGAGGAAGGTGACAGACAGCAATAGTTCAGTTTTCCAAACTGAAATTTTAACTCTGGTCAGTGTTTACTTTCAGGTTCTGCATTATTTCTGTGAGCAGTCTTGTTTTCCCATTAAGAAATAAGCTAGATAGATAAGGTTTGGAAGCAACTCGATAAAGAACAACTGAGTTTGTAGTAGCTGCTAACTCAATTCTGTAGTCTGAAAATAAGGGATGGAAGGGTTTTGTCCCAGAGAAGTGGAGTGACAGCTTTGTGCTCGGCTTTCAGATCACCTCAGGCTTCTCTCAGAATGATTTATTTTGCACTTCACTCTATATTTATTAAACAGTTTGTGTGATGCATTATAAAAGCTGGAAACACACCAGCAAAATCCATTTTCCTCATGTACTGCCGATCACCATGAAAGCCTTGGCACAGCCTGTCAGCGGAGCACGGGTGAGTGTCAGATACACATTTCTTTCCCGAGTCACACAAGAAAGGAAAACTTATTGAAATGTTTGTGTGTTTGTGTTGGACCGGACAGTCTGACAACTCTGCTTAATGACACGAGAGGAGTTTAACATAATTTAAAGCTACTCTGATCACTAATCTCGTCATAAAGAAAGTTGTGGGCTTTTTCTACTTCCCCAACTCCCACCGACTTCATTGTCCACTGATGTCAATAGGAATGAGCGCCCTGGGTGTGCAGTGGCGAGTCTGACATTTTAATGAGCCACAGTACAGGATCTGAGCAGCACTGAATACCCCGGCCTCTATAGATTACACAGATTTAGGGGAGTGGGAGAGGAAAAGAGACAGAGGGGGGGGGGGGGAAAAACCCTCTTCTGCCTAGCTTTACACTGACTGGAGTGGAGAGATACATCAGCAGGTGATAGGATTGCATCCAAGTCTTGATTTTTTTTTCCTTAAAAATGCCTGTAAAAGCCAGAGCCTGCAAAGGGTCTGAATAAAACATGAGGTGAAAAATTGTGCCTTACTTCTACTGTGAAGGAAAATTAGTGGTGGAACAGGAGCGCCCCTTCCCCTGTTTGATTGTTGCTGTAATCCCAAGAATTAATTACCGCTTGGCCACTGGGTACCTGGCCAACAAACACTCCCAATATGTTGTATGGAAAATTTATTTCTAGATTTGTTTAACTGCCTCAGAACATCTTTTCCTAACAAAAGTACTTGCTCCATTTTAAATCACAGAGTGCCTGGCCATTGGCTTTATTCAGAAAATAAATAAATACAGTGGATGTTTGTACTATATTTGTCAGACAGTCAGGGTGCAGTACAGCTCGGGGCACCTGAAGTTGAGCACCTGAGTTGCCTGTGTGATCACAGGACCACAAATGACACCCAAAGGTGACTCAGGACATCCAAGACAGGTGTTGAAAGGCAGGAGGGTGACTTCACCTTCTGTATCAGTTCAAGTAGGAGGTGAAGGGACCTATGCTCCTCTCATGAGCCACCTCACCATTTGCAAGATGAAGCAAATCTCTCTGAAACTCTTTTTTTTTTCCTTTTTTGTCTTTTTGTACGCTTTGCTGGCCAGAGGGGCCTGCAGTGCTAGAACATCTTACATCTGACAGCAGCGTGCAAGGTGGACTGACAGCCATGTAGGATGGACCTCTCAATAGGGCGGTATATGTGTCTCCTGCCTCTCTAAAATGGTCCAGCCATGCTGGGAAAATCTTTGGTGTAAGGATCTCTTTCCCTCCGTGGATGGGAAGGGGTCCAACCAGACCTTGCTCTCTGCAGGAACAAGACTGCAAACTCAATTTTTATGCCACTGACCCCAGCATGGAAGTTCCTTTTAGAAACGTGCAAAGCCTATTTGCCTCATTTCCCAGAGGGCAATCAACTGCCACAGCACAGGAGGAATATTTTGTCACTATCACCCTGACTTAATTTGAATTTCATTTCCAGGAATAATGCAGTGTGTGATGAAATCACCTCACCACTGCTGGCATGCTGCCAGTGATGCAGGTGATAGCTGGCTGCAGCTAACTATCCCTTTTTATGTCCTCTTGGCCATCATCAACAAAACCCACACAAAGCAGGACGTCGCACCTCCTTCACTGTACAAGCAGGGAAAGTTCCAGGTTGTGATGAGCAATGTCCTTCACCAACACGGGAAAAGAGTCTTGTCACCTACTTTTGTACTCAGCTTGCTTCCGGTGGGAATTTTAAGCAAGGCGATGAATAGGAGTTTTTCTTTTCTAGAGAACAGCAAACCTCACAGCAAAAGACCTGAAGGTAGAGAAGCTACCTCCTCTACTTCTCCTGTGCTGGACTGCTCTAACAGCACACGGCCTTGTTTTCTTTTCATACCTGGGCATGAAAAAGCAGTTTTGTACACGCCAAGAGGACTTCCACCCCTACTTTGGGAAACTTGACCACCTTCTGTTACTTTGTACCTGTGCCCTTGCACAAACCACGTTTTTTTCTGTCTGTAAATTCATCCCATTACATCAAATCTTATCCCAAATGAGCCACCCTTAGTGTTTATAGTCTTCAAATGCTTGCAGAGGGTTATCATATCCTCCTCCTTTAGTCATCATTTGGAAAAGTTGTTTATACTGAATTCTTTCAGGCTTTCCTCATCCAGCCGTTCCCTCCCACCTCTCATCTGTGGTGGTGCTCTTTGAAAGCCCTCCAGCCTGTCTGCATCACCCCAGGCCTGAGGTGCACAGTAACGATTGCAACAGCCCAGGTGCAGCTCTGGCAGAGCCCTGCTGCAGCCCCAGCACATCCTCACGCTGCGATGTGATACCTCAGTGGGCAGCCCCAAATCACACTGGCTTGTCCGGTCCTATGTTGCAGCAACGGCTGCTAACTGACTTGCCTGCTTCCCAGGTTTCTCTGTCCTATTGACTAGCAGCGTTTCAGATTATTTCCCCCAGATGTATTAACTTCAGTTTTCCCAGGCGCAGTCTAATTTGGTTAGTTCCTGCTCATATTTCTAACCGCTCCTGCTTCCCCCATATTATCGCTACATCCTCCCTCATTTGCTTTCAACTGCTTGGGCCAAATTACAGAGAAAGCAGAGATGAGCCAGGATGCGTATCCAGGCTCTCTGCCAGCCATTTTGCAAAGAAATCACCCAGGCCACAGGCTCCCACCTCTCGCAAGTCACAGCGACAAATTGTGAGTTAGCAAATGGCTTTTCTTTTTCCAGCCTACATGGTTACACGGGCAGGACATGGTTACAACGGTAGCGGTTGCCAGCTGACCCACGTGGTCACAGCGGCCTGAAGGTTTCCAACTCCTACGATGACCTGCAAGGTGCCCCTGGGTCCTCAGGGGAGACCATCAGGTGTTATTTCCAAGCAGTTATTTGAGGTTGGACACAAAAATGAACGTGTCCTGATTTTCAGATGCCAAGCGCTTATAGTTTCCGTTGGTGATTTTGGCCACCGTGCTACGTAAAGAAAGGAGCTCTGGGCACAATTTGACCGAGAGCAGAAAGGTTCACCACCTTTGAACTTCACCTTTGAAATTGCTTTCCTGTAGGTGAATGAATTTCAGCAATTTTGGAATTGTTTGCATGCATGTGTGTGCATTTGTGCATGTGTGTGTGTTCTGCTTTTGGAGGCAGAGACCAGGCAGAGGGACATTAACACTCCCCGAGAGCACAGGGACTGAATGGGCGATGACAAGGGTCACTGGAAGTCTGTGGCCTTACTTGGGAGTGGAGTGGCCTGTGCTTTAGCCAGCAAGCTGTCGCATATTTTCCCTCCTCAGAAATAGCCTGATTCGCCTCGCACCTACATAAGCTGCTTTCCAGGAGGTGACCTGCTTTCCTGACTCCAACCATTTATTCAAACTGGGCTTTATTTCTGGTTTAGTTCTTTATGTAAAGTTACTCCTGGTTCACGAACACTTTCAGCAGCTGTTCATGGCCTTTCATCATTGCGCCTCTCACTTCCTCGGGGCTTTTTCCCACTCGACGACTGAGGCATCATGTCTGCTGACGCGAAGTGAGCGTTCCTAACTTCACTGCCTTCAGCTGTTAGAAAAATGGCTCTTTAACAGGAAACGGCTTACATTTCACTAGACTGCAAACGATTCTGCAAACCAATATTTACTAAGTTGGACTCAACCTGTGGAGTCTTCCTGGTACCCAGCTGCTTGATACCTGGGCAGGCAGGGCCAGCTCCATGGAGCGGCCGGTGTGATGTGGCCCCCCAGGCCCTTAATACCCAGCGCTGGGGTGCCTGGTAGATGACACAGGACTCACCTGGCCAAGCTCCCCCTGCGTGAGCCCAGTCCCCTCCACTCTGCCCCAGCAGGCTGACATCGGGTGGTCTGGAAGATGACCGGGAAGGTAAAGACTCTGCAGCCCCTCAGGCCAGACATCAACCCCAAATCTCTCCATAGCTCCAGTTACAGTGTTATGGGGTAAATACAAGCTAGTGCTGCCTCCGCCAGCCTACTAGCAGCTGGGTCTGGTGTGCGTTGTGCAGAAACCATTAGTGGAGACCCCTGTGCCTTGGAGTCCCTCAGGCAGGGGAGGAGGACCCCGAGCTCCTCCACAGCTCTAGGCGGGACGGTGAGGAGTCCTGCTGCAATGGCAAGGGCTCAGGGCAGACCTTCTCTGCAGAGCCCTGGGTTACTGGGGAAACTTAAGCACCTCTGGACTCCAACAGAGGGATTCCTCTCTCCTCACTCTATAGTGAAGCCATGCACCCCAGGCTCCTTTAAAGTCAGTGGGGAGAGGGAAAAACCTTTTGCATACAATTCACCTGACTTGATATACCTGCCCCCTTTCGGATGAGGTGACTTCAATCCTAGAATCCAGCAGCTGAACCAAGTAGAGCTCTGCTAACTATAGATCTGAGCGGCGGTGACTTCTTCCCCAAAACCTCCTCTTAGCCCCTGTGTGGAGCCACGAGGCAGATTCAGGTGCAAGATGCTCTGCAAGTCTGAAGGCTGAACATGGACAAAAGGAAGAATGGGCAGGCAGTGCATTGCAGCAGTCACAGTGACAGAGACATTTATAGCTGCTTCCATGCCCTCCCTTAGCTAACCCATTCCTGACCATCTCCTCTTGTAGGCAGGATCAAAAGCTGAGGAATATTTGGGGCTTCAGCTTTAGTAAGTGCTACAAAAAGTGAGGGAGACTTCGAATGATGTAGCTGTCCCGGCCCTCAATTTGTCTGTGCTTACCCAGCACCAGAATCGGGGGAAACAGCCCAGAGGCATCCCGGTTGATGGGCTGGGAGCCAGCGCAGGTCCCCTGATGTCAGTGCAGTGCTGTGCCCAAGCTAACAAACCCAGGGCTTATTAGCTCAGGTGCAATGCCAGGCGAATGCGTCAGTACTGCCGTCAGACCCACTGCTGCGTCTGCGTGACACGGGGCTGCACCTCGTGTCGTTACCACCTCTCTGTGCATGGGCAGCCCTGGGCTGCTGCCTGGTTTGGAGCGTACAGGGCTCATAACCACTGCTTGCTTCAGGCCAAATGTGCAAGACCCACCCCCCTCCCCCTTCTATATATACAGTAATTAACCCCATGAAAAAGTCATAGCAAGTGAGAGAGAAGAAAGTCCAAGCCTGGTTTTGGCCACCCATTTGGATCTACGCCTTGGAAATGCACAAACTGCCGACAACCATCCGGCATGAGTAGTTTACCCTCACTCTGTTAGTTCCCATGTCCCGGACAAACGTCCTTCACTTCTCACTTGATGTTAGAGACTGCCTGTCTCCTAGGTATTAAAACGTGTCTTACAGGTTGAAGTTGTTGTGGTCCCAAAATGCTTTCAAGAGACATGATGTACGCAGGTGACAACACACACTGTCACAGGTGTAATGGGGCAAGGCGGCTGCTGTTGGTTAGTCCATTAGCCCTTCCTAACAGTGTTCCCACTGCAAGGTAAAACACACTTGAGTATTCAGCACATGAAGTGCTTAAAAATAATAGTTTTGTGTGTGTGCAGGGTGGGGGAGGTGGTTTCTCTGCAAACTGCCGCGCTGTGATCTGGCTGAATATTTCAGCAGCGGAATAAAAGCCCCTCTCCAACTCTTCTGTCCCCGAGCACCCAAATAAGGGTGTATGTATTCAGCACAAGCACTGCTCTAAACCCAAGCCCCAAACGCTAGCAGGTGCTTCTCCCTCTCTTTTCATCATCTGAGCATAGCTGACGTCTCCTGCCAATTTCAAAGGCAAGCAAACACAATGGCGATGGGGGGCGAAGCAGCTGGGGGGGTGGCAGGGCGGGGGCACGGAAGGGGCCCTGCTTGGCAAGGTGAGCGGTGCCCGCCGGGCTGGCGGGCAGCCCTGCCAGCTCTCTTTGTGCGGCTCTGGGAGGAAAGGGGGGAAGGAAGAGACGACAGCAAGCAAGCGAATTCAAAGCGAAGCGGCTGGGGCCAGCGAGCCGTGGCTGATCTGTGCCAGCTGCGAGCCACCGCTCCTCTAAGTCAACGTGCCAAGTATTTTGCTGGAGTAGGGAATAAAGAGCCACTAGACGTGTGCGCGCGTTCGTGGCCGACCGGGCTGGAGGAGGGCGGGCTGGATCTACCTTGCCCATACCCACTGACACGCAGCCATCACAAATTCCCTAGCGCCTGGCATTCGGGGTGTCCTCCGTGCACAGCCGCAGCCTGGCCGGCCCAAACCACTGGGTCCCGAAGGAGAGGGAAAGGGCGGCCATGCTCCCCACACCTGTCCCAGGGCAGGGAACGCCACAAAACCAAGCATGTGTGTGCCAGGGAGTCATTCCCCGAGCTGCTGCAGGGGACGGGACCTCAGCACTATCTTGCTTAGACCGGCAACCAGATAGCCGGCTGGCAGGGAGAACGTTTGGCCCCAAACTGCCCCTGCTGAACCGCCGGCGTCAGCACGGAAGGCAGCCCTCTCCCCTCTCCCCTGGGCCGCTCCCGTTCTCACGGCCAAGGGACGGCTTCGCCCTTTCCATGTGTTTCTGGATAGGGGAGCGGGGTTCACGTCAACCACAGCTACCGTCCCCGAGCGGGGGTTAGCGCTGCCTGCGTGGGAGGAGGGTTGGGTCCGGACAGCTCTAACGCTCCCGGCGGGGTGTCGGGGGCGAAAGGCGGCTGCTAAGGGCTTCTGGCGGGGGGCTTGCGCAGCCCGGCAGCGCCGCGGGCACGGGGCAGCCGGCGGCGGGCCTGCCCCGCGACCCGGCCAGCCCGGGGCTGCGAGCCGGGCACCGAAGCCCAGCGCCGGGCACCGAAGCCCAGCGCCGGCCGCCACGAGCCCCGGGGGCGGGAGGACGAGCCCGTCCGCGGGCAGGCGGCGGCAGCCGGCAGCCCCGGGATCCGCTTCTGGGCGCTGCCCCAAGCACCCGCCTTCTGGTACGCCGCCGCGGAGCCCGCCCGCGGAGCACCCCAGCCCGCCGCCCCGCTTTGCGCCCCGGCCGCCAGCCACCTCCCCGAGCAGCCCGGGCCCCGCGGGCGGCGCTGCCACCTGCCGGCGGCGGGTCTCCGCGGCGGCGGCGGCGGCGGCCCGCGGGCAGCGAGCGGGCTGGGCCCCGCGGCGGGGCGGGCGGGGGTTTACGGCCCAGGTGCGGCGGGAGGGCGAGGGCCGAGGCGGGGGCTTTGGGGGTGCCGGGCGCCGGCTCTCGCTGCGGGGCTGCGAGCTGTGGAGAGGGCCCTGAAGGCTCTCCCGGGCGCCCGGCGGGCGAGGCGAGGCCTGCAGCCCCGGCTCGGGGGGCGGCCTGCGGTCACCCTGGCCCGAGGCATCAGGCTGCGGCGGATGAACGCCGGACCCGGCACCCAGAGGAAGGACTTCAATGCGGCGTGAGGGCAGGAGCGGTGACAGGCAGGCAGCCACGCTCTCCTGCTCTGCGTCCCTCCCCTGGCCCTAGCCGAACGCTCGCCCAGCGATTAATTAGAGGCCGCGTCGGGAGACGCAGGCCGGCAGCGCTGAGCCTGAGCAAGCGGCTGCTGGGCCCTGCAACACCGACCACCCCGGCGCTGCGGCCGGAGGCGCTCGGCCTGACCCAGGGACGGGACGGGCAGCTCTCGTGTCCGTCTCCTGCCTCACCTCTGCACCCCTGGATTTTTAAACGCCTGTCCCGATGAAGGGCACCTAGTGAAGTCCCTCGAGGCAAAACAACAGCCTGCGTCCAGCTCGGGTTTAGCCAGAGGAAGGGTGCGAGCTGCTACGGCAAGCAAGGGGCACGAGGCAGTCCAGCGTGAGCAGGGCGTCCGTCCCAGCAGGCGGAGGTGGTAATGGGGCAGGAGCACGGCGACGTGCCCCTGTTACCAGCGTTACTCGTGGGGAACGGAAGGCACCGTGTTTGCCAGCCACGTTTTGTGTAGGGCAGCAGTAGTCTTCTGCCCAGTCACCTGCCCTCGCAAGATCCTACGGCCCTGGCTTACGTGACGTGGTGTGAACACAGAACAAGGACAAGGTCCTATTAAATTCAAACACGGCTGGCAGCCTTCAGCCACTTCTTAATATAAAATGAAAAGACGTTTTAATCACTCTGTGCTGGCATTTTTCCAACTGTTTTTCCTCATCCCTTCCCTTCCAAGAAGTCTCAGTCATTATCCCATCTACCAGGAGCACCTTCTCATTAGCAAACGTCCTCCGCTTGCCTTCACTGCGCTCTGCCTGCCTCCCCCGCACAGCTCCGTCCCTTCTTTGGAAAGTGCTGCTTTAAGGGTTTTCTAACTTCGCTTAATGAGTTTGCCGAAGAAAGGGGAAAGTTTGGTGTATGTCATTCAGGAAGAAACAAACCTGTAAGAGATCCATCAGGGGACAGAGGGAGGAGGCTGCATGCACAAGTGTGTTTCCAGAAGCTCCGCTTTCACACTCGGTTGTGTCTGGTAAGGGCCATCTCATTCTATAGATATAACCTGGAAGCAAATCTGCTGCTACCAGGCTCTCACAGACAACTGCCTGGTCTGTGTGATCAGAAATGAGTCAGCTGCGGTAACATCCTCAAATGCAAAACCACGTGTTCTTCTAGCGCTTGGTCTTATGTTCTATGAACATCAACAAGTGAGGTGTGTTGGGTAAGGTGGTATCTTATTTGTCCAACCAATACGGGCTTCTCATAAACCTCACCTTATGGAGTCTTTGCACATATATTAAGGACAAACTGTAGATCTTCTGTGGTATCTACTCTGTCCAAACTGGTGCCAAGACCAGTGGTGGTTCCAGAGGATCTTGTCTTCACAGGTCATTCCTGAAGGGCTCCAACTTGTTCCTCTGTTGCTCAGACTCTGGGCTGTCAAAGTTCGTTCCTGTTGCTGCCCTGTGTAATTTTGGCCAGTCCTTCTGTGCTTCATGTTACTCCCAGCCTTGAGTGCTACATCTGCTTCTGCAAAGTCAGTCTTGTAAGTCTTTGCTCATCTAGCAGTCATGTGTTGGCAGAACACACAGCTCTATATAAATCAAAAAGCATTGCAAAAATTAAGTCTGTTTTGCTGGAAATTTTGATACTAAAGTAAACCAGAGGCTTCTGGATAAAGTAAAAACCTCAGACTATTTCTGGTAATTTTCCTTTTGTGGAGTGTGCTACGTTCCTTAGTATTTATTCCACTGGTGTGGTGTGATACGGTGCAGCATGGTTCTGCTTTTGTTCTGCAGCCAAATTTTGAAAATCTTTTCTGAAATAGAGAATCATCTTTCCCAGATCACTAATAAACCACTTGGAAAGAATTGGGGGGAAAAATACCCCCCCCCCCAACATTAGAGTAAGGCACCAGCAATCGTATTCCTGAAATACAAAAGTTAGAATTGTTAAAAAAAACAAAAAACCCACATATTTAGATTGTAAGACTTCACTGAAATGAAGGTAGCAGTCAGAGTTGGAAAAAGAGAAAGCATTAGAACTAGCTGAGATTTTACTTGGAAACTACTTACATAAATGACTTAAGTTCAAAAAAAGCTATAGAAGTGAAATGATAAAATACTGCCTGGGCCCCCATAAATAAACCAGGCCAAATCAATTACTTTTCTGTCTATAGGTCATGAGCGATTTATAAAGTATAGAGTGAATGAACAGAGGTGCTTTAATAATAAAGTGTTACCACTTCAACAACATTATTATATATAGCATCCAGTTTCTGGAGCTAGGAAGCAGGTGCCTTTCTTCGCAGCAAGTCGCCATTACCAAGAGTAGCATTCGTATAGAGGCTACTATATGTTTAGTGGCAGCATAAAGACAATTAATAGCCCCACGCACAAACAGTTACCAGTTTATACAGCATATTTCTAAATTAAACGGATTAAATATCAGAGTGCTGCTATCACAGCACAAGTGGCTCAGCAATTACCATTGGAAAACGAGTATGCTGGTTAGCACAGCCTGGAACCCACAGGCTGCAGAGGGGGAGGCTGAGCAAACACCACCCTTTAGGGGAGTGTAACATTGAAGCTGAATAGGTATCAGCTAGTAATATGGAAAATGGGGACACTACAGGTTGCTTTCTTCTGCCTCCCCTTGCTCTTCCAGCAATGCGTGTGGTCTAGGACTTTTCTCTGGTTCAGTTACATGGTGAGTAGTTCCATGGACAGGTCCCTGCAGAGGAGGGTGAAATTTGGGGTGGTTTAGGTAATGTTTGCAGGCATAGTGTTGGCAGCCACCTAGATAGCCCTTCAAGACCCCTTCCAGCTTGGTTGGATTGGTAGAGCCACCAAGTGTAGAAATGCATGACTGCAAGGGTTTGCCCACACAGGACCTGGACTGGTGTAGCAGAGCCAGGCACCTCAGATGCACATTCAGTAGCTTTTACCGTGAATCTCTACAACTGACTCTACCTTCTATTGATGAAGGAAAGTTTTCTTCAAATACCCTGGTGTCTTATTGCAATGAGAGAGCAGAAAACAAAGCTTTCTTTTGCATAAATATTCTATCTTTTAGCAACAGAATGTAAGAAGTTTGTCCAGTCTGGTCCTTGCTGTGAAGACACATTCCTGTGCTAGTCTAAGGGACTACACTGGGTAGGAGTGATTTACAAAGCTTTATACAAGCAGCACTTTATGGTCTTGCCAAGAGAGCAACTGGTGCTTTCTGCTTTGTCAGTGCACCAGGACTGCAAGTGGACCTCAAGTCAGGGGGCTACCCTTACTTACGACTGTGGCTGTAGAAACAGGATGGGGCCATCTTTGCCCCTTGGGCTGCACATCCTTATGGAGAGCACAAGATTTGGCATGAAAGAGTGTGAACTTGCTGTCCCTGCTGCTGATCTCGTGTGCCTGCTGCCTTGGCACTTGGGCACATTGCACCGATTTCCTGAAGAATAAAGGGCAGGGAGCACCCAAAGGCAAAGTAGCCCAGCTGCAGGAAAGATCATGGTGTGCACACAGTGTGTGGCGCTCCCTCTTTTTCACCGTTCGTCTGAAATACGCTGCACTTCGGGAGAAGCACAAGCCGGAGATAAAGATTTACTTTGCTTCAGCTCCAGAGCGTGCAGCTTCGCAGACTGGTTAGGGTTGCTTCTTCAGTGGCTCTCCAGCTCTAGAAATAGTTCCCCGCATGACTGGCTCTCAGTCCACGCTGCTCTCGGCCACGCCAGAGCACAGAGGAACGTGGAGGAGGGCTGCCCTCCACCAGCTGCACGGCTGGTGAAATACTGCCACTTGGCTGCATACTCCCCCCATCTACCCCCAAGTCTCACAAAACCAAACTGGAAAATCCCCCACGAAACATTCCTGATACAGAGCAGATCCCAGAGCTGCCAAACGGAGAGTTTAAGACTGCCTGCGAGTCACAGAGCAAGTGGGATGCCTTGCAGCCGCCGCCTTTGCTAAACTGAGAGACACTGATTTTGACCTGTGGGCAGGTACCATGTGTGTCAGCAGCGGGTTCCCTCACAGGTAGGGCAGTGGCTGACCAGCACGGTCCCTGGGATTGCCCTCCTGCCTGCCAGCAGGAAGAGCTGCTGCTTCTCCCTTTGCTTTCTGGGACTGGTCATACTTACTGCTCCGGTATTTGGGCCGTGCCTCTCTCTGCGGAGAGGTTTTGCCCTTGTTCACCTCCAAGTTCAGAAGTCAGCGCCCAGAAAAACACTGCTAGCAAGAAGCCAGTACGGCACACATGCTAAGGCTTAACGTGAAGGGAAAAGTATTGATAAAATATTTTAGCTGTTTTTTGTATTATTATAGGACCAGGATAGTTAGATTAGAGAAAAACTAACACCGTAACAACACTACCCCACAGTCACAGGTTTTAACAAAGCTTAGCTGCAGAGCCAGCATGAATGAGGAAACTGCACTGACTCCCCAGACTGTTCTTCGGCCTGTTTTAGTTACTAACTCACCAGGATAGCAGCAGAAAGAGGAGTTACTCACAGTTAGCAGTTCTTCCAGGCGCTTGTCTTGCTCCACTGATCAAATCACAGGAAAACAACATAGAATCAGCATTAACCTTACAGGTCATATAAATATGAGATGAGAGGAGGGAGAACCCACCTGGCATTTCAAGCACTGCACTCCAACCTCCTTCATCCCCATCAAAGATCAATTCACACATTCAATTTCAGGAGGAAGGTTAAAAGTGTCCATCTACCCACGGCAGCATCTCAGGCTTGCATGATCAACCCCATGCTGTTGCCCTGTGAGAATCAGAGGGAACCGTGTCCCCAGAGCCAGTACTGACTGGCTGAGCACGATCCTCACCTCGTGCTCAAAAGGGATTTCCCTGCAGCATCAGCTGTCGGCTCTCAGCATTGTACTGGGAGAGTGCATCAGGTGAACAGCGGCCTCACATGTTTGAACGGTGGCTTGGGTGTACAGGCTGCTTTCTCCTACTTCTGGGCAGCAACGACCTATTATTGCATATCTACTTTAGTTTCCACACAAGGGGATGTAGAAAGCAGGCACTTTGAAGAATATTATTATTTGAGCTCTTTCTTTTCATCTGCTACTTGATCCAAAAGGGTTGTTTAGACTGAGAGTTAGTAGCAGAGGCTAGTCAAATGGTTCTTCCTGCCACTCCAGTCAAGCAGGGTTAGTGCTGCCCTGTGGGGAGCACATGTCCACCAGCCAAAGCCTCTATCCCAGAGCTCTGCAGCATTCGGACTCCACCGCATCA
This sequence comes from Aquila chrysaetos chrysaetos, assembly GCF_900496995.4. NCBI lineage: Eukaryota > Metazoa > Chordata > Aves > Accipitriformes > Accipitridae > Aquila > Aquila chrysaetos. The sequence goes on along the minus strand of NC_044006.1, from coordinate 62,316,801 downwards.
GCCTGCCACTGCCCCCCTCCCACAAAAAGCACAAGAGGCTGAGCAGCTTATAATCAGCTTTCACCGGTTGTGCACCTGGGTCCACAACTCCTGCTCAGCTAAAACCTGTTTGGGAGACTGGTGGGACAGTGGTGGACAGAAACAAGCTCTCCCAAACTGTTAAAGATTAGTTTTCTTTTTTCTCCCCCTACCTACCTTCCATTTTCCCTCCTCTTCTGGCTAAAGCATACAGGGTGCAGATTTTTCAGACATAACGTTTTATGTGCTGTTTTGGCATACTAATGTATTCACATTTCCAGCCCATTTCACTGCTAACAAATCCTTACGTGTGCAGGAATGCTTGTATAATCAGAGCGCAATGTTTTTAAGAGTCAGGATTGAGTAGTTCAAAACCATAGGAGATAAGAATCATGGCTCAAGGCCTGGAAGCTGCGAGATCGACAGAAAATGCAGAATGCCATGTTCAAGGTAATGCCTTTTTCACACAGAGTCTCTGCACCAGATACTTTGCCTTTGAATTCACCCTAGACATTGTGTTCTTGGGTGTCTATTTGAAACAAGCAAACAACACTAGACAAGCCATGCAAACAAACTACCCCCTCCCCATACCCAGACAAAACCTGTTTCAGCTGTATTTCCCATGCAGGGCTATAAAAACAGCTCAAGAAGATTTTAATGTCCCTTTCCAATTTCCAACCTTAAATGGCATTCCTCACAGTAGAGAGGGAAGGTAGCAGAAAATTAAAGCATAACCCACAGTTCTGTTTGAGGCCTTACACTGACTTGTTTTCTGTTGTCAGCTTCACATTTCAGGAAGGCATTTTGATAAATAACAAGTATATTAAGGACAATAAAATATTATATCTTCTGCAAAACCTTGAAGCTTTCCTAGGCAATGTTATGGGCAAAGCACTTCAGTAGGAAGTTGGGTTCTGCATCCTGGTTCCTGGAACTGGGACAAAAGATACCAAATTGTGTAAAAATTACAGGAACTCTGAGAGCTGACAACACTGAATTAAGTTTCACTGCCTGTAGGTCCTCAAGCCGGCTTGTCTTGTCTTTCAGCTGAGATTCTAAAGGCTTTAAGGGTGGGTGGATGTTGCCCTTCAGCAGCACTTGGAGGACTGACAGTGTTTTCGAAAAACAAAACCAAATGATACTACCCTGCCAGAGGGAAAAAACAAGGTCAATCATGCTATGCAAATCAGCTCTCTGTTGGAGAGAAAAATCAAAACAGAGGAACCTGCTACCCCCATGGTACAGACTGAACATGAATAAACAAAACTTAATTCCTGGTTGACTTTATCACCAGAGAGGGTGAAAGAGGAAAATATATGGGTGCAAAAATACTTAGATGAGTACAACAGTGACTTTGGAAATCTCTCAGTGCTTGAAAAATAAACTTGTCACTATAAAGCCCTGCATTTTCAAACTAAGTATATCCCATGCAGAAGACATAGTTGAGGACCTCTGAGGAACTATCAGACATCTAAACATATTTTTGCTGGAGGCTATGTAAGAAGTATCCTGGCTCTGAATATTGTTGCTACCCTTTTCTTGGGTTATTTCATTTCAGTTTTTGACAGAAACCAGTAATGAAAGGAAATACACCAGTGAGAAAATTCACCTGTAGTATCTCAGGCCAGGTGAATAGTACTTGTGTATTTCTAGGTTTTTCGTTTATTTACTTAAAAGCTAGCTTACAACTTATAAACTGATGTGTCAAAACAAGATTAATTTTAACTACGGAGCAATATTTACTGCAGATCTTGATGAAATCTACACCTCACACATTCAAAGATCCTACTTCCTTTCCCTGGGCCTAGGAGAATGACAAGAGCAGCAACAGGTACCACTGCAGGTGATCACCTTTTTACCGAGGCAGGAGGAGCTCTGAATGGCTGCAGGGCAGAAGGAAACGGAAACTTATGCTGGCAGGAACAAAAATGTGAAATCCACTAGGCTATCAGAGGAGAACCACACAAGTTGTTAACAGAAATGCCAAATGCCTGAAAAACATTTCAAACAATAGCATATTTTTACTCTATTGCTCTATTCAATGTCCTAATTAGCTGAATGAAAACAATTTTGACTCTGGTGCTTATTGAAAGAACGGACACGATGCCATACTCATTTTCAGTTCAAGTTTTACTCCCAATTGCACAAAGGTTGAAAAGATTTTTTCAAAGTTTGAAAACCAGCATAATAATTTTGGTTGCATGTATAAAACAGGAAAACCCAAAGGATACAGGAGTTGTGTGACTGTTCCAATGTTCAACATTAAAGTGTTGCACATACACTGATTATTTTCTACATTATCTGCTTCTCAAATTGTAACTGTGCAACACTTGCAGATATCTGAGGTTAAAATGTTTTGATAAAATACCATGTTATGGAAGGTTTCAGTCACTTAGTACAGATTACAGTACCAAATAATGACAAGTCAGAGCATTGCTAAGAGTTTATTCAGAAGCTTTTACTTTCGGTTCTTATATCACAAAAGACATGTTTAATGTTTACAACAAGTATTAGAAACTGAGATGTTTTTATTTCTACTATTATAAAAGTAACATAGGAGACCATTCTAAGCCATCTTCAAAATGCAGACCAATCTTTTTTTTTTGTATATAAACTGTACACAAAAACCAAGGCACTATACATTTTTGGATAATAAAGTATAAAGGTCGATTCGCATAGTTTCTCAAGAAATCCATGCTATAAATACAAACGCTTTGTTCGGTTTAGCACCTGAAGCAGCACTGAGAACAATTCATTAACTACTGCAAAGAGAAACTTTTCAGAACGCATAGGAGATACATATCGGTGGTATAGCTAATTCAGTACAAGCAACTGCCATCCAGCTACTTTTCTGCAGTTTTGACATGACAGTCTTGAAAGTGAATATATATTGCATTGTTAAATACATACTCGTTCTATGTGTTTATATAAATATAAATTCTTTGTAATCCACAAACTAACAAAATAACACTTTACAAAGAGAACTTCTTCAAAAACAAAAATGGCAAGTATTGTATATAGCCAAAGGACACCTGCAGCAGTAGCTCAAGAAACTACTGTTTCAGTGCATAGGAGAGCAGAGCTTAAAATACATTACCTTTAAGAGTCAAAACTGAATTCCATTTCCAAAGAGTTCTCTTGGCCTTTTATAATATTACACACCTCCAGACAGGTAGTCACTAATAACTTCAGATTATTTCTATTTATTCTGTAAATGTGGGGTACAACTCTTCTAAAGGGCATAGAAAGTGAAAACAGACATCCCTTTAGTACTCACTCCAATAAACACAACTTAGAAAAGTCCTTTTGCCTTCTTCAGATTAACCTGCTTCCAAGATGGCAGTGCATTGTACTCTTCTCTTGTCATCTCTAATGCAACCTGCATTTAAAATGAGAGGATATGCCATTAGTAACAACACTTGTAAGTAGCAAAACTGTCAAATGACTTCACAGCATGGTTAGACACACATGCACAGAGTAACAGTGCACCTATTCACTCCTTACCTCAAAGTCCTCATCTGAAAGATAAATTTCAAGCTTCAGTGGATCGACTCCCTCAGGTAGAGGCCTAGCTAAGAGATCTGCTAATGGATACACCGTTTTACACAGCTTGGCCAGCACATCCTCTACAAGGATTATCTGATTAGAAACATCAGCATCCTATAGGGATAAAAGGAAAATGGAGAACAGGATCACAATGCTGAAACCACCAACTGTTCCCATTGCAGTCTGCAGATGGCATGGGATCAACCTGCACTGCCTGGCCCACAGAGCACAAAGCTATACATCCAGGTCCGTACATAGGCGAACAGCCCTACCCTACAACAATTTCACAGCTTAAAAAAAGTCTGCACTTAGCAGAAGGACATCCTGTACTCTCTGTTTAAAGGCTGAATTCTGTGTTTAGTCATGAAGCCAGCATTTTCCACTAAGGATGGCTGCAGAAGACTTAGAAAACAGAAAATGTCATTTGCCTTGAGATGCCCCTTCACTGAAGGCTTTTAAAGCAGTCACGTGTAATTCGGCTGTGACTCTACTTCCCAGGTGGGTAAGTCAATGCTGAAGCTCTTGGAGCCAGGTGATCCTTTTCAGGGCATTTTGCTCCCCTGCACTTTGAGCCAGGAGAACAGACCAGAACTGCACGTTGCTGCCTGTTTCACATGATCAAAACAGTTGTTCTGCTAAACTCTAGCACATCTCTTTCTAAGAGATGATTCAGATAACACTTTCCTCCTGTTCTTAACAAAAAAAAGAATGTGAGAAGTTACATGAAAAAACAACCAGGAATGCCTCTAATATCTACACTTCCAGTTGGAATTTAGCTATGTTATTTTTTTCCTGTGCAGACTCCTGAACTGTACTTTCCAAGTTCATCTTCTGGATTTTGGGGATGACGGCACAAACAAGAAATGTTACTGACAACACAAGACATAATTACTAGCAACAGGAAACAGTCTGGGCAATGAAAAGATTTACCATTTCTGTGATCTCTGCGATGTCTTCCCTGTGTTCCCAACTTGGGAACATATTAGTGAAGGTCAGAGGCTCTAGGCCAGCATGAATTAGATAGGATTTTGGGGGCTTCTTTACATTTTTTCCTAAAAACAGTCAAAATACAAAAAAAAAAGAGAGAAATTGCAAATGGTACCATATTTTGCAATGTCACCCACTATCCAAAGCTACCTCGTAAGCATGTTTAGTTGATTCCTTCCTGAAAAGCTGAAGTAATTTAAGGCAGTAGGAATAAATTTCACCAGGATTTTTTTTTAATATAGTATGGCACCTTTTAACATGTTTTCCAGTATTCTTAAATCTGCCTTTTACTGTATCTGACCACAAAGATCAAACCATGTATGCTGAAAATCCCCCACAGTTACTTCCTAACCCAATGTATTTCTTATCTTACAAAAATAGAGTTAGAATAAAGCAGAGTGTGATGATCTGAAATTAGCCAAATTCACGTAAATGAAACCTGGTATGCTCAGCCAAAGTGTCCTGCCAGCAGCAAATAAAGCTTAAGCTTGGAGGCTTAAGGGAGAAAGTTTAAACTGTTCTTAGCTTGGGATACTGAGGTCAAACACAATAATTTTGTTATTACAAATTCAAAGGAGTGGGATCTGAAAGTTAACAGAGGTATTGCAATAGCTGGATGGTAATTACTGATGATTTTCAAAGACAGTCCTGCCTCTTTAAAACATGTATGTGTGCACACTATATAGGACATGGACATAAGCCTTCTCGTCCACATATTTTCACTGTGGTTTATTTCTTCGTTCTACCACGAACAATTCAACAAGCACTTAAAAACATTGCATTTAAAAAATGTGTGAATCTGCTCTAGTTGCACTGCTCCACTCTCAGTAATTCAGCCAAGAAATAAAAGGAGAGTGGCATTTGCTGATGTTCCAGTATAGGCAAGATGAATTTGTACGTAAATGGAGAAACATTTTCATTGCATGAACTCTGCCCTCAGCACAAGCTGATCTCCTCACTAAAAATCACTGAAGGGCAAACCAGATTCTTCCCTCTCCTAGTGGTCTGCAGCTCAGCTCTCCAGACTGCTGATTTAGCAGATAAAACCACAGAAAAACTTTCAAGACATTTTGACAAGTTAAAGAAGATTTATGCACAAGGAGAACTGCTAGGTATATTCAAGGGATATCCAGAGTTGCTAATTAATCTCTTTCATACAATCATGTAGTTAAACACTGCAAGCCAGGAAAAGAAAAAAAAAAAGGTGGGGGGGGTGAGTGGGAAAGGGGGAGAAGGACATAGATGAGGAAAGAAATGGAGAGAGATAAGCAAGAGAAAAGTGTTTTAATGCTTCTGATCACTCAACTATATTCTGGTAGTCAAAATAATTGCAGCAGCATTGGTATCTCCTGAAATACAGTTTCTCCACCTTCATAAGTAACAACACATAAGAGCTAGTCAGCCCTGACAGCTTGATGCAATGAATTTTTGAAGGGGTTGACAGAATCCCAGATCATGAAAGTGACAGACCACCAGAACAGCATAGTTTGAACAGTAGGAAACTGCTAAAGAAGTTCACATTAGCTTTGGCACAGAAGTAGTACAAGTAGAATTGGTCTTTAACAGTAAAAAACTTGTTCTGTACCTATCCAACCATACAGCCCAAAGCTCTTGAGAACTACCCCATGGCAAAGAGGATGAAGCCACAACTGATGCAAAGTCATGGCCAGAGGTAAAGTGAGCACCCAGCAAAAAAACTTGTCCTATGATACATATGCTAAAGTTCAGACCCCTGAGGAGTCACCGAAGAGCTTTCCACTGTGCATCAAACTCAGATGCAGCGAATTCAATCCAGTGCAGAAGGTATTAATCACTTTTCCCATCACCGAACTTCATGAAGTTCAAGAAATCTGGAAAAGTATCGAAACCTCAGCATGTGTGTCTGATTCCATCTCTCCTGGGTCCAGAAAACATGATTTTCCATTACCAGAGGATTACCACTGCATCAGCAACACTGAGACCAGGATCTCACTTCTCTCTCTCTTGCTAGCCTGCTGAACAACTCTGGGCACTTCTTTGCATGGGGCTCAGTTCCTCTCTGCTGACATTCACTTCTGCTGTGAAAATGATTTCAAAGAAGTGCACCTTATCACTCCTTCTGACTTGGGAAAACTGGGGGTGGTGGAGAACAAGTAACTGGCCTTTTCTTTAGGAATTCAGCAGTCGCTGCCTAAGACACTTCCAATTACTGCCCTGTCTTTAGCATCCCATTCCTAAACAAATGCTGCTATTGGGCAGGGCAGGGCAGTGCCAGGGACACCAGAGGATGAACCACAGAGCAACACCGCAGTCCAATGAAGGTCACGTTTCAGTGCCTCCAGTACTGGTTTTCAGCTGTCTCCTGCCAGATGTTACCACCTCCCATCAGTGACATGAGACAACTGAGTAGAATCACAACACGTGCGCCTACTCCTATTCAACCTGCAGATTGGGAAGGAAAGACTGGCTTATCCTCATAAAGGTGGAATCCAAGAAGGGTATCGCTTTCCCTCTTCAAATACACAAATATCTATGGGAGAAGATGACAGTTACTACCAGCTGTGTCACAAGTTGTGAAGTTTATTTGCTACAGAAAAGATCAGTGGCATCATGAGGTCTCAAGGTCTGTAAGTGATCAGGCTTTCCTTGCAAGAGGACATAGTTTGCATCAGTTAAGCTGTAGTGACTTATTCACAGTGGGAAACTGTTCTGAACTAACAGAACATGGCTGTTACTTATGCCCTCTTTCCTGGATGGTTACCCCACACCTTTGTTTAGTCATCCTTCATCAGAAGATGCAAGGTCTGTTCCCAGCCTCACATAACCTTAGATGAAGTGAGAAGAAAGCGTTACGGTGTCTCAAGGAAACTCTACTAGCACAGAAAATAATCTGGTCAGTGTGCTTTTACATGATCATCAATTGCAGCTAGAATCACTGCACACTGACTGGTAATAACTGTTTTCTAAAAATGAGTACAGAGCCCCAGCTCCGTCCTCCAGCATTTCCAATGGCCGCCTGTTTCCGTGTGAGACTTGTTCTCGATCTTCAAAGTCTTTCCACCTTGCCCACTAAATCAAAACCCAGTTACATCAGCAAACAGTATCTTCATTCAGTCTTTTGATACACAGAAGCTTATGAAATCTAAGAGGACCTAGACAGAAAGCATTCAGGTTTAAGAGGCTGCGTTCTCAGAATTCACTTTTAGGGATCTGATGTCTGAATTATTTTCCCACAGTGGGGGCACAGAAGAGAAATAAAGCCTTTCCTCTGAGAATTGAGTCAGCAGAGTATCTTGGCAATTTGGGAACAATGCCATTACTAGACAAATGGTTTGCTAAGAAAGAGTAGAGAATGCATCTTCAAATACGCTGATGTTTATCAATAGCATTGTGGAAGCACCTGAGTACCTTTCAACTCAGGACAGCAAGGCATGGAAAGGCATGACACACTCAGAACAGCCAGGCACAGCAATCTGTTACCTTTGCAGTACCGGAGCACTGTCTCCATGGCGCATTTCCTGTCTGTAGCCCACCTGATTCGAGCTGATCCAGCAATTTTGTTTTCCACAGGCCACCAGCCTTGCCACAGGTACACTTCATGGTGATTGTCAACAAGGAACAGTGCTACACAGCCAAAAAAATAACAAATCCATCATCAGCCACTTATTAGTTCTCAGAATCCCCTAAACAACCCCAGTCTTACATGCTTGTCAGCATCAGGACAGGATCATTTCAAAGCTTACCAATCCCTTTTGTTATTCATCCAGCTGAACCTCAGCTGAACTCAGGTTCTCTGATATAAACAACGTATTTTTATAGCAAGCTTTTGGGATACGTGTATGTTTGATTAGTTCTCAGCATCTTTACCACAAAAAAATTACTGTTAGTGTTTAATGCAGTATAAGCATCACATGCACACATTTTCCTGTGATAAAGCAAGTTAAAAGTGATTACAGTTACTGAATCACTGCCCAATGCAGGATACAGTTATCTGTTTTCTTGTTACTTAAGTATTTTAAAGCATATACCTGGCTGTGGGGCAGTGTAAAGATCCTCTTGCAAGAATGGCATGGAATTGATGACAGCAGGGTCTCTTGAAGGGTAAACGTACTCAGTGGCTGAGAATTCTCCTGATGAACTACTGAGGCTGAACAGGCGGGGGGTGAAATTAAACTTTCCAGGATCTTTAAAGAACAAAAATTAAGAAGATTTCCAACAGAAAATGCCAGAGGTGAATGTAAAAAATAAAAATAAAAATTAAAAAAAAAAAAATCAACTTTTAGAGTGACTGTAAATTCTCTGGTTTTTGAAAAATAAAGAAAGATGACCAGATGTCTTAGGGGACTAGCAACAGCTGTGAATAACTTGAGCTACAAGGCTGGCTGCCATCAGTTTGAATCTGATCCTGGCTAGTTACTATCAGCCATTTCATAACGGGCTGTTTTGCAGCTTAAGTGAAGCAAGCCCATCTCAGAGTTTACTTTTTAACTGACACATTTTCCACTTGGTAAATCAATCCCCCTGCTACCTTTGTTGGCAGTTTCAAAGCAAAGACTGGACAAGAATGTGTGCAGAACTGCCTCCTAAATCCCGTCAGAAGAGAAGCAAAACGTGTTGGTAACAGCGTTAACTACTGCTCTGTGCTGCATGAATACAGAGGGGCTGCAGAAGGGGGAGAGAACAAAATGAAACACTTAGTTTTCCAGCACTTTCCTTCTAGAACAGCATTACTTAACTCAGTAGATTTTTTGGAAGTATCTCTCTGAAGTGATCATCTCAACTACCAAGATGTTCTTCAAAAGCTTTACATTAAATCTCACAATACCATAGACCAGTAAAGTAAAATGTGAGTGCCAAATCCAGGAATGCAGGTCTACCTTGCAACATGCAATCGTAGGCCTTTCGATCTCTCCTTCCTAATGCGTCCCAGAATCCCAAGGGCTCTGATCCTTCATCACATTCATGTATCGTCACCTTGCTGCTGCTGTGCAGCCCTGCCTCCAGCGGACATCTACAAAACACAAAGAAGGAGAGTGAACCCAGCTTTCCTGCCCCGGACACAGCTAACACAAACCTGCTGGCCACTTGCATTATTAGAACCCAAAAGCACCCTATAGGCTTGTTGCACACTTCATGTGAACATAGGCTTTTTGAAAATGATGACAAAAATTATCAATAAACAAGATACGGAATTTCAGCAACCATTCTCATACCATTTCTGATCACATACCTAGAGTGGAGGAGATGCTCACATGAGCTCTCAGTAGGGATTCTCACTGCCTGTTTTTGTAACTACTGCTGTCCTCCTCACAAGCTTTCCCAAACACATTTCCTCTTCCTTATTTACAAGGCTTGATTCTAATCCTCCTATCAACTGGGATTTAGTTTGCTATTCAGATATTGAGCATCTCCCTCCAAATGGAGACCATTTGTTTTGCAACCATAATTAGTACATTAGGAAGAGTAAGTGCATTTGACCTTAAAGTGATTACAGAACATGTGTTTTCCCCACACCATCGAATCAACTACCCATCATTCCCCCTCCTTACCAAGCGTGCACATGCTGCAGTTGTACTCAGAGGACAGCTTTAGTTATTTCAACTTTTCTTTGAGGCAGACTATTTTAACATCTCCAAAATATAGATCAGACACTCACTGTTCTTTTATTTTATTGGCTGCTGTTCTTCCTACATCCTTGGTGTGAGATTGTGCTTTGCAGCCATGCCACAGGTAGATAAGAGCTTTATTTATATTGAGGACAATCATGGATGTCCGGGAACGCAGGCTGCTGCAGTGACATGCTACTTCAAGTAAGTTTCCTTCATTGGGAACTTCTCCTCGCACACAATATAGCCTCCAGTCACCTGGAGCAGACAGGAACAGTGCAGCAGTATTATACAGTCAGTCACATGGGGTTGAAAATTCAAGACCTCTGCTCTGGAACAGCTGTTCTCATACTGGATGAATTTCACATATCGCATGCCTATATTGTCACAGAATAAACTAGCCAAGCATCAGATTTGGCTAACACTACTCGAGAAACCCTGTTGCAGAAAAGATACCTTCTGAAACCTTGCTACAAAAGTACAAGTATTAAGAGCTGAAGAGCTTATCAGAGCAGGAGAGACAAGTTTCTGCTCGGTTTCATACAGGAAAAAAAGGGAAACAAATACAGTAGTCCTTCTATTCAACTTCTCTTCCCCTGTGCACCTTAGGTACAGGAGATCACATTCAGATGCAAACTGGAACATGTCCAAGCTACACCTGCATTGAAATTCTCCAACCTCAACTGCAGCATACAAGGAATATGTTGCAAAAAGTAACGAATGGGTAACAAAACCTTAGAGTTCTCCTTGGAGCAGGAGAACTGCTCATAAAAATACTCCTTTGCCCAGACTGTGTAGAATAGAACATATTTTAAAGCAAATGAGCACTTTGCTTAATTAAAAAACAACTAGAACAATTTATATGTGTATCAATACAATAAAGTCAGCTTGCTTTAGGGTGACAAAATGCATGCTATGCTCAAAGAAGAAACAAACTACCTTGAAACAAAGCATTGCAAAGCTGTCTCATGGGTTTCATGGCATTCATTTCCCTTTTCTACAGAGTATGGTAAGTTGAGACTAAATTCAAAGCCCTTCACAATAGATACAAAAGGATTTGGGGGCAGAAGCTCTTAACAGTAATTTACTTTGTGCATTTTCTTCTTCCTCTTCCCTTCTGCCAGCATGCACAATCATCCCTCCTTGGAAGCACTGCAGGAAGCATGGCGGTTCTTTCCCTTGAAGCACTTGTACCTGGAAATTGAAAGCACCACTCTTCATTAAAAAAATGAAGCAAGTATACAGACTCGGGAAAACTAATCTCTATGGATTATTAAAAATTATATAGTTATGGCCACCCACGAAGATGGCTTTCATTCTACTTTACAACTGCTGACTATTGTTTAAATTACCATATATATCAGCATGCAATGGATTTCGTATGTGACCTGCATATTAAAAGAAACCTCTAGCTGGAATTCAACAATCAAGAGTTTCAGAGGATAAGGAATACCAAATAAACTAATTAAAATTAGTTTAACCATTATTTGAATTCTTTACAGGACTGGGCCATCTTGCCTTATATTCTTTGAAACTATTATGGAGATAATGTAGGAACCGAAGTAGGTTCAAAATTTGCTGTAAAACTGGTTTATATGACAACATGCATATTCTTTGCTCATTAAACATTGCATTGTGATTATGAAACTGATATAGCTAATTGCTAAATCAGGTATGTTGCACAGAATCCCACACTCTGGATCAAGTGTATTTACGTATCTCCTCTATGAACTCCTGTCTTACTGGTCAGTTCTATGCTGCTGTTAAAAAACTAATTACAGCATTATCAAGGTATAGAAACTAACTTTAAGCCTCCCATCTTGTATGCTGGTAGCAGTCAAGCCACAACAAAGCCCAACTTCAGCTAAAGACAAAACAAGCTAGCCTGTCCTCTGTTTGAGCTTCAAACTAGCTGAATCTGCAGTTGATAGAATCTCTGCAAAACAAGGCAATCTAATATGTAATTACAGAGTAAACAAATTGAAAATTTCCAATGTATTTTCATGCCTTGGCCTGGCAGAAAGTGCTTTTCCTGTTCTCAGCACTAGGAAGACAGTCCTGTTATCTGAACATGTACTTGAAGTGAAGGCACAAATTTATTTAACTGTGCTTCACCTATTCCTGCAGGGAGAGGAGAGAAGACATTCTTCTTCAGCCATTCTCAGAAGTTTCATCTTTAGAAGCAGGATTTGGGAATGACAATCCATAAAGGAGCTTATCTGTCTCTGGAAGTTGGTATAAAGCCAAAAGTAATTTTGAGGTCTAGTAATCTGTACTGTCAAGAACACCTTTACAGAAAGAGAGGAGGCAAAAAAGATAATTCGCATTTACCATTGGTGGCTACTTGGGCAGGCAAGTCTTACCAGGACTGCCACCTAGGTCTGCAGGAAGCTCACCTGTGCTCCTCTCTCTTCATCAAGTTCCACTGTCATCAGTGCCGATGTCCCTTTCTCACTCACTGTGGAGTGCCTTCCTTGCCAAAAGAAATACACGCATTTCTCTTTTCCAAGAGCCCTTACTTGTTGCTCTCCTTTTTGCCTGCTTCCAACTGCAAAACAGAAAGCACATGCTTAAAAAAGTACTCTGGCTATAGGTTTAAACAGCACGTGGTTTAATCTCATCTGCCAGCTCAGCACTAGCCCATCCAGAACAGGAAAGAGAAAATGTCCAACTGGAGGAACATTAGGTCTCCAAGCCAGTAACGTCCCCCAAGTTGGCATTGTCTCATCAGGTGGATGTAAGCCTACAGAGAGAGATGCCTGTGTTGGCCAGAGAAAGAGATGTAGAAAGAACTGGTACTATCTGGAGAAAAATAACTGACATCACTTGAGCCAATTTGCATGTGAAATGGTACATCCAGTCATGTTACCAGAAGAGTGCATTATGGCTCATTTTCCACATTACACACTGTTCTTTGGCAGCAGGAGAGTAGCTGGCTGGAACAATACTGGAAACAGCAACAGTTGAGAAAGCTACAGGCATAAAAGAAAAGTCTTTCTTGGTAAAGTGATATTAGAAAGGAAAACTACAGAACAAAAGAACACCAAAGCAGTATTTTGCAGTCATAAAAAAGTTAGGATTAGGTAAGATTTATTTATTTATTTAAATTAACTCAGTATTTTGTATTGGTCTGGAAAGTGGGTTAGCAGCAAGTCTTTTTTTTTTTTTTTTTTTTAAAAAAAGGATCAGTATTTAGTTGTTACGATAAGTGAGTAATGTTTACAGCAAGTGAAGTTAAACAATACAACCAGTTACGGATTATTTTACTCTTTCCAGTGAATACTGAATAAACAGATATAATGAAATCAAAGATTTAAAAAAAACCCAAGAGCTTTAAACCAGATTCTTAAAAAAAAAAAATAATTAAAACTTCTGCCTTGATTTCAGCAGTGCTGAGCAGCATCCAACTGAAATACTTAGGAGAAAGCATCCTGTTTTTTTCAAGATGAGAATACTCAAACCACTAGTCACTTCTAAAATTTATGGTTTTCACTCTTATCTGTGCATTCACCCCATAAAAGTACTGCCTCCTGCATAAAAATTTATTCTGTTTTGAAGTGATGGAATATATTTTCATCCATTTGGATTAGGAGTCTGTTTACAGTTCAGTATTAGTGTTACCCATTTCTCCCAAGATGTACAAGCTTTTGTATTTTTCTTGGATTTGCCAGTATCTGAACTCAACAACCCTGAATGAGACCTACCTACATTTTTTGGCTAAAAGCCTGAAGCTGTATAGCTGTTACACTGCTTTCAACCAATTTTAATATTTTCCTATTTGAAACAATAATGTTTAGACTATTGCTATTTTACTTATGGCGAAAGCCACCTATTCTTAGTTTAGTGCCAAAAGGGAGAGTTCCATTGAGCACACTGAGCTGACTGATTGTCAACCTTTTACCTGCTGCTCTTAGGCTCTTGTCAGAACACTGCTAAAGTTCTCCACTTGAGACTGAAACCCATAGCAAAGGGTTTCCAGGAACAGCAAAAAGGACAGCAACAGCAATGAGTTGGCAAGGGCTTTTCCTGTCATTGTTACTGTTCTCCATTACCCAGCAAAGTCTTTCGTTGTTGCTAAGCCTACCCCTCTTGCAAGACATTCAGACCACTGTCATTAGTCCATCTGCCTAGTTATTTTGGTGTTAAGCTGTGGGCACAATTCTGGCTTAATGAGCTGTCCTGTGAACATGTACACCACCCCTATTGGGTAAAAGGAGAGATGGACAGTATTACATTTGATGTATGAAAAATAACTACAGCTTTTTTTTTTTTTATGCTTTCTTTTAAACAAAATAAAGTAATAAGCTCTACTTCTTAATGGCCTAGGAAGGCTAAATTAGCATTTCTAACCTTTAAAACAGTTTCACATCCAAGTCTAGGTCTGGATCTTACCCCTAAAACTGCACCACTATGCAGTTTTAGCTGCACTTCTCCATGTTTCAGCAGGATGAAATGGAATTGTTCACTAACCTGTAGTGCTCACCATGTACTTCCACTTCACCACATATGTGTCTCCCTCATGGAACTGCCCTATGCTTTGCTTAGGCAGTCTACTATAATCGAATTCCAGGATGTGCCAGACATCCACAGATGCAGTGATAATTTCAAACTGCCTCCCATCTTCTCCTTCTACAAGTCCATAGCCCCGGCCAATATTCATTCCATCCAAGACTGTGCCTACAGTTGTTTGGGGCACAGCTACCATTAGCATGACATCATATGGTTTAGAGTCAGATCTGGATTCTTCCTGTCAAAAAACAGAGAAGAGATTTCTTTGAGCATAGCTTTTTTCTTCTTACCCCACAATTCCACTCAAACAGTTTGACTCTCACATATTTCTGTACTTTGATATCTTGTCATCATTTGATGCCTTGTCAAAGCCACCTTGGCAGTATTCATTGAGCTGCTCGGCACTAATATAAAGCAACTCTGTGGGTTCACTGTAAGGTGGTGATGTTCTGACCCCTAGGTCAAAGCCCGCAAGATAAAGAAAGTGCTCTGGATCCTTGAGAACAAGCTTTCCTGGTTTCAGTCCCAGCTAAGTCACCTAGTTTGAAATACCTAGCATGCTTATTATATGCACCTTCTGGTGAAGGGATTCACTAGAATTCTTCTCATTGAGTTTCTTCAGCTCTGTCCAATCAAGAAATTTTTCTTTGAACAGTATCGTCTCGTTATGTTCTGTGAGTCTGCCAAACACAGCCCAGTCTGGGCGTCCTTGTCCCTTTCTGTACAAGGGAACAAAAGAAATAAAATCAAATTAAACACTGTGAAATAAGGGCAAGAAAACTAGGTTTCTGCAATGAGACCAAACTCGAGTTTTGATACCTGGGTATGAGGGGATTGCATTCCCCCGGGTCCAGAGGATTTATGTCACAGTTGGAGTAGTCAAAGGTGCCATTCCACAAGTGTTTCGCCAGCTGGAATGCCACTTTTCTTTGTGCTAAAGTAACTTCCTTTCCATGCCATACATATACTTCACTGCCAAAATCAAACACCAGCACCTAAAAACCAAATCAAAACAAAAAAACCCAACTACCATTAGGTTAGGTGATACCCTGATCCTCCAGTTTCCTAGTGCTGCAAGCTGACAGCGCATTGAACACAAAGTGCTCCAAATACCTGAGTTTCTGCAGTGACACTAACAACTAGCACTGCAATGCAAGTAAAGCCAGGGCAGTGATCTGCACTGTGATGTCTAATTGTCGAGGGTGACTGGAAGCAGGTATGGGGAGTGCTATGAGGTGTATCTTTAGGTGGTAGCTAGGTCACTAGCAGATTAGAGAGCTCTTACTACCAAGAACCTGATTCTGTTGCATAACTGATTGCCATCAAGTTACAGCAGCTTTCACTGACATTTAGACCTATGCTTTGTCCTGCAACTCGGGAAGGCTGACAGAACATACAGCGTGGGTATCTGGCTCAGCAAACAGGCAGCAACTTGAATACTTTCAAGAAAATGCATCATGTCTTTATTTTGGAAATCTGCTCTTATTTCTACTTAGATGGGTGAAATGGTTGTTTGAAAGGGAAAAGTCTGCTAAGGATAGAAATAAAAAAGCTTGAAAGGGAAAACAGGTTTTAATTTTGTTTTGTTTTTCTGAAGTGCTACCTGTTTTGCACTTCATGACTTTGGAGTGAGCTACTGATGACAAAAAGATTTACGCTTCCTAAAATACTATTTCACTTTAAAGATAACATGATCTAATTTCTTGAGACCTGCAGCACACTCTAGACAGCAAAGTGTTCAGAAGCTTTTCAGAAAAAGAGAGGACCCAATTTTCAGTGAGCCTCTCCATGAGCATTTGCAGTTACTGAAGGTCATTATCAGCTGTACATTCCTGCACTTACAACAGGACCAGTAAGTGGCACGGTACCTCTTTTGGTTGTAGCAGGGTACATTTTGGCACCTTTCCCCAGTAGTCATCCTCAGGAATGAGTTTATCCTCTACAAGGCGGTAAATGCAATTTGTTTCTATTATTGCAGCTTCATACATTTCATCTTCTTCAGGACTTCCAGCAGCTTAAGGAAACAATTGTCAAAAATAATAAAAAATTTTAACATCCAGCTATCTTTACTAAAGAGAACAGATTCAACTATTTTACTGTGATAAAACATCAGATACTATAACTGTAAGAATGCTTACACTGGTAACTTGTCTGTCCACCAAGGAGTTTCCAGAAGTCTTTGGCTGCGTGGGTATGGGTATTTATTCCTTCTTCTATAGTCTGTATATAAGAAGCTCTACAGCCAAGTTCCCTCTTTGTCTGAATTAAAGTTGCAAGTTCTGAAGCCTAAGAGATTAACAGTTATCTCAACAGAACTGCTTAAGTCTTTGGAATACTTGTGCATATCTTGTTCAGGGAGAAGGCAAAATTAGATAGGATATAGTAGAGCAAATAGCAAGAGAAATTATTATTATTTGTTGCACTAAATAAACAAACACTAGAGAAAATGTTACAGAAATACATTCATTCTTTCCTTTGCCTAAAAACAAGACTTGATCTTAATGAGCATGGGAATAAAAAGGACATCCTGCAATTCAAACTATTTTTTGTTTGAGTGCAAATCTGTTTCCTAAGGATATCCTCTTTTCTCTTGCAGCTTCACAACCTACACACTCGTATGTCAGCTTTCATTCAGTGCACAGGCTAAAACATATTTACAGGAACTCTGCATTATCTACCTGTCACTGACTATCAGTTACATGCCACTTTTTGAGACAACTGGCACCAAGGCTCAATTACATCAAAGAGACATATGCTGCAACAGTTCTAAAAATAAATAATAAAAAAAACAACTAGTACTAACCTTTGCTTTTTCTATGACATTTGCAAACTCTCCTACCCATAAGAAACAAAAATGTGGAGTTAACAACAGGAAACAGTCTCCGCTGTTCAGTGACGAGGCCCTTGGTTCAACTAATCTTGTTTGAACATGTCTTCTTCCTAAAAAGAAAACAAAGCTAATTATATTCCTTTGACTACCGCTATCAAATGCCAAGATCTAATTTCTTTTGAGTGAAATATAAACAGTCCCAGCACATTTAGCAAAATATATGGAAACAGACTGTTAAAGAAGCATTGAAAGACTACTACTGTGGAAAAAGGGTTTATTCACAGAAAGCAAAAAAAATGTTGCCTCCTATCAACTAATACTTCTATTATTTCCTGTTCTTGCTTTAACAACTTTGTGTCCTTCTGGAGATAAATTAATTAAGTAAAATGGCAGACAGCAGCCAAATTCCAGAATCCTCTACATTTGCTTAAGTGAAGCTATGGCACAGTTTCTGTAGGCAGTAAAAGTTTTAAGAATTTTACTTTGTCAAAAAAGTAGCTATTATTTTGCAGATTCAGATACATTACTATGCATTGTAAGGGGAAGTGGAGCCAGAACACTGTCATGTCACTTCCAAGTTATACTGAGCACTGGATGAATGGGACAGTTCAAAAATTTCCACCCGAGATAGCTAGAATTCCTGAAATAGTTTGTTTTCTCCTCGGAAAACACACACCAGTGGCCACAATGCAGACCAATTTGTAAGGTTTTGCATTTGCCACACAGTTCTCACTTATTCTTTTAGGTTTTGGACATAAATTTTGAGCTGGCGATCTAGAGCAAGCTAAGCATCCAACTGTGGTAGCAACTCCCATTATGTTACAGTCAGCCTATTATATATGGAAAGTAAAAGCAGTTTCAGCATACCTTTAATTTGCAGCAGCATTAGCTTCTTGTATGGCACAGCACTGTTGTTAGAGTTTTGCTCTGTTAGATTAACACTCCGCAGGCTAACGTTGCTGAAGTTCTCTTTGCTTGCCAAGCCAGCAAGTGCTACTTCTGAGAAATTTGAGTTTGTAGACACTTGTACATAAAAAGAAGTTGGAAAAAAAACCACACAAAAAACCAAAAAAAGGACAAAATTATTAAAAAATTGGTTGTTGCATTAAAAAATTGTTTCACCCCATTACTTCTAGTTTTTGTCCTTCTCAATAGCAACAGCAAAACCAGGTTGAACTTAGATTAACTGCTAGCCCAAATGCTTTCTTTTGTTTTAAATTAAAATAGCAAGACAGTGTCTTGTACAAATCATCCTGTTAGCTTACTTTTTTCTACTTTCATTCGCTTTGACTCCATGAAGGCAACATTCAGTCTTTGTTCAGTATATTCATGAAGAATATCTTCTCTTGCTGCCAGCATTTTCAGGGGGTTTCTTGAGGATTGGACTCTGCGTGTAGGCCTAACTGCACGTTTGTGCTCTGCTACAGAAGATATTAACCTGAAAAACAAGCGGTGTTCATTATCATCAGTTAATTTTCCTAGTCAGAATCATTCAATGACAAGAGATTTTCTTTGATTTTGGGTGTGACATTTGTTAGGAAATCAGGATCAGTTCCTGGATTCAGGCAGAAGAGCAATTTCAGAAGCGTGTATAAGAAATGGACATAACCAGTACTAAGATATCTACAAGATGACTTAAAGCTGAACATTTTGACAACCACCCCTACATCTACATTCACAACAACGGAAAAAACAAAACAAAACAAAAAACCACCCGATAGTTCTTACTTTGGTGCATAAGGATCAAAGATGGCATCAAAGTCCTCATCAAGGTCCAAAGGCACTGAGGAGGAAGGGAAATCCACATGGCGATAAAATTTGGAAAATGTTTCATCATCATCCAGCTTCATCACCTCTTTCACAGATTTTCCTGTAACTGTCAGCACTGTCTCTTGCATGCCAGCAACTGCAGGAAAAAAACACGTCACCCAATAAATAATCATACTAGAGTTTCTAACTCTATAAAAGGTAAACATGGCTTGTTTGGTAGTTGTTGGGGTGGCTTTTTGGGGGGTGGTGGTGGTATTTTTTGTTTGTTTTTTGTTTGTTTGTTTTTCGTTTTTTTAAATTGATGGAATTTGAAGGAGAGATGGTAGAAAAGTCTGTTGGAAAAGAACAATAAAAATGGAGTGTAACTGCTAGTCAAAAGCAATAATCTTTATCACAAAATGGTTGGGAAATATGGCTGAATAAAAAGTTAGGCACTGTCAAAAACAATTTGTTTTGGTAGGATGATATAAGCATTTTATGGTCTTGCACAGTCCATCTTGTCTCCAACCACATAATTCCTTCCTTTGAAAAGATTTACTAGAACTACAAGTGGAAAAGTCACTACTTCAGACTAGTGAGTATGGATGGCACAATCATTATCCTATGCTACTGCCTCCTCTGCTGAAATGTGAATACATTTGTTTATGGTATTTGGCACTCTACAAATTACAAAAGGATTTTTGTCTTACAAATGGAGGACAGATATATGAGATGGAAACACCTGAGAACTCTAGCCAGCTTCACAGGTAGCCAACAAGCTGTACAAGGAAGCTGTATGAGCTGCTACAGAAAGTCAGTTTTCAAAAAAGCAGGAAGGTGAATGAATTGTGCTTGGGAGCAGCTTAGCATCCTATCTTGATTTCAATAAGATTAAACTACATTTAAAGCTGTTTCACTGTATACGGCAATATGGTTCAAACTGGCTGTGTGATTTTAAGAAATTTTGCTCTCAGAAAGAACGTACATCGTGTGCAGAGAAAGAAGAAAGTAATTTTGGCGTTTGTGATTTATTCTATCATACATTTGTAATACAATAGCATAAGGCTTTTTTGTTAAAACTTAGCAAAGACTGAACCACAAAAATAAACTGGGTGATCAGTAAGTGCAGTCTGAACAAAGAAATATTCAGTTTCTGTTACCAGATATTTTAACTAAGAGGTACTTCAAGTGATTTACTGAAGTCGGGGAGTGGATACATTGCCACCTTTGGTAACTCTACCAACCTTTGTTATTCAGCCTTCCCAAGAATGACTCCAACTTGTCAAGCTTCATATCTGATTCCAATTGCATATCAGGCCTGGCTTCAATTTCTAAGCAAACCAGAAAGTAAAATGTTAAGTGATGTGATAGGAAGTAAAGAAGCCTGAACGTATTTCAGCCATTTTTATTTCTTACCTTCCAAGGGCTTTGTAACTGGAGTGGTAGACTTCTGGCGGTTACTAAAAGGGGATGCTACTGGTGTTAGCGCACTTGGAGAAGCCAGGCCTGCGTAAGAACACAGAACATAGGAAATGCAGACCTGGGTCAGCCCACCTTTCCAACAATGATGACTTGGGGAAGCTATTTAGGGAAAGCAGACAAGCCTGACCAGTTTGTACAGTCCCTCATACCTCCGCAGCCTCCACAATTGTTGTATTAAGGATGGCAGAGTGTACTGCCCTGCCTGCTCCTTAAATCAACAGCAGCCCCAGAAACCATCCCATTCACAAGAAAAAAAGCTTTGTTTCCAAGTGTCTGTAAGCAAGTTAACACAAGATACATGCTTTCTCTTGAATACAGTCATGTTGCTTGTTTTCAGGGTAGCAGTAGTTGACTTGGTCTACATTTTGGACTCCAGTTCTACCACAAGCCACATTTTAAAAACATGCAACTGTTCTGAACAAAAATATATGGTTAGCAAGGAAACTACCAAGATCTTGCTTGGCACCTTCGCTACCACCACCCCCTCAACCCCCTTTTTTAATTTCAACCCATCTCTATTAATACATGTAGCAGGATGCATCTGACCTGTGAATGCTGTCCCTGGATTAAGCAGTAATTCTTGGGCCCTGTTGTGTTTTTAAGAACACGTGGAAATAGAAGTAGAAATGGAAGTCAGAGTCCCCACCGTATCAAGCACTAGTCCCTCCCTTTTGTTGTACTCTCCTCCCACCTTTTCAGTAACTACCATAAAGCGATTCATTCTGGACCCAGTGGATAAAATGATTTTTGTTTAGTTCTTTTCATGCGAATCTATGTTGTTCCAGTAGGAGAAATGACACTCTACAGGTTTCATGTTTTTTAATTAGGTAGAAAAGCATACTGAAGCAAAGAATTGCATCTATTACCTCTTGTTGCCTAGACTTTCAGTAAATGGGGAAACTGACATTTAAACTTTCCTCTATTTTCCACTTAGCCATAGCTTACCAATTACTGAGCCACATAAATTTAAGCCTTTAGTTATTTTGATCAGATTAAACCAATACTGTGCTGGGAGAATATATACTAACCATGTTTCCACTATCTTTACTGCAAGTCCTAGCAAGTCATAATTGTCAAACACCAATATAGATTTAGAATATAATTGAGTAGCTTTTCCACAAATATTTTTTTTCCCTGTTACCTAATAGACTCAAAATTCCAGCAGGTTTTAAGTCAACCCGTAAAGCCTTCATCAAGACATATTTGAGAGGACACAGCTCTTAAGCAGCTCTCCCAGGACTTAATCCACATGACCACATTAAGAAACTGCTTCAGATGTTAGTAAAAGATCACCTTCCCATTAGGACTGAAAAATTTTCAGTCATAAGCAGCAATTAAAATACAGCATCTGTGCACATGTATATAACAAAGATTTAAATTTGCATTGCTTTCTCATTATCTCTTAAATTAAAAACTCACGATGATAATCTATTCTTTTAGGCAACAAAAATAGCACACTTCTGAATAAAATCCCACTTGGGCTACTTTTAGTGATGCAACTGTCACTGGATTACCTTGCTTCTCCAAAAGAATGATTGCACCACCTAAAGAGATCCTTTCAAGGTATTTTTCTTTTCCCATTAAGAAAAGCAAATGCTATCACCTTCTATTCCTTTCCAAAGACCAATCTATTTGGCAAAAAAAAAAAAAAAAAAAAAAAAAAAAAAAATCTCAAAAAGCCTGTCTTTGGTGACCCTCCAAAATAGGTAAGTGTTTAAACACTGACCACTGGTGTTTCTAGCAACAAAACAATGTAAGCAGCAGCTGAAATATGTTACTAATAGATGTAATTCCTAATACCGTGTATCTGCTTATCTGCCAACAGAATGTGGCTTGGATTGCAGATGGAGTTACTCCCTGTTGCAAGTGTCCTCACCTCACAATGATTTTTTTTGGTGGTTGTCATTTAACTCAAGGTTCATTGTTGTATTTAATAACCAAGTTCTTGTAACAAAGCAAAATTTAATATTCATTAACCACGAGAGATCAGTTTAGGTCCCTTCTTCCCAAGCGCACTGCATGAACAGCTGTATTTCTACCATGTACAGCTTTCAGAGACTCCTGTCCACTTCAGAAGAATGATTGTATCTGGAAACAGTGACTGAATTCAAGAGATCCTAAAAATGTCAACATTACTCCCTTGTCATTTCTACTCCCTGGTTCTGTGCAGAAATCTGTTCAGTGATTTCTTCAGCCAAACACAACACTTCAAGTTGTTGTCCAAAACAGCATCCATAAAAATAACACGTGTTTGCTAAATATTCCCAGTGATCCTAGGAGTGGGGGAAGTGCCAGCAATAGCAACAACTAGATTTCACAACTTTTCTCTAAACAGTGCACCTGGGTTTTCAAAGGAAGAATACATAAGAAAGAATAATCCAACTGTGTCCTCTGGGTTGTATTAGAAAGGAAAACAAAACATATGACAGTTCAAATGACTGACTACCACCAGTCAGACAGAGCCCAATAATAACTGGATGGTAGTGCAACAGTGCAGAACAAAATGGATCAATACCAACGGCCACAAGAGGCTAGAGTAAACAGCCTCATGACATGATATTCAGCTGAAGATAAACAGTTCTCCTCTTGCTAAACATGGATATGCTTCTGCATAGTTTTAGCTTGACTTTATTTTGACTAGACAGATAAGCAGTGACTTATTTATATTGGGATCATTTCATCACTGACCTTTTTTTACCATTCGGCCAGCTACAGTGAACTGTGTGGAGTCATTGGCTGCTCCTTTACCCTTGGACTTCCAGGCTTCTTCTCGAGCTGTAATCAGGTGTTTTCTTTCTTCAATGGTCATTTGACTCTCCTGGTTATCTGCCATTCTCTGCTTTTTGCGGGGAAAGAGAGAAAGAGATGTTTAAAAGATAAACTGGCCAGGATATAGCAAAAGACTGACTGAATGTTTCAACTGCCAGCTGTAGAGGGAAGAGAACAGGAGAACAAGCTACTGAAGTAAAGTCACAGACACAGCTTAGTGACCCTGACCCTGAGAAGCTTCATTGTCTTGCTGCCCCATTGTGAAGATAAGGTTTTGGTCTATGCTCTTTGACCTTTTCTTGAAACTACCAGCCAAGGCAAATGGCATCACTCTAAGCATTTACTCTGCGATGATAGAATTTTCCAGACCTTGTTCTTTTGAAGCATGACTTGCTACACTAGTGAGATCACTAAACTGACTTTCAGCAAATGTTTTCAAGTGTGCAAATCTGCAGGTGGCACAGGGAATAACAATGAAGTGTAACTTCAGTTGGTGATTTCTGAATCAGTCTCTTACAGTAACTCAATTCTCCAGGCAGGATTAGCAGCCTTCTCTCTCCAGAGACTGCTCAGTTTAGTTCCTGTATCAGCTTGCTCTACTGAGTATTTTTCCAATGACTGTGATCATCTCCCCCCCCCCCCCCTTTTTTTTTTTTTAGGTTACTATCAGCTTTTCTTGCTTGCTGTAGAGGGTAGCAGCCAACAGCTTGAGTGATTAGAAGCAGCTAAGGACCACTAACTATCTTAGTGCCCTCCTAACACAAAGGATTGATGAAGGTACACTAAATAGGAAAGAAACTGAATTTACATACTCTGCTGTAGCTAGGTCAGGCCAAAGAAATATTGCTTCAATGTACTCATCTTAAAAAAGTAGCAACATTTCAGGGATTATACTGCATAGAAATCAAGCATAAAAGTATTTTTAGTGCATGGGACTGTCAACACTAAAATTACTTCCAAGTTGTGTGCTATTTGGCATTTTTCTTCACCTAGCTGCTAGAATTGAAAAACCACATGAAAATCTAAAGCTTTAGCACAGCTCTAGCTCATACAACCACAGAGGGGAAACAAAAAAGTATGCAAAAGCTTGTGAACATAAAGTAAACACTCTTCTCCTTTCAAGATACAAGGAAGAGAGATAAACCCAGATATTCTTACTTATTATTTTCTTAAAATCAAACAGACTAAATAAATCAGTCACTTCATATAAAAACTATTGTGACAGCAGCAGACACACTGAAACAGATATGTTGTAGCTTTCAGCCTTTACCGAAGCAGTATTCATCAGCCAGAAGAGTAAAGACAAGCCAAGAAGTAGCTTGTACAAGGACTAGGAGATGAAAGCCCTCCAGTCCTTCCTCTAGTTCCACGTATCTCTACAGTCTTCTGCAGTAATGCTTGCTCTCAATTTAGTAGGAAAGATAGCTGGGCAGCCAGACACTATGACTGTAAGTCATGATAATCAAGATAAAAACCTCTGATTTTTCCCTAGAACTCCAAAATGTTCAATAGAAATAACAAGATGCAAGTCTATTCAATATTGCTTCCTTGTCTGTAAAAGCCTCTGAATGCTTTAAAGAAAAACACTGTAAGTAATCTCTGTTCACTTCCCCCAATCTCTGCCCATTCCAATGTCAGCACAACCACCTCTGGGATGAACAGCTGGTAGGAAAAAAACCACAGCAACATACTAAAGGAGATCTGGGCAGGAAATTAATAAATACCTAATGAAACCACAAGTGAAATTTCATACACAAAACAAATACTTTTAACTTAGTGAGGATGCTGACTTCCATTACAATATGAGGGGAATTGAGGGAGAGGCAGAAAGAAGTAGAGTCATATGGATTCCTTCATACTCTTTTTTTTTTTTTTTTTTTTAAAGGAACAGGAGGCTTAATTTTGAATTTTGCAAATACCTGAAGCTTCAGAGTCTGCAGAGCTACTGGAAATTCTGAAGACTCACACCTGGAAAGTGTGTGTGTTAATCACTACATATGTAAATTGTCAGAAAAATCAGGAGTAATTCTGGAGCTGTGTCAAAGGACAAAAGAGAGTAGCTGTCTAACAGCAGAAACAAACATATTTTTTTTAATGGAAGATTTCAAGCTGTTCCACTGGGCAAAACATCTTTGGAGTTCCTAAAAAAAAAAAAAAAATCAGACTGGACGTCTATGTTACAAAACTCTGAGCAATTCCATATTAGATTTCTTCCTAATGCATTAAGGCTCCCAACCTTCATCTATTAATGAACAAATGAACTAAAAAAATTATAAAATGAACAGACACCAAGCAATCACTAACCCATTTAATTTGCCATAACAGTCCAGGTGAAAAACGAAAAAGAGAAAATGAAAAATCACAGCATTTATGGAGGAATAAGTTGGTCAAAGCACATTTTGGTTGGGAGAAAATATGGCAAGAAAGGTAAAACTCGACAAGCTTTTAAGTGCAAATTTTATTTCCAAGTGAAAAAAAAAATTAAGATACGAAAGAAGAACATACTCAAATTCGTAACTGTGACATTTTGATAAGGGGAGCTAAATACCCCAATAAAAAGCTGAAACAAGAACTAGTGCATCAAGAATAAATAAAAGCTTAGGAAGACAACAGCTCCAATGCAATTTTTTCCATTAAAAAAGGTGGTTACATTCAATGAAATATCCTAATTTATCATGAAAAATACATCTATGTGTTCATTGATATCTTGTTTCAGACAAATGATAAATTCCTAAAATGAACTGAAACAGAAAAAGGATCAGAAGAATTGGCATCCAACAACATGAAATAACTGGAACAGGAGATGCCCCAAACACAAGCAGTGAATTTTAAAAAAAGCCTTTGAAAGTGGCAAAATGTATAGGACTGATAGAAACTCAGATAGGGACAATATGTAGAAGAAGTAAAACAAAAGCATGTAGGCACAGGTCACACAAGCTGTGTGTTGTTCCAGACACTCATGGGAAGACTGCTGTAAGACAATCAATGAAGAATCAAAGCACAGGCACGTAATTAGTGCCATTCCACATGGCATTATGTAAAAACAGGTTTAATCAAAATGGTAAGTTTGATGAGATCAAGTATGATTAAATATGTTAACACAGTTACTTCTGATTCCTTTAATATATTTGACTTAATCACAGATGACATTGAGTTTTTTTGAGCAATATAAAAATATCAGTGCGGCTTACAGGCTGCAAACTAGTTAAGTGACTGAAAAATTATTTCTAAACAGAAAAGAGCCATGCAGTGATCTGATTCATCTCAACTTTGATCAAAATATTTTCATGCACATGGAAAAAAGATATGGTTCTGCTAAGATGACTCTTGGGATGACACCAACATACAAAAGAGTGATAAAGAATAAATAATCACATAGATGGGTAAAAAAAGGTTATCAGAAAAATCTGGTAAATGAAGCTTTTGAGAGAAATGTTACTTGAAAAGGGAAACAAGCAAAAACCAGCCAATTAGGAAGATGGAAAAATATGAGAAAAATTCCCATGGAACAGTTCTGAACAGATAATCTGTACTGCAGTAGCTCATCCATTTCCAGCCTCTATACTTCTGTCCAGGATGCTGACAATTTTGAAAGGTTTTGGGAAAGGGCTAAAATATGTTTTCAAGATTTGAAAAAAACCTACCTCAGATTAAATCAGATGAGTATTTATTTTTACTGAAGAGAGGGTTAAGAGTTAAGTTTTACCCAGCAAGAATAATTACACATGAAAAATTATTTAATATTGCAGTGAATTTTCTGTATGTTGACAGTTTAGAATAAAGACTGTGTATTTTTCTAAAAGATCTGGTTTAAGTCTGAGAAGGAGTTACAGACTTGATGCAAGAACAGTCAGAAAAAAGGAACACTTTTCTTACACTGCTTGGCTAGGTTGGATGATGATATTGGTCTTTTCTAGCACTGCAACACATTTCTTGAGGGTATGCACAGGCACTGCACTGCTTTTGCAGCATCAGTTCATGCTAAGAAAGGGCCCACATCTAGGCAATGGTCCAAGTTGTACCCTACAGTTTTCCAATCCAAACAGTATCCCCTTTAGGTCACATGAACACAACTGAGAGTGGTCTGTTAGCATGCTGGCTTGTTGTTTGGGTTTTTTTTTTTTTGTTTTTTTAATGCAAGAAATAAGAGAATTCATGGTTTTCTATGCTGAAGATCAAGACCGCCCCTACCTGGTGGAGTCCAAACCAAGAATGAACATTAAAAAAATGTATTTTTCAAAAGGGGGATCCATTTAAAACCAATGTTATAAATTATATAAAAGAATCCAAAAGGTATCTTTTTCCTTTTAATACAAGTAACTTCTCTAGTTTAGGCTCCCAAGACAAAAAAAGCACAAGAAGAATCCAACAGTTGTACAAGTATGGAAAAGTTTCTGCACTGTTTTCCTCTGCAACTTTATATGGGTATTGTTTTAAAGGAGAAAACTCAAATGCACAGCTTTCTGTTCAAAAGTGGTTTGAGCAAAATAGAACATACTCAGCTCATGTTTGGTATAAACAACAAAATGATTAATTGTGCCATGCTAGGAGGAAGCAGCTTTCTAAGAGGGCAGGATGTAGCTCACCACAATCAATGGAAAGATGAACACTTTTTAGGTGTTCCCCTTTTAAGATAGATGGGATGAACAGCACATTGAAGGACCTCCTCTCACTACTGGAGGCATATTACGTTATTAAGTTAGACTATACATTTACCTTCTAGATACATACAGCTGGTAAACTCTGTCACAACAAAATGAATGTTATCTGAAGTAAATGGTAATAAAGCTATATTAAACCCAGAGCTTACAGAGAAGAGGTAACACTAACATATTTCAGTTACTAGCCCCAAATTTAATTTTTAATTAAAAAAAAATTCAGAGTAAAAGATCATCCTCAAAAATGGCTATCAAAGTGAATGTGAAGATGGTAAATATCAGTAGTCAAAATTTTTATTGTAGTTCCAGTCGCCTCTGCCATAATCATCATCCTTTGTTCTAGCAGTGAATCCCTGCCCCTTGAATTCACTGCCATTACACATGCTGGTCAGAATGCTCCCCACATGGGACATACACTGTGTTTTGTGGGGGAGTGAAGAACGCAATGGATTCCTTGTAGTACTACAACCACAGATCTGAGCTGGGAGGCAAGGGACAAGGAGGTGTAATAAAGCAGAATTAGATTTGCATAGATCTATTGAGACCATCCAGTGAACTCTCCTTGTTTGCTCGTGTTTTTCTTCAACTTGTTTCTTTGCCCACTGCTGCCTTTGCTTTTTTTACCTCTGATCACGTGAAACACGTACTGTTTGCTCAGATCAAGAATGAGTATTCTACTTCTGCTAAAAGACAACTTTGTTATGTAGCTCTAGCTGAAGAAAGTTTATATTCCTCATTATCTGTTAACTCTTCATAAGTAAGTTCTTCAAACTGTTTATAATGGAATTGCAGAGGTATGGA
The DNA here is from genome assembly GCF_900496995.4 of Aquila chrysaetos chrysaetos. Classification (NCBI taxonomy): domain Eukaryota; kingdom Metazoa; phylum Chordata; class Aves; order Accipitriformes; family Accipitridae; genus Aquila; species Aquila chrysaetos. Next base: position 62,287,867 of record NC_044006.1, on the reverse strand, counting down.
CATGATTTTGAGGAACACTTCATGTGAAGCTTCTCTAACATTTATTGGAACAGCAGCAGAACCCTATTCCCAAGCAAACACAAAGTTAACTCTGTTGCCACAAGTTACTTTGGGAGTGTGCATCTTAGATCTGAATGTAATTTTCTGTCTTACTCCTCCCTCCAACAATTAAATAGGAAGTTTATACAGCATTTCACCTTCCATCTCCAAGGATGACGTTCATCAGAAATCAGAGAGCTTGATTCTTTCAAACTAGTACTACAGACCTTAAGGGGGGGGGGGGGGGGAGGTAGGGAGGAGGGGGGGAGAGAGAGGCGGGGGGGGGGGGGGGGGGGGGGGGGGGGGAAGAGGCAGGAAGATGCAACAGCCAGAGAATAGAAGCAGGATGTGCCAAGGCAAAAATCCTTTAGACAGGGACTAGGGAAAAGCACTACAAGAAAGTCACCTCTGAACAAAAGCAGCTTGTTTTTTTAAAGTCAATAAATTAGATGAGTTTATATCTTACATTGTATATGTGCATTACTTACAGAGAAGTCAGGGTACACAGCATTTTATTCTAAAATAAATGCTGCGCAGTTACACATTGCACATATACCCTTTTTAACAACTTGAAAGTTTCCAGTGTTATAATGAATGCAATAATGTCTCCTTCATTTACTTTCTCATCTATATAGTCTAACAGATGTGGCTGCTTTTCTAAAGGTTCTGTAAGAGAAACACTAGCAGAATGTATATTGAAGAAGAGTACACAGCATAGTGGCATAATACTATGTTTCTTTAACCAGCTTAGTAAATGCTGCTTTAATCAGTTAAGAGGATTATAATTTCCTGTGTAAAAAAAAACCCAACCCAAAATCCAAACCTGACAAAATGTGCCTACTTGAAATTGTTGAGCATTTAAATTGTGCAGAATTTTGCTCACCTGATTAATAGGTAGAAAAGGATGAAATTTATGGAGAGCGGGTATAACGGGAGAGTAAGTAGAAGCATATACAGGTTCCTATGACAAGGACAGAAGCAAAGCAAAGGAATTAGAAAAGAACTGGACTATCAGAAATGGAGATGGGGAGACATAACTCATCTTCCCCTGGTTTCTTAAAATGGAGTAAATCTGAATCTTTTAATCTTCTAGAAATGTGTTCCCTATTGGAAAGCCAGAGATCAAAAATGTTGTCACAATACAACAGCATGTTTACCAAAGCCATTCCATGCAGGAATTAAACAAGTTAGTAACAATATCATTACACCTCAACACAGAACAAAACAGCACAGCCAGAAGATACACTTTTCATATGCTGATAATTCTTCTGTCTCTGTTTTCATGCGCCATTAAATTTATGAACCATGTCAACCACAATGTAAATAATTCTGCTGCAAGTTTAATCAGACCCTGCTAAATAACAAGTCATCTATTTTCTGGATGAAAGGAAAGAACGCTTACTAAAACTGGGATACTCAAATGCCATCTGGAGGGAAATGCTAAGCCCACAGCACCCAGCGAAGGCAAGTTCACCATTCTATACAAAGCCTACAAATAACCCCTGCCTCAGAGCTGGGCTTACCCAAAGCTCATTAGACATGGCTTTATCATCTATAATTCTTCTTCCTTTCTATAGGTGAAAGCAAATGTGGAACATTGCACAGAATATGGGTAAATGCAGCTCGTTAGAGTGGCTCAAAATGAAGCCTAATCATTAGAGTTTCAGCTTTGATTAGAATGGGATACGAGCACTTGGTGGATATACCATATATGAAACGGATAAGACTATTACCACAGCAAGAGACCAATATTTTGCCTAAAGGTCACTTTTTAAGGTCTTAGCCCCTTTAAGATTTTTACACACTTCCTCTCTGAGCAATTTTGAATTGATTGTTCAGCCCTAGCCTTTAACACCAGTGCTGAGCTGCAGTTTGAACTCGCTATAAGAGGTAAGTGCATTTCAAATGTCATTCACTGCTTTAATGTGACTGTAATGCAGCTGGTAATCACATTAATCAGGGACTCTGTTAAAAATGGCTGACTATAAAATAGAAATTTTCATTCCAGTAAATCTTGCTATTTTGATACTAAGGAAAGATTTTAAAGTTAGTTAATTTTTCTACCCATGAAAAAACCCAACAAACTGGAAGTCTTCCAGCCAACCTAAGATGATAGATACAAATATACTAAATCCAAAATATTTTTCCCAAATAAAAGCGATTTTTTTTCCCCAGTAAGATATTCCTCAGTATACAGTTGTTCACCTGATGTTAGGGCTATTCTTTGAATTGTCCAAGTATGTTTTACCATACATATAAATAATTTAAGAAGTCTCACAGCTTCCAACAAATTTTCCTCCTATGTGCAGCAATCATCAAAACAGATGCTGGACCTCCAAGTAAATCTCAACTTCCCCCCTCATCTGTATCTCCTTGAGTTAATTCCTTACTCCCTTCCCCCCCAATTTGAGGTTGCCCTGTCAGCTTTTCCATGAATTTTATGGTTTCTCTACAGTTTAGCCTACATATAAATGACTATAACACATCTGGAGAAATATCTCACCATGCAGACAAGTGTGCAGAAGCATTTTGACTAGAAGTGATCAAACAGCACTATTTAATGTAACTATTTTGTTAAGAGTATGAATCTTTCAACTTTTGTTGTTTTTAAGAAAACTAAACGTACTCTAATAACTTCTATTTTATATAGCTATGCTTCAATAATTAAATCTCCAGAACAAGTTAGATAGCCTTTTAAAAGAGCACAAACAAAAGAAAACCTAAAAAGGTGTCTGACTACATTAACAGGAGTGACATACTGCAACTAAAATCTTGAGGCATTACTTCGAACCAGCAGGGCATGACAAAAGTTTACACACTCTTGCCATCAACACATGACTGCCATGTGTGGAAATGGTATTTTAACTAGCTCAAAAGACAGTAATGAATACAATTCCTGCATTTTTATTGCAATCCAGCAACAGAAAGCACTAAGATTCTTAAGTACATTGTAGTCTCAAAGCTCTTCCACAAATAGAGACTTCAGTGGCACACTGCTTCATGGTCCTCAAAGGATAATAGCCATCACATTCATTAATTATCAATAATAGTATTTCCAGATTGAAAGGCAGGCAGCTGACGTGTTGTAAGCAGTGTGGTCAACTTAGTAAAGCTTTACATTATTTATCATGTATCACATAATGAATCGGCATCACAAATATCAATACAGTTCAGGGAGTTGTGTATCTAATAAGACCAACATTTTTTCTTATACATCCCAACATTTCACCCATTGGCAGACATGCAAATCCTTTGATTTAGGCTCTAAATAGCCAAGAGCTAACATGAACCAACAGAGTAGGTGACCCAGTGTCACAGAAACTCCCACTGCTAGCATTATCACTTCAAAGCTTGTACCCTTCAAGCACTTCATGCTTGCTTACTTTCTTTAAAAGCCTAACTTGTGCTATGCTGAGTGAAGTTGCTGCACATGGTAACACAGCAGGGAGGATATGGGTGCTGGAGCTAGAAGAGAGAACAAAGGTTTTGTCTCTGTCTAAATCTTGGCAGCTGCTTAAAGCTTTTTCTCAACCCCATTGTCTTTAGTTGGAGTACATTTGTTACCTGATCTCAACAGTTGTCATTCTGGAGACTTGTCTGTTAAAAATGTGACCAGTTTTGCTTTCCTCACTGAAACTATTTTTGCTTTAGGACATCCTTCAAACTAGCAACTGGATTTTTGAGCAAGTCCACAGGGCAAAACCAAAACAAAGCCCATAAACCAAAATCCAAAAATCAGCTTTCTTGTTTTTCTGTCCAGTTAACCCACAACCATTGATAAGTCACATGTTCAGGCACAGATTTATCCTTAATAATGACAGATTGTGTAACAACTCCTTGCTTGTAATATATTGATGGAACAGGAGACTTTTTGTTATTGTTTGCCTATACTATTTAATAGAAGCAGCATTTTCACAACTAAATAATTGGATCCAGAGATTACTGTCCCCACTAGTAAAATTTACAACACAAATTTTATCTTCACTTGTCCTCTGTGAAAATACTCCTTCAAAAATTAAAAGCTTTTGAAACAGCCTATTGTATCTGACACTGTAATTTTCAAATTACTAGACTCAGAAAGGAAGCAAGTCTACATTAGTCCTGTAGTTTGAACCAGCAGTCCATTTTGAAGCAAATCTCCCAGTCATCCTCAGTTTCTGTGCTTTGGTTCACATTGCAGAACGTACAGACTTTTGGATAAAACTAACCCCTGAAGCACACTCCAGGATTCCCATGTAACACCACAGCTGCTAACGGTAGTCAGGCCACAGAAGCAGACTAAATTTAGCTTGAAGCAAAACATCACTGAAGCAAAACGAGCAAGTATGTCAAAGATGGCAGGTCCTCATCAGTAATCGTTCTGCTTTACAGATCCACTCCAGCTGGGCAACATAACTGACTCATGTATAGACATAGCCAGAGTGTGCTAACAATGTGGACTTCCCTTTCCTCTACATCTTTCTACCCATCTCCCACTCTATTCACTAACACTGACAAGACAGATAAAATCCTTGTCCAGATGGTTTTGGCTATCCACAAACACCAAAGATAACAAACATGCAAGATAACCAAAAGCCAAATGGCTCATGAATGCTCTGGTACCTGCATTTACTCAGTGTTTCTAGGATCCAAAATTACTGCTCACAAAAAAAGTATATGAACAGAGAAAACATAGCTTTAGGAATCTGAAATTTTTACAAGCTCACCCATACTAAAGACGACACCTGAACTTAAACTCTTAAGCCAATTTCATTGGGGGGAAAAACCACTTAAATCATTATATCTGTAAACATTTCAGAAGCCTTACAGGCCCACTTACTGGTTCATAATATGCTGATGTAAAGACACTGTAACCAATATTACATGTCCCAAGACAGTGAAGACATTCTCGTTTAAAGAGCTCTCATTGGGAGAATTGTTTTTTAAACAAGCCTGACAACAAGAGGAATAGCAGGACCTAGTAGCTAATATTAGGCATGCCTGTCTAGTTGGATGCATCTTCAAAAAGCTGAAGCATTTCAAGCAAGATGTTTTTTCCAAACAAGGATAGAGTTACCTTCTTCAACAGCTGCTCAACTTCTTGCATCTGCGCGCTACGATCAGTGACAGACACTTTTGCATACTCCTGCTTTTTGCCGAGCCTGCTCTTCCAATCTTCTTCACCACTCTTCTTCAGCAATGCCAATCTAGAAGAAAAAACACATGCCAACAGGTAGCTTTAAACACTGTACTTCCTGTTATCCTCAAAAACTACCCTTATTGTTTCACTAATGCTGCATTCAAGAAAATTTGAAATTAAGTTTTCTAACGTTATAGTTATTTACATTTTATACACATATACAAAGCTCACAAAGTAACATCAAGCCTTTACTGAACATGTTCAATGGGAATCATCTGTCAAAACACAGACATCTAGATTTGAGACAGACACCCCAGTTAATTTGTATAGTCAGTGGAAATTGCCAATACGGTCAAGGGAGACCAAGGTACGATGCAGATCATTGTAAAGTAGACATTTAAATAGGTTAGATTAATCACTGCCTTTTTCCCTCCCTTCTGTCAATGAGGGACAGAGATTGACTAGCTCAGCTATGGATGCTTATGCTATAGATGTCCAAAGTTGGTAAGATGAATCCTACCTTTGGTCTTTATTGTACTTAGTAAAAGATTTTAAAAATTATTTTCTTTAAAACACAAGAAGAAAGAGGTCTGTTCAGCAGGCACCCACCAATCTGGTCTCATCAGGCACAACAAATGACAACTCTGCACTTACTGCTTTCACTACAACTCCAGCAACTGAGGTTACTATCAGACTCCTATGGATCACTTAGTATCTCTTTGCTTAGCTCAGGCATTGCTGTGACACAAATCAGTAGTACCAATGCACTGGTAACTTGGTGCTAACTATACTATAGCTGTGAAATCTATCTGCAAGATTCAACTCATTTAAAGGATGTCTTATGTTTAAAATGTGGATTACCATTCATCTCAGATAAGTAGGATATATTGAAAGTGCTATTTCCTAATCTTGAGCAAAATTCTGAATATAGCACAAAGGGACACTGGCTCTGGTGGCATCAGCATGTAGATTTATTTTGCTAGAATTAGAACCTATTTGTCCATACAAACCCTGAGGTGATTACTTTTGGGAGTACAGGAAGTCAGTTAGGAATACGAGGTCTACACAGGCATGATCTTCAGCTTACCTTCCTCAGAAATTAATATTTGTACGAATCTTCTAGCTGTCAGAAATCATTCTTAGTAATCCATAAAATGTATATGTGCAGTACTTGTACAAACAGCTGCATTGGTCCACTATTTTGGTTGAATTAAGTTTTCCTACATAACTTTCTTTAATCTAGGGCATTTCAGTAAGGATTATACAAAACCCTTAACCCTATTAATATTTGTTCAGTAGTTAAACCTATTTTGACCACAAGATATGGAGATTCCTTTTTAGAGATGCGATTACTGTTACCCTCACAGTTAAGTCTTGTCTTGAAACTGAGGAGAAGGAAAGGGTAGGACCAAATAGGTCTAGCCAAAAGCCAAGTTTCAGGCAGCTGCTTCCTGCAAAAATCTAAGGGGTGCAACCATGCTACTGACCTATTCAAGGATGACCAATTGGTCCTAATGCAGTCATCTGAGAAAAACTGAGAATGCAGAAAACAGTAAATCCACAGAATACAATGGCACTAAGAGTGTTAGTATTCAAGAAAGCAGTTATTTCCTCTCTTCCTGCCCAGGCAGGCATCGCTGGCAGGCTTCACATTGCCTGGTTGCTTCATACCTCACAGCACGGGATGAGTAGGGGTGAGAAGGACTCACAATAAGGAGTTGAGGCCATGGTCATTGTTTCCAGAACGTATACAAGATTTCACTGCCCAGAACTAATCTTCTGGAGTGCATCCATGCATGTGTGAAACTGTGGAGGAGACCAAGATGGGACTGAATTGCCACCATGCAGTTGAATTATCTTCAGTAGTTACGTTCTCTCAGGTAAGCTTTGCTTAGAAGTGATCTGTGATAATTGAAGCTGGAAGGCATTTTGGTCAGCTTTGGCCTAAGATGCGTTTGGTTTCAAAAATGTCTATAGCTGCTCAGCATAGCAGGCAGAAAAAAAAAAATTAATTTTTTTTTTTTTTTTTTTTTTTTTAAACCTGACATTACTGCAGGGTAATTGCCCTAGACCTTTGCCCCAAACAGCTTGTTTGATCAGGAGGAGAAAATCTGTAACTCTGAGAATGCTTTTGTGTCTGGAGACTTTGTTTTCTCCTCTGTCATGAGGATGGATTCATACTAGCCCTCCACTCCTCACTTCTATATGTAGTGAAACAACTTGTTCTTAAGAGTGAGAACACACGTTTGTCTGTTTTGAGCAATGAAATCACCACTTAAAGGACTATATATGCCCTATATGCCATTAAAGCTTCACGGCTGTCTAAAACCTAAAGCCATGCATTTGTTTCGAACGATGGAAACAGCAATAAACTCAGACTGCCCTGACTCAGCAACAATTGGAGGGCACCCTTTTGTATGAATAAAGATGCAAGAACTACTGAATTGGTTCACACAAGCAAGCCCACCAGCTCAGTAGCTTAACTCAAAGTAGACAGCAGTTGATTCTTTGGAAAGTCTGCAAAAATAAGGCAATTATTGGGTCTAACTCTTGGATTGTTTAATTTCTGCTTCCTACTAGTTTCATTGCATACCTCTAGTTTTCCACTTTTGATAAATAATGAATTCATTATTCACTTTCACAGTTCTATTCATACTGCTTTTGCCTCCAAAAGTTCCTTTTCCAATCCAAAAAAATCAGTTTTGCTTCCTAATTAATTTCTTGTCTTGAAACTGAGGAGAAGGAAAGGGTAGGACCAAATAGGTCTAGCCAAAAGCCAAGTTTCAGGCAGCTGCTTCCTGCAAAAATCTAAGGGGTGCAACCATGCTACTGACCTATTCAAGGATGACCAATTGGTCCTAATGCAGTCATCTGAGAAAAACTGAGAATGCAGAAAACAGTAAATTTTAATTTCTGCTTCCTACTAGTTTCATTGCATACCTCTAGTTTTCCACTTTTGATAAATAATGAATTCATTATTCACTTTCACAGTTCTATTCATACTGCTTTTGCCTCCAAAAGTTCCTTTTCCAATCCAAAAAAATCAGTTTTGCTCTTTTCTTGAAAAAGAAAAGCTTTTTATATATATCTGCCCATCTTTGACAGCTTGCACTGTGTCATTTCACCTGCTACTGAGAAAGAATATCTGCCATCAAGATAGAAAGATCATCATCCCAGGGGCGTCAGGATGAGTTCAAAGCAAAAGCTTTCACAGCTGAAGGCAAAACGTTGGATTAATTCTGAAGGGAAATAGAAACAAGATTTGAACAATGGTTTTGCCTAAAGAAGGAGCGTTGTATGAAAGGCCTTGGCAAAAGTCCTGGCAAAAAAAACATCAAAAATGACACATCTTTCTTCTGTGGCAAGATTTTAGTATCTTAGCTGCTAGTGTTATCCTTGAGACAGATTAAACTGGACAAACGGTTGGCTTTCAGGCGTACTCCATTGGCTGCACTTGACCAGTTCTTTTCAGCTAAGTCATAAATCCTAGAGGCCAATATGAGATAAGTAACTACAAAAAGGAAGCTGACTGTTAAAGAGTGCATAAATTCACTATAGGTGGGACTAGTCTGCATATGGAAGTCTTGCTCTGGCATCCATACATCAAAAAAGGTTGAAAATTAAGTTTAGGCTGGGCTCTTCCCGAGAAGGAATGAATGATAGCAAGAGGTCCACCAGAAATCAGAGTTATCTGTAGTTTTTTAAATGGTGATTGTGACATGCAGCTGACTTCTAAAATGGAGCTAATAGGGTGGCCTTCTAGCAACTTTGGTCTCCATAAATGCACAAAGACAGGTAGTTACATGCAACTGATGTTCCATTCGATGTCCTCCAAGACGCTCCTTTTCCTGAAGGCAAGACAATTAAAAAAAGGTTTCCACCACTCATATATAACACATCAGTGGATTGGCCCTGGCTGCCTAAAACAAAACACAGCCAGAACTACTCAGAGATATGAGCCTTTGCTCCCTCTCACCTCCAAGCTGCATGTTTGCAGAAGAAGAGAGGATAGGTGTCTTTTCTTCCTTGAAAAATAATGATTTTCATTCTTCCACATAATATAGGTAATTCTGAAAATGCAAGGCATGCACTCACTCCACAAGGATAATATTAGTTCAGTGAAGTAAGTCTGTGGAAAATCACTTTCGTCCAGACCATCCTGCCCAAATATCATTACATCTGTGGAAAAGCTGTTCTTCCATAAGGTGAAAGAATGTCTGACACAGCCAGAAAAATCCACTGGATGGGAAGATGAAGTTAGTGAATGTGGAAGGAAAAAAAAAAAATGTCCAAAGTGTAATAGTTAATCTTTAGCAGAAATGTTCTTTGAGGTTTATGAATACTTGGCATCAGCTATAGCCAAGCAAAAGAAAATGACTGGTTGTATTTTAATTCTGGGCCAAGAAGTAGGCTACTGTGGTATTTTGGAAGGCTAAAACATTTTGATACCAGCTCTGCCATTTACAGAAGTTTGTAGAAACAGAATATACAAATTCCTGACAAGACAGCAGGTATTTTCTTTTGTCAGCTTTGGGACTGACTAGACAGTCTTGGAGGCCTAACGAAAGCAATTCCAAATTGTGTGTGTGACTGACAGTCCTTAACATCAGTTCCTCAAGAGATCAACTCAACTGAAGTGTAAAATTTAGGACTGAAACAGCTGCTAATACTCAGATCTTCCCTCCCCTCCAATCTCTTTTTCCCCACCAGGATCAGGGAAGGCAGATCATTTACCACCTATAAACCAGAATTTACTGGTCCTAAATGTTATCTGTCCAGACAGCTGATATATTTACAGAATGGGGATAGGGTGTGTGTGTGAAAGTTGCTTTAAACTAAACAACAACAGTAAACTGAAAAAGGTAGGTACATCCTGCAGAAGAGGGACTAAGACTGCACAGCTGTTGTAGCTGCCCCTGCACACGCTCCTTATGTTAAGGGTATAACAGGGAGTGGGGATGCTCTATAAATGAGGATAACTTACATACTCCTAGAAATACATGAATTTAAGAAGCATGCTTTGGAATCATGTTTAAAACAAAAAAAAAAAAGGTTAGGAGTTCCTAATATAACACCCACCTCACCAAGTGAGGGAATACTTTTACACAGTGAAAGTTTAATCAAGCAGCTATTTTTATTTATTGGTTCTGCTTTCACTGCAGAAAAACTGAAGTAGGCCTGTTTGTCAACCTGAAGCAAATAATCATAATTTTACTTACTGGACAGCTACCAGATCCTTTTGCAGTTTGAGGCTGAGTTTATACTCTCAAAATTTTAACTAAATTAGAATGAGTTTTACAAGTACTACAGCTGTTGGAGCTCCAGCCACAAACTCCTACTGTCTGCACAAACACAGAACACTTAACATTCTGTTTCGGATCAGAATGATCTTGGGTTGGAAAAAATATTTCTAATACTCTCACAAACCTGTCCAACTAATTACCCTTTTAAAATCCCTACAGTATGTTCTGAGAAGTCAAAATGCCAACCATGTACTTCTGAAGTAAAGGGAAACATCACAGAGTCTATCCCCGCCTCCCTGTACTCAGCTTATTTAAAAAGAGACTCCCATAGACCAACAAAAATCTATTAAAAAAAAAAATAAATCACATTATACCTGTTGTAACTGAAAGCAGAACCTGGGGAATTATATTGAGTATATCAGTATAAATGCAACTAGAACATATATTTTTACAACTTTCATTTTCTGAACTACTTATTGATTATTCAGGTGGCTCTTTCAAAATCAGATTATCATGTTCTTTTGAACAGTAGTTCTCATGCACCGCCATCTGCTTTATAAGCATGTCAGGCAGATTAGCTGCATGTTTCTGCTGTTAGTATTTGACATCTAATAAAGCCTAATAATCACTGCTTAGCTTTTTCAGAAACAGGTTTAAAGCTTCTCTTTATACCACCAGTCTAATAGCTGTACTTACAGAGATTATTTTTAAAAAAGTGAAATTTAAGTACCTTTCCTTAATTGACATTGTTTTGCTGGAATTATCAAGGACATCCTCCGTTGTTTGTGCTTTGTTCTCTCCAACAGAAAACATCTCACAGGAATTCTTATAAAATTTGCCTTCCAATTGTTCAGAGAGCTCCTGCAGTCTACAGGATGCCACAGCTGCAGTTTGTGAAATTGTCCTCGTTGCTGATGTGCTGGGGAGTTCAGAATCAGGCTCAGCGTGGTCTGCCCATTCAAAAGAGAAGTGTGGAATTAGACTTAGTGCTATTCTCAAACATATTTCACATTACTAATACTGAAGCAGCAAATCTGGTTTTTAACATGCAAATTGCATGCTATCCTAATGGAGGAAAAATTTCTGGCTAAGCTAGAGTACAAAGATTAATCATGCAATATTATCTGCTGCATAGACTGGCCATTTGCGACTAAAGTTCACATGAAGCCACAGAATATCATGTTCAATATACAATTCTGAGCTTCATATGGATGAGGCACAAACTGCTGCTCCTGTCATCACACCAACAGGAAAAAAAATGGACAGATGAAAGTGAGAGGGGAACAAAGAGTCAGGGAAGAGAAGCAGACAAAACTTAAATAAGAAATTAACTTATTGGTAAAGCAGTTTAATGTATTAGTAGCATACTGGCAGGACATTTAATAGCTAATAAAGGTATTATTTTCTAGGAGGGTGCTGGGGGCTTTTTTGGTTTTGTTTTTTCAAGCAGCAATTAAACCACAGGAAAAACTGCCTTGATGAAAGATAAATGCACCATTTCGGTTATCCTTAAGGAAATATAAGTGACCTTAATTTTTCTTTTTCAAATTTTACAAGCACAACACCCCTCTGATACACAACTGCTCCTGTTTTATCCCAGTCTCCATTTCCCCTGCAGTCACTGAAAGTTAATTGGATAGAACGGACACTGCTTTTGAGGAACACAGGCAGAACTATACCTTCCTCCCTACACCTGTTTGAAGATCATTACATTCAAAATAAATTAACTTCACAGGATGAAGACAAAAATGCTCCTAGCACTACAGGGTAGTGTGGTCCTGTACCCCATCATAAAAAAACAGAAAAGTAATACAACATCTTTCTAAATTCAACAGAATAGAAGGCTTTATGCAATGACCAAATTGACTGATTATTTCCAAAGTACTTTAAAGATAGGTGGGTTTACTTATTAAGTTTGAATTATGCTGTGCATATAGAAATGTAATTGCTCTGATAATTAATTGGTTTATATTTTGTTGCCACACTGAAAATAAAATAATAGTAGTTTTGCAAAATTAGTTATCTGAAAATTATCCACTACTAGCTATAGATGTACATATGTAGTTAATACGTAACTATATATGCATGAGAAGGGAACAATTAAGAGCAGACACTTGATCCAGAGCAGCAAGTTTATTTTGTTCAGCATTTTGGAGGGCAGGGGCAAGGGCAAAAGAAGAAAGGATCAATCTCAGCTTCAGCATATAATACCACTTCTTTCAAAGCAAGAAAATTTGAATAAAATTGAGCTATCTTTAAAGGCTGAAGAATTGAAAGAATAACAAAGAGAAAACTGTATTTATAAAACGTAAGATTTCACAGGTATTTCTCTACTTTTAAGCAGTGTTAAAAAAGGAAACATAACCAGCCTTGATAATGCTTTAAATAAAGATATTTAAAACTAGAGAAACACTACCATTTGCTGAATGAGACTACACCAACAGCAAGTATATACTGCACCTCTTTGCAAAGTCTTGCTTTTCGTAACACTTTCCAAATCCATCTTTTCTTCAAAGGACTGGCCTTCTTTGACTTCCCATTTACCTTGCATGCCAGTATCGATTTCCTTCTGTTCACGAGGCTGAAAAAGTGCTTGTGAACTAAACAGTTCTGTGCTGCCTTTCCTCAGGAAACTGTATGTTGTCTCTTTATGGTAGTCTCCTGTTCTTTCAGGAACAGGATGTGTGGTTTCTTCATCAAAGGAGCTGTACTTTGTAATTTCATTAGCTTCATGTGCTAGAAACCTCTTTCTCTCTTCTTCATGCTTCTTTGATGCTCTTTTGCTTTCTAGCACTTCCACTGAGGGCTGCCACTGTTCTGACTTCTGTGCGCATTTTCCTGAAGAATCCGAGTTTTCTGCTGAAGAGTGGAATCTCACATCAGCTCTAGCAGCAGTACTCACGCTTCCATCACTAGCTGGCTTTGTGTGTAGGTCTCCAGCATACAATGGAGAAAGGGTAGATGGCATCGTTGAAACCGATGTTGCAACTGCAGTTGACAAGGGAGTAATTTTTCCACTTTCATTTTGTACCTATGAACACAAAAAAACCAAAGGGACTTAAAAGCTCTGAAATCATCAGTTCCTGAAAACAGTCTAATTGCATCAGTTCTTCAGAGCTGTGCTTCTGAATGAATATAGTGCTCTATAAATATGGACTAGAAACAGATAAGGAGAGCAACAATGCCCCCTTAATTTGGCTGCAGGTGGATTATTTCACCCAGGGAAGAAACAACTGCATGTGAACAGCAACATCTTTAGTAATAAAGGGTATGTGTGTAGCATGCAACATGACATTGTGTCAGGGCTCCATGAAAAGGCTCATACTGGCATGGTACTGCGCAGCACCAAGGAAAGAAATTAGTTCAGGTTCCAGACACTGAATGACATGCCATGTGCCCGGGCTAATCAACTCTGCATCTCAGCAGGACTAATTAGCTTTGGCACAGCTCTGCTCTGATACGGTTATGCAGCTTCCAGCTCTGGAGCTAGCTCAGTGCCAGAGAGAGACTCTGCTCTGTGCTGTCCTACATAGGGCAGACATTCCTGACACTTCTGCCACATAGACTAACAGTCCTGAGTGAAGCTGATTTAAGTCTTTTTCAAATAGAAACATTGGCTTTCGTGTACATCTCTGAGCAGAGTATTTGAATCTAAGAAGCCTATTACAAAAACCTCCAAATTTGCTTTGCCGGCCTCCACAGTGGAACAATTATCTTTTCTACTCTTCTAACGTAATAATATTATAAAGTTTTTCTAGAGATGCTTAAGATGCAAAATTTTTCTGAAATGCAGAGCTTGGTTTTGTCTTCTCCAAAGGAGACAAAAGCTATAAAAAAGACTGACAAACATGCCTTCATACACATCAGGAGAGGTTTTTTGTTTGGCTTGCTTTGTTCGTTTCTTAAAATGCAGGGCTAGTGAACAGCATGCAAAAGGAATAGACAAAAGTCACACCAGTAGGAGGAAATGAACTGAAAACTTAAAATGCACATGCAAATTCCATAGAGCATGGACAACACAGTCATTCATTAAACAAATCGGAAAGCAGAGCAGAGACTACTACACTAGCTCAAAGATTCCAAAGAAAGAGTACGAAAATAGTTACCAGTTTACTCTTTTTCCATTGCATCTATCAGAATTAGAAATTTAGAGGAGATGAGAAAAAGGCTTTCAGCTTTGATTACAAGATATTTACATTTACAATTATGTATTTTGGTAACGTAACCTCTAGTTATCTATTTCAATACCTTTCTTCTGTTTCTTCCTAGAAAAACTGTAACTGCATCTCAAAACATCTCAACGCTCCAAATGAACAGTTCACTATAGAAAGTCTTTTTGAAAATACACTCCCACTGAACTTGGTTCAGAGTCAACTCTGGTTTCTTTTCCTAGGTTCAGAAAGAGATGACAAAACACGCTTCCTCTGTGTTTACTTGCTTGAAGAGCAAGTCTGTTCTGTAGAAGTCTGAGAAACTAATGTGACTGTCACTTCTTTCCCATCTGTTTCAGCCCATTTCTATTGACCACTTTCCTGGGCCCCAAAGAAGTTAGTTACATAATCATTAAAAACGCCAGGCTGTGACAGTGGTTGTCACGTGGGAAATGAATGGAAAGAGGACTATGTAAGGTCTGAAAATCTTGCTAAAATAAATTTGCCAAATGTTTACTATTACTTCATGCCTAAGTAGGCATAAAGTACAATTTTATATCTGTACAGCTTTGCACCAATATGGTCAGAGGAATCCTGCCTTCTCACTATTCTATTATTATAACATGGAAAATGTATAATTATGAATGAAACATAGAGAAAGAGATGGGTAGGAACTTTCATATTGATCCAAATCCCTGGAAATATGACATGCATAGGAGTTGTGCTTCACTGTTAAAGTGATTTCTTTTAAAACTATAATAAGGGACTGATGCTTCTGCTGTTGTGAACATCAGCTCTGAAAGACCACTGCTGGGTCATCTTATGCTCAAACTTCGCTAAAAAGGCATTCCTTTGCAGTTCCAATTATATGAAGGATTCTAGAACAGGAAGCCCAATTCCACTGCACATATTAAATAATTTCATTTTGACTTCTGAATTTCAGAAGTATTCTGCTTTTAGGGAAAAAAACCCAAAACAAAACAAAACAAACCCCCCAAAATCAATGCCCCCTCCCAGAGGAAAATGGCAGACTATGTCCTGACTAATAATGGAAATACATAGTGCTTTCAGGAAAAAGTCTAAAAGTTGCACGACAAAGCTCCAAAATTCCCTGAAAATACATCTAAAGCATGATATGTATCACAGTTTTTACCCCTTTGGTCAGAAATTTACTTTTAGAAGACGTGTAATATTCTACTGGAAAAGACAGACACTGTGAAAGGTACAGCATGCACTATTCAGGAAGAAGATATACTCTTGAATTACTTAAAAAACACACCAATGAAGTTGAACATTTTAGAGGATGTTGTTCCTCAATGTCAGAAGACTGCTTCCTGACAAGCTTTTTTTCTGTGAATAAGTCATGACCCCAGTGTGTAGCTCAGAGCGAAGAAAAGGCCAGCTGTTATAGCATCTTACACTGAAGCTATTTTCTCCAATAAAAAGAAACAAATGAAAAAGAGTGAAGATTGCACTTACCTGCTCAACTTCTCCAAGAGTGACTGGCTGAGTCTGGTAACGAGCATTCATCCTCCTGTGCCTAATATCTCCTCGACTCCTCGTGGAGATGGCCCTAGATACTGGTTGAGACAGTTTGTTAAACAAAGCCATCTTTTCTGCCAAACTTAAGGTGGAAGAATCTGGTTCATCAGACTGATCTTGCCCCATGGCCTCTTTGGCTGCTCTTATCTCCTCTTTAGCTAAAATTTTTTGGTGTGCTGATGCCTGCAAGCTGAAGAAAAAGAACTGGAAATGAGTTTTGAAGAAGCCGTTAAGAAGTTTTAAAGTCTTAACCTGATAGAAGCAGAAGAACTGCACATGAAGCACAATAGCCAATGTAATATAGCAGCCTAAGTGGTTGTGCAGTGGTTCAACATTGGCATGATGAATTCTAATTCAACAGCTGAAGATTTAAAAAAAAGTTAAATTTTCATTCACAAATTCATTTGATTAGGACACAACAATTTTTCAAAAGGCGAACACAAAACTGAAGAGAGACTTTTCAGACCAATCTCTTTATACAGAATACAGAACTATGGAGAGGCATTTAAGATGCCTGCTGTAGAACAAACACAGGTTCTACAGTTCAATTTACATAAAATTCAATTTTATTAGAAATAATTTGTGGACCATATAAGATAAAAACATTTAAAAGTTAGTGTTGCTTTTAGATTAGCATAAATTGTATTGCCTTTTATAATTTGAAGTGGAACAGAATTCAGACTATCTTTTGTTTTATCTGGGGTAACTCAATAACAAAAAAAGGTTTTGAAATATACTTCATTAATTTTGAAGATTGTTTGACCAATGCTGAAGGCAGACACATTCATTCTTAAAAGCTGTAACTGCATTTGTCTCTACAATAATATATTTTATTCACCTCTACAGTAATATATTTTATTTACCTTCAGCAACATTTATGTAATTAGTAGTGTTCTCTCTTTCCCCCGCCCTCCCCTCCCACTCCGTCGTGGTCTCTGCTAAAATTCTCTCATTCAGAACAGGCAAACAGTATTCTGCAACTTTACCTATAGGTGGTGCAATTTCTTATCTTTCCTTTAATTTTGCAAGCTAAAAAAAATAAAACTTATGTAGAGACAGACAAAAGAGGATATGTACTGCTTGTGAAATCAAGCACCCAGTTTGGTATTTGCATCTCAAGGTGACATTACCGTATAAAAACAAAGTACAAGAGCAAAGAAGGTTCTACTAGGTTTGCTTTACATGCAAATTCATTTCTTTCACAAAGAAGAATATGCTTCTAGCACAGGTAAGTGTGGTTAGAAAGGTCCTGAAAACAGATGCTTGACAAGAAAAAAGCTGCATTGTTTTATCATGCAAACATAAATGAAGTTGACGAATGTTTTAAATATTCTTGAAACAAGTATTGACTTGACACATTGAAAAGGCATTCAAGACTTTAAAGATGCATCTGCTATTGAGGAATCTTGTGCTCCATGTAACATGCATGTTTATCCCCCCCAGTACCTGATAGGTTGTACAGTGCTCTTAACTACAGTGGGACTAGGTACTCTTGTCACTACTGTGTGGGTATTCACAGAACGTGAAGCAGGGGTAGATTCACTTTAAAGAATTGCCAAGGAGGGAAAATTCACAGGGAGAGAGAAGAAAAAAGCATTAAGAAAAGCAATACATTAAGCGTTAACTACAGAAAAGACCAAAACCAAACCAAACCAAAACAGAAAAAAACCAAATAGCAATGGCTTTTAATTAACTGAGTTATCTTCTGCGACCTTTGCAAAATAACTTCAAATACTTTGAAAAGAACTAAAAGCATAGAAGAGCAAACAGGTTGTATCTTGAAGTTACTCATTACCCATAACATAAGCTATCTTTTAGTAGATCATTAAGTTAACGTCCATTCACCTTTGTTTAATTTTCCCCAAAAATGGCTTTCCTTTTTTCAGGAAAATTTCATGATGTATGACCAGAGTGCAAGAAATGCATTTCCAAAAAATACATTTGAGATTTCAGAGTGTAAAAGGTTTTCCCCAATACAAATACATTCCAGAAGAAACTGTGCAGATTTCCCTCAGCACAGACTATCTTTTTCATTTGAGTTACAAACCAATACTATGATTAATCACGTATACCTAATCTACAGGTTCATAAGCTTTCTGCCAAATTACAGTTCATAAAAGTTATGCTTTACTAGTCCCTCTACTTCTAAAAAGGAATTTCAATGTAGCTCCCCTGTGGTTCTCAAGGAAGTTGGCCCTTAACAATATATGTTTTCCTTGCTACAAAGTTGTAAACACCACATATATGGAACTTATTCCCAGATTTAAAAGCAGGAACCAAAGTTAGAGCCAACATATGTACAAGACTTACGTAGCTGCAATGACCACTTCCTCACTGGTAATTGGTTGTGTGTGCGATCTATCCTGCAAACGCCGCAGTCTTCTCTCTACTGCTGAACTTCTTGTAGGTGGTTTAGAAACATTTTTCATTTCAAATGATTTTTCCATTTCCTAAGAGGACATATGTCATAATCAAAACCATGAAAGAAAAATTCTAAACCAGTACTTTCTTTCTAGCTTTCTTGCATGCAAAGTAGTAAATTTACCAAATGCCCATCTCTGAATTAGAAGCAGGATGTAATTGCACAGTAGGCATCACAGAGTTAAAACTAACTACACATCTCTCTAAATGATATTCTTAAAGAATACATTACACTTCATTCTAATGCACTTTGGGTTCTTCAGCATTTTGTATATGAAATGTTTAACTCAGCCTTCTATTAAGAAAATGTAATACTTACTCTAAAAAGCAGCCTCTTTGCAGCTACACTTAGTTTGGCTCGGTCATCCAATTTTTCTTCATCTACACAAAAAAATAAAAGGAGGCTTAATGTAATGAATCAAGCTCATATTAAGTGCAAGGGTTTTTTTGACTAAATGATTTCTGAACTCCTCAAAAATTATGTTTTACTAAGCCAAGAAGCACCACCAGCAAATAAGCTGGCTATTACTCCCTTTTAACAAAAGACTTACCGTAAACCAAATTTTGTAAACTTTACTTGTATTTACATGTATTGCATCAGAGGAAAATTCTTGACAGGATTTGAGAACAAAAGACTTGTCTTCAGGACAGTTCACATGCTGTCAAGTTATCCAAACAACCTTTTATGAATAATCAAATTTATTATATTAGCCTATGATAGCACATGGACTAAGAAAATAATTAGACCCAAAGACTGTCTTAAAGGTCAATATTCATCCTGCTGTACAGAACATCTATTTTGTATTAGTTGACCATATGAGATGGTCTCTCTTGGAAGCTGGTCATTCTGATTACCACCTTGTATCTCCATTTTTCAGAGGCTCTACTGGTATCCTTAGGAGCTGAAATCAGCATCCTCCAGATCCAAGAGCCAACAACTCAAAGCTGCAGAGAATATCAGCTTTTAAATAGCACAAGGCATTAAATCTAAATTTAGCTACTCATGAGATTACCTACTTAATTTGTGCCAGACTTGCTGAGAGTGACAAGAGGGAAAGAGAAGCAAGATGGCAGACTGAATGATATAATTTAATAACCAGCATCTTGCAACTTCCTTAGCTAGAAAACACATTACCAATATCAGTTTCACCCTATAGTAAAGGCTTTTTTAGTTATTAGTCCTAGACCACTGATTAAAATGTGTATTTTTTTCTTCCACTAACTAGCTTATTTATTGTCTAAATCGGAAAAAAACCCAACCTATGTTGAAAAGTGTCAAGCCATTCCCTCCCTTGCCTCCCATACAAAGTTCAGTATCCATAGACAAGACTTTTGGACTTAAATGAATTTGAAATCAAGTCTGTAGTAGACATGGCCCAAGGAAAAGTGGTACTTCAGACATATTATAGGTAATGATAGTTATTTTCAAGTGGACTTTGTTTGCATTATCAAATAGTTCTCCAGTTAAAACAAAACACAACACATTTGCTCCCATTTCTTCCTTAGAAAATAGCATAGTAACATACCTTCAGCAGTTGGTATTTCCGCACTCAAAACTGATCTAGTGAAAAATTATCAAACAGAAAGAAGTTAGTTGGAAACGATATCTCACAAGTTAAATTCAAATTCCATCTGAAGTAGCAGGACCTCAAAAGTCTTAAGAGTGGGAAAACTTTATCTATTTTTCAAGTTTCAACAGTTTCCACTTTGACATCCTTTAATAAAGCAGAAAGGCAAGCAATTGCAGCCAAACTTAAATACAGTAAAGGAAAATGATTTCCAGTTCATCTTGCAGAAGATAAAAGTCTAAGATTTGCTGCCAGCTCCTTTAACAAAACATGTAGATTTGGCTGTTTACAAAAAAGTAAAAGATAAAGCAGAGTAGATAGAAAGGAAACTCTTTATATATAAACAAAAGTATTTATCATTAGACAGAACCAGACAGCTATAATACTTTATGATGATTCACTGTTCACCATTTTACGGGGGGCGGGATTTGCAATGAATTGGTTTTGTCGGCGGCGTTTTGGTTTTTATTTTATAAGAAGCTATAACAAAAACTTCATTGTTTTTAAAGAGAAACAATAACCTTGCAAAATATTTATGCTAATAATGAACAAAGTCTCTTCACAAGCTTGTTCATGTCTACCTGCACCAGAATGCTACACAGAGCTACGTACATGCCTACCTATCTGTCTCCTTTCGTTCTGCTGACGTTATAGGTTGAGTTTTAAATCTCTCGGAAGTCTTTCTATTTTCACCAGGAGAAAAATAGCGCCTTGGCCTTCGTGGCCCTCTTTCACGGTCACCATTGGCAGACAAAGTGCTACTTGCTGTTGACATCTCAAACCGAGACTCACTTTTAAACCACACGATAGAAAGCGCATAGAAAAGAAAATAGAAGAGAGAAGTAAAGCATAGATGTAAGCATCTCAACAATTCACTAGAGATCACTCTGCATGCTCCTCCGGTAACATGCGCAGACGTACACATTCCAGCTACCCCACATCACAACTTGCACTAGCAAGCAGAAGCACAAAAGCAGGATTCAAACCATCTCAGCCTCCAGTACACGCTGGTGAGAGCTAAGCTGTGTGCTTTAAGTGCCGAACACAACTGCTGTTGAGTGTGTGTAATTTTTGCCAAGGACGTGCAAGTTTCACACGAAAATACGTCTGAAATGTCACCTACAGTTCCGTTTTCTTGTTGGCATTAGCAGTCTCCAGAAAGACATTACGGAGCTGGGCAACAGAGACTTTTGTGTCAACCATGCCAATCTCACCGTTTGGTGCATTTGCTTCCATGCTCTCCTTACTTTTAGAAGCTTCTAGCTTAGGAGCCACAGTATAGTCAGACATTGAGCGAGTCAGGACTTTATGCTTTGCTGTCGACACCTTCCAAATGGGAGCTTTTGCCTTGGCAGGCTGTGATACAGACCCGCTCTGTATGTGCATAACAGCTTCACTCCTTTCTGTGTTCTCAGGGGTCTTAAATTGCTGCTTAGGAGCCTGCCTCTTATTGCACTCCAGCTCTCTCTGAACTTCTGAGTTAACTTTCAGCTTGCTTGCAAAAGAGGAACTCCCTACAGGGGTATCCAATTCTCCTCCTCCAAAGAGGCCGTCATGGTTCTTCCCTTGCTTGCGAATCTCAGATGGCAAAATTGGTCTTCTGCCTTTGGAAGCCTGTTCACCCTCCAAGGAATCTTCTTCATCGGGCTTTGCTCCATAACCAAGCACCTCTTTCTTTTCACTCTCTGATGCAGCGGCTCCTGACGATTTTATTAAGAGGCTAACATTGTCTGGTAGGAGGAGGCTGCCAACAGAGATGTTTGCTGGTTCTTCTGTTGCCATCAGCTGAGCTGTGTGAGCAATGCCAGCAGGCTGAATATAGCCATGTATTGGTTGGCGGACTGAACTGACGGGCTGATTTATAACCCTATCAAAGGCAGACGTTTCTGTCTGAAGAGGCATGTAGTGGGCTGGCACTGGATGTGATTTTCTCTGAGATACTGTGTCTGTGACAAGTTCAGGGCTTCCACGAGCACTTTCCTCTTTCACCAGTTTCTCTCTAACTTTTACTCTTTAAGAAAGAAAAAGGATTAAAGCTGTGAACAGCAATACCCAATCTGGGAAGGAACACAGACGCTGGGTACAGACAGCAACATCGTATTAAAATAAAAAGCAATCAATACATAAAAGAAAGCAATCTTATGATGCAACCCCTTCCTCCCACTTGAATCTTAGTAGTAACATTGCTTAGAAATATTCAAATGATTCACAGGCCCTAGAACATGCATGACTCCTGAGAAGGTAACTGAGCAAGCTCTGAAAATGTACAGCATGTTCCCATGAGGTCACAACTGTGTTTGTCAAACAGCACATACCCATAGTCTCAAACAAACAAGATGATCAAAACTGCTTTTCATATTATCAAACTGTTGGGTTCAGTCTGAAATTGCATATTCCATTGGCAATCATGTATGTAGTCAGATTTTTGAAGATGTCTAAACACTGAGCAGCTTACATGGTATCAAGATGCTGTTGCATTGGGGAAAGAGATGAAAAAACATGTTGTTATTCCCCACTTAGTCCTTCAGATGTTTTGCCAGAGACTTTTTATTTGTGCTTTTGTGTATCATATAAGATATCTAAAATGTTACATGTAGTGTAACTTGCTTCAGTAAGTGAGAAAAAATGTTGAAAGTACAAGCCTTAAAGCCCAAAGTGAAACTATGGCATGGCTGTTGCTCTTCAGAGGGCTTGCAGGGGAGAAAAGGATTTTTAAAAAAAAAAAAAAAAAAACAAACAAAAAAAACAAAACCAAAAAAAACCCCACCCAACCAAAAACCAAAAACCAACCCCAACCAAAACAGGCATTTTGTTATAAAGTGTTTCATTACATTTGAACATGCAAAATTTACAGGAATGTTCCCCACAAGTTACCTTACTTCAGTGTATTTTCTAGAAACACCTCTAGACTTGTGTAACATCCATGCAAAACTGAGTTGTATTCTACCTTTAGACACTTAATGCAACTGCACTAATGGAAGGCAAGCATGTGCAGCCAGAGGCAGCCTTTGCTCTATGACTACAACTGCAGGTAAGCTATCCAGCAGTTTTACAGCCACACCGAGTGTTTGGACAGCTTACAGGGCAAGTGTTTGTAAATATCACATACACAGTATTAAAAATGAAAGCCCTGTATTTTCTCCCCTCCCAGATGGGTATAAAAAAATTGATTTTAATTCTGAGAAAGGAGAGAAACTCAAGTACAATAGGATACTAGCTCTTTATTTGAAAGTAACCCAGCTCAAAGTATGTCCAATTCCAGACTTGTTACCAACAGACTTTTTGGAGTTTACATTATTAAAAAAAAGCAAGGTTTAGGAAAAAAAAGGCAAATGAGTATCTGAGAGAATAATTCAGGATATCCAGAGTTATCTGAAACACCAACCTTTCTAATATTTTGGTATTTCTTATCTCTGAGGTTTGGTGCACTTATCAGGGAAACTTCTCAAAGTTACTTAAGCATAGAAAGTGTATTCAGTCTGAAAAAGTGATTCTTTAAACTACATGTACCAAGCATTCTGCAGAACATCCACACTGATGTTAGTACTGGGTTATAAGAATTACTTTAATCAGGAACATGGAAAAGAGTCTTCCTGCAACGCTTCTCGTGGTAGGCTAACTGTATGTTACCAAACTGGGAGAAAGCAGCTGCTTGTAGCTCTGATCAAGATCTTGCTTTACTTTTCAATATAAATTTTTTACTTCCTTTGTACAATCTCCTTTGGAATTCAAGCAATTAAACTGTAGGCAATGCTAAGATGGATTGCTGTGTGGTATAAAAATCTGCTGGTTTTGCAGAGTACAAAGAGGGATAAAATAAGAAGTTATAAAAATTAGTGGAAGCCAGAATGATAGTAGCTGTGGAAGAAGCTAGGGGCATTTGTACTTTGTCATCTAAATACCAATTGGTTATAAGTTACAATAAAAGCAGATGCTTCAGAAAAGTTTCAACAGCTGTTTATCTGCAAGAAACAACACTTTAATTTTTGCTTTAACAGAAGCAAGTTAGAAAGGTAAAGTGTTAAATAAAGACAGAGTAAAGGGAAAGATAGGGGAGGTTTGTAGTCTGATTGTTAGTCACACAGCTACGTTTTATGATACCTGGAGGGCCAGCTGATAAGTGAAGGTGTGTCCCCTTCCGAATCTTTCTGAAGAAACCATTCAGGTTTTGCTTTCCCTGCACTACTACAGAAAACAGAACTTCAGGTAATTTTTTGAGATCTCAACACATGCTCCCATTGTTTCTCCCAATCTTCCCTCCCCACTGTTTTTTTTTGTTTTCTAATTACTCAATTACATAGGACTGTTCATGAAAATAAAAGCACAGCACATTAATCAAATTGAAAGGTGATAAACTGTGAAACAAACTATCATATTAATTCCACAAACACCTAAAACCAGTGTTCTGAATGTTAAATATTCTGCAAATGTAACTTTACCAAGTGTACATTGTCCAGAATTTGAGAAGTGAAAGCAACTACACAATCTTATTTTTGCCATTTGCCACTGCAGGTCAGTTTGAAGAGTTTATGTAAGGACACCTGGAAAAGTTGCTAAAACCATTCCTTTAATTTGTGATTTAAAGTGGTAAAGACCGCTGGGTCCAAAATGAAGTCGTAATATGAATTTAATGAAGTTGTAAATTCAGATGGCTACATCATACTTCCTCAGAAATTCTCAGGAGCATCTGGAACCCCTCTCTCCTTTTGTAGCCCTCTATCACAAAAGCTTCAGAAATGCAAACCCAGTTAGCTCACAGTGCTGTGTCACTGGGTGACAGAGGAAAGGAAAAGCTTAAAAAACAAAGTAACCCTTAGTTTGATCTTGTCTTGACTTTATTCTGCTTCCATTTTGGAGTTGAAAGCGTAAAAAGAAGTAAGAGCACTGCAAACTTTTAAAAGCCTGCAAGAAAGGGTGTTTGCAGACTACCTACATACAGTTTCTCAAATACTTTCCTAAAGCCCACCTTCATCTACAGATCACATCAAATACTTTTAACCTTGCAAGCACAGACTGCCAGGCCACACTAATGTTTACAGACAAACTCCCTGGAGGTGACAAGTGGCCAGGCTGCTTTCCATTACATATAGCTACATCTGAAAAAACTCCTCGCATTGCAGTAGAGCTATTTGGGATGAAAATCCCAAATTAAGCTCTGGGTCATCTACTTCAATTTTTCTTATCTGGTCTTTTAATAAATATAGTTGAAAAAGGTCAAATCAACTACTGTTCTTAAGATAACAGTGCATTTACTGCAAATAAGTTTAAATTTGAGAACTCACCTACAGTTGTCATCTCACCCAAATCAAGCTTAGAACAGAGTCAAACACCGACTGTTGAAACACCTTTTGTTTTTCCAAATGTTTTTGAATTCCTAAAAGAACTGACCAAATAGGAGGTAAAAACCTTTCACAGGAGCTGACCCAGTAGCTGGAATTGCTTTGAAGCAAGCAAACTTCCTTCTCGTCTCTTAACGTGCACTTTGGCACATTTTTATAGTAGGCATGGCCCAAGGAACAATTATTTGTTCTTGATCATTCATCCTTTGAAGAGAGCAGTCAGAAGAACACAAGCCATGTTTTGAATTTAGAGTTAATCAGCCACTTCAGCAGCCAAATGTAGACAATGTCAAATGATACCTTCTCAGCACTTTGTTGTCTTCTCAGTGATGGATAATAGGATTAATTATTAAATCTTCTTAGGATTGAAGGCAGAAAGCTTTCATATGTATTCCAAAGCAAGCTGCATTTATTTTCCAATTTGAACTCAGCAAATTTAAATTTAACAAAAACAATTTTGCAACCTATATAATGTGGAACTGACTTCAAAATGGCAGCCACCTGGAAAGTTGGCGTTAGCCCTTATTTTGCTTGTGCAATTGGCCTTATAGGAGATTGGCATACAGTAACTTTAAACAGACTGCATGGAAATAGGCAATGACTTCCTGACCACTAAAACAGGGAAAAGAGTTTGAGAGGTTATCCTTAAATCTCTGAATATCACACCAGTGAGTGTGCACTGGCACTGGAACTTGTCAGGGGTATTAAAATGAAGAACGGGCTCTTGGCAACTTGGCCTTTAAAAAAACCACCTACTGCCTACACACATATCCAAACAACAGACCAAATCCCAAGTTTAAACTCTTGGCTGCTGCAAGAGCTGCACCGCATCTTGGCGGGTGCAGATGATTTCCTTCAAAAGATAAGACAGACAGTAATTGTGGGAAACCTGTTTTACACAAATACTGACGCAAGCCTCCTCCAGGAAGAATCTGAAATCAGTGATAATGCAGTCAGTAATTTGTATTAAGTTATGACTTATTCCTGCTGCTTTTGCCCCAGTCTCTCATTTGTTAGTATGGCACTACTGCAGAGCAGAGAAGTAAAAACAACTATACCACAAATGGGATGGAGCTTAAACTCTGGAACTGTCCTAAACATCAGAACCCACCTGAAAATGGATCTTACCATTTCATTATCTGGAAACAGAGAACAACTAAGTCTCAAAAAAAGCAAAACTTTGCAGAAGGGGCCTGTGTCCAGTGCTTGCCAAACACAGTGGATCCCTTAGTGTTTCACACAGCATTAGATCTCATAGGGACATATAAATTAACAAATGAAAATGTATGCCCCCATTAAAAACACTGTTTCCTTAATTATTTCTCTTCTGTCCAACTTCTGCAGCATCTTTTATTATTAAAAAATAGGTAATGCCAGAACAGGCAACTTTAAAGAAACAGCTGGAGTTTGTGAATGATTTGATAATGCCTTCAGCCTGCTCAGTCTGAACTTGTAACTGGTTTATAGACCTGCATTAGAAGAAACACACTTGTTAGCTAAAGAAAAGTGAGCTTTATAAGGAGACCAGATTTCTCCACATTAAAGGCTAATCTGTGAATGAGCAGATTCAGGTGTCTCTCTATAGCCAGTGTGCTCTTTCACCAGGGCAACTGCCACCCCACCAATGCAGTGTGCAGCACAGCTTCTCCTGAGTTGGAAGAGGTAACAACCTAGGAGGCATTTCATTGTTCAGTATTTCATTGGTTTCCTCTCACAGAAACAGGGACTAGGATTGCTTTATAAGAGTAAAGAAGATAAACCCCCTTTTTACACTGCAGTAGACACATTCTTGGCTATAAAGTTTGATGGGCTATTCTCTTTGCTTTCTTAAGGCTGAAAACTTTGTCCCTTCCTTCACCTTATAAAACAAAGAAAACAACCTGCCAAAGGTCCGTTGCTCCAATATTCCTTCCTATCAGTAATTGGATTAGTCAAGAGATTTATTTCAAATTGAGCATTTGAACATAAGGGATAATATTTTGTAGTATCTGAGTTGAGACTGCTTCAGAAACAAGTCTTTTGGAGCCTGGAATAATGTAGTCAGTTCAAGGAGTTTCAGTACAACTCTGGTCTCAGTTGTATGGATGACCCTGTGATGACTATTTTCCTTACTGTAGTAGCAGAATGGTAAGCTTAAAACATAAACGAAATGTAAAATAGTACTTCCTAAGTATGTTGACTTACTTTCCCTCTGATTGCTTTTTTGAAATGACAATATTCCTTTAAAATTTTGGCTTAACTGGGAGAGTCCAATGATAGCTCATATAGTCACGTATCCATGCAAAAGAAGGTAAACAGGATTAGGAGTCACCTGAATAATGAAAAGCTATGAAAAAAAAAATATTAAGAGACTACTACCGGTGTGTCCTATGCAATAAAGTGAAACAAAAAAGAAGGCTAAGTACATCTGAGCAGTTTACAGGCACTGTAAATAGATGACTTAATCAATCCACCAGGTGGTTAACCTTTGACGTGGAAGATTGCTTCCTCATTCAAACTTTAAGGTATCCTTATGAGAATTAATAAGAAAGGCCACCACAAATAAGAATCAAGCTTTGTGATTTTGATGGGAAGGATAAAGAAGTCTGGTCAAGGTAGGTTGTTTCTGAACCTACTGCGAAAAATGCCAAAATGTATAAACGGTTCAGTTTATGCCAGTTCATTTCAGTTTTTTAGAAAGAGTCAGCACTGCTCAGCATGATGCAGATGTGTTTACAA
Organism: Aquila chrysaetos chrysaetos; assembly: GCF_900496995.4. NCBI lineage: Eukaryota > Metazoa > Chordata > Aves > Accipitriformes > Accipitridae > Aquila > Aquila chrysaetos. Next base: position 62,259,727 of record NC_044006.1, on the reverse strand, counting down.
TTAAGTTCTCATTACAATTTACATAATTTTTAGCTGCCAAATTTTAATTTAAGTTTTTACAGTTACTATTTTCCATCCATCCACCTACCTAGAAATTAAAGAGTCACATTTAAAGAAAATCATCCTTTTTAAAAAATACTTAAGTCACATGTTGTTTTCAGTCATGATAACACTTTGACAGTCTGTTTTTGCACTACAGTGTGAAAGTACAATGTGAAATTAGTGAAAACTATTTTTTATTTCCTTCTGGAAGAATCTGGTTACCCTGTTACTGGAATAGAATTGTCAGGTCTGAAGTAATTCAGTATACAATGAGGGAGGCTAGCTTTTCCAAATTCAGCATGGAATTTTAACTCTCCCCTATGCCCCTTCACACACATAACCTGATATTACCTGAAAGATTAACTATCACAGTTCAAAAGGGTTTTTACACTTTCATGGCAGAAAAACAAATCAACTATTATTTCAACTGACCCAAGACACTTTTCAGCTTTTAACTCTGAGACCTGTTTTGTTTTGGCAGAAGCCATCATGAAGCTATTCAAATCTTCACTGAGAAACAGTCTTTACTTGGAAACCCCCACCCAAACAATTACAGGATATGGAGGAAAAAAGTTAAAGGCTTGCTCTAACAGGTTATGAAAAAAACCAAACTCGAGAAGGTTTAGAACCATAACTGCTTCAATTTCTAGTTTGTGTAAATATCTTAATCATCAGTTATTCCACTCCTCTGCCAAAAGGGCCTAATTTTAGCATAAATTCTATAAATATAAAGTAAAACCAAGGACATATCTAACCACAGAAATAGACAGCTGCTTCCTTGTATCAGAAACACATTGTGATTCAATAAACCCAACCAATCCAGTCTGAGACATCCAAACCCACTAAATACATTCTTCAAGGGTAATAAATACATTCTCATAAATACTGTAGACATTGCTGACGAAAGTGATTAAGATAAAGGAATCTACTGTATAAACAAACAAATAAAAATCATGCTTACTTTTGTCTGATGTTACTGTGCAAGGGCTGGTCATTCTGCAAATGGATTGGTGAGGCTGCCCGCTTTGGTGAAGAAAGGGACTCTCTGGGGATTTGCTTTGGTGATATTGGCACTTCATTACAAGAGGAAGATTCTCGTCCAGAAAGTGAGACAGAACTATCCAATGTTGTTGAAGGGTCAGAAGCCTGTCTAATGGCACTGTCATCATCTGTTTTTCTATCACTCTTATCATTTGAGAGGTCTTCTTTATCTGGAACACCATCTTTTTCATGGCTGGAATACTCTTTGGATTCAGAAATCACACTCTTTGACTCCTTCGTCTCAGTCCTGGACAAATATAGGGAGCCACTGTCCTTGTTTTCATCATTTTGCCTTTCACTTTTCACTCCCTTTCTTTCCATGCTGTCAGGATCTTTCCTTGCCCGTGTATATCTGGATGAGTAGTCAGAATCCAAATCAGAATCAAGAGATAATCCATACTTTTCTGCCAGCTGGCGCCGCCTCTCTGCCTTGTACCTAGCTATTCTTTCTGCTTTTGACTCTAGTTCCTGGACATCCATGCTTCCTGTACTATACAAGGGCTCTGTATTACCTCCTGTGATTTCTGCTCGGTATCTGGACGATCTGGGTTGTTTTTCTACAGAAGAATCCGAAGTTTCCTCCTCTTCATTTGATCTTCCTGTCAAAAGTACAACATATATGAGCAAGTTCATCCCAAAGCTCCAAGTACCCTACCCACCATTCACATCGAGTGAACTAAAAGCTTCCCATTTTCTTACAAATCAAAGTGTACTAGTGACTGCACAGACACATTACATTTTTGCACTTATGTCTCCAAAAGCACATAAAAATGATTAAGGAATGTGTATTAGTTATAATTCTTTAAGAGTCTCATATCAAATTATTGTTGTTTTAAAACAATATGGATAATCAACCTTTTTCAAATAAGACAACTAGAAAATTAAAAGGCAAGTTAAAAAAAAAAAAACTGCTGACCACAGCTCTTCTATAAAACTCCTCTCCATGTACTGCACAAATGACAGGGTAGTAAACATGAAGTAATTCAGCAATGCAAGATTGACTGATACATACTACTTACCTAAGTGGGGACTGTATGGATCAGTTGCACGCATGTATCTTGGTGTATCTTCCTCTAGTAAACGGTGTGTGACTGATCCTGGACAGTTTTGCAGAAGCATAGGTTGTGTATCATTTTCAATTCCCTCTAACCGTCTAGCTATTCTCTCTTTTCTGAAAAAGATGTGAAAAATGTGAAATCAGGCATCTTTGAAGATTTGAGGGGAGAGTTTCTAAGAGGAGGCAACAAAACAAGCTGTGTGTTTTGTTTTACAGGCCAAAGACTTTTTTTTTTTTTTTTTTTTACCTTTTCATTTCCAAAAAATCTTGGTTGTTTGGTTCAAACAGTTTTCTTAATTCTGAAACTGAGACAACAAAAGATTATACAGTTTATAAACTACTAGGTTTCAGAAACTCACAGAAACTTGCTAAATGCTTTAGAATAAGAAGGAACAAAGTTAAGAAGTTTGAAATAGCTTTTATTGGGGAACAAGCATTTTCCTCATTTTCCTAGTTTATTAAGCTTGTGTTATCAAAGGTGCATTAGGCATATAGGCGTAAACACCAAGGTGTCCTCCCCCTCCAGGTACTTCCAAGCTAAGCTAGAATCTGCTATGCCATCCTAGCAGTTTTCAAGATCTAGTATAAAGTGGGCAAGTTGTATTTTGATTAGCTGAGGTCAGGCTTACACACTACAGTAACCAGTTTCAAAACCAGGTAGTATGGAATTACTGCTTATCCTGTCTACACAAAGGTTGGGGACTGACTATGTTTAAAGAGAAACAGTGTCCCCTATTCCTTACTTTCCTCTACTCCACTATATTGAGCAAATCCCAAGAATTTCGCTGACTCATGATTGGAGTGAAAATTACCATGTACCCTCATGATATTCTAGTATGGTTAATCACTTTCTACTTTGCTAATTTTCCCTTGTAGTTTTAATTGGATGTATTTTCTTTCTCTCCCCCTAAACTGTCTGGTGGTTATGTGCTAGTATGCAGCTGTCACAGTTCACAAAATAGTAGTGAACCAAGAGGAGGCATGATAGATGAAGTAATCCCTATATATATATATATATATATATATATATATATACACACACACACACACACACACACACACACACACACACACACATATGTGCAGTTACCAGTGGTGTTTGCAAACCACTGCAAACTGGAGCAGTGAGTGCTACATAAACAAGTGTGGTGTGACTTCTTACCACCAGGAAGAGAAATCATACAGGCTGTCAAAGGATGCAGTGGACTGGGAGAGGGGGTGTGTGTGTGCCTAGCACCACCTGCCCCCCCCCCCCCCATCATTGCCTTGGCAAAGATGTAGTGCTAAAAGCCGTGTGCGCCTATTCTGATGCAACGCACCTCCAGGGTTCTGATCCTGTGGACCCAGGGATCAAAAGTTAAAGTAAGCTAAAGTCTACAGCCTGCTAAATCAGCCCTAGATTGCCATCAGAAATGCCTGATGAGTCAGGAGTGCCTAGTAGACACTGTTCCACACCACTGCAGAAGTAAATCTATCAGCTTTTTTCCCTACCAGACCTCATCGCTCTAGATGCTTAGAAGATAAACATTATTGAAACATCACCCTTTTAAAGGTCAGATGCACCTTCTCTCCCTTTCCCCTACTGCAAGAGCTTACATGCATAGCTATGTCAGGGGTTCAGCTCAGCTGACACTATCCAGGAAGTTTGCTGTAGTCAGTATCAGTGCTTATACTTCATAGATACAGACAGAGACTATTGATGTTGGCTGTCATATCAACCTTACGTGCCGAAAAGCCACTAGGACTCCAGGTAAAATGTCTTGGATCGGCAAAAATGAATGTATTCTGATCATGGCTACAAGAGAAGCAAATGAATAAGGTATGAATAGAGCATCTGAGGCTACAGAGGAGTGCCTACTGAGAATGTGCAATTAACAGGGGAAAGAAATCAACTGGGCCACTCTCCAAAACAACTCATTTAGTCTACATTTTTACAGAAAGCAGACTCAAGCTATCTGCTTCAATTTCTCAAGCCAGGTTAGCTCAGATTGTGATCACGCTATAAAAAAAATCTAATACATGCACATTTGATGCAACTAGCAGTGCAGAGTAGCTAAGTATGCAGCTACTTAACAGTGCTAACCCAAGGGACACCTCTTCCACACCTAGTTTCAGCATCTGTGGCAAAGCAGATTGAAGCCTATGCTGTTGACCAGGTTGACAGTGCAAGAGAGCCACTGAAAGTCAGTAAGCTCCAGGCACAGCTCTCTGGAGACAGATGGGAACTGGACTTGGGCAATGGAAAATTTGCATCCTGAACCAACACCAAAGCAAAGATGAGCCCTTACATTGTGTTTTCATAGATTTTTCTCTCAAGGCATGAGCAGTTCCTGCTGCTGCCCTGCCTACTTAAGCTGTGCTAGCAGTGGAACTGTATTAAACAGAGAACTTATCCATATGAAACCAACCTTCGTCTAATGTTCACACCAAAGGAAATGATTTCCCATAAATACTTTGCTCTCACCTCTGCCAAATCTACTGCTGTTTCAGTTTGTTCCTCTGACTATTAGAGTTTTTCTGTTCCATCTGTTGGCTATACATACATAAAATGGTCAAAAGAAACCCCATAATTGTTCTGCCACTTCAGACAGGTCAAAGGCCTCCACAGCTCACAGTTAATAAAACCACATTCCATCCAAATCCTCATCATTTTTCTTCCCTACTCACCGATTTATACAGTCCCTAAAACCATCATCAGAGAACAGGTCTTTTACACAGCTTTTGTAAAGCTCTAAAGCATAGCTTCATATACTAAAGTCTTCTTCCTCCCCCCCTCCCCTCCCCCCCCCCCCCCCAAAAAGAAGAAGAAGAAACTTGACTATAAGTCATCCGCATACAAGAAATGTGGAACATCCAAAGAACTCCCAGCAACATTAGCTCAACACCCTCTTGCTATGTGTTAGCTGAAGTTCCAGAGATTCTACTACTGCTTTGCAGTCCTAAAAAGAACACTGGCCTCATGATGCATCTCTCCAACACCTTCCCAAACAAGATGGGACAAAAATAGCATGGACTACTCTATGCTGCCTTACACTTTTTCCACACTTGAGATTCCAGACAGTAGTTTCAGCTAGGTTGGCCAACATCTGCAGAGCTTTTTTTGTGAAAGCAGTTTCAGCAATATTCTTCTTCTGGGGAGGTGGGGAAAAGAAGCACAAAAAAGCAAAAAAAGAAGATAAAATGCAGGAAGTCGTCTACTCTAGTGATTTCTTTTTGCTGAATAAAACATTTGACTTCAAAACATTAAAGCCAGTTGGAGAAATTTCACTCCCAAGGACACTGGTTGGCCCTTGCAAGCTTAGGTGATCAGGTTTCTTTCTCTTTTTTAGTTTGCAATTTGAATATGTTGGTGCCAATTTCCCATCTGTTTGTGGGACGTTTTTCCACATGACCATCAGAAACTACACCATTTCAAAGACACCCATGACAGTGTTAAAGAATAACAACACTTCTACCTAAAAGGTAGCACAAAGATCTGATTCAGCACACAAGAAAAGACTAAGAAGCCTAAAATAATTAATTTCACAGTAAAAGCTGCTTATCTAAGTTACTTCATGCCAACAGACTTTGTAAGCACTGTCGGTCAGTATATTTAAGGGCAACAGGAAGAACAGCCACAGTTCAGGAAACAGCTTTATTTTAGAATGTTGGGTAGGATGCTATGGTAGGATACCCTCTAAGGTAGGTTGTCAAGAAGCATCTTAATTTTGGTAACTGTAGACCTTCTGAGCAGAATTTACCTTATAATACAAGTATTTAGCAAAAGGAGTATTGTTCCATGTCTCGTCCCAGAATAAAAACCAAAAAGCACATTTGGAGTGCACCTTATAAAAATGTTTAACAAATTCCTTAAATTAAGGTGAATGATTTCTTACAGAATTCAGAAATCTTTCAGAAACATTTGTTACAGAATATAAATATGTTTTTGCTGAAAGCCCTCTTTGATAACTGCAGAGGGGATACATGTGGATAAAGTTGCAGGCATGTGACAGTGGTTTTATTTTTAAGATACAGAAGCTGTAAAAACTATATCAAGCCTTATAAAAGTCCCTAGTAGGAGTAAGCACATACATTTGTGAAGCCTGAATAGACATGGATCAAAAGTTTACCTGTCAGAGGCTTAACTTCTCAAAGATGGTAAATAACCATTGCAACGCAGGTATACAATTTTTCATTTTGAGGAAAATTTAACACAATAGTGAAGCCTACCAGCCTCGTTCCTACCTCCTCCTCTCCTCACCTGGAAAGATGATGGTCTACAAACCAGGCTGGAGAAGCATTTATCTATTGTTTATGCTAGCAGATGCATACTAACATGTTCAATGCTTAACTGCAGGCAGTAATGTGTGAGACTTCAGCTAGACTCTTTAAACCTCAGTTAGGTCTGTATCAGTTGAAAATTAAATACATTCCTCTGATTTTCCAACATATACAAATCTGGATCAAAGTTAGGCCCTAGATGGGAAAAATAACCTGGATTTTCAGAAAGTGTTTGGCATCAAGTATTCCCCTCAGAATATAACCATAGCTCCCACTGCTAACTTTTTCTTAAGTCTGGCACTCACCAAATCTGATGCCTTTATTATGAGAATAATTTCTTAGGAAATAGACACATCTTGGAATAGAAATTAGTTCACTGAGAAGCAACTTACAGAGAAGGTTTCTCAATTGAAGGCTCTCACAATTAACTTGTTGGCCAGCATGATTGTAAGGCTAAGTATATGGAATAACAAGGGACTACGTATTCTTACTGACTAGAGCTCTCTGGAAGTCTGTATTCTATAAATGCATATCACTCTATTACATCATTGTGTCAATGACGTCTTTCTGAACATCTGCAATAATTACATCATAAAAGCAAGCACATCACTTAAATATCACTTAAATGTTATGCTGGAAGAAGGGCTCCTTTCTAAAGGAACTCTGCAACAAACGACATTAAAAGAGCAACCCAGTTCCTTTACGTTGGGATTAGCGCACCTATTAGCCTTGTAGTTTGTCTGAAAAGGGTAAATACCATTAGAACACACATACAATTTTAATCAAAGTTCTGAGATCCACAACATCCCTGAGTGAAGGGAACATCTTTATGCCAGTTACATGTAGTTCTTCAGTCAAATGTCACCCTTTAGTGGTCAAGAACTACTTCCAAGCAGATTGTGATTTCCTCTGAATAATTCAAGAGAATTAATTCTCGGCTCTACCTCAACTGTGTCAAAAGGTAAAGATGGACCTGATGTTTTCTTTGTAAGTTATTCAGGCTAAGACAGAAGTTTAAAAAAAATACAAAAATCCCCAAACCCATATGTAGTGCAGGTTCTTTAGCATGCAAGACTAAAATTCAGTGTGTAGTCAGTTGGTTGTGCAAGCACAGTGATTCTACCGATCACCAAAGGGGACTGAAAAGAGCTTTGACTACAAGCCAAGTTAATACCTTTGAATTCAGTATTAATCTAACTGTACAAAGAAATCTCACTGAAGTTTTGAATTTCAGCTACTGCTTAACCTATTGAAAGCTAGGTAAAAAAAGGTGAACTTTATGAAGCAGGGATGTAACAAAGCCTTGTAAAAGAGTATTGTGGTTCATCCCCTGTTTCATCCCCTACACGTACTTCACAGGGAAAAGAAAACTCATTTACAAAACATCTGTGTCTAAGTGATTTTAACTGTGCCTTGCACTTGCACAGATTAAACTTCACATGCTGTTAAATTACCACTTGTGTTCATAATGTGTCTCCTGTACCTACCTTTTGGAAGTACTGCTAAGAGATTAGCATCAATATCCTTTGTGCTATTTGCAAGTTCTTCTTTATCTTCAAATGAGAACTCCTTCTGAAAACTGAAAGCAACATCTGGTTTACAGAACTGTGGATGTTTCTGCTACAAATCAAATAAAGCCAAGATGTAACCAATTTACTGCAAGAGAGTCTAACAGAGATACCAAAGAAAGTATTTTCCACAAGAATGAAATAAGAAATAACCCCAAGAAACTCACAAAGCCAAACCTAACAATCTGAAACTTGTTTGGAACTGACTGTGACACATTTTTGCATTAAATTACTGACTGGAGACTGCCTTCAAAATGCTCTCCTAGCAATTACATATGAAATAATCTATATCAAATGATTCTCCATAAATATTAAAACATATTTCATCAAATACAGTATTGTATGGTACACTCCACCTAGAAGTCTTCTGCATGACTGCCCTATTGTTGTTACTGCACTGATCTCTGGATCTTATATGGCTTATAATACACTAATATGAGCAGGACACCATTTAGTTTCATACCTTGTCTTTTCAAAACAGCAAAAATGCCCATTTAGATGAACAAAATATTTCTTTAAATATGTTCATTAAATATACAAATTTTAATTGTAAAATGTAGGTGTCACAATGGTCTAAAGTAGATAATGTCTACAGAGACTTTTTTTGACGAAGTGTTCCTCCTTGTGGGTAAACAAAGTGAGATTTTTCTCTCCAATTACTAAAAATAGAGAACTGCTGTAGTCTGCCATTATGACTTCTAAACTATCCCAACCGGGCATAAGAAAACTTATACTAGTCCTAAAACCTTTGGTAAACTATGTAGACAGGTGTAACAGATACAAATCCCCACAGTGATACCAGGCTCTTCATTTTGCCATGGTAGTGATGTGCCATACGATTTACTGTCATTCTGGCAAGACAAATTGCACAGCCTTAGTGTTGGAAAATCCTTCCTTAGGACAGTTTTTAAATGGCTTTTTAAAGAACTGAATACCCTTTCATCAAGTGTATTTGGTTAGAAAAGAAAAACTGGTAAAAAAAAAAATAAAAAAATTCCGTACTTACTATTTCAGAAGAACATTGCTCTTTGAAGAGTTTTAACATACAATGACTAATAACATTTTACATGAACTCCAAGAAGTATTTGCTTCTTTATGGTTTATAAATAATATTCCTTTGTAAGACATTGAGGAGAGAATAAAGCCCTTGAAATGACAATAAAGAAACTGGGCTGTGTCACATTCAGGCACCATGCCACCTGCTGCAAATCGTCTCCAACAACTGCACTTACAGAAATTATTCCAGGTACTGCCAAGAAAAGCAGTGTTAGCCACTACAGAAAATAGCAAATAGAAGATGAAAAGCTGCAATAAGCTGTCCATTACAGAAAACTGTGTATCCTTACAGGGTGACAACACTTTAATGGAACTAAAAAAAAACCAAATAAAATAAAAAAATAGCACACAGCAGCCACAGGCAAATGGGTGCGTGTGTCATCTGAGACTGGGCAGAGACTCAGACAGTTAACCGCATGTTTCTATATGCCTAACCCCACATTGCCAACACTCGTGATTCTTATTAGCCTCACAATATGTTATTTTCTTAGACACAGCTTCTGGAGAACCCCTAAGTGGAGTAATTCCCAGTTTCCATTTGAAAGCAGTTTCTACTCCTCTTGGCTGAGGAAGAGTTTGAAAAATGCAATATTGGCCTAAGGCTACAAATCAAACCCCAAATTTATTTTGTCAAATCAATTTGATTACTTAAGACTTGTCTCAAAAGGGACCCAGCTCATGACTTCTTAATACCTGGGCTTTATTTAGCAGCATCTCCAATTGTTTCCATAAAGCTTGTGACAATGCAACACCTTAAGTTTCCATAAACATGGGACTTTGTACAGAAAAGCATTCACTCATACAGCAAAATCCTTGTTTAAATTAACTGTGCACTAACATCCACAACTATGCCTCAGTCCCATATGAATTTCCAAGGGTAAAATCATACAGGATCAGGACTGGCACTAACTTGCTGGTTTTAAAAAGAATTGTATTATTGGATTGCTTGCGGATCCTCAACAAACTTTTAAATACTGTAAACTAGCTAGGTTCACTCCTGCCCCTTCCTCCAAACTCCAGGGAGTTCCAGAGACCCTCTAAACCCAGTCTAAATGTCTTTCACTGAATTTCCATCTATTTGTTCTCATGCCAGTGTTGTTGGTTAGCTTACTTATTTTTCTTAACTGAAGTTTTCAACATCTACTCAGCTTCCTCGAGACAGTCTCTCAGTTTCATTGATTATCTGTAAAAATGTTCTCTAGTTATTCCAGTTTTAAGTCATCTTTTTTTGTATATGGTGACCAGAATTGGACAGTCTTGATTCCAGACCTGGGTCTTAGCAGTGCCTTATAAAAATAGGAATTTTAATAGAGGAAGCATTATTATATGACTAGCCAGATGAATGCCAGGATCCACAACACATTTGCCTTTTTATATCTACGCTATACTGGTTGGTCAATCCTGCATGAGAAACCAATATGCCAAGGCTTTGCTTTCATCAGTTGCAGAAAAGTGACAGAAAAATTTATCAGCCCCCAATGCACAACAGTGCACTTAGTATTATTACATTACATCCTTTTTCTATTACTCCTCAAGGTCATCCAGTTCTTCCTGTATGTGAGCTCCCTCCTCCTTTGTACTGAGGGTGGCTTCCAACCTTTGCTCACTGGCAGATTTCATTAAAATTCTTTTAATAACCACAAACTTCTTAATCTTAACCCTTGCTGGACTACACAGCATCACAGGTTATCTCTTTTGTGAAAGTCCCTTCACAGTTTCCCTTATGCTTTCATATTCCATTTCCCTCTGGACAGATTGTCAACTTTATTTACTTGTTTACTTTTAAATTATTAACTATTTTAATATACTGACTATTTTATCCACAATGGAGGAGTTTTTCCTCTTGAGAGGCATTTTTGCTCTCTCTCACAGAGCTGCAGGTGGCATTGCTTGTTTTAACTATTCGCACATTAGAAACACAAAACGTTTTAAACTGATGTATCAATTACACTGCTTTCACTTGCACAGAGAATTCAGAGACAGAGCACGGCTCTGAAGATGACACAGTCAAGCCAAACAATTGGGTATTTATAGATACATATATAAAATTAGTTCTAAAAATGAAAGCAGGCATATTTAGGACATGTCACAGTATTCAATAAGAACATTCATTAGGAATCTAAATTGAGTCAGAATGATGTTAAAGCAATTCCAAATAGGTGTAAAAAAAAAAAGAAAAAAAAATTTACAGGACACTACTCATAAGGGTTTTAAAAAAATAGGCTCATAAGTAATTCCTCACCAAGACTTCCCCGTTTCCTCAAAGGGATCTATCCAGATGTCTCCCTGTTTTATTAGTTTCTCTGCTAAAGGAGCAGTTGCAGCATCAATTTAGTTGCTCAAGCAGAGCCAGCCAGACTTGGATTGCCAAGTATATTGTACTTTCAAACTCATACACAACCCTGTTCTAGAAGTATCACAACTACATCTACTCACCTTTGCTTTTCTTAATTTCTCAAGTCATGCTATAAATTTAGGTGCAGATTCCGAGCAGCAGCAGCACCAGGAGTTTCTGCACTTAACAGGTAGGCCATGCACATTCATTATTAAAATAATTTAAGACATACGTGGGTTTCTCTAAATGAAAAATAAAGTTTAGAAGTTTGCAAGAAATCTTTCTTCTTAAAGTCCCTGTTAAACCTGGATACTGAAAGAAGAACTTCTCCTTTGCTTGCCTGAAATATAGCCTGTGATCATGGTTCATTAAATGCAATCAACAGCATGAGGTCCCTGGAGTTTGTTTTGCACACGATTTGTGTGTGGTTTGGCCTCAGGTTCCCAACAAACTCATCATACTCTCCAATGTTCAGGAATTCATATGATTCCTATTAAAACATAGGCAACAATATTTCACAACCTCTATAGTTTTTCTTTAAAACCAATGTATAATGTGGCATTAGTAGAGTATTTGACAGTCTCAGTAGTTACACTGCTCTTGCAACTTCCAAAGTAAGTGTGGGCTGCACCTATACATCAGGGATTCCAGGCTGAAAACTTCATCTGCTGCTGCAGCAGCAGCATACAGTTTCCAAATAGCTGTCCCACTAACCTAGTTACATGCCCAAAATCAAGCAGAAGTTTGATCCAAATGCCACTGGTAGTACTGCCCTGCCACCTGGATTAAAGCTACATGATATCCTGAGATTTTGTGATTGAAATACATGCATGAAAATCCACTTGCATACCTGCCAGCCAGGTGCTTCATGTTCATTTCCCTTCTCTTTCCTTAACTCCAGGAGAATTTCCTTCCCTGGACTCTTAGGTAAAAAGTCCATTCTACAGTCACATCCTTTTCTACTACTCTCATTTCTACTCTCCCCTACCTGCCTTCCATAACACAGTGCAGCTTCTACACCTATTCCCTCCCTCTCTCTACAATACCTAAGAAACAACATGGCAGGGAATCAGGTGTGCTCCAGAAGGTGTGCGTTGACTGAAAAGATGCTTGGAAATGTGAGGCTGGGTGCCTAAGGCTGGTGGATTCCTGTGCAGCTGAACCAACAAAACAGCTGGTTGCTGAGGCAAGAGTCAGTTCCCAACTTCCTTAACTCCTCTCTGCACCATTATGAATGAGTCCAGCAAGCAGAAAGGTGGACACCAAGAGACACCAAGAGCAGTCGGAGTGAGGACGGGAAGTGAGAGGGAATGTGACCTGCCACCTTGCTTAACTGTGAACTGTATCCCCTTACTCAGGCTTGTGGAACCCTGCCCTAAGACTGCAGACACGAGGCAGCATGGCCCTGCAAGGAAGCAGCAACGTCACCTCTCCATTCATCTCTGTGGTGTCCCCCTCTCATGTGCTGGCAAAGCTCTCTGCACAGCTGTATAATTAATTCACCCGCTTCAGCCACCGTCTTTTTCAGACAGATCAGTTTTCCAAGCTGGTTCACTAAATGTCTGTACTGTGTCCGTGCCATGCAAGGAAAAATGGGCACTGCAGTGGCAGGAGGCTCAGTGCACAGTGGGACTTTTCCCTTAGCAATGCCAGCTATAAATTTGCACATTACTTAGGAGGCAGTTGGTGTTTTCAATACCTGTTCAGAGCATCTGCTTTATGCCAAAGCTTGGTCCTGCGAGAGGACCAATAATAATTTTCCCTGACAAAAGAATAAACATAGATTCAAGCAATGGCTGCAAGTTACAATCATGCAACCAGTCATCTTCACTAGGCAAGAAAAACTTGACCTTACCTTAATGCTCTCTTCCTTTGGAGCAATCGGGAAGGTTTAAATCTGACTGAGTTTCCTTTGTCAAAATCTGTGAAATGAAAAAAACCACACCATAGTGAAGATGCTTTAATAAATGGGGAACTTGTAGGAAATCAGTTTATAGTCTCCAGTCATAGCCCTTTTCCACTAGAAAAGACTGCACAAAGGTCTTCCCTCTAGTCAAAGGAGCATAAGCTGGCATGTCCAAGATGGTGATAAAACAAAGCCTTGCAAAAATGAGTACAGACAGTAAACATATCAAAAGCATCAACACTTTATGGAACTGCCATGTTCTAATCCCAGTATTCATGGTGTAGCACTGCAGCCTGGGGCTATCATTTAAACTCCTTGACTCAGTTTCCCAGCTTATAAAATGGGTGGTAGACATGTTCACGAAGCACTCTGCAAATGAGAAATGCTGCAAGCAGCAAGAGCCTTTTTGGCTGCAGCCTAGCAATACTACAAAAACTGCATATTCACTGCAGAAGTCGGAGATGCCCAGCTGAGGATCTGTTGCAACAACAGTATTACACCATCTATGACAGAAATATTTCTAAAGGTTGTCTACTGTTTGGAAGCTCCCATTTTTTTCTGAATAGCCTTAGAACATGCTTACTTTCAGAAAGGAACAGGTGTTTACACTGAGAGCAAAACTGTGTCAGATGCAGCCTTATATTCAAAAAGTATGTATTACAAAGCCACTAGGTTCCCAAACCTTTGTGAACCATAACAAGCAATGGGCAATCTCCCCTCTCCCCACCCAGATTTAACTTTTTCATTTCTGAAGTCAAGAGCATCACCAGAGGATCTAAACGATGACCAGTGGCAAGGGGGACTAGTGCTCCAAGTACCACCTCCCTCCATTCAGCAATAAGGATGCTATTAAGAGACCTTAAGAGAACTGCTAGCCCGGAAGGAGGGGAGCACCTGGTCCATGACTGCTGTTGAAAAACACATGAAGCTACTATTAATTTACTCACGATGGGAAAATTGCCGTCCGTCCCCATGTGTATTGTCAACTACCCCAAGACCCTAAATTAATAAACAATTGGTCACTGATGCAGTGTTCATTTTGCAAAGACAGACCTGAATGTTACACAAGCTGAACTTCAGAACGATTCAAAAGTAGCAGCATCCCTTTTACTCTACCTGAGAGCTGAGATTTAACTATTTCAAAGAAGAGCTAAGCGGCAAAAAAATATTTTTTGCTTATACAAAATAGTTTAAAATCTAGGCAGCCTTTCAAAACTTTTCACCCTCCTCTCCACTTCTTTCTGCCACCCCTCCAGGTAAACAGATTTAAAAAAAAAAAAAAAAGTTAAAGAAAAAAGACAATTTTAATAGTCTGATAAAGAGGCTTAAAATGTGCAAAAAGGCATTTTTTAGGCATCTGCTACAAGTTACTGCAGATTTCAAGCTGCTTTGCTAATAGCATTCTTCAACTTTAATAGGCAATTTTTTCCTGTTTTTGTTAACATTCATTTTTTCTTTCCAAGTAAATGAAGAGTAAAACACACAGATTACACTGAAAAGTCTTGTTAGACCAAAACAGAGTATTATAAGAAAAACAGTATGAATAGTATATAAATCATTATATTTTACACTACAACATTAAAAAGAATACTCTATGCCATAAGTACCCTCTAAAAAGGCCAGATTTACATTATTGTGAGAAGAGTATGCAGTAACTTAAAAAGCCCAGCTCAGTATCAGCTTAGCTAATCAGAACCAGGCATATCTTAAATTTATAGCTGTTCTAACAGGATATAACCCATCCTATAGTTTTTGGCACTAAAACAGCTGTCCACCATGAAAACCACAAGTAGACCACAGAGAAATTCTCCCCACCCTAGCCAAAACTGGAGAGGGGATATGAGAAGTAAAGAAAGTAGCTTTCATTGCTTCACTGGGAGAAGGGAGGGAGAAGGGCTGCTAAGAGGGCGTACACAAGCCAGTCCAACTCTTGCTACGCATGAAACACATTCAGTAACATTCATATATACCACATCTATAATACCTCAAAAACATCTTAGAACTGCTGTATTTCACAGGGGCAGGCTCCTCTCTTCCCCCCCCAAACACAGAAACCCAACTAGACAATTATATTCTGTTACACAGTTTTGATATTTTATGTATTTCCTCCTGTTCAAATTAAACCCCATGTGGGAGGGATTAAAGTCCAATAAAACTTACTTACTACAATATGGAAGTCTTAAAATTAAATACAAACACAGGAGAAAAAGTAAAACAACTCTGCTTCAGAAGAAAATAAACATCTCCCCAGAAGAAACGTCAGTTTAACACAGTCTTAATGCAATAGTTAATTTAAAGAAGAAAACCCACCCTCAACAGTACCTGATACACAGAAGGAAAATCTTTGCAACAACATTTTGTTCCTTCTTTCACTGAAGAATTCTAAACATTCTCGTAACCACATTAAAACAATTTTAAATATTTGTATTTAAAATTAAGAGTATATTTACTGAAGTATAAATCAAGCTTGCTCACAAGTTTAACCATTTGTTCAGTCTAGTCCCCCTCCCTCTTAGGCACAAACTACCAGATAAAACCACTATCCATAATTTAATACATAGGAAATTAAAAATGCTGAATTAAAAAAAAAAAAAAAAAGTAGATGCAACCTTCCAGTGTTACTTAGTATATTTAAAGGCCCTGAGTCGGTGGCAAGCTAAGCTAATTAAAAGATCCATCTAATCGGATCTTTCAAAAGTGTCCTTTAGAAAATAATGAAATAGCCTAGGTGACTAACTGCATACTGATTGCTAAAGTAGCTAAACGTAGCTGCAGAAGATCCAGTCAAACAATATTTACACATGCATACATATATACGAGAGAGATTAAACACACACAAATGAACTGCATTTTCTTCTATCTACTTGGAACTCTTACCTTGCTCCTCTGAGTATTTAACATTTCCCAAATAGCTGGAGATCCAAGGATTTCTGAACATGGTTGCACAAACAAAGGATTCGGCAAAGAGAAACTACAATAGCAGCTAATTCTCAACCAGCCACAGCCCTAGGCCTGTCTTAGCAATATCGTGTAGAGATTTTTCATAGCACAGGACTGGAGCTGTCAGGCTATTGCGTCCCAGGGAGTACAGTAAATGCATAGCAATAGGCTGCAAGCTGGAGCAGCTCAAGCCAGTAATCAGATTACAAACAGAAATTAGGCACATGAATGCTAAAACAGATTGGGCAATTGTGATTGGGAGATTTACAGTATTACCACTTCAAAGATCCAGCCAAATCAGACATTATATTCCTGCAAAATGAATGCAGAACCCCTAGATCTTCATATTAAAAAAAAAAAACAACAAACCAAACAACCTCCAAGAACAGGAATAATTCCTTCATATCTCTAATCAGGATAAACTGCAATGCTTGCTTAAGAAAAAAAGCATCCAGGCTGCCAAAAAAATGGACTCCGTTAATCATATCATTATGCTAAATATTTTGCCTAACTATTAGTTGGAACATTTAAAACAGACAAGATTTATGGATAACATATGAGCAAAATTACTCGTGGGGGTGGGGATTTAAGAACAGACACCATAGCTTCAAATATTTTAATTTGAGACAGAAGGTGTAAAATTGCACAAAAGTACTGTCTAGCTACCATATTTTTTTATTAAACAGTTCTGATGGATTTTGGATTGAAGAGTCAGAACCCTTTATAGTTCATTTTGAAAGCCTGGAAGTATTTGTTCGAAATAGTGTAATAACCCTCGCTCAATCTTCCACACTGAACTACCTGATCGTCTAACACACTCACACAAAGAAGCATTAAATATGTGACTGAAACAGGTCCATGCACTTAACCCCATCCAGCCAAAGGCAGTAACTGCTTACTAGCTTCCCTCCAACATACTTCTTCCCTTCAAAAAGATTTCAACTATTATCAGTAGAAAACTTACCACCAGGCTGGGGTTGTCAGGACCATGAAAAGGTAGCCTAGAAACACAAGGCTGAAGTTCTTGACTTTTCTTACCTGTTTTTATGATATCTGGTACAACCCTGATCCATGCTGGGAACCTCTATGTACAGGCAAAATATAAGCAACGATGCTGTGAAAGAGACTGCTTAACCACAATTGAAAAATATAATCTATCAAAAACCTATTAATTTCTGTTGGCTCACCATGAAGTTGTATTTAGCCTAGATCATCAAAACACTATTTTTCATGCTAACAAGTTCTTGCAATGGATAGAAGAATATGCACTCCATCTTGTCTAATGCCCCTACTATTTGTATTCATTTATTTATTTTTAAACATTAATAATGTTCAAGTCACCTTAACCAAAGCACCTTTTATTAGCCGATCTTTCAACAGTCCAGAGCTCCCTGGAACCAGAGTCACCCAACACAATGAACATGACATTGAAGCCTCTGACTCATCAAGTAACATCCTCTGTTCAGAAATACTTGATGGTACGTACCACATTTTTTTCTTTGCCTGTAATCTTACTGGCTCTCGCATTTCATTCTAACCACTTCACAGCACTACCCATAGAACACAAATCGAACACTGCTGTGGTCTCTTGACCAGCTGCGAAGGCCTACGTCTATACTTGACCCTAGCACATACAAAAGTAGTAACAAAAAAATGTAATGTCAACATGGGTCCAAACTTGCCATTAACTTGAAAATCCACTTTATGGCCTACACATAAGTGCAGGTGTGCTTAAAACACAAAAACAAGACAGTGCAGAAATTAACAAAGAAGCTGCTGGTAACAGCTAATGGAGACATTCTGGACCAATGTCTTGTGTGGGTATACCAATAAAAGAGATGTCCAGTTCTGAAAATGTCTCTTCTTTCTGAACCCTGCTTGTGTAAAGACTGCTTACTTGATCTTGTGAATAGAGACATTACTACCTGGAGTATTTTTAAGCACCTGTAACTCATCTGGTACACAGTAAGGGAACTGTTTCTCATGAAGCACAGATAAATAACAGTCATTTGATAAATCTGATGGATGCAGTCTTTAGCAAGGTTGAAGGAGAAGTTAGACTTGACAGCTGAGCTGATGTAATAGTTCATGGCTGCCAAGAAAGACAGTTCTACCCGTTTCTCTCTGCAGGACCTGTGCTAGGTCCTGCTCGCCTAGTGACCCAGTCAGATGACTAAACTGGTAATAAATGTTCCTTTTTATTTTTGCTGGGTATGCTTTTCAGGAGGTGCCAGAACAAAGAAAAAGGCACAGGATCTTATGATCAAGAAAGGGATCAACCCTTCTGGCTAACAAAGGAGGTGAGCTCAGCTCGATTGTCATCCCTGTGTCTGGCAATGTCCTGTATGACAGAAAGGAGGGGTGTGTTTGTATTTGTGGAGGGAGGGGTCAGGCTCCCACATTCCCCTCTGCTGTACATCATCGCCAACATTTTGTCCTCAGCATCCTCCTGGTTAACAAGGCGCAGAAGGTAAAGCACACAGAGCTGCAGAAAGACAGAAAAACTCTAGAGTGCCTTTCAGAAACGTGTATATTTTAAATGGGTTCTTGCTTTTGCCGTTCAAATTCTACTTACAGAACACAGTAAGAAGCTAGTTTCTCCAACAGCTCTGGCTATCATCTACAAGGAATACTTGTGATAGGCTTTGGTGCAAGTAGGACACCTTTCCCTACTGTGTACGGCTGGCATGTCAAGAATACAGGTGCCAACTCATGGGACCAAAAAGAATTATTATAGCAGAAAGTAAAATATCCAATAAAAGCAACATCTGTATCAAGGTCTTCACAAAAAAAGCCTACCCATACACTAGAGTTTGGCTTCAAGCTCTCTTTTAGGTTGGAAGGTGATCACCAGTCATTGCTCTGTGCATGGTATCTGTGAATTCACATTAACATCACTACTGTTAATACTGAAACTGTGCTACTGTACAGAATCTGTGACCCCAGAGTTTGTTCAGCATCACCACAAGACGAGGGGTATGTGCCAACACTGCTTCCAATATTAAAACTCTTAAAGCCATGAGGTGCTGGAGCCCTAGGGTATTACACCAACACTATGCACTTCACACAGATCATTAAGATATAACTGTGGGTAACTGACAACTTCCCTCCCTCCTTTCCATCAGAAAGGGATCACATATTGCAAGACCTGTCTCTGTGCTATTCCTTAACCAGCTTTGGCAGTGGAGAAGACACCTTGCTAAAAACAGTAAGGCAGCAGGGTCAAGCAACGGTATAAAGAAAATAAGTCTTAGATTTAGCTTTTTGCTGCTTGTTTGGAAACAGCAAGTTTAAGAGCTAGTCTTTCCCAGAAGAAAAGAAATACATCTCCAAATACTTGATGAGGAAAGGAGGAAGAGTCTTTTGTCCTTTAAAGAGATCCAGTGTCCAGGTCCTAGAAGAACGCTCAGGCAAACTACATTATCAAGGCTGCGTTACAAATTGGTAGTAATGTTCTTCTCCTCTGCCATCATTAATTCTTGAGCATTAGCAGTCTCCAACATAAGCAAACAAAGAGAGAACAACAGTTCAGCCATCAGAAAGGGGGGCAGCCCAGCTGGAAGTTAAGTTTGCAGTCATCTGGGCAAAAAGCTAGAGGTTAAGCATGCATACATTTCAAATCTGAGACTGCTCAAGAAAGACCAGCTGGCAGCTAAATATTGTTCTGAAGCTTCCCACAGGAAGAGAAGGAAAATATCTTCCTTTTGTCTGGCAAAACTAATCACTATAATCAAAGCTGGAGTTTAAACAGCTTGCAAAACTGTTCCCAACTTACAGGGCTGCCAACCCCAAAGCACTGAAGAGTTATGAATCAGGTCCCACCAAGATCAAGTCTTCTTTCTTTCTGAATTTTGATCACTTAAGAATTTATATTTAGAAGTGTTCCTCTGTGATAAGGAGAACTAGATACTTTGTTGTGACTTGCAGTTATCATAAAACCAAACATCAAAGAAGCCCATGACAGCTGTTTAAAGAAGCCTAAAAAAAAAAAAAAAAAAAAAACTCAAGAATGCAGAGGAAAGAAAACCCACAGTGACTGCAAAGAAACTTTCAGCAAATATGCTAGTTCGGTAAACAGGATTCTGAGCAGCACGGAATACTGAGATGATCTGTGTAAGTAAGATGATGAAATCATTTTCATACACACTTCATGGGTAGAAATCTAAAGGAGCTCATGAATTTTATTGCACTGCTGCTCTTCTGGACAAGGAGAGCACCCTTGGAAAAGCAAGTCAAAGTAAGCTGTGCCAAGATCTGAGATGCTGTGGATAATTGCAGGAATGAAGGTCAGAAGAGAGGGCTAAACCAGACCACTCTCTTCCATCGCTCCATCTGACCTCCCCTCCCAGGCCCCAGGCTACTCGCCCACCTCAAGGTACCCTGTCAGTTTCTGGCACGTAGGCATGTGTTTCTGAAGGTAAGTGGCAAGGCACTAGAAGAGCCTCCCTTTCTTATTTCCCCGTCCTCCCACTCTCCAGCAATTTCTGCCAAGGTGTTAAAGAAATAATTTAGCCCAAAGCTAAAGGACAGGTAAAAAAAAAAAAAAAAAAATCTAACAGAAGATTACTTCAGTAGAATAATCACTTAACAGGAAGTTATCATCTCAATTCATGTTCAAGCATCCTAGCGTGCAAACACAGGATGTATTACCGGTTGGCAATGGCAGTCAGTTTTGTCTTCTCTATCCGAACCCCATGTATATGGGCAAGTGATACTCTCATTTCCTAAATGGAGGCCATTCATATGAACTTTTAAGCTAGCATAAAGTTTCCTGACATGGTATCATCCCTCCAGTGGAAAGCAAATACAATCCTTTTCACTTTGCTTTTTCCCCCCCTACTTCCACTATACAAGAGGTTTTGAATAATGATCCTGGCAAGAAGATTTCTGTTTGACTAGTGATTATGTTTTGGACAAGTCTTCAGATAAACTTCAGCACTGCACCGCCTGTGTGGTATACTTTAAAACACGTCATACGCAAAGAGATCAAAAAAATGATTAGTAAGTGTTAGAAACGGGACTAAGTTTTTTAGTACAAGATGACAGATGTGTTAAAAGAATATGGCTGTTCTTTTTGTACTGGCTATTTACTTGTGTGCTCTGGGAAAAGGGAGAACAATAGGTGTTTTTCCACGCACACTAAAAAAACCCCTCAACTTTCCAGTACTATTTCAGATTTGAAGAAATCTCCCTCAAGTCATTAATTTTAGCAATAAATTGCTCCTAAAAGGAGATTTTGGTACCTTTCAATCTTGCAATGCATTTGCAGAATAAGGAACATGAAGGTAATGTCCCCTGACATTCCTACATCTCATATCACTGTTCACAAAACTGTATGGCAAGACTGTAGCATCATTAAAAGATCTTCAAGGTTTTCCTCTTTAGGAGTAAGATCAGTCTAGACTAGCTCCTTAAAGGAAGTTCAAAGGCCATGCACCCCGTTCACATGTAGTGATCAGATATACCAGTGAGGCACATCATCTGAATTGAGTCAGACATATTTGTCTGTGGGCCCCAAACAGTCAACAGAAGATATCAGGCATGCACAGGGCCAGGGTTAGGCATGGACTGAGCAAATGATTGGAAACAAGGATAAGGCAGGAACTCCTCTCCCAGCAGTACGTACAATTTAAATGATTAAACAGCCCAAGGACTTTGAGGAGACACAGGTTTTTACCTAGCAAAACAGTATCTGAGAGCATTTCACACCATGACTCACTGTAAAGCCACTGCAGTTCAGATTGTGAAGGCACAGGGTTAGCCACGGCTCTGTGGTCATCCTTCACTAAAGTCATGACAGAAGCAGCAGCTTCTTCTTTACTACTGCAGTGAACAAGAGCTTTGCTGCTGCAGTGACTGAGGACTTAAACTGCTGTTGGGAGAGACTGTCTGCAGAACTCCCACCCTCTAAACAAGTGGCCAGGGTTTCTAAGATGGGTTTCTCCATCTTCTGACACTTCTAGTCTCTTCAGTCTCCAGAAAACTTTCTGCCAGAGTGCAATACAATCAGCACAAGGCCGTCTCCCTGCCTGCAGTGGCAAGTGACCCCATGCAGTTAAGCACCTCAAAAAGCCCAGCCACGCTACTGCGTTTTCTCCCAGCTGCTCTTGAACACCTCTGCACTGCTATCTCTGCACATGTGTAAAAGCCCAATAAGGGAGCAGAGAGAGGCATGCATACCACAAAGAAGAATTTATAACAAAGTTCTTTGGCTCTTCGCAATAGTCATCTAAGGAAAACATCAGTTTTGTTTACCACTGTGATGTGACATTTCACAGGCTACATCATATCCCTGCATACTTACCTTGAAATATAACTGCCATTTTCAAGCCTCAGGCAGACAGCAACCTTGCAGACAACAAATCCATGACCCCAGCTCCCATCCTATTTATAACATGTTGCAATGCTTTCTCAGAAAATTAAATATTTAGTAAAAAAAAAAAAAAAAAAAGGCAAAAGCATTATTCAAGAGCTGCTGGTCAAGGCAGGACAGCTCACCTACAAGCTGCCACTGAAAATAATGTCACTATGAAAAAGCATGGGTACCAGGCTTAATTTGCATCCAGCATAGCTAAGCAAAAATTCATAAGGAAAGAAAATCTGGTTAGTACAGTGATGCTGCAGTTCTGGAGCCTGTTCTCTAGAGAGCAGGTTTAAACTCATAGCAGCCACGGCCTTTTCTCTTTATTGCCCTCATACACTCCTAAGGCCCCTGCAAAAATCACAAATGTGCCCTGTGCTCAGGAGGGTACTAATCACTAATAGCAAGTTAATCACAACTCAGATCTGAAGAGCTTTTCCAGAGCTGCCCAGGAAAGCTTGCACAGCATCTTCCTGTACTGTACTTGTCTAAATCTATGGGGATTTTACTAAAAAAAAAAAAACACACAGACTTTTTTTTTTTTTTTTTTTTAAAGCCTTCTTCCACATGGAATTCAGTTTTTATGAGGTGGGTATGAAGCAACCTAGTCAAGTGCTGGTCTGCACACAAGCAGTGGGTGCCAATATTCCCCTTCTCCTGGGAGAGGATCATTGCTTTAGCCAGTAACAGTATTCCAACAAAGGGCATAAAACTGCACAAGAAGAGAGAAGAAATAAGTTCTGAAGTCATACCAAAAAAAAAAAAAAAAATTCTTCTTAGTTCAGGTATGTCTCAAAGCAGGCAGCACAAGGAATGAAAACACACTTCTTAGCAAAGGCCACCACAAAGCCTTCCAGTATATGGAACGACAGTATGAACTGTCATCCTAAGGTTATAACCAAGCACATGAAAAATATGTCAGGAAAGAGAACTACAGTTATTAACACTTACACATAAGGATTTTATTTTTTAAAGCCATCTCTAGCATAATTCTTGAGATTTGCCAAGCAGAGTTCAGTCTCTCTGACAGCTGGGTTCAGACAGCAGCAGTTCCCTGGCAGCATGCTGTCAGTGCCGCAGTACTGGGTCGTATCTCCCGGGGTCTGGGCTGGATCTGTTCTGGGCTGCACGCTCTCCGCCATCATCCAGCATGTTCTGTCCCCAGACACCACCGCCGCAGCTTGCCTAATAAGGCCACGCGCAAGTTGACTGGCTGGCTTGTAGGTCACCCAGTGTTTACCTTGCAAGCCGGCAGCACAGCAGCGGCCGGAGCCTACCTACCCCTTTGCGCAGGCAGAGGGGGCTCGGCCAGTCATCCTCAACAGCTGTGCCACCCCTCTGCCATCCCTATGCTTGCAGAGCTACGGGAATCTCGCAAGCTACGGGAATCTCGGCAGATCAGTGCTGGTCAGGAGCTCTCGCTGCTCCTATGCGAGAGGTTAAGCTCAGCCAACAGCTCACAGCTGAGGGAGACATACTTCAGTTTTACCACAAGCAGCATGAAAACTGCAGCAAGTTCAGGTACAGTTTTCACCACAGTACATTTTAGGACCACTAGACTGAAAAAATAATCAGGCTTCTCACTGCATGAGTTGCTTGAAAGTAGGCCAGCAGCATGCGTATAAACAGCCACCTTCACAGCTCCAAGACAGCAGACAGGTACTTGTCAAACACCAGAACCAAGTGAACTAGATGAAAGCAAAGTACAGATACTCATTTGAACACTACTATTTAATTATTTAACACTCTTGATCAGTTATAGTGAGATTCACCGCAACTCAGACAGATGGCTTCAAAAGTAATGATTTACTCTCCCCAAAATAGCTGTCTGGCAAAAAAACCCTGCTTCTGCTGCTCACTGCCTCTCTTATGATTCAGACTAGTTTTTCCATTATACCTCTCCCAAGGTAATTTCAAGATGCTGGATTTGGACACCATCCTATCCTCTTTCCCAGCACAGAATCTGCAAGGAAAGCTACGACACCACTCTGTGGTTAGAGCCTGCAGACAGGAGAGCAGCACGGGTCACCTCCTCCCGCAGCCCTGTGGTGAGCCCCCTCCAAGGGGCTGTTCAGAGTGGCTTTTTCCCTACAGGTCAGTACAGGCAGTGCATTTCTGTCCTTCATTCCCCCCATGTCTGGCACTGAACAGTAAAATACCAGGACAGTTCAGATGTTATTTGTACCCTCATATTTCCAAAATTGGCATCCAATTTTCTAAGTGCTTTGCTGTCTTGAATGAAGCACCCCCAGCAAGCACGCTTCCGGAGGGCTGGCAGAGACTGTCCCTGGTCAGCAGTGACGGGCACAGCAAGCACAGGTCTATGGGAGGACACTGGAGAGCAAACGGAGGATCCTGCCCTTTACCCCAGAAACTTTTAGTTCTTGCATTTTGTAAATGCCATATCACAGCTCCTTAGTACTAGAAAAACAACACAACCCTGTAAGGCTTAAATACCTACCTAGTACCACCAGATGTAACATTACATTTACCAAATTATTCTCACAGCTAGAAAAATCTCTAACACGCAGGGAGTAAAACCTAAACCATTATTATCACCCCACTGAAAGAAACCAAACTGCCATGGTTATGGCCTGTTCCTGCAAGGAACCCGGGGTTCACACTATTATAATTAAAAGTGATAGCATATATGGCCAACTCACTCTTTAAATAGTGCATATTAAAAAATGCAGCTGGAAATCACGCTGACAGTTTGTAAGCTTAGCCATTATCATTTTGGGCTGAAGCTGTGCCCAGATGCATACACAGATCTTGGCTCAGAACTGCTCATTTTCTGCTAAGTCTATGCTCACCCATATATGCTTCACTAATACAAAGAAATGGGGCACACACATTCAAAAAAGGGCCAGACACGATTACACACAAGTAGTCCTAAAATAAGCTAACTCACTTTGTGTCCAATTTGCTTAGATCAGCAGCACAGTATGCTCTTATGACTAATATCAATAATGAATGATGTAGGAAACTAAACAACACACTAGGAATGAGACAGACTGGCACATGTGCATTGGACCTGTTAACAGAGTTAGAAGTCAGCATAGCTCTGAACTATGGAAGTCAGCCACACTTCACAGACAACCAGGCTGGGATGAGATAAAACCTCTCCAGCTTGCACTACTTGCTAGAGGAAATGGGTTCACCCATTCGTTTCTAGTCTCTCAGAATACACACTGAGAAACTCAAAGTACCAGGGGAGACATTGTCCTTGTGGTTAAAAAGGAGAATCTCAATAAACTCAGGCACATCCACAAAAACCACTGTGACACCCTCACAGGCGACTGCTTATTTGACACCAGTTAATTTAGGATCGTTTGTGTAACTGCACATTAGCAAATGCTTTCAAATTCTTTTACGCTTTTGCAGTTTTCATTTTAAATGGGAGGTAAAGTAACAGCTGACTTTTCTCCATTTTAACACTCCCATTTTCCATCTTTGTTCACAGACATTAAGAATTCCAAAAGACAGGCTTCAGGAAGGAATTTTTGGGACAGTTTAGAAATACAGCAGTTATCTCCTCCACTGTGCTAAAGATGGAAAAAAAAAGAAAAAAGAATTAACATTTTTTTATCTGTATTCTGAATATCTTAAATGCAAAAGGACAGCTAAGTGGTTGAGAAGTCACTCTCGTGAAGCAGCATGGCTTTTTCATTGCTCAGGCCAAAGCACGGTTATTGAACTCAGTTATACCTGACTGGTGCAGAGCTAAAGAGTAAAGCTCTCACAAATCTTCAAGAACAGGGTAGAAAAGTAATTTCAGCAAAAGCTATGCATATCAAAGGTGATGCTGAAAGAACAGAGTAATGGCTCACATAAGACCTCTGCTTTAAATCAAGGCTAAAGAATTTTTTCCGCACACGCTCCCCCAAACAGGCCGCTTCCCCCAGTGACCTTAAAAGAGTCAACTGCCACCCCAGCCCTCAGTCACACGACAGGAAACACATCTACCACGTAACCAACAATTGCGTGCTGCAGGCACACATTCAGTGAGAAGGCATATGGGGTTTCAGTGAGGTAACGGGGAGGTGCTCTCCCCTCGGTGTACAGATGGTCAGTTCAAGCTCAAAAGCAAAATATTGTGACTTTGTTCAAATGAAACGTAGTGAGCAGAGAAAACAGCCTACAAACGAAAGAACAAGGGCAGTTGCTTGGGGAGCTGAGAGGTTTGTTATAGTCCAGTCTCCCTGAGCCACCTTGGGAACGTCCAGAGGACAGCCCCCAAGGCTGCTGCAACCTTGATGCCTGTGTGATGGCTGGGAAGGAGTGCTCTGCCACACTACAGCTTTTACTGCCACATGGGAGGAGCTCAGCTGTACTTGCCCCAAAGTTCACCCATCTTCCTGAGACTAAAACTGCCTTTCCCAGCTCTACTCCTTTTAGTCTCCTAGCTCTCATCCTTGCCAATCCCTCTCCTCCAATTTTATTTCTGCTGCCTTCTGCATACCTCCACCTTCCTCCTCCACCTGTACCCCATCCTCTGGGTAATTCCACCACACTTGTATTCTTCAGTGTTTCTAAATCTACTTCCACTTCTCCCCTGGCTCTTCTTCAGCTCCCGCTGCAGATTCTCCCATTAGAGGCCCAGTCCCATCCCAGCAGCTCTCTTTACCCACTCCAGTCTGCCCCCTTGCCCACCCAGGCCACTTTCTTGAGCAGGGTTTTGTTTTTCTTCTCCAGGAGGCTTCAGTAAAGGGCTGTCCAATCTACCAGACTTGATACTTAACTCTTCCCTTTACTAGGTGAGATCTGTACATAGGAAACTAAGGATGTGCATTCGTGAGAGTTGAACTAACCTGGAGCACACAAAGCTTAACTTCAGCAGCACACTATGGAGCAGTCCAACAACCGGAGGGTGATAGTGTAAGCATGCTGATAGTCTTGGACACTTTTCATTTTCAGGTAAATTCCCTTCATCAGTCAACTTGTTTGTCCCATGAATAGCATCAAAGGAATGCTGTGCTGTTTGAAGAGAGGCACTGAGCGGGTGTAATGGGAAAAAAAGAGACATCCCTTAAAAGAGAGAAAAGACAGGCAGCTTGAACAAATTAGAGTTGGAAAGAATGAAGGACTCCCTAGATGTCTTGATGGTCATTGGTTATTATAGTAATACGCTAACAACCAGTTACAGAAAGGGTGCTGGACTAGGTCCTTGCCAGGCAGGCCTTACAACCCAGGTTTTGAAAATATACCCACAGTGGTATTTGTCTAAAAGTGAGGCAAAAACACTGCCAAGGAATGGTGCGTTATCATCAAAATCACAGACACACACAGTACAATGCTTCTTAGCCAGCAGGACACAGTGGGACACAGCCCTGTGCCAGGTGATGTTACAAAATCCTCAGTTACTAGGGGCCCGTCACATGTGAACGTGGTCTAGTGCTGAGCTAAATGTTCAGCTAGCTCAGGCGAGGCAGCAACGTG
Source organism: Aquila chrysaetos chrysaetos (assembly GCF_900496995.4). NCBI lineage: Eukaryota > Metazoa > Chordata > Aves > Accipitriformes > Accipitridae > Aquila > Aquila chrysaetos. Next base: position 62,231,722 of record NC_044006.1, on the reverse strand, counting down.
TTCAGCTGCTGCAGGACAGAGCTCAGGAGGGGCTGCAAAACCCATCAGGGAAACGGGGCAAGTTCTGCAGCAAAACTTCTCTTCACCACCCACACCACACTCTCCAAATCAAGGACCTTGCAGTTCTCAGGAGCAATGAGATGTCACAAGCCTTGGGGAATTTTGGGGTGCATGGACCCTGAGAAGCTTTGTTAAAATGCCCCGTCATCCTCACAGGCCCCACAGCCACAGCTAAGGCTGGACCCGCAGTTCATGATCCAAGCAATAAATGGCAGTTGTACATGAGCTTCAGCACCTTAACAGAGCATGTCCGGGACAGGTACGTGAGAAATTCACTGAAATGCACTTCGTTTACTGTCAGCACAGCGCCCTGCTCACAGAGTCTGCAGAAAGGTATTCTTGTATTCTTATGGCATGAAAATAGCCCTTCTTCCTACAGCAGGGAGCCTCCAGGAGCCATTTGGGAACTTTATTTTGGCATACCAGCACTACTGGCACATTTACTATTAAGTTCTACATCAATGCTCCACACAAAGGATTTTGAAGTCCAAGCAAGATGCTTGTCTTCCTCACTGCCCTTCTACACCTGGCCTGATTTTTATATGTGCTAATGGAAAAACTGAATAAAATAAAGCAGTAGAAGATCTAGGTAATCTAGCAGCTTCTCTGAATAAAGGATTTAACAATTTGTATTGCATTTCAGCATACACATATCTTGCTTTGACTTAAAAAATCAAGTTCTTAAATAGGTGAACTGAAAAAAGCTCAGTCAAGGCTACAATTCAAGACATTTAGACTATCTTGTAAGTAGGTGTATTGCTCAATGGCTTTAAGTCAAACTACAGCAGTATTTTAAACTCCCATGGAAAGTATGCCTGTATTAAAACTCAGTACAAGAAACTTAAACATCCTGACAGCATGTGGCCGTGCATGAGATCACTGTGAAAAGCTGCAGCATTCTCTTCAGCTCACTATTTTCGTTTCCTGGGAAGTTTGAAACCATAATCAGCAGCTTATACCCCAAGTCTAGATGTCAAGACAGCACAGACTGGAGTAAGTCCAGGAGTTGCATTAGCTCACAATATGCAGTAAAATAACAAAATCCTATCCAAGGAGATCCAGAACACTAGAATGCTATTTAATGAAGGCTGAACAAAACTAGCGGATTGCTCCTAGAGAAGACACTATATAGGGATTTCACTTGGAAAGCATAATTTCATTTTTATAGTCAAATTATCACTTTCTTCCCTCAAGGGAGTGTGTGTGTGTGTGTGTGTGTGTGTGTGTGTGTAAGTGTTTTATTAAACAGTTTGGCATATGTAAGTTCTCAACTAGTTGCTTTTTGTTTGCCAAGAATTATTTGTATTTCTTGCAAGTCATTACGAGGAACAGTGTGAGAGCACCCAGTTTCTGATATTTAAAGGGTCTGAGCATGTGTAAAAACCATCTGCATAGAAACTGGATTTTACAAAGGGTTCACAGGAAAAAAGTTTGGTTGGTTGTGGGTTTTTTAAAAGATTTTTTTCATCTATTGACTATAAGATAATTTTCTGTTAGAATAAACACACAACTCTTGATTGAAAGAGTCTTATTCACTGTCCTATCTTTTTGTCCTGTAATCGGGAAGCAAAGAAAAGCAGAAGGCTGGCAATGTGGTAAGTGAAAAATGAAACCTTGAAAAATGACTTCCAAACATAGAAAGGCAGGTAAGAGAGAGGAGGAGGCTAAGGGATGCCAAGGTGAATCAGCACCAGGAATGCCAGAAATCTACATCAGTGTAGACCACTGCCTTGTTTTATTTTAAAAGTCAAGCAGTTGTTTCTCTGTGTTAGTGATAAAGGGTTAGTTGCAGTGCTTTTTTTCTAATGGGTGAAGCATGCCACTGAGGGTGTTCCACGTTTGTTACTTTGTGGCAAATATCTTAACAGAACATCCAGTAACATACATTGTTAAATACTGTAACAAATTTATCCCCCCTCCAGAAGAATAAAACTTATATTTTATTTCTATTTCCTTATCTAAAGGCTTAACTGCTCCTGTTCATAGACATTTCCCCCCCCCCCCCCCCCCTTCATATCTTAGATTGTGAAGAAAATAAACAAGTGTGGGCTCCATACAGGATACTTCAGTTTTCAAATTTACAGACTGCAGCAGGACTTTGACTTCCTTTCAGTTACCCTTACTAAGAGATAGGGTTTGGAGAATAAGATGGTAAGAAGAACTCGAAACAGATTTTGGGTCCCATTACATCAGAATAATACATAGTTATACCCATCTCCATCTACTGGAATTGCTACAAATACCTTTTTTTCTCCTCCCCGTTTTTAATCCCATCAAGTGTTATGCCAGTTTATTCTTTCTTTCCAAGCACTGGTAGTATTAACGCATCAGGATGGAGTCCTATAAATACTCTTATTCCAACTTTATAAAGCACACTGGCTACCTCTCCCATAAATAAAAGCTTCTTATACAATGTGCAGCCAATATACAAACAGAGCCCGTATCTGTTAGAACTAAGCCACCACACTCCATTAAGCTCCAGTTAGATTACACTTTTTCTGTAACTTCCACATCAAAAATTATTTGAATGCCTAGTGCTGCTACTCCTTTTTGGTCAAATATTGAAACAATATATTAGCTTTAGCTTCTAATATTAGCTTCCCTGTGAACTTGCTACACAGAAGCCATACTCAAGCCAACTAATGCCTCAAGACTAGTCTTAGGGTGACTTGGGGTCCAGCTTAGGTTTTCAGGAAATGCCCTGAGACCCTAAGACAGGTTACTAACGCAGTGGTACTACTACTAAATTGGTAGTGGTGGAGGGCATTCACGACTAATTACACATAATTTCTTGAAAATCTTGAGAGCAAAACACAAAAACCTTGGCTCTAATGCTAGCCATGTGACCAAAGACTTATGTGACTGAAGCACCATGTGAAAGGGATATTTTAACATACCTTAATCTTTGAAAGTTTCTGTAAAACTGCCTTCAAGGAAGCCAAGACACAGATATGCCATATCCTATAACATCAAGGATCATAGAAGATGCAGCAGTCTCTCCCTCAATATATCCTACATGCTGTTAAACTGTTCCTAATACATGACAACTTTTTTCAAATTGTTGGTTCAGCAGGTTGGAGGAAGCTGTCTTCTAGCAGAGAAAGACAAACACTAGCACAGCTACATCCCTTTCCTGGCAAGTAATTTATCTAAATTAGATTAAGCTTTTCTGACCTCCTCCACCTACCCAGAGCTTGGGTTAAATGCAAGGGTTACCTATCCAGCCCCTGTGGTACTAACAGGACACAGCTGAGTAAACAGCTCTGCCCTCTTAACATACAGCAGCGGGGCTCAGAAAAAAGACCAGGCTGGTTCCTGGGACTCCCAACACCACTCAAACAGCATCAATCATTTGTAGCATTATAATTGATATTGAAAGTCAGTTTTGCATGATAAAGCCAGATACCATAACTTTAAAAGCAACTGTTAATATATACAGAGGTTAATTTAGAGGGCGTTTGTACGAGAGCCCATTAAAAAGAACTAAGTCAGAGGAGCAAGTTAGAAGATAACGACTTCTACTTCAATATGTTTAATCTGACATTGCTTTAACTATAATATTAACCAATGTAGGATACAGCACCACAGAAAAATAGTGAAAAGCTTTAGGAAAAGAGCACCAAATGGTTTTCCTCTGCTCTCCACAGTGTACAGTCCAATGTACATTGATGGTGCATGATCAGATGTGTATTCAAACACCACCTTGATAAAACATCCTAATTCAAAGTTTAAAAACAGCACATAGCCAAGTCTATTAGCACAAGTGAAGCATCTGTTGTTCTGCAAAGCCTTGAAATTGTTTTTTAATATTTCAACTCTGGACTTTGTTTCTGCTTGAGGGAAATTATAGATTAAAAAAACCACTAGCATTCAGGGCTTCTTGTTAGAATAGATTTGATCTGATTTTGGAAGTAAATACTTTGGACTTTTTTAAAAAAAAAGAATAAACAATGGAGGTGTTTTTTTCTTCCTGCCATTACCTTTACAACTATGAATTGACTACTAGGTAACTTCTTAAGTTGGCAGTGTAGGCTAAGGACAGAAACCAGTTGACAAAGAATGCCTGAAACTAGATTTGCCTGTTAAAGTTCCTTTATATAAACCCGACTCTATTTGTCTACAAATGACTGATCTTGCAGTCTTGATTCTCAAAAAAACCCCCAAACCAACCCTACAAAAATAAAACCTTCCAAAAAGAAGACAAAGAATTAAAATTTCCTAATTCCCCTAGATAGCGAGAACAGCCGCTGGCCCACCAGGTACTGGTTTTATAGCCTCCCCCGTCTAACAGGCTGTAAACTCCTTATTTCTTTCTCCAGTAAAACAATTATCTTCTCACCCTCCCCCCTCCACTTTAGGAATATCATACCAGCAAGCTCTTCTTTGACAGTTCAGTGCATGTCTGATTAAACTGAGTAGTTTTTCGTAACTTCTGTTTAACCTTGAAATCTGCTGCTTCTATTTCAGACCTGATGAAGTGCTAGTGTGCCTGCAAGCTTGTCTCATTTTTTCCCCCCATACCAGCTGGTCTAATAAATTACCTCTTCCTAACAACCTCATGTTAGCTATGTCCTTAGATCATACACAGCAAAACACCATTATGTCACTTCAAACTTGTATTAAACCCTGATAAAGAGTACTTCTGACTTAAGAAATAATAAAAACCAAAGTCACCCAAACTACCACCTTGCGTTACAAAGGTAGCCGTTCAACTTCTCCACATCACATAGATGAGAGTTTATATGCAAGGAAAGGCTCACTTATTAAATGCCTTCCAGGAACAGGAGCATATTCTGTTTAAACTGCTCTAAATGTAAAAGAAAATATATCGATTGGACATTTTAATAAGTTTGAGGTGACTCCAGGGCTGATGGTTAAGTTCCTAAACTGTCTGCTACAGAGCATGACTGTGAAACAACCAGCTTGCATGATTTAAATTTAAAAGCAACTTTCTCACTTAATTTGAGAAAGGGAAGGGGGGATGGGGAAGGAACAGTTTGTTGCAGACAAATCACCTCTTTTCAATCCATGGGTAAAAAGGTCCTTTTTTTTAAGGTCCCGCAGTTGGAGGCTTAACTCCGTTTTCAGACATGCCTTTATTTGGAAACAATGCAGGAGCAGGCAGGGCAGGGCAGGGCTTTTTCATAAATGCTGCCTGGCCACATGCAAACTAACAACATCTTGGCAAAATGAGTGGCAGCTCTGCACAATCAATACAGCCATATGCTCCTCTAACTGTCCCTGTACAAAAAAAACCCAAAAAAAACCCCAAAAACTGGAGTTTAGAGTCTGAAAAAGCAAACAAACAAAAAAACCCCTTTGTAATTGCTTCTTAATCATTTAAAGAAAGAGAAGAATTCTAGGCTCTGCTTTTAGGCTGAGACCAGAGCTCCATATCAATCCCGCAAAAAAGATTGAAGCTCACACAACTGTACCCTTTGGGACACTTATTGCCTGTATCAGAGTGCTAACTTCAGGATTGCAGTGTACTTGCTCTTGAGAGCAAGGACTGGCTCCGGATAAGAGGGCATAGTCATCTGAAACACACAGGCAGCACTGGTTATGAATGAGAGGGGGACGGGAAGCTAACTGAAGTACTGACAAATGACTGGACGTACACCTTCAAAGTGGGCACCATCAATGTGCCAAAACGCAGGAATAAAACACAGCTCACACATTGGTGTTAGCGCTCGTCTGTTCACTGCAATACCTGCAAGATGGCTCCCTGAGATCACATCCCCCTTCTTCCCACAGACAGGGAGAAGAGGCTATTGTTACACAGCCGCTGACTAGCCCACTTTGACAAAAATAAATGGAACTAAAACTTGAGGCCAGCCATCTTCCTGATACTCCTATCTCCCAGGAGTCTTAGGATCACTAGCGGCAGGAGACCAAGTGAGAAGATGAGACCCCAGGAATTTGAAGTTATAACCTGACATCAAGTGCAACACCAGGATCTGTTTGCATTTCCTTTCTCCACCCTGTCTTCTCTCACGCAAAGAAATACTCCCAGCTAGCAAAGTTACCGTATCTTCAGCAATTTTTCTTTTTTCTTTTTTTCTTTGGAAAAAAAGACTCGATCAAGTTCCATTCAGGTTTTCTTCCCCATCTTTGTCCTCTCAGACATTGCCAAGGTCAGATACAGGAACCATACAACAAGGCATTAAAGCAAAACATAAAGAGGAGGTATCCATTTAAAGGTACTTCCATCTTCCTCCATAATTCCATCCATAAATTGCAAGTTCACATTCTGCACAATCTTTAGCTTGGATTATCCCCTAATTTCCTCCTAGAACACTGGCTCAGTGCTGTTGAGCTGAGGAAAAAAAATGTCCACTTCATTGCAGATGCCTAACACTGATGCTGGGTGGACTATCACCACCAAGCCAGTCTCACTTCCAACCTTTCTAGACCACAGTGTTCATGGAAACGCCTGGCTTTGATGACAGAACCCATTTGCATCCATTCTTTGATGGCTGGTTGATTTATCAGTCCTTAGGCCTGTGGATACTGCTCACCTTGGGAGAGTACTCAGAATCTCTTGAACATAGACATTTTCATGCAAATGCCCCATCTAGAAAGTCTGACCAATTTAGACAAGAAAACCAATTACAATAGCAACATAACAATGAGGCAACTATGGGGGAAAGAAGTGGAAATACCTACGAAAAACTAATTTGCTAAGGAAAAGCCTCGACTGCAAACAAACAAGGCTCTTCTTCCCAGAGGACAGACTTGTGATGAAGGTTTGGCATCCATTCAGTTCCTCCTCAGCGGCAAGTAGCCTTGCTGTCTCCTGCACAGATGCAATCAACACAACTTTGCCTGCCTGTGAATTACATTCAAAATGCTCTCATCCAGAACAGTCTTGAGCTTTGTTTTCCATCATGAAACAGATCTTGCAAATGTATGTTTTTATTTTCCCTGCCTGATCTCATGTAGAGAGGCCACAGTTAAAGCATCTTTGGTAAGCTTAAAGTGAGAAGAGGTGGGTGGGGGAAAGACAGTTTTTGTGGCACAAGTCCCTTTGTAGTAAAAGGACTCAAGACTGAGCAATAAATGTGGAAGAATTCATGCTTACTTTATCACGCAAACTGCAAGATTAGGTAAGTGATAAATATGCTTTCCTCTCAGAGGACCCCAAAGGCCTCAGTCAAAAAGGCAGCTGGTGTTTTACACCCAAAAGCAGACACTGCCTCTTTAGTCACCCTACAATAAGGGCTGCTGAAAGCCAAGGTTAATAAGTGATTTTCCTTCTCTCAAAATTGCAGTACATCTCACTAGACATTAGCAATTTCCTGTTGCGCTCCCCCAGCTGGTGAGAGCTCTTGGGAGCATTATTTCTGATAAAGTATATTTCAAAATTTAAGACTTTTTGCATTTTTTATGGCCATATAGCATCTCTGTTAGACTGACTGCTGAAGAGTTGCCCCGTAACAAGAAAGATTTCAATTTCAAAACAAGTTGGAACAATTTTCTAAATCCTCCCAAACCTTCAGAATCCTATTTAGCATGTTTTGAGATTTGCAGTTGTTTTCAGGATTTTTGCTGGGATTTAAGAACTGCTTCATCTTCATCTATGTTTATAGTGTTTACTGTTCCTTGCTTTGGCAAAACGAAGCGGGTGATCAGCTGTTCGGTTCCTTGACCAAAACAAATTACTAGTTCGGTTGGGTTTAGATTTTAACTTTACACCACATCTAAAAAAAATTCCAAGTAGTATTTTGTTCCTCTTGCTCCTACAGGTTGTGCTTTCAAAAAGGTCCTGTGTTACAGATCTTGATTCAAGAAACACATTAACATGTTATTCCTTTTCACCCTTTCTATTTAAGAAAGGAAGTATGTATTATTTGAAGTGGAACAGTAACATTAATTTCAGTAAGGTCCTAAAATTTAGGACTTTAACTACCTTGATTCCAGGGTAGCTAGAATCCTGTTCAGCGTTTTTGCCCATCGTACCACTACAAGGACACATATGAGGGATTTGCTTTGGCATTTCTTCTGAAGTTTCAGTCAATATTGTGGAAAAAATTCAATAGGAAAAATATGAGTACACTGACCACTAACAAAAGTTAGAGATTTTTCAACTAGTTTCTGCCAAGTGGGACTAGAACTGTGACCTCTGTAGCTCTCTCTAACCCCCCAGGAATTCTGAAAGCATTATAAAATACTACAAAACAGAAATCAGATATTTTTCATAACTCTTTTGAGAGGAATAGAGTCTCTTAAAACAAAGAAAACAAAGCAACAATCCTTAAAACTGATTGCTACCTTGAGTAAGTAAAGTTACTGTAGTATTAGTATCCCCAGTAATAAGTTCAGTGAATGCTACAGATTGCATTTAACAACTGGCAATTTTCAAGAGAGCCACCACATGCTTCCCTGCCCAGCAGGGCACTTTATAGCAAGCGAGCAAGCCAGAAATTGTGACCAATTCAGTAACAAAAATAAGCACAAAAGAAATGATCAGCAACTCAACTACTTGAAGCTGATTTATTTCCACAGTAGCTGGATGTAAATACTTCCTTTTCTCTACACTAGACTTTCAGTTCAGGGAATATATTAAGAGATTCAGAACATACATCCAACGCTGTGGCTTGCTCTGATCGTTGTATTGTGTAAAAACTATTGTGAGAGCATGTTCAGCCTAGTTAGCCAAGAATTTTACCATCTCTATAATTAACTCTGGAGTCTGACATCATCACCCCCTCAAGGTTCTCTTAAAATTTTAATAGCCTGGTTTATGAATATTCATTTGCCAGCATTATACTTCCAGGGATTTATGAAAACCCAATGGCATGTCAGTTCCCAAATAGGTTCCATTATTCCTGCTGCTTCCTTAGCATATTTATTACAAGCCAATTTTATGCTGTCAGAAAGTGCATCAAGCCTGCAGTTGGTCCAACCATCTAGGTCATTTCATAGAGATTAACAGACACAGCAGACATCCAAGTGCTACTCCTAAGGATGTCTATTAATCCCTCCGCTGGACATGATGCTTCTTCACAGGCTTCATCGGTTCTAGGCTATAAAACCTGTTTCTCCCTTATCTCCTCCTGTTTCTCTTCTCCTACATGCCACTGCAATTACAAGCTAAGCACGCGACAAACAGCTCTTCAAAGGCAGCTCCTATGTGAGAGAACAGTCGCCCAAACCACAAAGGGTTTATGAGATGTGTACAGATAACTATTTCATGCAGTCAGCTTGCTTCAGCAAGTGCTACAAAGTCAGATGAAACTGGCACACTGCAACAGCTAAATAAAGTTTGTGACACATTATTCCATTACCAAGAGGCATAAACAGTTCTTCTGCACCAAAATGTATAATTTGTTTGATAGTTGTTCATTTTTTTCAGAACTGTGACAGTGCTGCAGTTTTAAACCACTGGCTTGGACATTACTGTATTTCACAGACATGTGACCAACAGTCCCCAGATGTAAGGCACCTCCAGTTCTGAAAGGAGAGCTCAATAGAAGTTCATAGTGCAGGTAGATCAAAAGCTCTTACGAACCTGAATCAGGCAACAAATGTTTAGAGCACAGTTTGTAAGGCATATGAAATTTAAGGCTACATTAAATGTATTAAGCCAGGTGTATTTTTAGCCAATTATTTAGAAGCTTTCTCCTAATATCCATGCAAACTGGAAAGCAAAACTAGAAAGCCAAATAGTATTTGTCATTTCTCTTATCTATTCCTTGGCTATGCTTCTCTTTTGTCAGCAGAGAGGCAGCTCAAGAAATCTCAGAACTACTTTTGTCATTTCCTAACACAATGAATCTAAATAGATCGTTCTGAAGGCATCCTCAAACCTTACCTTAGAACAATTGATGCAATTACATTATTTTACCCTCACCACCACCACTTCAGAACAAACACGGTAAGAGTTTTGATCTGCCATAAATGAGCATACAAAGTTTCTGCTTTCTGTTTCTGCTCCAAATATTTACACAGCAATGAAAAGCTCTCAATTTGGAACAGTCATTTCCAACAGTACCATTTCGCAAACACAATATTTAAAGGTGTCTCCAAATGGAACCTGTAGACTACTCAAAGTTAGCATGAGAAAAGGCAGGGCGGCGGGGGATATGCAGATAAAGAATAACTTAAGTAATAAAAAAGGGTATAATCCTTAAAGGGAAAGGGAGGGGAAATATTAGGACCAGCAACTCAGACAGTGAAGAAGAAAGGTCAGAAGTCCTGAAAGATCTAATCATGATCCTGTTTTAAAAAGGGAAAGGCTAAAATTGTGACTGACACAATGGCCTATTGGCCAGTCGAGAAAGTTTGAAGTATCCCAAATAAAATGGCTTTACAGAACATCATCACTTGCAATTTTTCACTTGATGCTTCCTCTAGCTCCCAGGCCACAGCTTTGGCCAGAGACTGGCATTTGGGAATAGAATTGTAAATTCTTACCAAAACCTGGTGAAAAGCTTTGCACTACAGGCAGTCCTGGACACTGGTCAGGGTACAGCAACCACAGCATCACTGTGGTTGAATTACAGTATTTCTGGTTTGCTTCTGTAAAGAAACCAGGGTATTTGGCCTTGTTTTTTCTTTCCCAGCCTTCTTTGGGGAGGGGAAGGAATAATTTATGCTATGTCTTCAGAACACAAAGAACTACTGTCAAAGTAACAAGCTGCCTGTTTGCCCTAACAGGGATAGGTCCTTTGTGGTGGAGGGGGAAGGGAGACCTTTCACTTATAAGAGATTTCCTTTAGAAGCAGAATGGGGGTTTTGTTATTGTTATTATTTAAAAAAAAACAACAGAAGGTTAAAATAATTTACTTCAAGAACACCTGAGCTAAAAGCTCGATTTTTGCTTTTCTAACTGCTCCAAAAGGAGGGGAAAAAAACCCAAACCAAGTCTGCCCTGCAAAACTCTACCTGCCCCCCCCCCCTTAATTTATTTATTTTTAGTGACTTGCAACCTAAATCTCTAGCCTGCAACAAAACCAGGTTTGGGTAGCTGTCAACCCCTAAAGCTAAACAGCTACAACACTTGGCAGGTGGTTGCAGGAAGGACTTTTTGCTACAAGGGAAAACATGATCAGCTGGGTAAAGCTGAATGCCCAATTTTTTTTTGGCAGCCAATACTCTCATAGGATATACAGCCATGTTGGCCAGGATCAGGGTCCTGAATTATGTAAATATTTCCAAATGTTTAGAGCTTGTCTGCCTTGCTAGACCACCCACAGGGAGTACAGTTTGATGGCCATGGGAACAGTACCACCAACTACATTGTTTTTTACTGTACTCTACTGAATACACTTAACACCCAGTGAACTGACAAAATTATTCCTCTGTGTCAGGAAGATTCATACATGTCTGCCCAGCAGGAGCTTCAGTAAAGCATCCCTTTGCAGGCAGAAGGATGCATCGCAGCTGCATCAGCTTTCATGGTTAGGTTTCAGCCTACAAATCTTGGAATACGCAACAGTAGGTCTTAAGTTTTGCTCCCCTCCTAATAGGGGAAACAAAAATACGGGTTTTTGGAAGCAATGCCAACACCAGAAAACTACTTAGTAATTCAACTAATTGTCACATGCTGCAAGAAAGAAGCAATATATTAGTGTTAATCAGTCAAGAGTTGATTCCAACCCAAAGCATTTGTTACATTCTGCAGAGGAGCAGCAGGTTGCATTTCACAGCCACTGTATCAAAGATACGAATAAGGAGCAAAATACCCAAAGTACAGAACAAGGCATTGTCAGGGTACATGGCATGTAAGTGAAGTCATGTTGAGAACTAGTTATTTACACCTCCTAGGGTGTAATCCCATGATGCAATACTCAGATTAAATCTTAGACTATTATCCTAGCATATCAACACTGTCTGTTCTCAGCAGAGAGGTGACCCAAAGATCCTGTTTAAACTAGTCCATTTATCCAATCAAGACAGTAAAAACAAAAGCATGAGAGAGCTCCTCTTCTCTAAGTACTTCCCTTGGTTCTCCTTTAAACCAGCTCGAGGTTTCAGTCTCAAAGCCTGGTCCCTAATCCTCGATCTCTCTCAACTCCTGCTTTCACTCCTCTCTCCCTCTGTCCCTCTGAAGTCTTGAAGAGGGAGCAAGTTGCTGTGGAAGGCTGCTTGCAATGCCAGGAAGACAAGCCAGGGCGACTAAGCCTAATAGTTCCTGATTTATCTTAAGTGTTTGCCAAGAGGATTGTGCGTGGAGTCACTTTTTTTCCTGACAATTACTTCCACAGAGTTGTGTTGTCATGAAATTTCATAGTCTGCATTCAGTCTCACATCATCACAGGCAATTACAAGTCACTCATAAAAGTCTACTCAATTACTTGCCCTAGGTTTAATTCAGAAATACTCATCTGTTTAATGTTTCAATATAAACTAGCTACTTGTGTGCTGGCTTCAATCAAGCTGTAAAGTTCCTGTGATATCAGACATAAGTCTTTCATAGCTGCACTTCAAAATTACGCCCTAGCTTTGCTTACACCTATTTTTACTTCAGTCCAAACATCCTAGCACAGGCAGTATGTAAGCCTTTGTAATTTAAGACAAAAGTTTCCTTACATCTCAAATGAAAGGTGCAGAACTAATTTCAAGTAGAAGACTATTCAGACTTAAGTCCCCACAACACTTTCAGAAGCATGGCACAGAGGCAAGTAGATAATTGGGCAATTTTAACACTGGGCTAGAAGAAACAGCGGTAGGCTTGGTCCAAAATCAACATGGTGTCTTAAGAGAGAAGTTCTCTTTGGCATAAGAGTATTAGCACAACACTTGCACAACACACTGTCCTACTTGCCTTTACCATGGTTCGTTTAAGCATCTAAATCAAGCAAACTGAGGCATACTGAACACAGTATGACAGACCTCAAGATGCAAACATTTAAATGCTGACATTCCACCTGATGTGGTGAAAGCAATGCAAAGCACTGAAGTACCTCACAGCTCATAGGGCCCCCAGTTTTTGTCCCTTCTGCCATCCAACCAAAGCCAACAGTGTTCCCTACTCACTTGTCCTTCATTCCCACTCCCACATCAAGCAGCTCATTTCAAACCCCGACTCCTCCCACCCCCACTAAATCAGCACCCGCACTGGCATAGCCATGGTGAGCAGTATTGGGGAACCCACAGGGCTAGAGAGGAAGAGGAAGAAAGTTCTCAGAGCGGTTTCCTGATCTGTGTGGCCATGTAGCCAACTGACACACATCGAGAGAGTGGTTCAGGAACAAACTGGGAACGGGAGGGTGAGCAAGAAGGATTCCTAAACTGGTATTTTAAAGCGAGGTTGCCACCTCCACTATTCCCATCTGCCAATCCAAACCATCAGCTGCCTACAGCAGTCAGAAGAACTTGGTATCCTGAACCTTAAACATCTGCAGGAACACGATCCAGTAGGTGTGCTAGAGTGTCTAACATAGGTGGACAACAACCATCATCCCTGACAACAGTGGGAAAGAAAGTGACTGGCCTCATCAAATGGTGTCCAAATTGCCTAGGTGTTTCCAAAAGAAATGGGGAGACCTAAATTTGAAACTCACCAGCCTGAAACCTGAACCCACTTCAAGACAACCCTAAACACCAGCCTACAAGCAAGCGAACAGCAAGGCTGCTCTTGACCTCCCTTGCTTAAGGCAGGGCAGCTATGAAGAACACAAAGTTTTATAAACAATGTTATGTTCTTCTGCAATTAGTAATTGCTATAAATCCTCCTTGTTAATACGTCTGACACACATTACTAGCTCAGAGAATAAAGTGTTGAACTGAAGTGTGTTGATGCTATGCTTTCTCCTTTGACTCAACCATTATGAATCCTTATAGGCAGCAAATACACATAATCCAAACAGCCAGAAACATGATTAACACTGGAAAAACTAAGCCTTTATGGGTCTGAGTAACTGCCAGGATGGATAATTTTTCCTGTGCCCACCTAAACAGAACCCTTACACATAAAGGGCTGTGACTTCATCTAATGACTGATCAGAAAAGGCCTCCTGGTCAGAAGAGAAATGCCAACTATATGCAGGTATGATGGGAGCTTTTTAAACTTCTCTTTTCAACAACTCTTTAAGTTACCAGAGTTCCTCTGAGCTGAACACTTATCTCTCTTATCTGGCACAATATGCTACATGTGAGCATATGAACATTTAATCGCTTCTTTTGAGCTCTGAGATAATTCAAGACAACCGATTATTTGCTAATCTTTCACAGAACCTAACCTAACCAAGTTTTCTACAACTTAAATACCCCATTTCCACCTCTGTGAGATCTCCAGCTGGACAGGTCACTCTTCAAATACACACGGCAATCAGTAGCTAGATGAAGACTTGGTGTAGATTCCTACATGCCAATGGTTAGCTCAGTTAGTCTTTCTTACTCTGAATAAGCCAAAAGACCCTTATCCTTTCTAGGAATTTCAACAAGGAAAAAAATATCAAAGTTGTTTGTATTTCGTGTGTGAACAATTTTTGCAAACAATACATTTCTTCCAGAAGTGTTCTGATTCACTAGTGTTTTGGGTACATAATAACTATAACCAGTTGAAGCACAATTCTAGATGATTACTATATAAGCAAAACTGACCACAAAAAAACCTTCTAATGGTTTTCTTCATTCTCAGTACAGTTGGTTAAGGTTGACTGAAAGTGCAATGGTCTTGATTTTTTGTAGAGGTACAGGAACATTTTTGTGTTAATTGCTCAGTTCAGTTTTAAATGGCTGAGTGGCAGGACTCACCCTGCCCCAAATACTACCAAAGCAATTGTTAAAACATCCGGAACTCCAACATTTGCATGTATAAAATGCCAAATGCATTTTGACAATATCAAAATTGCATCTGCCACAATTGCATTTGTAGTATACCTTTAGATATCTGTGTACTGATAATCAGAGTATTTTAGTACATAGAGCTCTATAACCAAAATGTATTCTGTGCTATTTTACAAGGTATAGGGTTTTTCTACTAATGTTTCCCCACTGATAAATTAGTAAGAAATGGAAGTAAGAAAACATGAGAAACCTCAACCTGAGAATTTGGTATTTAAACCTGTAACTGTAATGCAGCCTTTGAAGACTTGAGTTCATTTTACAGTTAGAAAATTAAGTTTCCCATTCAGAAACACAACCTCCAGCTATGAACGTAAAGATTCCTTGCTTGCAAAGGTGACTCTTACTATCTGATCAGAATGAAAGGATGGGAGGTGAGCTATGTTTTCAAAGTCAGCTTGTACAATTCACCCAGGTTTCACTGAGTGCAACTCAGGGAGTCGGCATATGTTTTTGTTTGAAGTAGTTTTAGTATAAACTAACTCTAGTTAGGGTTTTTAAGGCATGCAGTAATCGTTATTTCCCTCAACTTCAAGAGTTTATCATGTTGCTTAGAATTACCAACACTGAATCCTTGAGTCTGTTTCTTTCAAATGAGTTACATGCTCTGGATGGTTTGACTACAGTAAGAAATACACCATGCAAGGTTAGCTTTACTCACTGCAAAAAATAGCTACTTGTCTTCACAATGACGAGGAAGAAAAAGTGAAATCCAATGCTGCTGGAGCAACAACTGCCTCAGTTGTTCAGCTCCAGTTGCCTGCACTAACCAATAAGGCAAGGTTTTTTTATTGTTTTTTACTGGAAACTGAAGGCAGGCAGGTGTTACAATGACTGACACCAAAGCCAAGTGAACCGAGGTCTCTTAACTCCCTGAGCTAACTTGTGGCTACAGGGTTAGCATTACCAACCCCTAGTAACCACTGGAGTGCCAACAGCTGCCTGAAACTTTGCTTCCAGTAGGATCTCACCTTGTTTTCGGGGCCAGTTGGCACTTAATGGAAAACGACATTGAAATACTGTCCATTTTTCACTCTAATATAAACAGTTGGGGCAATTATTTTCTAAGAGTTAAAGAGTTATTCTAGCTGTCTCTGAGGCTAAAATAGACTTCTTGTCAGAAAGGGCAAGATTGAAAAAGTCACATGTGAAGCACATATGACTTGCATATTCCCTAGATCATTTGGTGCAACTGTTTTGAAACATTAATCCACACTCCTCCCTCCTTCTGCAGTGAGCTAATAGGAGACAGTGCTAGCTTTATTTTAGAGAATAGACAGTAATTTTGCCTAAATCTAAGGCTGATATGATGGAACAAGAATGAAATCCTGTAGATCTTTGCTGACTGCCAAGAGTTTTACAGGTATAAGCCATGAGGAGCACATTTGGCAGCCATTACATCCATGGAAGTATTATTAACTTCTCACAGTACTTTGGCACGCAATCTCTCAGCCAACACCTGAATCCAGTTTCTTTGTAACAGACCACTAGTAACAGCATGGCAGCTTTCCGCGTCAAACAGCTCAGTTCTGTCGGGAAATTACACACTTCCTGTGTAACAGTCTGATGGAGCCTTAAGTTGTTTTAGCAATGTACCTGGCCTTAGTTATTACGACACATGATGCTTCATGTCCAAGTTCATCATAATGCTATTTTGTATACCTCAAAGGAGACAGCCCCAGAAATCTGAATTATTTTAATCTGGGTCTTTGAAGTCTTACTTTACAGATATTTTTTTTTTCAACTCTGAAAACTGGCATCATTAGAGCAAAGAGACACCATCCCATCAACTAAATCCAAAAAACCAGCAAAGACTTAATGCATAGTTGCTCTACCCTGTCTACTGAAAGACTCCCTTCAACACACCACCACGTGAGTAAATGACATCAGAAGCATTTTTACCACCAGTTACCCAATGCATTCTTATCTGCTTAAGGCAGATTCCAACTAGGACATGTTTTGCTCATTAAAAATCATGACCTTCCAATCTGC
Source organism: Aquila chrysaetos chrysaetos (assembly GCF_900496995.4). NCBI lineage: Eukaryota > Metazoa > Chordata > Aves > Accipitriformes > Accipitridae > Aquila > Aquila chrysaetos. The sequence continues at coordinate 62,214,877 of NC_044006.1, read as the reverse complement.
CTGTTAACTCTAAACTGCCTAGTTGGGAAAGTAGCAAAACCAGTGAATTAATAAGTGGAGAGTATTTTTCCCCCTGCTTCGAGAGCATACTATTCCCCTCCATTACACCAAATGGAGGTTTCTCTGTGGAGAAACAGAAGCCTATGCATTCAGCAAGAAAACACACTGTGAACTGCGATGCCTCTGCGAAGTGAACAAACTCAGGCATTCTGTTACTGCAAACTATTCCAGAGCTTTTGCCTCTTTAAAATTGTAGTGAAATTGCCATGCACAAGAGCCAACACATTGGGGAACAAACATGAACTCCAAAAATGGTAATTTAAACTAAATAAGCTTGTGCAATTTTCACCTATGTTCATTATATGAAAGGCTTCATAGCCAAGAGCTGGTCTTGTGAACATGTTCTAAAGCAAGGAAAATGACAATGTTGCATTTAAAAAAACCAAACACAGAAGCCAGAAATTCTATACCTTCTTAACAATGTTTTGCATAAACAAATGTATTGAGACTATGAAAAGCTTTCATACCACTTCATCAACATAAATCTAACAAGAGAGAAACCTTGGCTCATCATGTGTTACAATGCCTGCAGGATAATGCACATACCCTTTCCACACAGAAAACTGGCAAAAGAGTCCTCCGACCTGTTTTGAAATGTCTTGGTCACAAATGGCTCAACTCCACCATCTCCAAGTCTACCTTGACTTGCTGTGAAGAAGAAATGTGTACTGCCATTTCACTTTTCCTCAACTAAATAGTTTTGGGGAGCTCTGTGTACAGATATAGCATAATCTCTCTTCTTGTATAAAAAGTAAAAATGGCACAGCTAGACTAAAACTGCTTGTCTGTCCCCTCTACCTTTATCCCATATAAACTATCAAATATAAGGAATTTAGCAAAGAAATGCCAAGTACAAAGCTATAGTCCTTCTGAATAAAGCTCCTAGAAATCTGAAATCCTTGTTCCCATTGGAAGTTTTTGCCAAGAATGTAATTTAGCAATGCAATCAACACAAAACATCATTGGAAGAGGTAGAATTAATGCCTAAATTGACTAACTAATCCCCCAGAGATAGCAGGGAAGAAAGTTTACCAGTTCCAACACGTTGAAGCATCTGCTGCACAGAGAAGCTGATATTGTTACTTCTCATCAATCAAAATGTTTCCTGCATTACACCCTTAGCGCATTTGAATTTGAACCTGAAGCTGAAGTTAAGGGCTCTAGCAGTGTCTTCCTGCTCCTGTGCAGACTCTGGGGTACCTAACTTCCATATCTGATGTCTTTGTGGTCTGTTTTAGGGCTTTTAAGGCACTGACATCTTCTAACAGGTTTATAGGAGCGCAACACAGGCATGCTAAAATGCTGGAGCAATTTATGTCAACTTGCTTTTTAAAATGCAAGCAGCAAAGGAAAAAAAAAATCACATCATATAAAAAAGGATGCCTATTTTACCAGAAGCAATGTAAAAACATTTTAAAGTTGGGTATTAAACTGAAGTACACATATCTTAATCCAAGACAAAAATTAACAGGCTATCTGAAGGAGGATATTGATTGGGCAGTTTCTTCCTAACCCTCACTGGCTCTGCAGGTAGAAGGATTCAGTCTCCTATAAAATATGCAGATAGAGGTGAGTATTTAAATGTATATCTAACAAGGTCTGTGTGAGAATGATTAAATATATGGGGTTTTTTATTCCAGTAAAATATTCCTATCCCTAAACTGATAAAGTAGTTTTTAAACTGTAACTCTCGAGACATTTTCTGTCTTCTGGTATGCTCTAGGCATACCAGGTTTATGTAATTCAGAATAAAAATTATAGATCCATTTGACAGAGAAATACAGACTTGTAATCCAAGGAAATGGAAGATGGCCTTAAAGTGCTAGTTCCTGAAAGGGGAACTGAAAACCAGGTAATTTATTTCCTTGGGAAGGACACTATTCTTGTGTTTCTGGAGATTAAAATATACCACCTGGAACATTCTTGAAGCAAGAAACCTCCTCTTCCTGCCCTCCTGCCCCTTATGCTCCCCTCCTTTAATAGCTGATACTGCTGCATGAGAGGAAGGTAAAACAGTGCCAGTAACTTTCACTTGTGGTCTCCTGATAATGTTTAAAAACAAGAGAATGGAAAGTTGGAGGAAGCTTTCTTCAGAACACTCCAAGTCTCAAAATACAACATCATTATCCAATGCAGCAGTATTCACATGTGTTTATAGAACTTCTTAAACATAAGAGAAAATTACTACTGAAAAATTTGGAGTTTATAGAAGTGCTCTTATAGCTGCTTGTAGTACTGTGGCTAAGGTTAACGCATTAAATCGGAAAAAGAGACACACCTCACACACAAACCAACCAGTGAGAGGACTTTCCATTCATAGCAGAATGAACTCATCCTCTAAGCAAAACCACGAGAATAAAAACACAAAATGCCTTAAGGAAGGCTGAATGACTGGCATGCACAGGCTGGAATAAACCCACTCACATTTCAACCTGACAAAGCTGCAAATATTCTCAAACAACTGGCTCAAGCGACTGCGTGCAAGCTCTCCGAATGAAGTGCTACTTACTTCAGAATCCTGTAAAAAATCCACTTGTCTGCCTTTACACAAGGGAGGAAAGAAAGAAGGTACAGATGCAGCAGAAGGGGTCAAAGTCTTCTCAAAATAGTTACTGACAATGCCTGAAGCTCTCTTTAGCCAGGTATTTCATAATTCTTGTTTTAGAGAAGTTTCTCACTTCAGCTAAGATTCCTTTCCAAAGGACCTAACACTCACCCACTAAGAAAACAGAAAAGTGACTTCACAAAAGTTACCAAATATCAACATGCAAGGCTGGCAAGTACATGTGCAGTCAAGATGATTCAGATAAGTCAGATAAATTTAGAACAGTGCTTTCCTAAAAGCATGCGTTCACCAAATGCAGTAAATATGCAGGAGCTACATCCAAGTGCTGATTCCAAACTTTAGAGCAAAAAATTTATTAGTGGAAATCTCCTTTTAAGAGTTCGCTGCCATCTGAAGTCCTCAACAATGTTATTCCTTGGTCTGCCTTTAGTATTTCCATCCATCACTAGATTTATCCACATAAAAAGCTATAGGCTCTCCAACCTTGGAGGACTAAGCCAAATGCAGTGTGGCAACTTCACATAGGACCAACCTTTTATGGTTGGAACAGTAGAGCTTTGATACAGCTAATCTACCATAAATAGCTCTTGAAACTCAGAAGGATCAAATCAGCTGTTGCAACAGTCCCAGCCTGTAGCTGCTTCAAATCCAATTATACTGTCAATGCTATCTTGCGACTTTCCTTTTTATTCCCCCCATCCAAAACTTTTTTAGTCCTGCTCCTGTGAGAAATTAAAATCTGCAAAGACAAATGCAGCAGAATAAAATGCATTTAATAAAAATTTGAAACAAATGCACAAGTATTCTTACAATTATCTTAAGGAACAGAAGTGTTATTCTGTTAAAAAACAGCTTAAGAATTTGATGCCCATTTAAAAAAAAAAAAAAATTACCAGCCCTGACTTGTAATGCAAACATACAATTTGAAATAAGCAAACAGTTCCAAGAACAGCAAGCTCAGCTTTAAAAGGTGGGTGAAACCAAGCAGATAAACTTCATGGAGCACTATCCATGTCCCAGATTAAGGCATAAGGCACCAAATTGCTTGCATATTTTTTCTGTAACTTAAATACACTTGAGAAGTACTAGAACTCGCTGTCATAAATCCTAGTATTACAATGTTTCCTTTCAGGTAGTTAGAACCATTTTCACAAAGAAGCTGAGAACTATAATTTAAGAATTCTTAAGGAACTGGGAGCTTCCAAAACATATGTTTACTAACCATACAAGTCAGTATAACTCTGAAAATTACCACTAGGACTACTAGATCACAGTAATTCCTGAGAAGCTAGTGCAGTGACACTGTTCTGGAAAAAAGATACAGGTTTGGATCCAGTGAAACACAGAGGAGCAGCATTATCTTTATGGTTCACCTCACAGTGCAACTAAACAGTGCACAATGCAAGTACATAAGTATATGCGAATAAAAGATATTTTTTTAACCATACATTATTAACGTCTCCCCAGTCTTTCCAAAACAGTGAGTTCAATTACTCCAGTGGAGTACAGGAACTCTGGTACTTCAAAGGGGAAGAAGTATTTTGTGGGCAAAGCCTGGATCCGTATCTCCCATCCTACTCCTCTCTGAGCTTGTGTTAAATTTTATCATCTCAGTTAAAGGGCCTGGGTTTTAAACTTATTTGCAAAGCATGTAATATACCTTGAACACAAAAAGAGTCACTGGTTTCAATCTTGCCTACACAGATAATGACAAAGCAACTTCAATTAAGTGTGGCTGTTTTAAATGAAGTGGTTTGCTATCTCCTCTAAATTGTGCGTGAAGAACCCAGCTGGGCCACCTTCTGGAAGTCTCAGAAGAAGTCAAAGAGCTGGAAGAAGGCACAGAGAGTTTTCCCTTTAGGCCCTAGCAAATGCCCAACTGAATCAATTCAGATGCATAGGAGACAGCGAGCTTTTCATTAGCATGGAGTAAACTGAGCATGTGACAAGTAGATAAAACAGACCAACAAGATCTGCCCGAATAAGTTTATCACTTTGAACACAGCTTGTAGAACTTGTCACATTATGCTTCTGCACTGTGGTGAAAAAAAGTAGCTGAACCAACTGCTGACAAAAGTTCAACAGAGCTCTTAAAAATGCAGCAGGCATGCTTGCAAGAGCAGCCGTGAGCATGCTGCCAGAGCACAACCACTGGTGCTTTATACCCTATCCATAACCATTTAAAATCCAAGGTCTTTTATTACGGTGGAATTTGAAGGATGTGAGTTATGACATGGAAACACACCCCCTCTCAAGGAGCAGGACTGGGATTGCTTGTTTCTTTTATAGAAACCATTCTACATTTATTCTTCCTATCACACAGAGAACTCTGTTAAAGATTTCATTCTCACACCTAATTTGAAAAAAAAAAATTCCTGTATGTGCTCTTTTCACATAGACTTCCTTGGCTATAAACACACAAAGCAGAACTGACTACGATGGAAATGCAGCAGTTTCTCCCTCTTCCTCCCCAATACAAAATTTCTGTAAACACAAGAGTAGAGGAAGCCACAGCCAATACATTAGATCACCACTAGCTCTTCACAGCAAGCGTAAGATCTAGCATGTATCTTCCAGAGACTATCAATTCTATTATCAAAAAGAGTGAGACATCATGCGCTTCTCAGGCCACAGGTTCTGTCCCAATGAAGACAGAAGTACAAATTAACAGACACACTTCTGATACCATGGTCTTGCATTGCAAGAAAGGATATGTGCTTCAATGAGTAACAGTCAAGAAATAACACCAGTGTAACACACAGTAAAGTGCACACAGCTTGAGAAGTCTGGCTTAAGCATGCATGCATTTAACAATTCAGCTTCCCAGTTACAGATATCTTCTTTTCAGCTGGAGAGGGGAGGGGAAGGAGAGACTTCCCAGAAAAAAAGACAAATTTAATAAAAAGTGACTTACCAGCATCCATTGTTAGAATCATGACCCCACTTCTGTGTCCCAGGAAGCAGGAAGCCTTACCCATCCAGTATATGCGAATGACTCAGAAGGACAGCATGGCTTTGTTTCAGCTTATATCTTCTAGCTCATTCACCCCTCCTCCCTCTCGTGGGATAAAAGTGTTGCCTGTGCATGGCCATCCCTATTGGCTCAGCTAGGGAACCACACTCATTTAGCATATTCAAGTTTCTGTGAGAGCCTAAATGACCCACAGAGGATTTTTTATTTCTCTTAAAAAAAAAACCAAAACACCAACTCATCCCCTCCCAAACCAACACAAACACTTTTTGTCTTTCCGGGAGAACAAATCGTTCATTCTTTCACTATCAGATGCATATTACAGTTGGTGTTATTGCCACAGGGCCAAACAATTCCCTACGCTCTGAATCGATGAGAAGGTGGCAAGTCAGGGAGGACAGTCCCTCACACTTCACTAATCCCCAGTTTGGCTGCACCGCCTGTCTGTGGGAATAAAGCCACATGTTTTGTGTCAAAGCCTATGCCCTCCAACCCAGCTTATCTTCAATGCAAACTGTATATACCCCCAAAACTGAGGACCTCTCGGTTTGCCAGGGAGGATTTGCTCTTCCATTTTATTTTTAAATAGGCAGAACAGTAGAAGATTGCTGTCTTACTGAAGACACACACCTGGACTCTACAGGTTGAACTCTGCAGTGAGTAAAAAGCAATTTTTTTTCTTAACCTGTAGGGTTCTCTAAATGTAATGACTTGTATAATCTAGGCTGACTGAAGAATTTAGAAAGCTGTTACTATCTATTTGTGAAGCACCACTCCAATGAGATAATACTGTGTTAAAAAAATTCACCACAATGTAAGGGAAAAACCTATCTGATCAAGAGGTATCACAACTCTTAACTTTGATCAAACCATAGGACACCCTAAAAAGTGCACTTGGAAAGACAGAAGGTGGAGGGGGAGAGGAGTTTGTTTCTTTCTGTACTCCAAAATCCTTAGGAACTTGCAGTCAGACCCTGAAAGGCGAGCTTCTGTATCTTGCAGCGTGAACTGCTGACAGACTTGATATCTGTACTTGGGGATTCAGCAAACACAGTGAATGAAACACTAGTGTTCCTTGTCTCCAATAAGAACTACCTTTTCTAAATAAAGCATGGACATATTAGGCTACTGTCTCACCATGTTAGTCACTGCTAGATAACCTAAGATTCATAACTCTGCGATACAACCACAAGTGTATTTTGGAAGTGTTGCTTGTGGTTGTTGAAATAAACAGAGTACTCCCTCTCCTCCCTCCCTCTGTTTTTAGAAAACGTATCAGTTGCAAGTCTCAAACACCAAGGTTTGTAGAGACACTAATGAAATTAGAATCCACAATTCAAAGAAACTAGCAAGAGAAGTACAACTGAGTCATCATTTCTCAGATTTCTTGACCTTCTCTTGTTTTGCATAGCTTCACATCAACACTCTTGAGTCATTACAGTTTGGGGGAAACAAAATATTCCTAAAGATGAAAATTTCTGACATTTTCAGTAGGACACTGCAAAAAAAGCTTTGGAAAGAGGCATGACTAATTTAGATCCTAGAAACAAACCTGAAATCTTTCACTGAATGGAAATTAGGAAGAGATGACCCAGGTGGACAGGTTGCTACTCAAAAGTCTTACTACAGAAAGAAGCACACTGTGTCAGAAAGGGTGTCAGACTGAATGGATTAGTGGTTTCGTCCAAAGTTTACCACTCTCAAATAGTACGGATTCCATTTTGTTGACCATAATAAATAGCTAAGGACATTTGGCAACAGCCCAGGTCATGTGCAGAAACGCATGTTAAACTTCTGGGAGTGACATGAGGCATAGCTTCCTTTCTTACCAATAGTTATTAATTTGAAGAGAGGTGCAGCAGCAAGGAAGATGCTTTTGCACTCTCCCTATCCCACCCTCTTTCACCTGGCAACATCTTTACTAAAAATTCCCAATGCTCTAAATAAACAAACAATACCCCCCCCATGACAACAAAAATCAAAGTTTTGAGTATGTCTTCAAGTAGTGCAATCCCAAAGCCTGAGAGGAACTATATGGAGAAAATAGCAAAAGACCAGTCCTTACCAGCAACATAGAAGGTGAAGAGCTGGTATGCTTTTAAGCATAACTGAAGACCTTGACTCTCTGCACAAGACACCGGGCTAATCCCAACACTGACACTTCCATCCTCAGGCAAACTGAGCATGAGCAATATTGCCAGAGAACATTAGGCACAACAGGTACTACACCAAACACACACATTTTAACAAAAGCATTATCATACATTGTGTAAGAGCAAACCACTTTCAATAGGATGACATTCCCTGTAAGCTTGGCTTTTGCAAGCAGTCTAGTGCTGTTCTGTAGCAGTAAAGCGCAAAAGTTCAAGCAAACTGTTCTCAAAGCAGCAAAAAAAAAAAAAAAAAAATCCCGAGTCAGCAAAAGATTGTGAGGTACTGCATGGCATTATTTTTTAAAACAGTGCAAGCATTAATAATTCAGCTTACAAAGTATTCACAAAAGTAGTTGAATTGAAACCATAGTAGGGGGGAACAGTCTCATTGACATCTGAGAAAATAAATAGGAAATAAATGTTTTTGCCTTTATCCTCAGAAGGGAGAGGATAAAGTTTCCAGCTAGGTTAGAGGGAACACAGCACAGGTGTTCAACATGTGACATTAACCTGAAGGATACTGCTGCACTGACAGGGGATTTATAAAAACTGGGCATCCCCAGTGTCTCAATTCTATCCTAGATGGCAGAAATGAAACAATTCACTGTTTTGCAAGCTACACCAGACAGCAAGAGTTGGCTGAAACTTCTGTAAATAAAAACAAACCAATATTAGAAGGAATACTGCATGTTTCTTCATATATAAGCAGGGCTGCTAAAGTGTCCAGCAAGACAGCACATGAACTTGCACATGAAGCCTTGGCCTTGCTGTCTTTTTTGGAAGTTACACAACAGAGGTAGTACACGATAAATGGTATGCTGCTAGCAGAGCCAACACACTGTAAATTAAAAAAAAAACACAACAGAATACCTGTTCATAAACTGTGTCTACTGGAATGATATGAAAAGAGAGTATAAGTGACTCATCTGATTGTGCCCTGCATATTTCCCAGCCTCTAAAGTCAATGGACAGTCTTACCCAGATGTAACTCCAGCAACAAAGTAGAAAGCTAGGTTATGACCTCCAGAGATCACCGATTTTCTTCCATCATTTTACGGTCTGATAATCTGGAGTCCATGTAATTGCTTACTGAATATATAAGCCAGTTATGGGTACAGTAAATACTACACAGTATTGCAAGATGCTGTGGAAAAACTTAAACACGTTCATCTGAAGGTTATATATCCAAATAGCCTGTGGTTTAGTTATCAGACCTTCTCAAGCTATGTCTTGTCTTATCTTAATCACATTCAATCTGTAAATTGTGTACTGTTAACAATCTCTGGTTGTTTAAATTGTCTACTATATAATCCCTATGGATTTTAGTTGTTGATTTTTTTTTTTTAAATACAGCCAAAATACCCATTCACATGGTCTAATAGTATCATCTTCTGAATGTTACAACCATTTTATGATGGTATATACTAAGAAGCAAGTTCAGCAAGAAATTCTCTGGAGGCTTGACTTACTTGAGTCTTTGCTGGAAGAAGTTATTTAAGTAATATTACCTTTAACAACCGAAATTCACAGGACGGTTCACATAATTTTCAGTACATGCTTTAGTCTTGCAAGAACAGGCTACATCTGCTCACCTTTATTAAATTATTCACTGCACAGAAAGTATACAGCTAATAACTGTGATGTGAATATGCTTGCTCTAAACATTTTTGGAGGAGACTTTATACAAATGCTTTAATTCAGAATCATCAAGATTCAATCCAATTTTTCCACGACCATGCTCCAAACCCAAATCTACAGGAATCAAGGTTAGGTTTTGTTTTTCTACTGCAAGCTCTTCCAACTTTTCAAGCTCTCGAGCACATGTAAGAATAAGCTCTGTCCCTAGTCCCCCACTTTTTCTTTTTTTTAATAAGATGTTAAAACCAGCAAAATAAACTTTTATTCAAACTTTCACTCTTTACACTGTGCTCCCCCAGCCTTCAGAAACTATGGGAAGTTGCAAGGAAAACAGTTCTCACATGATTTTGGAGCAACAACTGAGACAGTGCCTACCATACCTCTGAGAAAAAACATAGGCTACATGTGGCAAGAGAAATTGTAGGATGACAGCTCTTTCCAGGCATTATGGCCAGAATTAGACACCAGTTCTGTTTTAGGAAAGTTAAGAGATAGATCATCTATATATTACCAGCGAGATCTTCTTGATCATGTCCAGGAAATAACATCTCTCCACTCATCAAAATTACACAATTCTCCAAGAGCAAGATTAATCCCATGCACTACACAAGTTACAGGAGCTCTGCCTTTATGGGACTGACAGAACCTGCTACGCAAATTTATGCTCAAAAAAAGGTCCCTTTTGTTCTTGGTTTGTGTTTGTGTAGGGAAATGCTTTCCCATAGCCAAGAACTGGAACAAAAAAAACCCAACCCTGAATCAAATCTAAACTGCAAATATATCACCAAAAGTCTGCAACATGAAGAGTGGGCAACATGAAAAGTAGACTACAGATCTGTAATTAATTAAAATTTTACATTTGAAGGAATTGTCCGTAGCCTAGAATGGCTGAAGCTATTTTGTTTTACAACAAGAGGAAGAGGGAATGATAGAAAAACTGGAACAGGGGACCCATCTCAGCTGCCTGCTGCCTCTCAGTGCATACTGAGATAAAATTTTGGGAAATCTTACTGTCACTTTCATATTGAATAACATTTCTTCTTGAAGCAGCATTAACATCTCCTAGGTATTTAAATACCATCCAGCTCTTCTGAAGGTCCTAAAGGCTACTCTGGAATCTTAACTATTACACCACCGCATTTTATTAATGCTACATATATAGTAGGAGGCGCACACAGATTCTTCTTTAAATGTTTGATACAAACAACTCCAGATAAAAAAAAGAAGAAAAACAGCAACCCATAGTTCTTAGTTCACATATGCATCCATTTTTCAGCACAGGCTCACCTTAAATCCCAACCATCCAGGCCTGACCCTCTAGGTAGATCTGCATCACAATGTCCAAGTGGCTCACAATCCAAAAGGCAGTCCTCCTCCTACAAGAAATAAACACAAAAAAGTATGGGTAAGAACCACAAATACAGATGCCAGGGTATGAAAACAATTTCAGAACTACCAGGCAGTTGCACAAAGGGGATGACCTGATTGACTATAGGGAATGAAGCAGTTTAGAGTATATTGCTACCTTGCCCGTTCCTACAGACAAGATCATCACCACAAGCAACAGCACTTTTCAAAGTCCAGCTATTAATGCACTGTAGCTATATTAATAGGGAAAGAGAGGTCTTGCAAGTTTGCTAGGAACCCTGAGGAACTTGACTCTTCAGTTACTAGAGTCTGAGCCTTTAACATGAGGCACATTCTTGAACTACCAATTTCTCTAGAAATGCCGAGCTTTCACTTAACCATCTCACAGAAAGTAGACTGTGTTACACCTTTCGATAAGATCAAGCAGCCTGGAAGACAACAACAAAACAGCAGCATCTACCAAAAGACTATTACCCTCAAAATCTTTAATTTTAAACATCAGTGGATGTAACTGGAAGAGCCAGCTCTCTTCCTAGAACCACAGCAATCAGGAGAAAGACCTGAGACTTCTCCCAGTGGAGAGCACTTGACCTATCAAGCAAGTCCAGTTCTGCGGGCAACACCTGTCACGTGGCCTGATTTTTGATCCCCACATCTTGAACAACAACTGCTTTTATTTTCTTCTTTGGCAAATACAAAACACTTCTGGCTTTGCCTGTAACACTAATTGCTTTCCCAGAGGGTGATTTAGAATCATAAAATCATAGAACAGTGTGGGTTGGAAGGGACCTGATTAGTATGTGGCTCAGAGGCTAGTGCCATCAGTGGAATTTGGGGGTTTTTGATCATGAGGAGGTTTACATGGCACCGGGCTTGCTGGCGACAGATGGAGTCCAGCTGTCTCAAAGCAGAAAAAGGATTCTCGCTCATGAGATGGCGGGGCTCATAGAGAGGGCTTTAAACTAGGTTTGAAGGGGGAAGGGGATAAAACTAGGCTCACCAGAGAACGGGCCTGAGAGCGGTATGCCAATGCTGGGGGTGGAATCGATAGCCCAGCTCAAGTGCATCTATGCCAATGCACACAGCATGGGCAATAAACAGGAGGAGCTGGAAGCCATTGTGCAGCAGGATAGCTATGACTTAGTCGCCATCACAGAAACATGGTGGGATGACTCCCATGACTGCAGTGCTGCAATGGATGACTATAAGCTCTTCAGAAGGGATAGGCAGGGAAGGAGAGGTGGTGGGGTGGCTCTCTATGTTAGGGAGTGTTTTGATTGTACAGAGCCACACGATTGTGATGACAAGGTGGAGTGCTTATGGGTAAGGATGAGAGGGAAGGCCAACAAGGCAGATATCGTGCTGGGAGTCTGTTATAGACCACTCAACCGGGTTGAAGAGACAGATGAAACATTCTACAAGGGCCTGGCAGTAGTCTCACAATCATGTGCCCTTGTTCTCGTGGGGGACTTCAACTTTCCAGACGTCTGCTGGAAATACAACACGGCAGAGAGCAAGCAGTCTAGGAGGTTCCTGGAGTGTGGGGAAGATAACTTCCTGACACAGCTGGCAGGTGAGCCTACCAGGGCCCGAGCCCGGCTAGACCTACTGTTTACAAACAGGGAAGGACTGGTGGGAGGTGTGATGGTCAGAGGCCATCTCAGGCTTAGCGACCATGAAATGATAGAATTCTCAATTTTTGGTGAGGCAAGGAAGGTGGTCAGCAAAACCACCACTATCAAACTTTGGCCTTTTCAGGACACTGGTTGAGAGACTCCCTTGGGAGACAGTCCTGAAGGGCAAAGGGGTCCAGAAGGCTGGACATTCTTCAAGAAGGAAATCTTAATGGCTCAGGACCAGGCTATTCCCATGCGCCGCAAAATGAACCACCAAGGAAGATGACCGGCCTGGCTGAACAAGGAGCTTTTGCTAGGACTCAAGAAAAAAAGGAGAGTTTACCATCTTTGGAAGAAAGGGCAGGCAACTCAGGAAGAGTACAGGGATCTTGTTAGGTCATGTAGAGAGGAAATTAGAAAGGCAAAAGCTCAATCTGGCCACTATTTTAAGAGACAACAAAAAATGTTTTTACAAATATGTTAACAATAAAAAGAGAGCCAAGGAGAATATCTATCCTTTATTGGATACAGAGGGGAACATTGGCACCAGAGATGAGGAAAAGGCTGAGGTACTTAATGCCTTCTTTGCCTCAGTCTTTAATAGTGTGACCAGTTATCCTCAGGGTACTCTGCCCCCTGAGCTGGAAGGCAAGGACGGAGATAAGAATATACCCCCCATAATCCAGGAGGAAATAGTTAGTGACCTACTACACTGCCTGGACACTCACAAGTCTATGGGACCAGATGGGATCCATCCAAGAGTACTGAGGGAGCTGGCAGAGGAGCTTGCCAAGCCACTCTCCACCATTTATCAGCAATCCTGCTCAATGGGGGAGGTCCCAGATGACTGGAGGCTTGCCAATGTGATGCCCATTTACAAGAAGGTTCGGAGGGAGGATCCAGGGAACTACAGGCCTGTCAGCCTGACCTCAGTACCAGGGAAGATTATGGAGCAGTTCATTTTGAGTGCGCTCACATGGCATGTGCAGGACAACCAGGGGATCAGGCCCAGTCGGCATGGGTTCAGGAAAGGCAGGTCCTGCTTGACCAACCTGATCTCCTTCTATGACCAGCTGACCCACCTAGTGGATGAGGGAAAGGCTGTGGATGTTGTCTACCTGGACTTCAGTAAGGCCTTTGACATACTCCTTGAGAAGCTGGCAGTTCATGGCTTAGACAAGCGTACTCTTCGCTGGGTAAAAAAACTGTCTGGATGGACGACCCCAAAGAGTTGTGATGAACAGAGTTAAATCCAACTGGCAACCAGTCACAAGTGGTGTTCCCCAGGGCTCAGTACTGGGGCCAGTCCTGTTTAATATCTTTATTAATGATCTGGACAAGGGGATCAAGTGCACCCTCGGTAAGTTTGCAGATGACACCAAGCTGGGTGGGAGTCTTGATCTGCTGAAGGCTAGGAAGGCTCTACAGAGGCATCTGGACAGGCTGGATCAACGGGCGAGGCCAATTGTATGAGGTTCAACAAGGCCAAGTGCTGGATCCTGCACTTCAGTCACAAACACCCCATGTAGCGCTACAGGCTTGGGGAAGAGTGGCTGGAAAGCTGCCCGGCAGAAAAAGACCTGAGGGTGCTGGCTGATAGCCAGCTGAATATGAGCCGGCAGTGTGCCCAGGTGGCCAAGAAGGCCAACAGCATCCTGGCCTGTATCAGAAACAGTGTGGCCAGCAGGAGCAGGGAAGTGACTGTTCCCCTGTATCGGCACTGGTGAGGCCGCACCTCGAGTACTGTGTTCAGTTTTGGGCCCCTCACTACAGGAAAGACATTGAGGTGCTGGAGCGTGTCCAGAGAAGGGCAACCAAGTTGGTGAGGGGCCTGGAGCACAAGTCTTATGAGGAGCGGCTGAGGGAGCTGGGGCTGTTTAGTCTGCAGAAAAGGAGGCTGCGGGGAGACCTTATTGCTCTCTACAACAACGACCTGAAAGGAGGTTGTAGTGAGGTAGGTGCTGGTCTCTTCTGTCAGGTGGCTGGAGATAGGATGAGAGGAAATGGCCTCAAGTTGTGGCAGGGGAGGTTTAGGTTGGATATTAGGAAAAATTTATTTGCTGAAAGGGTTGTCAGGCATTGGAACAGGCTGCCCAGGGAAGTGGTTGAGTCACCATCCCTGGAGGTATTAAAAAAGTGCGTAGACAAGGCACTTCAGGACATGGTTTAGTGGGCATGGTTGACGGTTTGACTCGATGATCTTAAAGGTCTTTTCCAACCTAAATGGTTCTATGATTCTATGACCTTAAAGATCATCTAGTTCCAACCCCCCTGCCATAGGCAGGGACACCTTCGACTAGACCAGGTTGCTCAAAGCCCCATCCAACCTGGCCTTGAACACTTCCAGGGATGGGGCATCCACAACTTCTCTGGGCATTTAGCCCATATGGAGATTCATGTTGATGTGGTATCCAAGTAGGTTGTTTCAAACTAGCTGAATTATCCCAGCACCACAATGTCCTTATAGATGCCAATCTCCATAAAAACTCACAATAATAACTGCTCTGGGCTTGCTACTCTATTCTGTACCACCAATGCAGTTGTTTCTTTCCAAAGAGCAGTGAAGAGATCTCCAATGCAGACCTGAACTCCATGAAACAGTCTGTGCTGTTGAACAGATTATTGTCTCCCTCCTGTAATATACCTGGTAGCTAAAACATTTTTACTCTTGCGGGGTGAGGTTCAGCTCACCTGCATACATTTTTAGGTGCCATATATACTGCTTTCACTTTCACAGCTGCTTTATTAAACTTCCTTTTTTAATCTATAAAGAGGCACAAAATGAAGTCATGATATCCTACGTGACCAGAGCAACAACTGTTAAGAGCAGTCAGGTCACTGCTCTGCTTCCACTGCAGCTGCTGAACATGTCAGACACTAATAACAGCATCTAGAGAAGAGGTCAAAACAAACATAATTATTGAAAAGACAGAAAGACAGATAAGACAGGAATTTTGCTCGAAGTGGGAAAAATTCTGATTTTAGGAGACAAGTAAACCCCCAAACTCAGACTATCTTAGAGTCCATGGGAACAGATAAGGCAGTGATTCATTGTTCTCCCTAATGTTATGCAGCTGTTCACACATTTTAACTAAGCCAGTTTTTATGGTCTACCCACATTTACCTTTGTATTTCAGGCAAGAAGCTAGCCTAAAGTTCCCAGAATATGGTAAACCACATGCTAATATCTTCCCATTTCCAACTTCCATTCACCTCAAATGAGCATTCCTGCACTTTGGAAGGGTAAATGAGTGGGGACTCACTTCAGCCTTGTAAGAAAGTTGAAGAAAAGAGATAGTCAGCAAGGGGTAGTTGAAAGAAAGATAAACTAGTTTCTCCACCATCACATAATGCTCAGTTTCTGAATTCCTTCTTGCTACTTAACTGTAGGGCTGCCTGATTACTTCTACTGTTCCTACCTTCTTCCTCTTTATGTATTAACATTTTAAAAAGACAGAAAAAGAAGGATTTGAAATCCAGATATCGTTTTGGTCAACTACTTCACGGGTTTCCTGGGAGCTGTTGTGAGGTGGGAAGAGGTGACATTTATAATGCACAGCACACATTAAACCTGGTGCACACTGCCGCTATCCAGTAACATATTTTGTTATTTATTCTTTTATGGCAAATGCTACGGTTGTGTATTGGAACAAGAGAGAGAAGACTGTGGTGCTGTAGTTTTGAAGGCCTGCAGCTCTGAAGCCTGTCAAAGTCTATCCTTTTAAAGGAACCTTGAACATCAGGTGTGAGTTGAACTATCTTGACAGAGTTGGTTACTTTTTTATATTTGCCTATGTCACTATATTCTACACATCCTTGTTAGTGTCAGAAGTCTTACAAGAAGTGTTGGCAAGAACACACAATGAGACAAACATAAGGCCTAAGAAATACAGAGCACCTACCAGGGAACATTTGAGACTGAAATCAAAATGTGAGAGCTGGCAATTGAACTCTAAGCTTTTGAAGACTGACCTTGGCTGCGATTTTTTTGCACTCTCTCTCCAGTTCATCTGAGAAGTTTCTGGCAAGACACTTGAACTGTATATCTGATAACTCCTGCATTTCGAGAGTTTAGAACAAAAGCAGGAAAACACACTCCAAATATTAATTTTTGCCTTTTTGATGGAGTCTGCTTTATTACACAATAGATAGTTCCTGGAATCAGTCAGTAGTTGTCGTGGTTTAACCCCAGCCAGCAACTAAGCACCACGCAGCCGCTCACTCACTTCCCCCCCACCCAGTGGGATGAGGGAGAAAATCGGGAAAAGAAGCAAAACCCACGGGTTGAGATAAGAACAGTTTAATAGAACAGAAAAGAAGAAACGAATAATGATAATGGTAACACTAATAAAATGACAACAGCAATAATGAAAGGATTGGAATGTACAAATGATGCGCAGTGCAATTGCTCACCACCCGCCGACCGGCACCCAGCTAGTCCCCCGAGCGGCGATTCCCCGCCCCCACTCCCCAGTTCCTATACTAGATGGGACGTCCCATGGTATGGAATACCCCATTGGCCAGTTTGGGTCAGCTACCCTGGCTGTGTCCTGTGCCAACTTCTTGTGCCCCTCCAGCTTTCTCGCTGGCTGGGCATGAGAAGCTGAAAAATCCTTGACATTAGTCTAAACACTACTTAGCAACAACTGAAAACATCAGTGTTATCAACATTCTTCACATACTGAACTCAAAACATAGCACCGTACCAGCTACTAGGAAGACAGTTAACTCTATCCCAGCTGAAACTAGGACAGTAGTACATCATGAAGGAAAGACAGACTTCAAAATATCATTTGGATACTTGATATTATGAACTAGAAAGAGGAGCTAGTAGGTAATCGCTTCTGCTTAGCCACAAAGATCCATTTTTGATCCAGGAGAATAATCAAAGTTACAGCTCTTCTAGACAAAGATTCTTCTGGATGCAGATAGCATCAATATTTGGACTAATTTAACACCTGACCAGCTGAACCAGGAAAGACTGTCACTATGTGCACTGCAGACAGAAATATAGCTGCTCTGCAAGAATCTGCAGTGACCCATCAGGTTGTTCACTAGGCTGGCTACAGGACAGCTACAACAGCTTCTCTTCTTTAAGATAAGCCTTGTAGTTCTGGAGCTCTTATGTGCAGAACAGACTTTAAAGAGTTTCACTGAAACAAATTAAGGTTGCATCCCTCCAATGTCAAAAGGACAGGAAAAGGAAAGAAATTTTTAGGATGTTTTATTTGTTGCTTAATGACTTATATCACATCAGTTCTGCAAAACCATCATCTTCTCAGGCTCTTCAAACCCAACCCAATGAAGCCTGACACCACAAAACTTAGAGATGTTTTGCTAAGGCCCCATTCTCAAAGCCTAGGTACATCTTCATTTCTTACAGAGAATAAAAAAAATGCAGCCTGGAAAAACCTGGGAAAGAGGTAGAAGAGTGCAAAAACTTTCCTGTGAAGCCAGGAATCCTCACAGAGAGTTCAATTAAACCAGAGTCTAACACCTCCTTCACACTATCTCAACTGAGGTGTCATCCTTCTTAAAGCTCCAGAGGCACGTAACAAAATATACTGGGCAGCAGCCAAGTGCAAAGGAGATTTTCAGACTGCTGGTTATGCTTTCACAGTGTCCCCACTCCCTTCCAGCCCACCAAAAAGAAAGGCCACAAAGACTGTCATCGGTCCAGGTCTCTCCTGAACATTCAGAAAATCACTTAAGAACACCAAAATTCAGCTCTATGCCTGCACTTACCCTCTATATTGGTGCTAGCCTGTAAACTCTTAACATCTCATGTTCTTATTTTTCTTGTTTTCGAGGCACTTCATAAGAACCCTACACAAGAGTAACACGATACAGGCACTTTTCTGTGTAGGCAGTTCTCTTAGAAAACACATTCAAGAGCTCAAAACCACCCTGCTGTTATTTTTTTCTATTCCACCATCTTACTTAAATTGTCATTGTGATGTAATCTGCTCCAGTCAGCAGGAGTGTCCTTCAGTGCATTTCTCTCCCATTTGACCTCATATAACACTGTCATAGTTTGACCATCTGTTCCAGTGCCCCTAACCAATGATGTTTTCAGAAACAATCTGCTTTTGCACATTCCCGATGTTTAAAGAAATTACTTTTCTGGAGAACTGAAGAAGACCTGCTGAGGAGACAATCTCTACAAGTATCATGATAGAATCATGCCTGACTATGCTTCCCTCAACACGCAAAAGTGGAGCCATTCACCTGAAAGTTACCAGCTCAGTGCCCAAGAAGTTGACAACTACACTAAGAATAATGTGCAATTCTTTCACTATGCCCTTAGTAAGTACAGTGCACAAGTTAAGGATGACTCCTATAAATAGCATGGCATATAGAAATATATCTGAACCAAAAAGTCATGTTATTTCAATGCAAGATGAATGTTTGAGGTGCACGTTGGAACAATTGAGTGTGCATATTCATGCTTACCACATTAAAGTGCTGTTATTGATACTTGCCAAATACTCCTTAAGCAAGGAGAATTAAAAGCAGGAAGCTCAAAAAAGCCCTTTAGCCAAGAAAGTCATAAGACATGTTAATATGAAGTTTTTTCCACAGTAGTAGGCTACAGTTTGTCTTAGAATCTGGTTTCAAATTTGATGAAATAGGATTCTGCAAGAAACTCTATACCACCTCACAGAAGCTCCCATCATACACTGACCTCTAGTGTAATAAAGACTCAAGACATCAGAAGTCTCTTCAAAGCCTTAGAAAAATTATCAAATTATTTTCCCAGCACTCTGAAAGACATTTTCATGCAATAAACCAGACCGAAGTCAGAAGGGCCTCACAGGATTATTCTCAATTGTTTAACGAAACTGGAGCATGGTTAAAAGAAGCTACATAACTTAAATTGTTCTAAGGATGTGAAGCTACTGCTGTGTTTACATAAGGTAATTTACATCAAAGCTGCATTTAACTACTTTGAACACCAGCTTAACACCTAAACATTCTGGACATACAGAATTGTTTCCTAACTACAGTTTTACAAAACTCAATTAAAGAACTTTTCAAATAGAAACACTTGGTTTGGGCAAGTCCTGTACTGGACAGATCACAACTAGATCAGCCCAGATTCTGTATCAGACTTTTGGAGGGCATGTGAACAGAGCTGCTGACTCAGATGTACTTACTGTAGCCAGCATTCAAGACAACAAGTCTGCTGGAAATGCGATATAAAAATCTGCGTGGGTCCTCACTCACTAAAGACACAGGGCTCACACAGTCAGCTGCAGGTGTGGCCTCTTAGAGAGCCCAGGCAGACTGGGGTGGGAGAGTGGCTGGTTGGTTTTGACCAACAGCGTTTGAAAAGACACCAAAAGAAAAAAAAAAAAAACAACTAGTTAGTTTCAAAACTATCAACTTTATCAACTATCAACTTTATCAACTTAAAAGCCAAATAAAAATGTTCCCCCCCACAACTTTAATGATTAAAGAATCTGTATTTTGTTACAAGCTAACTATAGTTTTATGATAAAAACTATTTAATGAAAGCGTAGCAAATTCTAAGACAGCATTTCTGAACGGGACAATTAAAATGGATGCCCAAATCATTTAGGGCTTGTACACCACTTCTGTCCACTCCCTAAGCACCTGTCCTAAGCACCTGACTTTGGACAACAAATCCCAGAGATGTTCCCTTTACTTCAGACCATTTCTTATGCCTCTTTGAAAAGCAGGGCATCATTCAGAATCTGTTTCCAAGTGAAGTGACATTTTCAAAGTGCCCACATTTTCCAATGTCTGTACATGCTGCCTCCGAAATGCAGGCATATGTGGCTATGTTGGATGTCCTATGGCTATGTTGGATGTGGCTATGTAAAGGATGTCCTTTACATTTGCGCTCACAGATTCGTGTCTGTGAAGACAACCTAGAAAGTAAGGACTGAGTTTTTAAGACTGGTTTCTAGCTGTGAGTACCAGAACTCAATAAATTCTTATCTGTAATGATAATATCTGAAAGAATAGCTTTACATTACCACTACTTAACGATGTGTTCGAACCTAAATATCTAAAGTTTCAGACCACTTCTGAAATACATGCAAGTCATTATGAAGACAACTATTATTATATACCACACTTGCCTTCTGCACAGCAGTGAGCTTCTTGCCACCCCAACAATGAATTCCACCGCAACATAAGCTGTGACCTGTGTCCTGAAGTCTGCTTTTTGGAGGTACTGTATCCTGCAATCTAAACGTGGCAGCCTCTTGTCAGACCGAGGTGATAGCGCCAAGTATACAAGTCATAATGAAGTACAGCAGCCTTCATGCAATTTGGTAAGCAGTCTAGAAGAAATGCAATTCCTAGCTACTGGTCCAGAATGCTAAAGGTCAAATCTTACCCAGAAGAATTGCTTTTCTTTTCTACATCACAGTCATTTTATAGCCAAAAACTCTTACTCCAGTTATAGCATGGAGTCAAACAGTAGCACTCAGGATTTACAAGGATATCGGTCGCTAGGTAAGGTCATTTCAGGCAGAGTTATGAATAAGATTCATGTTTTAATATGAGAGATCCTGGTCAAAGCCACTCAGCCACACTTCATTTCCCATTCAAGTATGCCAACTCGGCCCACTACTTACCTCACATACAGCCCATACATCACTTAGACAAGGAACTGTATTGAGAAATCCCTTATGCTAAACTGTAATTTCTATTCAGAAGATAGTTTGCCACTGACTAGGAAAGCACGATACCACTCTCCCAGTCCAAAGGGGGCAACAGTTAATGCATAGACCACATCAGACATCTGAATAAGTGCGTGAGTGAGCTCTGACAGCTTGCACAGCAGATCCTTGCCATTGTATTTGACAGAATGTGTTCTTCCAACTATTTTTTCCCTAAATTCTTGTATTTAATTCAATGCATGTGGTGGCGGGAATGACTTTTAGAACAGTGATGTACATCAGTACACAGATGTTCCACATTTGTCATGTCGCATGAACCTTGTGGCTAACACCCAACCATTAAAAGTCTAAAAATCCTCCTACATAAAAATCCACATGATGCATTTGTTCCTAGAACATCAGACAATATATTAGATTGCTGGAGACAGATTTGTCCAATGTTATCTTTTTTTTTTTTTTTTAAACTGCAACAAACTTTCTTTGGTTTCAAGACAAAAGTAAAAAAAAAAAATACACAGAAATTAAGTCAAATGGTAGCTTGACAAAATTTGTCAGAGCTAGAAGAAAGCCTTTCAAACTGAATTAACTGTAGTGTATTGTGTAAAGAGAATGCATATATGTTACACATAATCATGTCCAGAATTTTTTGTTGATAGCCCTTTTTCTAAAGAAACTGTAAAAACACAGGAGTGAAGCAGATAGCTTCATAACCAGCACAGAGCTCTAAAGTCTTCACTCAAAGAAGTTTCCTAGTTTATTCATTCCCAAATTAATCAAAACAAAAAACAAGGCATAGAAATTGATGCCAGAATACATGACCTAAGCTCTGCCCTCTGACCCTTACATTCAGCACTGCCTTAATGATAAGGAACATAGCACAAATTGCTGTATCTGTTAAGAAATTTGTGTGTCCAGGATTAGTGAAATACTCCATTCTAAATTTTGTATTAGGCCATTGATAAAGCATCATGCTGCAGATTGCGTGAGTTATCAGGCAACTGCGCACTGACTGATTTTTTACTGAGTTGGCAATATAATACCATATAAGGATTTGTTTCAGACACTAATTCCTGAGCTATCTTTATTAAAAGGCAGTAGCCCTTAAACATAAATGTGCTGTAATCAACAGATCATTGTCCATCCAAAAATCACATTTCTAAGGGAAAGTTACCTGAAGTTAACTATGTATTCCTCCTAGAATGCACCCAGCTTACATGTGAATATCTACAGTTATGGCCAGCTCAGTATGTTTGGATTTTGGCATACACTAGAAAGCATCAATTAATTCATACATCAGTATTTCCAAGCAAACAATAAATTTAAGTAGAATAAATCTAAAGCCACTTCCTACCAGTTATTGCATGTGACAGACCTGCAGTCAGCACCCTATAACACGAGAGACATGGTTCCAATTACTTGCTGACAGAAGCTTGTGTGACCTTGAAGTCACTGGGGTTAGTCTCTGGCTCTACAGCAATCTCAGCCAACTGCTGGCTACCAGATTCCCACTACTCTCCCTGCCTGCGTGAGTCTATCCCTTCCCTGCTCCACAACATGTTTGACCCTGCACTGACTCATTTCAGACCAGCAACCATAAAACTAATTCAATTGCTTCCTTACACATTAAACACAGATGACTCAGTATGGGGTCAGAAAAGCAGAGGGGTACAAAGGGGGAAGCTGGTACATATGGGTGAGAACATGGTAGCTAGCCCCCACAATCCAGCTCCCAGTCCATCATTCAAAATGAAGAGAACTCTCCAATTTTACAGGGGTCTGGTGAGGAGGAGTAACTAATAGTTAAAAGGGCACTGAGATTCATGGTAGCTCACTGGGGCAATTTTTTAGATTATGTGCCTAAGGAAGGGAATTTTTTCTACAGAACACCTGTTTTGTACAAGTCTGTGGCTCCCATTACCCAAATTTCTAAGTTCTCTAGGGACTTTGCATCAGACACTGAAGTAAAATAAAGCTTACAGGGGGATCCATGCTGAGGCAGGAGACTCCAGGACAAACCTCTGTTTTGTGGGAAGTTCTAGTATAAGGAAGGTAATGGGGAACAGGCACCAAAGGGGCCTTCCCTTCAACAAGTCTGCATGCTCAACAAGATCACCATTTGCCGCTGTTTCTGGGATTCCTTCTGTATTTGGGTGTGGGGCATCACACAGCAGATTTATATGAACAAGTGCAAATTCCTGTATAGGAAGTATGCATGCTGCTTTATCTTGATCAGACAACACTTAGCCATAAAAAAGGAAAAGGCAATACATGGTCTTCAGGAGGTTCCCTAGATAAGATGTCCCCAAAAGCTGAATCTCATTTCTCCTCTCTCAAGAAAGGGAGGAGGCCCAATCCATTCTTCAAGCACCCCGAAGGGAAGCTACAGCTTCCTGTGATCTTCAGTGTGGTGGCTGTACCTCTGTTGCTGTTTGGGGCTGGCTACCTCAAAGGCCAGGAAAGACAATCCATTAGTAAGTCCACCAACTCCATGGCTGAACACGTCTTCTCAGCTATCTCTCTCCAACACCCGTGATCTGGGGAGCCTTTTTTTCTAGACTGCTGCAACTGTTGTTTTCTTCCTAGTTCTTCTGTTGGCACAGCTGTCTTAGGTGGCAGAATTAGATAGCATGTATGGGATCAGAACAGGTATGTGTTAATAGTACCAAAGCAGAACCAGAAACATCACAGCAAATGTTCACTTTATTAGCACAATTAGAATACAGCAGACAGAAAATATTTAGCAACATATACTATCTAGCAGAATAAGTAGCAAAAATCTTACTCAACATTTAAAGGCTATTTCATACAGAAGATTATAAAAGTGACCTGTTGGAAACACAGCTATATTGGTAAAGAAATTCAGCACATATCTAACGATAAGTTTCTTTCTCAGACATTCTTTCTACAACTGCCATGTATCTCCTCACACATACTTTAAACAATGAAGTAGTAGCCATTAACCCATCTGCAAAACCTTAAGTAGCCTCTGGAGCATTTAGTGTCCTTGTTTGTTTTACGAAATCACATCACAAACAATCTGGTCTTATTCATGAGCTAAGTTTTGGAAATTTTACTCAGTGGACTACATAATTATGGTAGAGATTATCTAGTCCTGTGGGATTTGCATAGTTCCTTGCTAACTGTCACTGCTATTAAAAAGTTTATGTTGCTTCTAGTTTATTTATGGACTTAGGTTCTCTCATTTTAAGGTAGCCATCTCAAATTATAGCTTAAGTCTAAGATTAGAGCAATTTTGTGGTGTACTTCATACAACAACTTCATGTAACAATAGCAGCCTTGTTAGTAATACAGCTGTGAATACTATATGTAGAATACAATAGTCTGAATTTAATGGAAGCAACATCATTACCACTCGATTTGCCAGTTTTGCATAAATCTGTTCAGAAGATATCTATGCTGCTTGGCAGGCAGTTGAATAAACACTGGGGGGAAAAAAGCAAGCATGATATGCAGCTCTTATTGTAGAGGAAAGTTACATATGTTTATTACAACACAAGAAGCACTTGTGGTAAGATTTTACATTTTCAAAGTGAAGTAGTCTGTCTATGCTGACAACTTCAGTTTTGAAAACGGAAGGAAGTACCATAAGCTAGAACACCAGTAACACTGGAAGAGCCATAGTTTGATTACTTTGCATGTCATTCAGCTGCTAGCGGCAAGAAGCTTCCAACAGAACAAGTGACAGAAGTACATCCTTGCCTCATGTAACTCCTGGGAAAGCTGGGCTGTGATTTTCGCAACGTGTTTACTGCGATCACCACCTGGAGGCCTTATCATTGCTGGCAAGCTCAGTCAGCACTCCTCTCCTCCCGCCTTTACGGCTGGGGAAGACATCTGAACAAGAGCAGAGCTCCCCGTTTCAGGCGCTCGAGAAACTGCAGCACAGAGACACCAGCTCATCCTGCCCTACACAGAGATGCACCCTTTTGCTTTTCCCCAACTCCATGCAAATTCATAACCTACATACTTAGGGCAGATGTTCAGTTTGCCAGTTAGCCAGCAGCAGGTAAGTGTACTTTCTGAAACACTGACAAAGGGCTACAACATAAAGGGCAACTGATTTCTTTTTTTAAATGAATTTTAGACTGCCACATTTCACTTTAAATGACTAAGATTGAGGTGGCTTTTTTTAGGCTGGTAACAAGCTTCTGAAAAGCTAGACACATCATAGAAAGGCAATTCCCTCTCAGCTAGGTAACCTGCTATGCTGGATGTAGAAGGGTAAGAACCTCAATGAATGCAAAAAATAACTATTTGCACCATCTTAGAATTTCGTCTAAATTCAAGGGAATTTCCCTACCTACAGGCTGAAAAAAAAGCAGGGAAAAAAAAACATCAACAGCACAATCCAAACAAACAGATTAAAACTGGGTTTACAGCAAAGAATCAACTATTGTTTTCAATCTCTTCCTTGCAGTTTAGAGAGTATGCTGTAAAACACCCACTTCATGTATCAGCCAACTGGCAGACCCAAGCATTCTGGATTTACGTTATCTGAGTGACTTCTAACCTGCACTTGCACAGCTCTGCTCAGCCAGACCTAGGTTATAAATCAGGACTGTACATATTTGCAACGTGCACTCTTCCTGAGACAGTTACCTCTGACATGTGCAAGTGTGCAAGTAACAGGGGTGGGAGTCTCTTCTGACAGTGTCCTGGGACAGAAACACGTATATAGTTAAAGCTTCAGTCGTGAGTTCAGAGGGCAAATCACATTGCTTGAGCTGTCTTAGGCACACTCACTCCTTAATCTTCAGCTTGAATTCCTTCTGCATCTTTTACTTATCAGTTAGATACACCAAAATAGAAGCCAAGTACTAGCTGCATAAACTAGTTCATCCCCTATATCCAATTTAAAAAAGTAACATACAGTGACTGCCACATGCTCTAGACAGTACGAGTGTGGGTATCCCACTGACAAATAGCCTAAATTCTACACAGGACCCTGGGTACAGGTTTCACTGACTGCACATTCAAGTAACTTCAGCAACTTTGACCAAGGTACACCTGGCAAACAGAAGGTTCCTTTTATATTTGTAAACCAGCTGCCATTGATTCAAGTCACAGTAGTCCATCTTGAACTCATATCCTAACATAGGCAAACACCGATGTCTAATGAGACTTGCAGTAAAGTGCGATGCTCAACTGTGTATCTGAGAAACAACATTTTTGACTTTCAAAATTTTCTCATAACACCCGTAGAAACAGAGCACACTTGTAATTAAATAAATGCCAATCTTAGCCAAAATAAAATATGATCTTAGATTTAAAGGTTTCATTATTTAATAAGCCCCTATACAACTAAAACGTGACATCAGAGGGGGTTCCATTACAGTGTCTCTCTTAGCTCCTTTCGCAGGGGCATCAATTATTTAGGACATCTTCTGAAAGGGCTGCAAAACCAAATTATAATGTTCTTAGACTTGTTAAGTAGCAACAGTTATGAAAGAGATATTTTATCAGCATGTAAACCAATGACTTCTGTGAACCTAAAAAGTACTATGGAACAGATTTCCACATATGCTCATTAGATTGTCTTCCAAGTTCTCAAAATGAATTTTTTGAAACATTCCTTCAGGCTCAGAGACATTTGCATGTTCTGATTTCATAAGAATAGCAGTTTTTTCCTTCAGAAGACACATTCGATTATGCTGCAGATTATACCACCTCTTCAAAAAAACCCATACATTCAAGACTTCATTACAGCAAGGTAAGTTTTATTTGATTTGCCCAGTTTCTCTCACTTCTCTGACTCATTTTGCTGCTGTGTTACCTCCTCATTGTAACTTAAGTCTACGGCATTCAAAGTATGTGAAGTTTCAGCATTAATACCAAGCACTAAGGTCTAGAGAATCATTCCCTCAAGCCAGAGCGTATTCCCTTTCTCCTGCTTTCATCAATTTTGATACTTGACTGTCTCCCTCAGCATGCCACTATAGGAGAAACACTGAAAATCAGATGCATCATTCATCTCTAAGAGGGTTTACAAACAAGAACTTGAGCACATTTTAGGTGAGCAACTGCTCACTTTGCATTTAACTTAATTAGTCCAAAGCCATTAGTAGCATAAGATATTCACTGCTTTAAAGATGCTGAACTTCCTATATGATGAGAAGTGGCAGTTATCAGAACTGTTTACCACGGGACCGCAGAGGAACAGACATGCTGCACCAAGCACAGAAAGTGGCAGGTAGCAAGGGAGCTGACAGCAGTGTCACTGCTGGAATTCCAGCTCATCACAAGCAACACTTGCGGTTTCAAACTTGCCAGCACTGACAAAATGGATAACAGACACAGGTGTCCATTTCTACACTTCAAGAATTTAAAAAAAAATGGAGGGGGGGCGGGGGGGAGAAATCTTTTAAAAGACAGTTCTACTTGTAAAAATTGTCCAATTTTGAACATCAAGGTTTTAGTTTTTCAAATTAGTCTGCAAGAGCTTTTTTTTTTTTTTTTCCTTTTTTTTGGACCCTCACCAGGCCTTTACCTATAGACAGAAAATCTGTTGAGACAGTATCATTCACTTAACTCATGCCCTCCTTCCAAACTCACACCACTGCCCCACTCTAGCAGAATTACTGAGTGGTGCACAAACCAAAAAATGGAATAAGATGCGCATGCTCTCTTTTGGCCTGAAGAGTAAGATACTGCAAATATGGCTAAAGGTGATTGGGTGGTGATCAGGCAAAGGTAGAAGTGCTAGAGTGGTTGGCAACTCAAAGTGCTTGGCCAGTCAAGGTGGAAGTGTTAAGTCCAGGAACATCCTATGCCAATAAAAAGTGGGAGAGGGAGGGAAGGACAAACTGTGTTTAAAGTCTTTGCTGAATAAAAGCCTTCTCGCTTGAATTGGGCAATTAGGGTTGATTTCAAAGTCTTCAGCAGTACAACAGACCAAGTTTCCATTAAATTGGTCTCCATGTGATCCATCACATATCACACACTATAAAATCTGGCAGGTAGCTCTGATCTTCAGTTACATTCAGCTATACTGTAAGATCTGCTTTGCACAGGAGTGTTAGCACATGCTCCTTTTACCTCTCTACAAAGGAGGAATCAAATTTGGGTTTGGCAGAGATAGTAATGATTGGGCCATTTCCTGCCCAAGCTACACTAGCAATCAGTGCAACTCTGCACTGAAATGACATCATTCAGTGGGTCAGCACAGCAATGGCAAAATTGTTTCGTGTATCTGGATAAAACCAGGAACAGCAGAGTAATCCCAAAAGTTTTAAATGAGAATTAAAGCTGTGCAGCTCTTGAGAGACCCATAATAGAAAAGTAGTCCCCTAAAAGTATATCTGCTTTCCAGCAGCTCTTTCCCTAAAGCTAGCAAGAGGTCACCTAATTCAGAATCCTGTTTTCCTCTTCTTTTTTCCAGAGTCATCTCTCCTGGTCAGGTTATTATGCATCATCCTAAAATGCACAAGCACATCATCCAACTCCACCAGAACACAAGATGTCTTGGCTGTTGGGATTATGTGGATCAACTGGACATGGCCTGAGTGTCTAGCAATGAACTCTTCATAGCAAGTTAGGGAGGAACACATCCAAAAAAAACCCAAACCCAAAACACCACCCCCCCAAACACCCAAGAACAGACTAATCACAGAAAAAGACCATAAAATCCAAAATAGAAACAGTTGACTATCCTACCAAAGATAACAGTCACAACTAATTACAGTCTCCAGAAAGGACAGATTCAGAAATGGAAGGAATATTAAACATTTAGTTCACTCAGACAAGGCAGAAGGACATGACTTATGCTGCATGGTCATAACCAATAGGTCATGCACTGGCCTATTCATATCATCTCTTAACAATGTATTCAAGACACATTCCCCGTGTTTAGATTCATCTCCTAGGCTTAAGCATCTTGTGACAGCATGACTGGAAACATCTCCCTTATTAATGAAATTAATTTCATCAAAAATAAATTCAATAAATGTAAGAATCCTAAAGTTTTAAAAAAGGTATTTTTCTAACAAAACAACGTAATTAGGGACATATTGGATTCATGTAGCCTACTGCACTTCTGTTCACCTATGTGAATTTTCAAAAATGCTCAATCTGTTAGTGACAACATTATGTTACACTGGAGAAGAGGAACTCTTACAGAGCTACAGTCATCTTCTGAGCTGCAACACCTGAAAGCATCTCAGCTTCCTCAACAACAACTGAGACAGCTCTCTTCACTGAGCAACTATAGAACAAGACTGAAGACATACTTACACATGAGAGTGAGAGCTGTAGTCGAAAACCCCTCCCCAAAGTTTTGGAAATGGATAGTGCCACAAAAGAAAGAAACAGAAGTGAGGCAAAGACAGTAAGACATGATGAAGCAAGACTCTCAAATGCCGAAGACAACTGGAACATAAGAGTGGTTCTTGTGAATCAGGTGCACGCACAAATGCACGCTTGTTCTAAGCAACAGCACTCAATACAGAACTTAAGAGGATTTAAAAAAAAAAAAACAAAAACAAACCAGCAATACTCAGGTTGCCATGAACAACCAAACAGTATCAGATCTTGTGCTTAAAGATCAGAGAAAGTTTGGTTTCTTCCCCTTCCTTTAATTTGAGCACACTATTTAAATGGAATTAATCAAATAGATGGTGCAATTAAATCTGGAGAAAATATAAAGTAGTATTTGTGAGCATAATCCAAACAGTCCCCACTAATTTCTAGCAGCACATTTCAGGATAAAGGTCCTCCATGTCACATCTATTAGGTTAAGTATGTTGGTGCTCTGAGACATCAGAAATAGCACTTGAACAACTAGAGTGCTGTAAGCAGTGCTCAGCTAACAAACCTTGCAGCTCAGCTGAGCAGTGATGGCACCTCTGTTAACAATTAACACTGGAACATCTCTGAACAACATGGACTTTGCTATGGAGATATTACCTTAACTTTGAGTCTAAATCCCAGATCTGAATTATGTAATATTTTGGACAATAAGATCACCAGACAATAATGTAAAAAAAATAATGAGAATCTTATCAGGACACTCCTCAAAATGAAACCTGTGACAGAGCTTTGTTTATACAAGTGAAGTTCAAGGCAGTCAAGCAGTTGCACTCTACTTATTGCCAGATGGCTCTGAAATTTATTTCATCCACCTGTAATGCAGAACACCCTCTCACATCTGGAGCTTAACACAACCATGAGTCTCCCCTTTGCACAGTGGATGTGCATCTACTGCCAGAATGAAGTGAGAAATCAGATAGTTTTATTTTGGTTAGGGTTTTTTTTTTCTTTAACTCAAATACTTCAGTTTATAACGAGCAACAGTTTTGTTAAGATGTAAAAGACGATACTGCCTTTTTATTTTAGTCAAAAATGTATATATGAATTCTCCTGGAAAATGTACTGATAGTACAGCACAGCCTTCTCTAAAACACTCGGGCAATTCAACACCTGCAGCCACCAGTAAAGCCAGCTCAGGTGTCCTTTGTAAACAAGCCTAGCAATAATCTGGAGATCTTGCTCTGGAAGATGATGTCTTAGGAGACAAGACAGCTGTACTGTGAGGTAGATGTGCAGAGTGAGTCACTGGAAGTCAACTTAGCAAGCTGCACCTGTGATGCCACAAAGTCAGCAGGCAGAAGCAATAGTTTTGTTAAACTCAGCGGGCAGTTCCTAGGAAGCCAGCACACTTGGAACTGACAATCCACCAAACTGTCCTGTTAAATCCAATTACTTTGTTTCAAGCCAATGTTTAGAAATGATTGGCTTTTACCCTATATTCAAGTGTTTTTGAGACATTCAAAAATCCTAGAGTTTATGCAGGTTGTCATAACTCTTTTGTTGTCAAATATGCATTGGTGGCACTATTGAGCAGTTACAGAAAAGGCTAGGAATCAGATCATTGCTGGGAATGTTTCCAACCAGACACTTGTATTCTGCTAACTCAAACAAGACACTTGTCTCCTTTGTGCCAAAGTAAATCCCCAATTGCAAAACTAGGTGAAAAAGCAGGCCCTCACTGATGATTACAAGCCAAAGCCATCAGGTTCAATAGCACTTATTATTCTCTCGTAAACTTCTAAGTACTCAGCCCGAGTTTAACAACGCTTCCCAAAGCTTCCTATATTGCTTATATTGACCTGAGTATAGTTATTTCAAATGTCCTTCCTCCCTAGCATTTCTTCCCCATTCTCTTTAGTTTTCTGCACCAGTACAGAAGAGACATGCTGTCGCCACAACTATTGTAACTCCAAAATATAGCAGCTCATGCTGTCTTTAAAAGATGCTAGATGCTCTCACAGCATCTTTACAATCTGATGAACAAGGAAAGGATCTGCAATTTTAGATTAATAAGTCATACACAGTTACAACCCAACAGAACCAAACAACACTATGCAACTGCAATAGTTTCTGGCCTTTCCCAGCTGTGATCTTCCCTGAAAAGTGTAAAAGTTTCCTTTAAACAACTTCTATAAAAATAGTGTGGAAAAGGAGCCACAAACAGAGAGAGAGAAAAAAAAATTCCAGTTCCAGCATTTTAAGCTTCAAATAAACACTACTTCAGTGTTCCATTCGAAAGCTTTTAATTTGTCAAATCACGGCTGAAAGGTGCGATGGGAAAACCCATGTTCATACGTAGATCTACATTAGATGAAGTGAATTGTGAAGAGCACATATTTTTTGTCCAGTCTGACTCTGCCCAACCTATCCCCACCAGCACAAAGACTAAGGCTCTAAAATCAGGAGCTGACCAAGGGGCCTTGCGCCACCAGCCCTCACTCCCTTCTCTGGCCCCACTCCCAGCTGGGCTGATCCCCACTGCCGCAGCTCCCACATGCACTGGAGGTCTGAGAACTTCCTTGGTTCACTAACACAGCAGAACACTGATGTGCTGACCCAGCAACCAAAACCTGAGATAAAGCAGCTTACAAAGTTGAAGGAGTGGACTAGAGCCACTCCAGAATAATCAGCACAGGCATACAGCTGGGAGCGGGAATGAAAGAGGGAAATGGGAGGAGTAGGGAGCTGTTAGACTCATAAAACTTCATCCCCCAAATGGTATTATTGCAAAGCCACACACACGAAGAGTTGGCTTGAAAACTGCAATACAGGTTTCAAAGCTCATTAAAATTGCCTCTAAAACAAAGTTTTCAGAGCAGGGTTTCAGTGGGAGAAGGGAAATAATGTCTCTAGATTACCCTGCCAAATCTGCCCCTTCTAGAAATGAGTTCTGAGGCACCACAGAGTAACCTCACTATCCTGCACAGGGAATATTCAATAATAGCGTAATAATATTGTAAATAGCATTTACAATAAAAGTGTGCAAACTGAACAGCTGTTGGGACATAAACCATGACTGAGAGGGCAGCCAACACTGAGGCTACCGCAAGGGAAAAGTCCCAAAGCCCAAGGAAGTCAGTACATAAGCCATGATTTCCAGAAGCAAGGGAGCAAGCCGAGGGTAGCGCACCAACAGGATGCTGCTAGGGCTGGATTCCAGAAGCCTTGGTGTGTGCAGCATGAGACAGTGTTAACACTGTTTGTCAGAAGCATGTATTTATTTTGCGCACACCCTTCCAGTACAGAAAGTTATGCCTGACCAGAAAGGAAAGTTAATTTGGCCTAGTTTAGCAAATTCTTAAAACTCTGCCAAAGCATTGTCCAGACAACACAAGACATAGCTACTGGCAAGTTCCTGCTCTCAGAAATCACAGACTTTCAAAGAGTAATTTAACCTCTCTGTAGCTTTATTTATTTGCAGTATTTTTAGGTTGTAGAAAGAGCAACAGCTACATAGGTAAAGTATAAAGGCAAGAATTGTTCAGGCTTGGGGAAATCAGACTCTAGACACATCATGACAGATGTCCTGCCTTAAATAGCAGCAGTAACGTTCCAGTACTTAAGAGCCCAGCTAACGCTCCAAAATAGTGGAACATATAAAACATTAATGAAGATGATGTGATAAGTCTGTTTCAAACAAGTAGCCTGCTCTGCAAAGAAAAGGGAAAAAAAAATATCAATTTTATCACTGCTAGCTTAGGTAATTTGCTACATCCCCACCCCTTGTTCTTTCTTCTTCCATTAAAAAGAAAAACAAGAACATGCTGTGTAATTTGAGTTATACTCTTGATAGTGTATTTGAAAGATACAAATTAAGGATGCAGTTCTGTTAACAAAGAGAGGTTTACCTTAGGTGTAGTCTGAAAAACTGATCATTTGAAATGCAGAATAGGGATTAAAAAAAAAAAAAAAAAAAAGTGAGATTGAGCAGACCAGCTCATAAATAAAGAGACCAGCATAAAGAAAAAGAGGGATGCTCAGTATAATCTGAGTGAAGTGATACAAGTTCTTTTTGAAGTCACCTGAACCTGAAGCTCCCAGCCTGTAGTACATGTATCACATACTAGTGGTACGCAAGTCACGTTGACACTGCACACAAGTGTTGGCCAAGTGTTGCCAAGGAGTGCACACAAGCGCACATATGTATATATGTGTGTGCACACTGAGTGGCACTGATCCAGGAACTACCCAACCACCACGGGCAATTTCAAGTACACCAGTTTCAGAAACCCTAACAAAGCAACTCATCAAACACATTGCTGTATTTAATACAGGGGTTGTGTTCAGTTGCTACAACTGTCATACCTAGAGACTTGAGGGGGTAAAAATAATTGAGGAATAAAGAGGGTCTCAGACTTGTAGGGATCTGACAAGTACCCAAGCCCTAGTAGCACGCACAGTGAATACAAGTGACTGGAAACATTTGAGCAAGTGATCTTCTGTTTATCAAAAGAGTAGCGTTTCTTACAGCAGCTCTCTAGAGGCCACAGCAAAAAAACCTAGAACATTCTGAACAACTTTAATACACAAAACTAATGACTGTTTTACAAGAGTTAGAAGTTTTCCACAATAAGAATTTGTGGTTTCCTGTGCAAGAAAGAATGCCAATTCATACCAACTTGTTCATGGAAAAAGAATTTTTTTAGGGCTTCCTTAAGAAACTAACCTCTGTAACACCAAGATTACTTGCTTTGTTTCAGCAGAGACTGGCATGATTATAAGTTCTCATGTCAGTTTTTGCATAAAAACATTTAATGAAATAGCATTTGTTTTATTGGAAGGATACTGTCTACTATTCCATCATGAAAGTACATTCGTATGTTAC
This sequence comes from Aquila chrysaetos chrysaetos, assembly GCF_900496995.4. Classification (NCBI taxonomy): domain Eukaryota; kingdom Metazoa; phylum Chordata; class Aves; order Accipitriformes; family Accipitridae; genus Aquila; species Aquila chrysaetos. Next base: position 62,180,701 of record NC_044006.1, on the reverse strand, counting down.
TCCAGGAATTTCACAAGTAATCATAATTCTCGAAGACAGTATTTAAGGTGTTCCCTCTCTTTATTGCATTTGGAAAGATCTTTCGGCTAGGCTGAAGTTCAGCACAAAACCACTCTCGTCCTTGGCTTCCTTACTTCACACACATATATGGGCCTTTTTGGGTTTTGCTTTTGATTTCAGCAGCTCATTGCTGGCAAATACCTCCTGGGAGCCCAGAAAGAACATGTCCAACCAAACACTGCTTTAAAGATTTCTTTTAAAAGGCTACTAGATCAAGACTCCAACAGTAGGTCAGATGAAACAAAATCACTGGTAACTTCTTTTTCGCAGCTCCCTACTGGAAGGCAGATTAGGTTCCCAAACCAGGGAATGGAAATTTGTATCTCACCTGGAATGTTTCATCTGCCATCTCCCTGCCCACACAAATCCCTTCAAGTTGTCTGTGGCTGTACTATCCCAGCAGGGTACGCTACACAGTGCATTTCAGACATGAAGTTTATTAGGCAAGTATTAGCTGAGCATTCCCCTTTTAAACCACAAGTTTTAAGAACCTGAAATGCATACCTAGCAGTAGTTAGTGATGCTATAGTTAGCTTTTATTAATGTAAGTCCTAGCAAGTTGTTTAGCTGGGTTCAGTGCCACTTAAATTCATTTTATTCAACGTAATTTAATTTCAAGCTAGAAGAATTAAACTTGCATTCCATACCAGGAATCCATATAAACAATTTATTTCCATACTCCAGGCTTTTGCTTGCAATAGGAAGCCAGAACGACTTTCTTGCCAACCCACAAAAACAATACAAAAATAGGCATTTGCATGCAAGTTGTAAAGCCAGGCATGCACCAAATATTATGGAGACAAGACAAACAAGTGTATTTAAGAAAAAACAAATCATTTTGTCTGTCAACTAGTGGCATTCTACAATATAACAGGAAGGAAGAGGACAGGCACTGGGGAGAGCATCCAGGAGAGGTTTGGTGCAATCCCACAGCCAGGGTGTTTATAAAGTTCTGGGGAGTCTTTACTCTCTGAGCTTTGCAAGGGTCAAGTTTTGTACAAACTCCTTTGAAGTAATATTTGTCACAGTATATGCTTTAAACCACAAATGACAGGATACTCAAACCGAAGTAATTTAAGCCTAAAGCCAACAGTGTGATCTAATCAAGAATACATAAGCTAAGCAGACTTGGGGAGTAAGATGGGAGAAGAAGAAATAGCTACCTTTTAGCAGTTAACACCTAAACACTGATTACAGATGAGAGCGCAGCCTCACACGCAGCACACAAACAAGGCAAAGCATCCAGAACACAAGTAACTATAACAGGCAACCCTAACAACAGCAGCCTAACTAAGCCAGATCCTTACTGATAGATACTACCTCAGTAAATATACTTTGTTTTCTTCTAATTTTGTTCATTACTGCAACTTTTGCTTAAGTAAGCTTCTTTCAAACCCTTGACTCTTTCCAGTGATAGAGACAATTGTGTGTAAGTAGGCTCTGGGATGCCATACACATGGCTGATCAGCTAGAGTTGTGAACTGCACAACCTGTGAGATAACAGGCACCCAAGCTCACGAGTGTGCAGGATAACCCACGGTAAGATCTGCAATGACCACCCTGGAGAGAAACAACTTAAGCTGCCGAAGTTACAGATGACGATTCTCATCACACATCAACCTGCACCTTGGGGAAGCAGCTTTACCTGCCGCTGCTCTATTTCTGTCTTTAACACATACTGTAATTTTTAGTTTCAGAGAGCAGTGGAAGAGTCAGTGAAGTGAGGCAGGCAAAGCAGCAGTTACCACTAGCTGTGCAAAGGAAATCATTAACAGCAGCAAAAAGAAACAAAGCTTGAAGGGAGTAATTCAAGTTACATTTTCAGAACAGCAATTTCCCTGCTGCTGGAAATGCTGCTCTCCTGTGCAATCCACAAGGTCTCCTCCTCCACTAAGCCTTACAGTTGTCAGCTTTCCTGGAGTTGGAAGGCATTACATAGACAGACATGTCTTTAAATTGGCTGAGAAGCCAATTTAAGTTTAGAGGAAACTTTAAAATAAATATTTTCCCCTGTAGGGGATGGAGAAAATTTAAGCCAAGTTAACAACATTGGCAGAACCTTTCATTTAAAAGAACGAAAAAAAAAAAAACCAAAACCTAACAAAAAGCTTTCTGCAGTGGTCTATTTTTATGCATTTCCAGAACTTCCACCAACTTAGTTAAGAACAGTTTTTTGAGGTGGGTGAGGGGGTAAGCCCTTCTTTTTCCCCCATTGCTTTTAAACATGTTTAGCAATTTACTGCCATTTAAAGTCTTATCACTTGACTTCCCACCACCTTCCATGAGAAATAAATATTTTTTTCTCCTAAAGCCTTTAATAATTGAACAGCTCTTATTAATCAGATACCGTCTTCCTCCTCTGATCAACTGAGCACAAACCAACACCTCCTTACTTTCATACTTCTCAAATTCCACTCCTCCCAAACTCCTTTATGTCCATTCCCTAGATTCACTCCAATGGGGTTTATGAATTAATCAGCAGCACTAAAAAAAAAAAAAAAAGAAAAAAAATTAAGACACACTCCCTAACCTTCTCTGTGACAGATGTTCCTCCTCCATTCCCCATCCATCTTTCCCTGCCCTCAGTATCACACTCAGTTGTCTTCCTCTATTTTTGAAGCATAGACATTCTGCTGTTCTGAATGAGAACCCCTGCTACCTGTTTCTGAAGAACCGTTCATACACGTAGCTATTAAATCCAGAATACACATTCCTTTCTACATTTTCTGTATTAACTACACATTTTAAGCTAATATCCATGACTTTGCTCAGCTAACGTAACTATGTGTCTAATATGATCATTTCAAACTATAAGCCTGTATTTCTGCTATGATTTCAGACAAATACTGATTTAGTACTCTGAAAGAGTAATTTTCCAGAAGACAAGAGCAAGCAACTAGCCAAAGACAGTGTTTCAACTCCTTTTAAGACACCAGCATTAGAATGGAAAAGTTCAAACTCTCAGCTACTTGGAGATATGAAAAACAGATCCTGAAATATGGTACCTTAAATCAAGAGACTTCTTTTTACGTTTTTGTTTTGTTTTTACAGAGCAAGGCTCTATTATTAAGCCAGTCATGCTCTTATTAGCATAATCTAGGTAGTATGGACGTTTAACATGAACAAGAAAACTACAACCAGCTAGGATAGAGTAGGCCTGGTGAAAGAAGAAAAAAAAGGTAGGAAAAAAGAAATATATCTACAGTCACCTGAACATTTCCTCTCTGAATAATAGGGTTTTCAGACCAGTTACAATGGGTAACTAGGAGCCTGGGGCAGAGGCAGCCTTTTCTGCTATCAACAGCAAGAATGCGCAAGTCATTCCCTTTCAGTCTCCTTCACCATGAAATGATTCACACAGCCAGGAAAGTTCAAATTTACATTATTCAACTACAAACTGCATTAAATATGTTTTCAAGAAAATGCCTAATTTATCCCCTTGTAAGGGAGCATGGAATACTAGTTAATGAAACCAGCTCAAGCCTCTGAAAACTTAGCTTTATCACTATCTTTAACAATCTCTTGCAGTAACAAAGTATATGCTCCTTCTCACCCAAAGTTTCAAACTGACATTGTAGAACAGGTTAAGTATTTAGAACAGTAACCTTAGTCATTAACAGAATTATCTTCCTTTTCCAAAGGTGCTTGAATTTACTGTGTTCAAAACTTTCACTGAAGTTCACCACACAAAGATAGTCTGCCTTTTAACTTCTCCAGGGAGATAGTTATGGATTCACTGCTGCAGAAAAGAGTTCAGCCACACAAAACGTTTTCTGGACATTTCCTATCGCTTTCATGGCAGGGGGAACAGGCTGGATGGGAAAAGCCAGAAGGCAGGGCTCAGCCTATGGTCCCTCACCAGGACTGAGCACTCACTACACATACGAGGCATTTCAGAGCCCCTGTTCTTTTCTCAACATCCTATCTGATCAGTGCTGCCACTGAAATAAAACTATTTCAAGAATCGGTAAATGAAAGGGTTGGCTGACAAGAGAGCAGAGGAAGCCTTGTTAAACTGAACATTGTTCAGAGAAGTAGGGAAACAAAAGAGCTGTTGACATGGGTTTAAGGGGCACCTTTTCATACCTCGGTTCTTTTGGATTAGTTACTACCACAGGCTGTGGATATACATATACATGTAAACACAATTGTATTTCATATTTGTGCCAAATCTAAGAAAATAAGATTTTTATACAATCTGCCCAACTAGTGGCAAAGAAAACTCCTGACAACTTTGATACAGTTAGAACAGTCCACTTTTGTTTTAAGTCCATTAGAAGCACGAGAGGGGCTCACAGCACCTAGCATTTAATAAAAGTCAATTTTATCTCCACTAATACTTAACACCAGAGAAACAAATGCAGCTACAGTTGCCTGTATTAAGCAGCTGGCAAGCTCAGAGATGGAAAAGTTGCGGAACAGCTGGGGAATGCGAGACCCTTTTGAACAGGCTGCTATGTGATCCAAAATAATGGTACGTGTTTACACACAACACAATGGCAGCAACAGCCAAATGCAGGTCTGGCGAATGCACTACAGCTGCTCCTTCCCTCAGACAAGGCACACCGAGTAGATACAAAAGAGTTCATATTCGCAAAAATATGGCTTTCATCTTAAAAGGCAGCAGTTTGATTTCCAAAATAGACAGCTGGCCCTCCAACTGGACTAAACCGTTCAAGATTCTGTATTAGAAGTTACCCTTTAAAACAAGTCTGGATCAGGGTCATAGAGCTTTCCAAACTGCTGCTTACTTTACCACCAACAGTTTCCAATAATGTGTTGTTCAGACCAACATGCTGCCACCTAACATATTAAAAAAACTTCTCTCGTGACAGTATTTTCCACCTAGCATCAGGAAGACAATCATATGCAAACTCTTAATATAGACACTGACTACACAGAAGTTAGCTATCCACTTTAGAGGAAGATGTTCAGTATGCTAGAAAGTAGGGTTTGAATAAACAAGGGTTATTTTACAGCTTTTTTACACTAGTGTTGCACATGGGTGTAAAAGTAAGTTGGCACCTGAAGACAATACATCCCGCTGCTTATATCTAGACAGAGGGATAGTCCTTATTTGCTGCTGCTTATGCAATGATCGATAGCATGTTGCAAGGAGCAGTCGCTGTTTCACAATTGCCATCTGAAGACAACACAATTTTGTACATGACCTTGCACAAAAATTGCATCACCTTACTTCAAGTGATCTTCCCAGTTTCCAAGTCTCAGAAGCACAGTATCAGTGGTACCATCTGTCTTGCTCAAGACAAACTGTGATCAAATAGTGCTAACAAACCGGCTACTACTTTATACTGTAACCATACCACCCCTAATTATGCTAGGCACCAAAACAGAGTTAGTAATGGAATGTTTCAACCCACTGCATCTTGATCAAAAATATATCAAACTCAAAACTCAATGAGTATTTGAGTACTCTTTTGAGTATAACTCAAAAGAAACATTCTTTGACTGATAGAAGGAAAGGGCATTGAAAGATTTCCTCCCTCTGCACATAGCCATTAATGTTACAACCCCAGTTAAGAGCTATTCAGAATATGATAGTTAAAACTGGACAAAGACAGCTGTCATAGCAACAATAACAGATGCAGGCACAATTTTTAACCTCCTTCGCTTTTACAAAGAAAAATGCCACTAATAGCCATCACAGAAAGGAGTATTTTGAAATATGGGTTGTAAGATTCTGTCTTGTAATTAATGGGACTCTGTCAATGGTAAGCACATCTCTCAGCCCACCTAAGCAACAAAATGCCACATCTGTACACTTCAATTTCAGACTTCTGATAAAGACTTTCTAGTGAAATCCATTTGTGAATTAAGCCATATTTCTAAGAAACTCCCCAAATAAATGGAATATACATACTGAATAAAGAAGGACAATAAGTAGAGCCTTGAATCACACTTCCAGGAAAGATGCTTCTGGTACCAAAATACTATTATGCTAAGTGCCCTTCCTGCAGGCAAAGCAGTAACAGGCATGCTACCTTCAAATCCTACCATCTGTAAAGGTAAGAGCACAGATTTGCTCTTCCAGCTGCACTGATGCTGCACTAGCTAGGAGCAGCTGCAACTGCTGCCATGTTGTAGCTGAGGGAGCAATGGCCTGTTGTATCCCCAAGAGACCTCAATATGAGCTCTAGAGCCCCACCTACATCAGGAGCTTTTTCTCCAGAGTTTTGAACCAGTTCTGCTACCCAGATTTATCCAGCTTTGAGCACATCCCACTACTCTAGTGTCTCTAAAGTCTTGTTCTCAAAATAAATAAAGTAAGAATGGAAGCTTGAAACAAGTGCAGGATGTTGGAATGAGTTAGGACATCAGCAAAGCTTAGCACAGTTCAGCAAACAGGTGATTTTTAACAGTTACAGGTAATGCACTGACAGTCAACCTACATAAGCAAGTGAGATGTGAATGATCTGGACCATCCATAAGCTGCATTAAACCTCTCCCAAATTACTCCCCATACTTAACCATAATGGATTACTCTTTCAACCAAGATCACAACAATAAATTAAACAAAACCCAAAAACAAATAAAAAAACCCACAAAAAACCCAAGGAACTCTAGTTCCTCATCAATTAGTCCCCACTAAACTAATTACTGCTTTAAAGGAGAAGGTATTTATCTCAAATTCCAATGCTGTACTTACCAGGTACAGACAAAATAAGTGTACTTGGAAATAATTCTGTGGTTCCACTCACCTTCTTTGGAGTCAAATCATATATTGTAGTTTATTTTCGATTAGAAGACCTATCAGGGTATTTGTGTGCATGAATGGGAGGGTGAGTTTCCATCTTCCTGAGAAGTTCTTTTTAACAAGCATTTTACATGTGGATATCAAATCAGTTCTTTCACAAAACAATTCCTGCTGTTATTTGCCACAGACGAACTAAGAAAACAATTCTTTTAATAGCTTGTTCCTGATTTTACTATAACTGCACACAGATAAGGTTTTTAAAAAAAACTGTCAGGAGGTACATCTACACCAAAGTTTACGTGCCATAACAAAGATTCCCCTACCATGTAGATCTCCTGACAGCCATGTCCCAACAGGCTCCAAATCGTTTATACATATACGAAGTATTGTTCAAAGCAGACTTGCTTTAAGCAAGATTAAATACCTGCTCAGTTTGAACTGTCCCAGCGCCAGGATAAACTACACCAAACTAGTTCAGACAGTTATCCCGCTGGGCACCAATGGCCTTTGAAACTCCCAGTACCCCAGAATCTGCTGCTTCTGGGAATTATGCCAGAAGCTGTGGGGATAGCTCTCCACAGAGGACATTACAAATTAAATATTTTAGAAGTGTGCTTGTGTTTACATGGAGCAAGGCTGCAACAGTTCAGCATATGAGTCAGCATGGTTTGCATCCACACAGAACTGAGCAGTGCAGTTGGGAACTATAAATCTTCTAGGGAAACAAAGAGCGTGAAATGATTCCCCCAGGGGAATACAGTCAGGCTGCACCTAGCAGGAGCTAACACTCACCTGAAGACAGGAATTTTGTTCAGAACTTTACTACTGAAAAGCCCATGATTTTCCTGTGGTGATTTCAGAAGTTTCTACACAGGACAGACACTGTCTTGTATCAGAGAGGTTAATAATGATACCATGGCCAGATAAACTTACAGACACACACATCCACACCAGGATACAGCTCATTAAGTCTTATAATTAACACAACTCCTTTAAAGTGAAAGCTGAAGTATATTTCCTATCAGGATAGCAAAGAATAATTTTGAATGTATTTCACTTATTACAATAACATCCAACAAAGTCTTCGGACAGTAAGCAAAGCAGAACTGAAAAAGAGCAAAGAACTCTAGGGCATCTCACCGTGCTGTTACCTACGGCCAGATGCATTTAAGGACCAGGCCAATACCCTTTTATTGAGGCCTCAAGAAGCACAGGAAAACAGGATGACATATCAGGTCTCTGAACATCCCACCAGGGAAGAATTTCTTGTGTCAGGAACAGCGGTCAGGCCTGTGTTTCAAGATCTGAGCACGTTACCACTATTTCTTCCTCTTGTCTCCACAACAGGCACCTCTGTCTCGTGGAGGCTTGACACAGACTATCAAGAAACCAGGACTGTTTCTCTGAAAACACAGGCTAGTCCTCTACCACTGTTGGTTACAGAGGGCAGCACACAGAGCCAGAGGACAACACATCCTCACCTTGAACTGCACTTTCTGGTCAGAGGTAATGACACCTCGATGTAGTAACACTGCACACAGTTCTGTTGTCATAAACCTCATCAGCCATGTGAATCAGTCAAGAGAGGTTTCCATTTTCAGGTGGCTTTTGTTCTCATTTTGAACACAAGAGATTAAGATAATTACAGGCTGAGAACATTTTTTGGTATGATATAGTTTGGTTTACTCTTAAAGAAACACACTTGCCATGATAAAAATAACCAGACTAGTTCAGAACATTTTCCATAAGCTATCAGAGGAACTGTTCGCACACCCAGAAGAGCTACATATCTACCAGGATAAGAGTACTGTCCTTCAGCACATGAGATGCTATCTGAGCTATGATCAGTCTATGATGACACTAACAGCTGTCGAAGACCGAGAACAATATCAAAACTAAATGAATAATTTTCACTTCCTATTTGCTTCCCAGGCCTCATGCTGCTGCCCCCTGCCAAGTAATAAACTCGAGTACACTCAGTCTGTGCAACAGCACTTAAGTCTCTCTTAAGAGAGTCATAATCCACGATCACGTGCAGACTTTAAGAAGCACTATTAGCAAAACGGATCCAAAGATGTTGTTAAGTAGTCAGCTCTGCAGCACTGGGTGTCCATGCTCTATGTAAAACCCTACAAGCACTGCACTCATAACTAACAGCATACCCTACTCATTTTTTTTTCCTATTAATCACAACACATCATTGTTTCCCCCCTTTCCAAACATAGTTTTCTGGAGTTTGGACAAGAAGTCGAGGCAAGCTGCAATACGACTGCTGACCCATTTAAGCCAGGGAAGGTAAGTACTCAACCCCTCCGACACAGCTATTGGGCTCTGGGCCAAAGAGGTTCCACGCATCAGGAAACAAGTAACCTGTTGATTTTGTCAGCCTTTCCCAGTATCCCCCTGTGCTGTAACCAACCAGCATCATAAAGTCCCTCTTTCTTTACACCACACGTGCACGCTGCCGCTGCTGCTGCCGCCGCCCATGCCTTTTTTCCCAGCTGAAAAAAAAAAAAAAAAAAAAAAAAAGAGAGACAAAACCCCTTCAAAAATTTCCGGGTCCCGCTGCAAAGCGGCCCTTGCGCCGAGCGCGGCAACGGGACAGCACCCTCTGCCGCGCCTCCAGCTCACTGCTCCCGCCAGCTCCGAGGATGTCCCCGCGGGGCAGCACCCCGCCGCCGCACCCGGGCGCTCCCCGCAGCCCGCCCGCCTCCCCCGGCACGGAGGACGAAGGGCCGCGGCGCCGGCGGGCGCTCGCTGCCGCTCGGCCGCCGCGCTGCGCCCGACAGCAGGTGCTCCCGCAGCCCGTGCGGGAACCCGCGGCGGGGACGGCAGGCTGGGCGCCAGCCCGGCATCCTCCACATGTTGCTGCGCTGAGGAGAAAGCCCGAAGCCGGGGTGACAGCTGGGCCCCGGGCGGGAGGGGAGGAGGGAGGAAGCGGGGAAGTTTCGTGCAGCACCTTCGCGACGGAAACCCGCTGCGGGACGAGCGAGGATCCCGCGGCGCCTCGTCAAAGGCGGCGGCCGTGCCCCGGGGGCAGCGCCCGCCCCGGCCCCACGCGGGTTTCCCTCCCGCGGGGAAGAAGCGGCGAGCGCGGCCGCCGCCGCCGCCACTCACCTCACAGCCGTGGCGGCTCGGGGGGCAGCCACAGCCTCCGGCGGCGGCGGCCTCCGTCCTGTCCGTCCGTCCGTCCGTCCGTTCGTCCCTCCGGCCGGCCGGCGGGGCGGAGTGGGGCGGGGGAAGCGGCGCGGCCCCCCGCCGCAGGGGGCCGCCTCCTCGGCGGAGCGGGGCGGGGCGGGGCAGCGCCCCTCGCCTCACCTCAGCGCCCTGGCGGGGAGCGGACGTGCCCGACCCCGGCCGGGCGCGCGGGGAGCAACGGCCGGCGCGGCGCTACACGGCCCCACGCGGGGCGGGGCGGGGTGGGGTGGGACGGGACGCGCCCCTCGCGCCGGCCTCGGCCCCGGCCCTGGCCCCGGCCCCGCCCCCGGCCCCGCCCCGCGCCCCCCGCCCGGCTCGTCCGGCTTCCGCGCGCCTCCTGGAGGCGCTGCTCCACTCCTTAAAGGGGCCGCGCCCGGCGTGGCGGGGGGCGAGGCGTGGCGGCGGGGCGCGGAGCCGGGCCACCGCGGGTGACCCGCGCTGGCGGCGAGACGAGCGGCACGTTTCGTCCGGGCGGAGCCGCCTGCCGAGAGCCCCGGGCAAAGGTAGCGGCCACCGGCGCCGGGGTGAAGCCCTTGAGGGGAGGCTGAGGTAACGCGGCGGCACCAGCTCGTCCTCGTCCCGCCGGGCCGCGAGTGGCGGGCCGGGGCTCAGCGGAGGCCTGAGGGGAGGAGTGTCGGGCCCTGCCTCGGACGCCGTCCACGCCGGCCTCGGGGCGCCTCTGCCCGAGCGAGCACCGCGGGGAGCACCGCCGGTGAAGGCCGCGATGTGGCGGGTACCGAGGTGCAGCGTCCCGGCACGTCGGTACCTCGGAGGTCACCTCAGCGGCAGGTCGGCTTCAGGCTCCCGGCCCTGCTGGCCGGGGAGCGTGAGGAGGCGGCGTGCCACGGGCTCGGGAGCCCTCGCTGACGCGGGTCTGAGGGTACCCGGGACCCGAAGCCAGGCCTTCCACCTCATCGAGCCGTGCTGGCCTCTACGGCCAACGTGTGAAGTGTGGTGGGAGTTTTTTGGGTGCCTTTCACCGTGCCTGGCCAAGAGGATATTTAATTATTTATTTAAACGGGACCAGGCCCAACGAGAGAGCTCTAGTACAGCAAAGGAGCTAGGCAGGGCTCAACAGCATGACTCACGCGTTAGTACGAGTATGGATGGCTCCTGCATGAGCAGCGTCTCTGGACAGTGTTTGTCTGTAGCGTACATTCAGAGACGTAGGACTTTGTTCTCTTTATTAACTCGCGCAACCTTTCCAGGCCATCTCAACCGAATTGCAGAGTTTGCTCCTGCTGGGCTGGAGCAGATCCTGGGAAGACCTTGTGGAGAAGGCTGTCTAGAGGAACAATTCAATGAATGTCCCGCTTTCTCCCTACTGCTGGGACCACGTGGGGTAGAAGCTGGGGGAAGCAGAAAGTCATCACCGCTTTTTATTTAAAGGGAGAAACTTTTTTTTTTTTTCTCAGATGCGCTTGTTTAAAATTGAGGCAATGTTACGAAGATTGAGGAAATACGATTATGATGTTGTAGACCTCACCTCAGTGGTGCAGCAAAAGTACTTGTCCACACAGCAAAAGGGAAACAAAGCATTCAAATTTTTTTACATTAAACAGCCCAGAAGGTAGAATCATCCTTCCTTTTATCTTCCTCTCACTCTAATTTTTTACTTTAGACAAATGTTTTTCTAAGTGAATTACGTGGAGAATTCAAGCCCTGCTTCACTTGATCAGATCTTGCAAAGCAACCTGAAACATGACCACAGCACATACCACACAGAGAATCGCGAAAGGGGGAATCATTTGAAGAATATATTAAACCTGAGAACTTAGGTAGAGAACACATGGAACTGAACAGAATACATAGAATCATTTAAGTTGGAAAAGACCTTTAAGATCATTGAGTCCAACTGCAAACCTAACACTGCCAAGTCCACCAAAAGAAGTGATGGGATGACCAAACATCCTTCTCCAGGTGCTCTCTACACCGCAGCTGGAGGTGCTTCTGTTCCATTCAGTTGCATGTGCAAGAGTAGAGCTATCTTCTCCATATCTGCGTGAAGCCTGTGCAGAGAAACAGGAGAAAATCTTAAGGTGTGGAAACATACTAAGATGAGGCAAACCTAAAAACTTTCAAATCAACACCCAGCAAGTATTTCACAAGGCACACTACAAAGTATCTTTGCAGCACTACAGCAGCTTTGTGCTCTAGATGAATATTGAGGGCTTAGCTTGAAATGTTGCTGGGTTTTATAGCTTTGTGGTAGGCAGAAGTTTCTTAATTGCAGGATAATGATGTGGTGTGGGCACATGCCTTTTGCCTAGTGGTTATGAATTACTTTGTGCAGATACATGAAACCCACATCAAAGAAGCATAGACGTGTCCTTCCAGGCTGATTGAGGGAGAGAAGGAGGAAAGCTAGCACGGAAAGGAGGTCAAAGACAAACCAAGGTTTAACCAAGGCACGGTTAAAAATCTTGGATTAAAAAAGTGACCTTGAAAATATGGTTTATCCTGCTGCCTTTCAACATAATTTGTCCTGTTGTCCAACAACCCTATTTGAAACTATCAAAGGCCTTCCCTTTCCTTAAGGAAAAAAAGAGGCAGCACTTTCTCAGTAGGATTGTCAAGGTTTAGAGATGGAATTCTGATCCTGCAAAAAATGGCCTGTAACACAGGCCTGAGAGAATTGTCTGAGTGGAGGGGAGAAAAAAGTAATTGAAATGTTAAATTTGCTTTTGTTGTGATTGATATGATGCTGTCCTTATTTGTTTTCAGATATCAGAACGGTTTCTTGATGGAACTTTTACAACTGAAAACCTGCAACTCATTTAACAAGAGCTCTGTTTTCACCCTCGTTCAGAACTGATTTTTCTGTCTGGATTGACTTTAGGCACAGTCCCTGCCATCTTCTGCCAGAGATTTTTCTCCTGCAAACTTAATCCATGATCCAGTTACATGACTATTTCAAATTTACATTAAAATGGAGTAAAAGATTGATTTGAATTCCAAGGGAAGAAAGGGAGGCACAATGATGTTGTTGAATCTTTTGTTCCCAGAAGAACCAGCAAAGAATTAAGATTATTAAAGAAGTATAATTTGGTCAGACCAACCATCTTAATCCATGTCAGTTAAAAAGATGATTTTCCCCACTTTTTTAATGTGTTAGACACAAGCATGTTTGATTTATGATGGGAGTCAAAACCATCTGTACTTTGGGGCACAAGCAAATGCTTATTTAAACAATGGGGCTCCCTGGGGGGGATATAGGAAAGAAGTGACATTCTTTTGCAAAGAATTCAGTGTTTTTCACTCCATGAAATATCTTGCTTTGTTTTGAAAAGTACTTTGCAGAAGACACAATGACTTAACCTACTATAAAGGAGTCCAGCAACTTTCACCTTTATGTGACTGGTATGAATATGAACCAGGTTAGGACCGATGAAATACTGTTACTGTTTGCTTGCCTTAGAGTGACCCGTGTGAAAAGAATTGGTCATCTCAGTCTCATTGGCAGCATACAAGTATTCACGTCTTAAAAACATTTGGAACTAGTTGGCAGTACGAGGCCTTGTCTGCACTCAGGATTAGCTCTGATTTCAGGAATTATTTTAGCTTCTGGTACAAACCCACTGAAGTTGTGCAAATTGTGACCAATGCTGCCATCTGCACCATTCGATGGCTGACGTGGGGACTAGTTCTAACTGCAGATGAGGCTGAAGGAAAGGAACCAGTTTCTGAATAGTTACATATCCTGAATCAGCTCTTGTGATGTGCTTTAGTAGTTTATTTGAGGTTTTTCAGGAAAAAAGTGTTGAGGGCATCAGAAGATAAACATCTGTAGCAGCATTTTAAGTTCAAGCCTGCACTGGGTGGAGATTCCCTTCTGTAACCAGATGCTGTGCTGTATATGCATTGATATGATTAGAAACAGGCTTGAGAGTAACATTTAAATTTACTAGTAAACTTCTCAGACTTCAGTAAGCCAGGTCTGTGAATGAATGTTGTGCCTGCTCCTTTCAAATCCATTATCTTGAATCCAGACATCTCCATGCTTAAGGGACTTTCTTGCCAAGCTTTGGAACTGACCTCTGTAGCTCAGCACAGTCAGTCTGCTATGACAAAGATGTGCCTCACTGTAGAGCCCAGTGTAAACTATTAATGTCAACAAAGAGGCCAGAGCAGAGAGACAGAAATATGTGTGTTCCTGGGAGGTTTCCACATATGGAGGAAGCAGAAAAAAAGTAACAATCTACATTTCAGCTGCTTTTCTAAATTAATGTATTCAACAATGTGGCAGGCTAGTAGCTTTCCCTTCCCAAGTAAGACTATGCCAAACTACAGTGAAGAAGCCTAGAGTCTTTTAAAAGAAGGTGTGAAAAACTCTGGGGCAAGTGTAGAATTTTAGAAAAGAGCCAAAGCCTCTGTCCAGCCTCAGAAGAGCAGAATGACAGAGCCCTGGCAGCCATTGCAGCCACCACCGATTTATTTACGAGTTCCTGGAGTCAGTCCAGTGTAATTATGGGCCTGAACTCCAGATCAGATTCACTTGACATTTGAGAAAGTCTGTGGAAAAACAGTAATAATAAACTGATAATAACCATCCATCTCATAAGCAACAAAAAATAAAGGGAAGAGAAAGGGCAGGTGGGGAGAGGGGATGGCAACATAATCCCCAAAAGATCTCCTGCTTGTCAGGAGATACTTTCAGTATATACCCCTATGTATTTTCCAAAAGGAGCTATGGAGAATTTTGGAGTAAGTCCTGACTCATGTCAATGCTATTGCAATTACTGCACTGGAAAAAATGAAAATGGGGGGTGCAAAGGAAGCTGGGATAAGTCGGGACAGCAGTTTCTTTTGGTGGAGTAGATAGTTTGTGGCCCACATGGCATTTATCCAAGCATGCTCATCACCTAAATTATATTACCATGAAGCTGTTGGCTTTGGAAAAAGATGTTTGAAGAAACTATGCTGTAGCATATGATTCGTTTTCAATTTCATGCACAGTATAGAAATACACTTTTTCTACTTTACTGCAGGGCTTTGATTCTGCTTGTTCATATCATTGGTATAACATGGATGAATATCGGGTTTAAAAATCTTTGTATTTTAAACATCTGCAGTCTTGTATCAAGATTTATATTGCACTGTTCAGTCCTTTCCATTTGAATCACTCCATATTATTTTCTACTGAATTTCTGTAAGACTGCTTTCAAAACCCAACTCTCTGGGAGTTTTCCAGAAAAAAAATATTTTTCAAGTAAGATAAGTTTATTAATATTGCTGAATGGAACAGGTGTCTTCTCTGACAAGAAAGAGGGCTGACATTTAACTTACAGTTGTCTCAAGTATTTTATTTCAGGTGATGGAATTGAATTGCAAGTTATGAGTAAAAGTTTAGCAAAGCAAGAACAGTTAGTTACCTTTATGCTACACCTAAACAGCATATTGTGAGTTTTCCTTATGTAGGTTTAAGAACTTACCACCTACATATATGCACAGGTACAAAGGATTCCATATATGTCAATGGATTTCCTCAGAGGAAGCATTCCAATTAGCTGCTTTCATCAAACAACAGCAACCAAATGTCAAGTGCCCTGGCAATCAATACCAAGCACAGTAACGCTAGACGGTGTCTGAAGGAAAAGGAATCCTGGGTGAATGAATGGGGTTATTGGCCCAGAACATGTCATCTTCAAGTGACCTGCTTTGCCATGCTCGCCTAACTTCTCAGGAACTTCCTACTCACAGCTGGAGTGAGTAACTCCAGTTCTGAAGAAGAAAGAATATTGAAAAAGGAATGGTCACAGCTGTATGCAGAACAAATTCAGTTCTCAGATATCCAGTGAATGTACACTTCTTCAGGTTAAGTGCATGGGAATCACACATATTGAAGTAGTTTAGCCCATAGTCCCTGATTTGACAATGGTATCATGTATTTCTGCTTAGGACCTATGTGTAGAACTGGAGTTCTATGTTATTTGTTGTGGTTTGTTGTTTGTTTTTTTTTTTTTTTTTAATTTGGCTTATTATTTAACTTTATTTAACTTCTTTATTTGACATTTATTTAACACTTTAGATTATTGTGTTATTTCTGTATGCTTTGATACTTTCATCTATAAATATGTCTCATACATCTTGAGGAAGTGACTTAGCAGTCTGAGGCGCTGGTGTAAGGTCAATAATAAAAGTCTAATATATAGGAATGGAATTTTTTTTGTATTTTTCTTACCTACCATACAGCTGGCTTTCACCAGACATGTCCTTTTTTTGTTCATGGTAAATTTGTTGGGGCAGAATTTGAAAATGCTGACAATTGTCTGGAACAGCTTTACCAGAATAGCAGCTCTGCCTGGGCTGCTGGATATCTGGAAATCCTAGACACATTCACTACGCATTGCAGATCAGCTCCACAAAGTATGCAGTACTTCCACAGTGTTAGATCTTCTGAGCATATGTTGCCCAGATGAACTGCACAACCCATAGTAAACCCACTTACTGTGCAAAGTCAGATTAACTATATAATTTATGCACTGTACATCTGATACTTTGAAGTGCTGGGCTTACAGTTATTTTCTGTTCTGCACATGCTCATAGATTTCTACTGGGTACTTCTTGGGTGCAAATCAACTGACTTTTTATTTACTTGTTTGCATGTCTCTCAATGATGAGACACTGTTACCTGGAAAAATTTTATTTTTGTTTGGGATCAGCGCATCAGCTGAGGTTGCATCCAAACCACAGAACTCAGTGGAATGTTGGAGCACAGGGTCACACTGAATGAAGCTTTCAGCTACTGACGGCATCTGAAGAACATCAAGAAAAAGTTGAAAGCCTTGGTAAATACCCTTCAGAAAGTAGCTGGCACTGCCATGTAGATTTCAGCAAAGGCAGTGGGCCTGTCTGCAACAGAGTTTTCTTCATGTTATTTGGTGTAACAGTCCTCATGTGGAGCTCATAGTTATTAAAATAAATAGTGCTTCTAGAATAATATGTGGGATTTTGAACTCCATTCCTCAACTTTGGCTTCCAGTATCATCTAACAGTCTCACAGCAGATATTAAAATGTGAAACAGTTAACATGCAAGAGGAACAAAAATAATAATTCCATAACAAGAAACATCACCATTAGCAATCCCAGTTTGCTGTTCATAAGACTTTTGAGAGTTATTGGCATCAAATATGCACAGTCTGTAAAGTCTAAAAGGAACTTAATATTCCAGAAGTACTGCCTTCCCTTGACAATACTGGACTGCACTCAAGTGCATCCCAGTGACTTCAGAAAGGTACACGTCTTCTGTGCAGACAGTGATACAGTCATTTACCTGTGATGTGACTGTGGCACGATGAAGACTATCATCTGTAGTGTTAACAGCTTTGAAATATGGATATATGCAAGGGCCATAAAAGGAATTCCTCAGCCTTCCAGGCCTCGGTGGGCTATGTAACTGTGGTATGAGTTTGTAGTCTATTGTTGCTTTCTGGAATGACACATGTAAAAAAGAGATGGAGCAAAATCAGCATCAGTCCATTCACATGAAGGGCTCTTCCCACATGGAAAACCCTGCAGGTTCCAGTCCTTCTTTTAAGTCTTTGCACTTGTGTAATTGAGCTTAACAGTGTATTGTTTTGTCCATATGCCATTCCAACTTCTGTTTCCACAGAGGTGTTGTTCTGCATGGGTGCGCTTGTGTTTGTTTCCAACACTTCAAGGGAGTATTCAAGTTATAAACAATGATGTAAATAAAAATACAAGCGCTTTCAGCAGTTCAGTCACAAAGTCTTAACGTATATTAGCCTTTATGAAAGCAAAAAAATACAAGCGCTTTCAGCAGTTCAGTCACAAAGTCTTAATGTATATTAGCCTTTATGAAAGCAAGGTGCTTACTTGCCAACATCTACAATTAGAGCTTTAACTGCTTCAGTGTGCACAACATTTGATTGCTTGTATGGGATAGTATGAGAGCAGTCTGCCCACTGGGAGTCCTTTTGCTGCAGAACTTCTTGGGTTTAGAGAAAAGATTGTTTTGCACTACTTTGGAGTAACAAGGATTTTATTTTACATAGTCAAGTCATTAAACAAGTTGCATTCAAGGGGACAAGAGTATTTGGGAACATCAATCTAACTTTCTTAATTGTTTCAGCTGGAAAAATAGGAGGGGAAGAATCAGAAACATTAAATGTTTCATTCTGATATTTTTAAGTAAACTCTTTTGACTTTGGATTTGGAAATGGCAGGTCAATTTTATATTTGGCTCAATTTTTAAAAGAGCTGCAAAAGTATTAAATAAATTTAAGCATGAAACAAAACACCTTGGAAAAATCAGAACTGTGAAAGTTTTTAAATTTTCTTTTTTTTCATTGTGGCTCACTGAATCAGAAATCCATGACCCATTGTCTTCATGGGCTAGCTCTGGCCACTACTCAAAGATCCAGTAATATTGTCCTCAGGAACCTGTGTCTTGGTCTCGTGAGCTGGAGCTAGAGTCATTGCGATTGAAGCTAAAAGATGCAAGTGGATGGTCCTGAATGATCCACTTGCAATAATAATTTGTCTGGAGCACTCTTATGCTTAAACACAGGCTTCCCGTGAAGACCCACAATTGCAAATACTTGAAGAGATGTGAAAGGAACAACGTTTTTGAAATAATCCCTCCCAAGTCTTACAGCTGCCGATGTCATACAAACATACAGTATGAATCATGTTAGCACTCCCAGGAAAAGCCTGAGTTTCTTGCAATCTTTCACTAGGCTCCTGCAGTTTAATAGCTTATTTATTATTTATTTTCCCTCTTACACCAGTGTGTTAGCAACAGATATGAGAGGGGCTAGGAAAAAAACCCAACAGAAAACAATGAAGTGGAAACAGTTCTTATAGGCAATCCACATCAGAGGGTATAAGACTGTAGAAGGCAAAACTGGAGCTTAGAGTGACTTCTGTCTACAAGAATGAAAATATTTGCAGTCTCATTTGCCATGTTTGTAGTCAGAAAAGCTACACGGAACCCATCCTCCTCCAAGCCAGTGTGTTCACATCTCATCTGTGTGAAATAAAGATCCCATTTTTGGCTTGCCTAAAGCAACTTTTCAGAGAAATAGAATAAGGTTATTTGAATAGGAAAGCCCTAATTTAAACAAGTAACACTCTGTACAAGTCAGAGCTTTTTCAACAAACTGAATTCATGAAGGAACAAAAAGACTGAACAGAGATGTTTTGTCTCCTAATGAAACCCCCCACCCTCTTTTAGGTCTAAATAAAACTTTCAAGGCATGAATTTAGTAGAAAGACAGATTTTATGAAGCAAGTTCTTGTTTACTACCAAGTGATATGGCAAGTACTTCGGTGACCTAGCAGTTATTCTTTATTGCATGATTGTATTGTGATCTTTCATATGCAAAACACGATCAGTGTCAATGTGTTGTGTAATGAAAATACTGTCTTCAGTAAAAACTGATTTTGCTAATGCTCTTATGTATTCACTGGTTGTCTACAACATGACTCGGATAGCAAGATTAAATAGAAAACACAGCATGGCCCATCAGCTACAACTCACAACCACAAAAATGGAGGTTAGGGTGTCATTCAGCTGAAAACTCAGTCTCTGGATATATACAGTTTGTGTGAGAATCACTGCACACGTTTCCAAAGCGATCTAGAATATTGCTGCTATATTGTAGGCAATAAGACAGAAGGTACAAAAAATGTTTTAAAAGACATGCTTGTAAATTCATTTGCAATGCTGACACAACTTTACACACATTTCCCCCGGCTCTGAAGACACTGTTGCCAAAGATTTGTCTCTGGTAATAAGCAACTGCAAAACAAGAAAACATAATAATCCCAGCTCTGACACTTTGTCAAGGAGTAATTTCTGTAACAATGATAATTTTGCAAAGATCAGAAATAATTTAGTGATAAAACACGTTTTCCAAGCCAATAGTGAAAGCACCTCAAATCAAGGACAAATTATTTTCTGCCTTGTATTTTTTTTTAATTTATTTAGTTGAACATATCAGTGAAGGACCTGAGAGCTCTCAGAGACTACATACTAATACTTAGAATAAAATAGTTACAGCTGAAGATTTAAAGTTAAGCATATGCTGAAATGATTTGCCAGACTTATGCTGAGGACTGAGCTCACAGCTCACAAGCTGTATTTGATAGGTTTGTAGCAAAAGGTGTTGGTACTTTAACCTCTGGTTTTACTTCTTTTCTTTAGCTATTTGAGGTCCTACCAAGTGCTATAATAGCTGGGGGGGGGGGGGGGGGGGGGGGGGGGGAAGCTGGAATACAGCAGCATCTGGCAACAAATATCTCTTCATTGATATACTCCAAAGTCTGGGTACTGAAGTTGGAGATGAGCAAGGGAGCACCTATGCTTGGGAAAATCCCTGGAGACCAGTTGCATTAACTGTGAACCCCATCATGTTGCTGTGACAGTAGGGAAGAGCCAGAGCAGAACCAGTCACACAGCAGAAGGTTTTTAAAAGCTTAGTGGGCTTAATGTCATGGGAAGGTCATGAGCAGTGAGCTGCCAAACTGCACTCTGAGACCTTTCTCCTACTGTGAACTAATGGCTACGTAAGGTACAAGGCAGTGGAAAATCAGGCTTTAAAGCTATCTTTCATGAAATGCAAAATGTTTATATTTTACCCAATTAAAATATCTCAGTGTGTTCAAATAATCTGTACAACCATGGTCTTGAAGGCTGTCCAAAACCAATAAAAAAAGCCAGTACCTGCAACAAAGACGTCACAAGTCAAGGAACATTAAATGTGCTGCACAGGTCTCCATAATGAACACATTTGGGTGGGATTGCTTGTAGGTTCGCAGATTTGGCCTGGCTTGAGCAGTCTTAGCTCACTACTGGAAACTGCATCCTCTTACATTACGGTTGGATCTTCTTCCTGTGCTTCTCTGGTTTTCTTCTAAGCATAATTATCACACATAATTGCCTTTACACCCAGGTCTGACTCCCTGTATTCTTCTTAATCATTCTCACTAAAGCAAATAGCCCTCCCCAATCTGATGTGAGTATAATTATATTTCATTACTTCATAACTGAGCCATAAAAGAGCCATAAAATGTTATATTTTACGCTAGAAGCAATGAGGAAAATGCTGAATAATACTACTTCTCCTCGACAGCGCTGGCATCTATGAATGGATGGGGTTCGTGGTGCTGCATGTGTGCAGATCATCAAATATGGAAGTGTGAAGGGGGAAAATTCACATAACCTAGGAGAGGCTGAACTGCCATGATGAGAGTACTTCTGCAGGCTTACCAAGTTATTTTTTCTCCGTGGAAATAATGCCAAAGACAAGAGAAAGTGTGTAGATAAACATCTCATTGATGGGGACGATGACTGTGTAAGTTTGTTCTTCAGACATCCACTGTTGTATCTCCTGCTCCTTTGTTAACATTTTAACTCGAGTGAAAATGAGCAGTTGTGAAATTTGGTGGAGACTTGAAGTTCTAGTTTCCACTACTGCATGGCCTTTTTATGCTGCCAAGGTGGCACAAAAAAGCACAAAGTGGGGAAGGGGCAGCCTGCTGCTAACACCATGTCAGGTGAAGATGTTCTGGTTGGAGCCCAGCGGGTGGTTCCAGGGCAGACTTCTTTCCAGTCTTATGGAGACAGGTGACCCTCAGGTGACCGCCCTGCTAGCTTACATGCCAAGTATGCTAAGTATAAGATGTGGAGAACACTTACATAATATTTATGGTATTTTTTAGTAAAGTTTAGTAGAAAATAGTAACCAAGGAATACTCTGAAGTAGCTCCCCAATCTATTCCTAGTGCTGGGCAAACATTTTCTGAATTAGTGTTTTCCATTTTGAAAATGCTGATTCATCAGTTGGAATATGTCAAGGTAGGTATTTCATGCTGGAAATATTCATACTTAGTAAAAAGAAATTTGGTTAAGGCTCATTGCAAAGGTTTTGGAATGGTGTATTTCTCATTTATTACTCCTCTTTCAGAAGAGCTCTTGTTCTTTAAAAAAACAAACAAGCAAAAAACTAAATGGCTTTTTTGTTTGTTTTAACAAAATGATATATTTCTATTGACATGACTTTTTTGTTTTACAGGACTTTACAAGTTCTTTACTTTTTTCCCCCTCCAAACCTGGATATATTTCAAAATGTCAGAATTTCCTGTGAAACAGAAGTTCCAGTCCTGCCACAGCCCTGTCTGTGGAGACTTTAGAATGGGGAATGATGGTTAATCTGTGTAATTACCCCAATAAACCCAAACTTGCAGGAGAGAGAAAAAAGTAAGGAAAAAAAAAAGAGAGAAGAAGTAACTTATGCAGACTTTTGTAATGAACGTGTCGTCAATAACTCAAGCATGCATGCAATTGTCCCTGTAACAGAGCTAGTTCTGCTTACATACAGGAGCTTTCTAGCCACAAGCCTGGGTCTGCCCTCTGACACTGTTGTATGAAGGAGACATCAGTGGTACAAGCCATTCTTCTAGACACTTTATTCAGCAGACTGGAGTAAGAAGATGGACTTTGTTTAAATCTGTGGCAAAAATAATCACTCATGAAATTGTGGAATCTGAATGTAACCATTTGGGGCCTTTTGAAGCTACCTTGCTTTACTTGGCTGAACTATTTCAACTGCTCATTATTGCCATACTTAAATATTCATCTACAAACTTGGAAATCCCAGTTCTCTTTCTGAACTGAGTGTCTCTAATGTATTCGCCCAAAGTCTGAGTCTTTTCTTTTTCAAGTAAATTTAACAAATGCTTTCTCTCTCTTTCTGTCAAATCCCTTTTCAGAAGATTAAAAGAGGGAGTATCTAAAGAGGAAATAATATTATAAGGCATTCACCTACTTAATAAGATTGATCCTGCCTAAGACGACTATTCAAGCCATCTGACCAAATCACTTTTCATTTCTAAAAATGCCTTGGTCAGGTTGTATACAGTAAGATGGACAAAAGGAGAGAGATGTGTAGGCAATAGTAAATACAGTCAGGTAACTTCTGGTAGACTAAAGACCAGAGAGAGAACTGCAAAGATTAGGAAGAAGGTTCTGTGCTACTGTAGCTTTTCTTTAAAGTCAAAAAGGAACCAAAAGAAAGTTCATGACTGACTTTATTCCAGGAATGTGTAAATCTGGATGCACAAAGAAGTAACATACTATCTATATAAAACATTTCCATTTGCTGGCTCCTCCCATCTGGATTTACTGGATTACGGCCAAAGAGTTGTAACTGCCAAATTTTTCTCCAACAGAAAATCCATCTGAGCAGAATTTAATATTGGCAGAGGATGTTTGGAGACATGTGTGAAAAATTAGGAACCCTTTAAGGGAAGAAGTCACCCAATTAAAAATGTGCAGAAAATAATCTATCATACATTCCCATCAAATCCCTTTTGATTTCAAGTACCAAAATAATGACTGGATCAGACCCCAGTTGAGTCTAGAGCTGGCTGGACTGTTTGTTATGGATTTACCATTCTTTTTGGAGAGAGAAAAAAATCTGAATTGAGCTTTTTAATGTTTTTAATTTTGCTTTTTACATACTTTCTTTGTGGAATACCTTGTACAAATAATTTTCAGTCCTTTGGCTCTTTGAAACAGCTTCCTTTGAGTGTTTCAGCACATTTATCCATGTTGTGTGTTTGTACTTTCAAGTATTGTTTTTCCCTGACTGGATGACTCTTAAATTTAAAACAGAATCATAAATCAAGGAATAAAAATAACAAAATGTAGCATATTCTGTTTCAAGAGGGTAATCACTTTCCTAAAATGTATGAAACATTTGTAACCACAGGCATTTGGAGGAAATGCTAAATAAGGCAACAGATTAATAATACTACTAATTAACAAATCACATTCTTCAGCTTATTAACAACCATATTTGCTAATTAAGAAGGGGGGGGGGGGGGGGTTGTCTTGCTTTGTAAATACTCACTCAGTCCTACCACAATATGTGTGGTACCGGACCTGCAGAACAGAAATCAGTGAGGCAGAATTTTTCTATTTTGTAGAGAACAACAAAAACCTGCAAAATAATTCTTTGAGGTTCCTTTTTTTTCCCTGAAATAGAGCTGTTTAATTTTGTAATTATTATCAAAAGACTTTCTTGTTTAAAGAAATAACCCACTTTTTTTAAGAAAGAAGTCAAAATAATTTCCTTATTTCCAAAGTAAATATTTAGTTTTCAGTATTCTGGAACAAAAACCTTTGGGTGGCATTCATTTGACCAGCTGTAAGAATCACAGTCTTAAATACATATCTTTGAATATGATGGAGTTAGAAAAAATGCTTAACTCAGATTTGGCTCCAGACAAGTATTCTCCCCGCAAAAAACCCACCCCTCCCAAACCTGTCTTTTTTCGAGTAGGTTTGAAATTACTTCACATATTGAACTCTTAAATTTGTGATTACTTGTCAGTTCAAACCTGAAGTATTCCACATATTTGGTCCAACCCCACTTCTGAAGCATGCCCCAGAGAGAGAGAAATGATCATACAGTATTTAATTCTCCATGTCAATAAAGATTTGAGTTCTATTATTTCATCCCCAAATATCTCTCTTTTATCATAGCTGCAGGGTGTGTTACAGAGTTACCCTTTACTCTGCTAATCAAGAAGAATGTGTCTATTATTCTTCTTCTTCCTTCTTTCATGGAGAGCACCATTTCTGGGTGTATGCAAGCAAAATGTTCACCTCACCAGACATATCACTGGAAGTCTGAACAGAAACAGCCCAGTGAATTTTCAGCCCTGTGGTTTCTGTGATTGATTAAATAGAGATCTATGCATTCCAGAATGAAAGACAAACAAAACCACGTGCTCCAGGAGCATCTTCTGTAACCAGTGTGATGCAGAGCTGAGAAACTATTCTAATATTTGGTAATGAGAATTTAGCAAAGATCTTGGCTTCACTGGGAAGCTGCTGGACCTCAGGAGCCTCAGGCATAGACTGTCACATATGGCATCCCAGATACAACCGGTGAAGATAAAATAATTTTATAATAAATATAAAATTAGTAGGCTATATTCCTATATTGGCAGAACTACTTCTTGACACAATGAAAATTAATTTAGTTTCTTTTACCTTGTGCAAGTTGTGGTATACCTGTCAAACTTGCGTTTGATTTGGTAACTAGTTACAATATTTTTCATAGAATCAAAGCACAATTCAGGTTAGAAAGAGCTTCTGGAAGTCATCCGGTCTAACCCCCTGCTTAAAACAGGACTAACTTCAATATTAGATCAGGTTGCTCAGGGTCTTGACCAGTTGAGCTTTGAGTACCTGCAGGGATGAAGTCTCTGCAAGCTCTTTGGACAACTTGTTCTGGTGTTTGGCTGCCCTCAAGGAATTTTTTTCCTAATCGGAATTTCCTTCTTGAAGTTTGTCTCTATTGCCTCTTTGGCTGCTGACCTCTAAGAAGAATGTGTCTCCATCTTCTACCCAATAATTAGGACAGCAATTAGATCCCCACTTTTGGCCTTCTCCAGGCTGAACAAACTCAATTGCCTCAGCCTCTCCTTGTAAGTCAGTCATGGGCTCCAGCCTTTTAACCATTGTAGTGGGCCTCTACTAATATATGTTACAATTTTCACATTTTCTGCAATTTCTTAGAACTGCTACCCTAAAAAATCCCAAGCCCTTGAAGTTAAAATATATTTTTGTTTGTGTAATTGCCAATGCATTTGCTGTAACCTGATCATCCCAAAAGAGAACTGCTTGAAAAATGTAACCAGCTTTTCTAGTCATCTGGTCTGTGGAAGAGTGGATTACCCCATCAAGGCAGCCAAATTTAACAAGGAAAAGAACCAGATTTAGCAACCATATCAAAAGCAGACATTGTTTCAAAAAACTTAAGACTCCTATTCCATCCAGATACCAGCCCAGGCGGACTGCACAGACAAGTTCCTAACTCCCTATTTAAAGGTGGATGGAGAATGTATTTCTTATCTAAAACTGTTTAAAATCCCAAACCAGTAATGAGTGTGTGCATAGGGTTGAAAATTACACATACATTTCTGGAGCCATGCCAGGCAGGAGTGATGACAGTGCGATCAAAATTCGTGCACTGAACCTCTTTTTGCCAGAAAATATTAGGAGTTAACATAAAGTATAGAAGGCATGTCTGGGATTAAAATACCAGTTCCTCTTTGATTTCAGTAGAATGGCACCAAGATAGACTGGCAGATTTCTCTCCCCGAAAAATCCTTAACTGCACGTTCAAACCAGAGGACATCCTCTGAGCCCAGTCCTACTTCCATGTTCATGGGAACTATTTCAAATACTGTAGCAGAATCTGGGCCTGGGCTCCTGGCTTTATCCACCACTTGCTCTTGCACGGGGAAGCCCCAGAGTTAGTGTCAGTCCAAAATCAAGCAAGTTATGAACCGAAGCGAGGAGTAAGCACTGTCCTGAAGGCCGGGGTGAGTGCCTGCCGTTCTCAAATAGGTCAGCGGCCAATTTGTGCTCCCTGCCTGGCCGTGAGCACAGGCTGCCAGCGGGGAGTGAGTCAGCTGAGCTGCAGTAGCCCTGCGCAAGCTTGCGGTCAGTGCCGAGTTCCTGCTGGTTTCCTTCTCTAAATGCTTCACCCCCTCCCTGCAGCGGGGAGAAAGTCAACCACGCTTTCCAGAGGGTTCAGGGATGGGTGTTCATTTTTGAGGGACAATCGGGGACTGGCAGTCTTGGCTGCCTGCTGGTCGCTGTCGTGCTTCTAGGCGGGAGGGCTGAGCAACTTCCCTGACCCCAAAAGCTCGAGCCACGCTCTGAGGCTGACCCGGTGCCAATACACTTCCTGTAGCTGATATATTTTTATCTCATCCTCGTAATCAGCGACACCACCAACTGCAACACCAGCTGCAGGGGAGAAGAGAACCTCTGCCAGGTACGGGGTTGTTTTCCATACGTAGCTGTATTTCACTTGTTTATTGAAGGAAGTGGGGTTGATTAGTCATGTCACAGGACTCCTGCCATTTTAGGGACCGGTGGGAAAGAATCCTTTCCCATCCCTTTAGACCAGGTGTAACTACTGGGGCAACGGGCACAAGGAGGAAGTCAACAACATCTTAATCCAGCTGTCTTAGTACTGGCTTAATCTGACTACATTTCCAGGATTTCTGGATTTATGCCTAGAAAGCAAACCCAATATATAATATAAATTATTAAGATAAATACTATTATAAAATAATATAATATATTATAGAAACTATAATAATAGCAATTGTTATTATATTTTAGAACTGAATATATAGACAAATATATGTAGCTAGCTGGGCTGCTAATAACCAGAAATTCTTCCTGTATGCATTGTGCAAAGGCAAGACTTTTCTCCTGCTCCGGTGAGCATGCAGCAAGAGTTGTTATGGTTAGTATCTGCCCTACTATGTATGTATTATGCTATTGAAGTGCATATGTGCAAGATGTCCATTATGTCCCAAACATTTCAGATTTACATGACCCACGCCCAAGAAAAAGACAAAGCAACTATGGCTCCAGCCATTTAATTTATTTGGAAAAAGAGCCCCAAGGCTCTTCCTGCATGATTCTGTCAGTTCCTTGCTGTCGAGCTGGTAACATTTTTGATCTTTCTTTCTTTCTTTCTCCTGTTAGCCTTCCCACTCTGCCTGTTTTGTTTTAAAAAAGAGTTACTGCAGAAGTTTCCAAAGAATAATTATCTGGGGAAATACTTGCGTTCTCTGGAAGCCAGTATCATTAAATACCTGTGGATTTACTTCAAAGGAGAGGGAAGTTTAAATACAGAAACACTGGCAAATTAGCTCATTTCTATTTTTTATCTGCCTATTTTAGATGTGTAGCTACAGACAAACCTTAATGTAGGGTGAACTTTGGCTTAAGGAGGCACCATTATTTGCTATGAGACGAGGGTCAGAAACATGCTCTGGAAACTATTTGTCAATAAAACCCTGATAAAACTAGGAAGCTATTCATGTGGTTTGTATTCACACTAAGTCTTTTAAAGCACTATTTATCATGGTGATAGCCACCAAATAAATCTCATAAAGGGACAGTTTCAAAACTAGAATGTTGAGTTGGAGCATCAGACACTCAGCTGAGCCATGTTCCGGGAAGACACCTGAAAAATCTCATAGCCACTTAGTGAAGGAAAGCATATGGACTCATGTAAATGAACTTTACTACACAAAAGTGATGTACCGAGCAAAGTAACAAATTATGCTTGTCACCTGTTCAGCATGAAAAGATACCTTGAAATTAGAGGAGGGTGAGAAAAGGACTCAGATGTAAAGGATACTTTTGCTGAAGATGGTTTGCAGTGGATTGTTGTCCCTGGAGAAAGATAGATATGTCTTAGCCAGGCAGTGATCCTGTACACAAACAACAGTTGCAATGTTAGCACCATGTATGCTTTTCCTGGTATGTTTAAAACATTAGGCAGCAGAGCAATGAGCTGGTCATGGGAAGAAGAGAGCCAACAGCACTTGTGGCTTTGAGACAGCTGGAGCTCTGAGGCCTGGAAAGCTCACAGCAAGTCTTGAGAGGGGTAGTTAATGAGCTGGGTAGGTAGAAGACTTTGGTCCTCTGGTTCCCTCTGTTTTTTTCCCTATTGAAAAGCATTGGGCTTACTCAGGCTGGCTTGACTTTTGGCTTAGAGAAAGGCCTGGCTTCTCCAAGGTAATGAGATTGCTTGATTTTCGGGGGGGGGGCTTCACCAAAAGAGTCTGTGCCAGCTACTATAGTATTTTCAGGGCTAGTCTGGTTCAAGGCTCTGTGGAGGCTGCTCAGAGGAGGCAAGCTGCACAGTTCCCTGGCTGGTTCTTTTCCCAGGCCAGGACAAGAGCCAGCACAGATCCCTTCTAGCAACTGTGCAAAGAGGGAAACTGGAAAGGCTGGTGCCCAACATTGTTTTAAGTAACGATCTTTTAGAAGAAAGAGAAGCCATCAGTTTCCTGCTCTGCTGCTGTTGGGCGAGTGAGCTCAGCTTTTCCTCTTGCTCGTCTTTTTTGCTCCTTTGTTTTCCCTCTCCCCACAACTCAGTTGGGGTCCTGAGTGCACCAACAGGCTTGAATTGCCCCCAACCTTTCCTCCTATTCCAATAGTCCCTCTCGTCTCCTGTTTCAACAATATTTTCCCCATGACATCCCCTGAATCCAGGTTTATGTAATATAAGTAAAGCAAATGAGTCAGAAAGAAATGGAGCCAACAAGCCATGCATCTATCATCACACCCTCCCTCGATTTGTCTCTGCTATTATATCCCACAAACCTGACCACTCTTTGTCCTTTCAGCTTGCAAGTTATTAAGGCCAAGAAGTCTATCTTTGCATGCATTTGGGCAGCACACCATTCAGTGGGGACCTAATTTCTGCTTGGGGCATTGCTAAAATATTAATTACAGTAATTGAGTGTCTCAGGTGTGCTTTGGCTGGAGTTGAACCATAACAAAAAGCAAGCCTGTAGACTATAAGCAAGGCAGAAGCTTACTGAGTCCTGACAATGGAGTTTCTCACTTTTGCCAAAGGCAAAATAACAGTTTATATTTTTCTTTCCTGAAACAGTACAGCAGCTTCCCTGCAGGAAAGCCACGGGGTTCTAGCCCAAGGTTTTCCTTAGTGAGCTGGGCACAGAGCTGAGAAGTGCCCTAGGGACACCTCCATACATCCCTCCTGGTATACCTGGATGAAAGCTGTCCACCAAGAACTCCCTAACACCACATCCCGCTTGGCCCACCTACAGTCAGTTTTCCTCTGTCCTGGGCTTCATCGTCCAGGCAGAGTACCTCAGCAAGTCCGTGTTACGCCCAGCCAGCTTCTTCAGAGAGCTTTTAACCCCAAATGGGGGTCTTGTGATTCCTTCATATTTTCACTATGCATCCAAGTACAACTGGAATTTCTGCTGATTTTAAGAGCCTTGCCTCCAAGGCAATTAGTCAGTCTGGCATCAGTTTTTAGGCAAATAAATTATTTTGACCATACATGTGCACATATTTTGTCAGGAGCGGTGCATCTATTGCTCTGCTAGGCAGCTATCTCAAGCCTGCACCTCGTAGACTAAGATATATTAGGCATTTACCGTTGTACACTGGCACTTGTCATTTGTATCCATGTATATGGCAGAACTGCCCGAGCGGCGAGTGGCAGCTCCCTTTCTGTGTAATGATAGGGGAGCGTTTTAAGATTTGTCTAATGCTCGCAATCGCTGGCTTCACTTGGTTTCCAGCTTCAAGACCAGGGCTGTCAAGCTGTCAAGCTGTTTTAACACAGCAGAAAGTATCAAGACAGAGAGCTAAGATGACGGGAATGCACAAACAGCTAGCAGGTTCATTAACTCTCAGACACTTTCCGGAAATCTGGAAATAGGGCTGTGGACTAACCTTGAATTTGGGAGACCTGGCTTATTCCCATTTCTTTGCCACTGCCACAGCACGTGAGCCTGGGCAAGAGGTTTCAATTCTCTGTTTTACTTCCTACCCGTGTTTCTTCTGTAAATAGCCAGGCCTTATTACTCAGTCCCCATAAAATTCCTGGTAGGTTAACTTATTTTTCAAATACGAAAACACATTCACAGGGAGGCTGCAAACTCATCTGAAAAGCTTGAATGCAAATGCCATCCCCATACTCTTACCAGCCTAACTCAGATGAGAATCTCTCCCTGAATGATTTCACAAAGTGATGTGGCAAACCAAGTCAGAGAACAGAAAGCTGGAGATTTTCGTCTCTAGATGTGTTCTTAGAAGATCGGATCCTTGTCCTCATTCTGCTGTCATAGCTACCATCGGCCTGAGGAAAATGATAGACTGAGAATCAGAGACACGAGAAAAAGAAGATCTTGCTGGCACAACAAGCAGGGTCAGCACTCAGCTTGGGCAGGACCTGTTTTGGCCTTGTCTGTCTCTCTTTCTGTCTCTCTTTGGAAAAGACAATTGGGTAAAGGGAAGGAGCTTTGTAGAACTTTTGGGAGTTTTTCAATATTAAAAATGTTGTCACAAAACTAAGCTAGCATGGGAAACATTTGCACCTTAATTGCACTGCATTTTCCACATTTGATCAATGATTCATCATACTTAGTTTCTTCTTTGACAGTGGTTAATACCAGGTGTTTCACAAAAATGTGCAAGTAACTTTGTAAGTAGATAGTCTAAGGTTAGCCTGCCCAGGGCACGTTTCTTCCTAAAGCCAGGTAGCTGGCTGATGGCCTGGCCCTTGAAGGTTTATTTCCCCACAGTGTTGGTTCAACGATGCAATGATACACTGATTCTATTGATTACTATTCACTGCACTCAATTATTTGTTATTCCAAACAACAAGTTATTAGAAACAGAACAGGAAGGAATGTTTTGAACTGTCTTGTTTTCTAACCTACCCAGATGAACGAAGGCACTGGAGAATTATTTTAAGTGTTCTTCAAAGGGTGTTGTAAAAGAGTGTGAGGCCTGAAAGTAGTGTCAGTTGCATCCATTTTTGGGGCCATGCCTCTATTCTCTACATGCTCCCCACTCAAAAGAAAATGAATAGTCAGAAGAAGGTTTTGGTAGTCTTCATAGTTTTCAGAGTCTGGGTTCAGTCAAGTACCTGAAAGCTAATATTTATTTGACATTTACATATACCCCATATTTCAGCAGATGAGGAACCAGTAAAACATTCTCTCACATAAAAATTTCCAGCTCTCTGACTTCTGGCAGTGGCCAAAAACGCTGCAAAACTAGCTTTTCTTGTGATATTTTGGCCTTTTTGTTCCTGGTCCCAGGAGGAAATGGGAAGTGTAAAAAACATCTAAAAACTTAGTCATGAGAGCATTTCAGGTAATTACAGTCTGCATCCAAAACAGGGTCCTTCTCCAGAAATGTCCTCAGCTGATGACACTGGCAGATCCTGGGGTACGTCTTCTGGATGGGGTAGCTCTCTTCAGCTTCCACTGCTTGTGGCTTACTGAAGTCTCTCCATGTATTTTCTAAAAGAGAAACATTCATGTTAAATTTGGTTTTAAACGTTTTCACTGTAACTGTTAGAGTTTGTTTGCTCCTTCATAGCTTGCAACTGTCTTAAAACAGACATCAGCCATACTTGTATGCTCTTCCTACTTACCTCTTTCAGCCAATATATTCCTGAAGACAAAAGAAGAAAAAAAATGCCCCTTCTCGTGTTCTCAGTCCTTCTCACAAATTCCACAACAATAATGTCCAACCTTTTGAAGTTACTGCAGCCTTTAGAGGATCGTGTCTGAGGACACTACAAAGCCAGAAATACCTATTGGTCAGTAGCAACAGTATAACTGGTGCACCCTTGCCTATGTACATGCTCTGGGGAGCACGGCTTGTTGCAGTAAAGCCATATTACTAATTCTCAGCTCTTCAAGGCATTTTCTATGCCTTGCCACTGTGGCAAGACCCTATTTGCTTGTGTAAGTTCACTGTAACCTCACTGTAAGTGAACTGTGTGTAAGTTATTTCATGGACTACAGTTGGAGTCACAGTTGGCAAACTATTTTGCTCTCATAAGCTAGTGCAGAGTCAAACATAGCCAAGCTAGGCTGAGAACTGAGCTAAAAGGATTAGCAAAGATGGCAAAGATGGTTTGTAGCCACCTTTCTGCCCCTGCCCATTACTCTGTACAGAAGCTGCTGTTAGGCCACAGGCACAATATCATAGGCATTTAAGGTTCACTGCATTGGTAAAAGATTAAGAAATATTGGAGGAACACCAGGATATTTAGAACAGTCAGATCAAGAACTGATTCTAAAAGTGAATTTAAATTCATTTGGGGTGGAAGTGCAAGTCTTGAAAAGCAGCACCTGGTCTACTGGTGGCAGATCTTCCACTGCTAGATCATTTCTTTGTGAGGAGGAGATTTTTCAACACCTACTAATTCACCAGCCAGAGTGGAAAGGACTGGCAAATTGCAAGCAAGGTGACAGGAATTTTGATCTACTCCAGATTCTGATCAACTGCCTTGAGTTTCTCCTGCATTCAATATTTTGAAGCCTCAGCTACCAGCTGGGAGTTGGGCAGAGGCAGAAAGCCAGCCGTGCAAAAATTAATGAGATGCTGAGCTAGGAGGCTGATGTCCCCTGCATAGGTAAGGCAAAGAGACCAACTCTTGCCATCACCCAGGGATTTTTGAGTGTAATACAACCTTTGGGATTTATAATTCAGGCTACTTGGGATAATGTTTTTCTGTCTTATGCTATAACGATCTCCCAGTGTGAAAGAGTTACAAAGAGGGCAGTACATAATGTTGTACACGTTCATGTTTTCCAGGCCAGTTAAACAAGCTTTCTTTTGTTTTAGAAGGAATCTATTCAAACTTTGGCAGAGCAAATCAATAATTGTGCATTTCCTTTCTTCCTCCCACTTGGAATCCAGTCTGGATCACGCTCAGAGATGGTGCAGGGGGAGGAGAGAAAGGGACCTCCAAGAAGTGAAATGCCTCCCACCATTAATTGAAGTAAAATGATCCCATTTCATGCACTGCCCTCCACAGCTACTATATTAATGCGGCACTTCACCCTGTATCAACAAAACAGAGAGGCCATCGCTCACCCTGCTGCAGTCCCAGCTCTGGCTCTTCTCTGAGTTTTTTTTTATCCATCCTACCCAGACAGACCCTCAGGCCGTGGCCCGTGGAGCCATCTGCTCCAAGGCCTGATCCAGATTTCTGGCCTTACTGCTCCTCCTGCCACTGACATCTGCTCTGTCTCCAGCATGGTTTAGGTGTCACTGGCATCCCGCTGTGCATTTCACAGGACACTGGTTTGTTCTGCACTTGCACCAGCAGCTAACTGGAGCTCTGCCCCATTAGCAGCACACCAAGCCACTGGTTTCTAGCACCGTTTAACTGAAATGAGCTGAATCCTGAAGAAATGAAACAGGCTGCATGTAAAATAGTTACTACATTTATATAAACTTGCCAGTAGCTTCCAGTTGGTAGGAGGTGAATGGAGATGGAGGGTACAACGCCTGGGAATGCAGACTCAAGGAAATGTGGGAAGTTATTGTAGGACTCTCAAAAGGCAGAGTCTGCTCCCCAGACTTTAAGTGAACCCTAACAATAAAATAGGTGGACCAGAAGCTTTCTTACATGAAAACCTGGGTTTTAATCAACTCTCCCAATAAAGCAAGCAGTCCCATGTGCAGAGTTCATATGAGCCTGATCTTTAGGGGATTTTGTGAATATGGTGGTGAACTCTGACTAAAATCCAGATAAAATCCTCTAGGATAAACCCTAATTCATGGCCTAATCCTTTGCCTCATTTTAGTCACTGAATATTCACACTTTGACTTAGTGGCAAGTTAAAAAAAGAAGTACGTTCACCTAGTACAAAGGCAGTGCAAACTGCTGGTACTCGATTAACTCTTAAAGGTTAGCATCACTGACCAAAAACCTTGCCCTCAATGCTGGGGAAGAAAAAAAAAAAAGAAAAAGCCCAGTAACTAAGAAAGTTGTACTGCACCAACACCAATCCTCTCCTAAATTTGATCTCTTGCAGGTTGGATTCTCAACCCATCTCCTTGGTCTGTTTATCCCTCAAGTGTAAACCTCTTCAACTCAAATCATTCCACTTCGAGAGCTAATTCCACGTGAGTCATGGTGCTGGAATGCCAATAAATATGGCTGTAACCATGCCCCAGCTTGTTGCTGCAGATCGTTTTGGCACAAAATTAGGCCTGTTCTTATCTTTGTTTGTGCAGCTCTTCTCAAAAAAGGAGCTTCGGGCCTGGCTGGGGCCTTTGGGTGCAAAAACAGGAGAAAGATTTCAAAACAACAGAAATAGTTCATACTTTGTTGAACCAATCTACAGAGATAGATGGGCTTTCTAGCTTATGAAACCCTCCAAAGTGGGCAAGTCCATGCTTCCCTCTATGAGGACTACCCTCCATTTCTGCTAAGTCAGGCAAAGTATTGTTACTTGCTAATTGTGATAGGAGCAGAAGAGGCCCTAATGTGAGTAATACTAGATAGGGCTCTGTTTCCCCAAAATCTGTTCCAATGATATTTGTGTGGTTAAATTTGTTGCTCATTAAGTACTCATGGAAATAAAAGGTGAATACTTTATAATCCTATTTCCTTCCCTCCTTCCTTCTTTCCTTCCTTCTTCCCTCCCTCCCTTCCTCCTTTTTTTTTCCTCTGTCTCTTGCTCTTTTTCAAGTACATCTTAAAACAATTTTTTTTGGCAACTATTCCTCAAGAATAAGTTGTCAAAAAGTCCTTCAACTGAAGCGAAATCACAAGCAGGCCCATGGCAATCCCCTTTCCTAATAAGGTTGTCCATATTGGCTGGTTAAGGCTGTCGAATGAGATCCATGTCCTTGGGGCCTGGAATGCAGTGCAGTAACTGAAGCATCTATTTATAAGCTAGCTGAGAGATAATTGTGTTTATCTAATATTTAATCATTTGTACAAAGTTTTACAAATAAATCAGTCTCTTGGATATTGTCCTAGTATGAAGAATTTCTATCCAAAAATACAAAGCAGGAAATCGGAGGCAGTGCAAAATGCAGTCAAAATGAGTTCTGTGCAGATCCCTCTGAAAATCACTTTGGTTTATATTACATTAAAAAAGCAGGGCTGTTTAGGCTGCAGTTTTCTAGGCCTAACTAGTAGGGGCATTGCATCTCAAAATACTGTGAGGTTGCACCATACCCTCTGCCCTGCCTTGATCAAGGGGACTGCAGCCGGTAGCACTCTGCGGCTGGGTGGCAGGTTGTTCCCAGACCCCAGCCCCAGCACAAAGGGGATTCTGACTCCCACATATCACTCCTGCTGCTTTGCTGTTGAGCAATACGTCTTAATGAATGAGCCATTATCTTGAAATTGCTTTGGAGTGAGTGCCGCTGGCTGGGAGCCAACACACTTTCCTCGTTTATTGAAGGGTGTTATTTTATTGGTGAACATCCTTCTTTTTCATTTCTTTTTAATGACACCAGCTTCTTGTTTCTAACTGAAGTAACACGCAGTCCCAAGGCCAGTTTTTAAGCCTGGGTCCCTGAACCTGCATTTAGTCACCTAGCAATAGTTATGTCTAGCGAGTAGCATTCAGAAATGCTTCCCAAGCGGGTCCAGGTACACACAAACGTTGCTTCCTGACTATGTTTTCTGAAGACAGCCGAGTGTGGGAGGTCAGCTGCAGGGCAGAGCCATCCCATCAAAATAAAGGAGGACATAGACTTTGTTTGTGTGTTTTCTGGGAGAAGAGAATTTCTTCATCCAAGATTTCTACATGCAGTGGTCACAGTTTCACCGCAAACTGCAAGATTCTTGATAAGAGTTAGGTAAAGTAAATAGATTGCGCTTGTGTTTGTTTACAGCACACAGTGAAGGAGTATGTATTCATGCCAGGGGAAGATCCCATTAAATCTACTTATACTGGGTTTATGCTTACGTGGTACAATGCTTATACATTCTCCTCCGGGGCAGTGTGCTGGGATTGTGACTGATGAGGACAGTGCCCTTCCTTTGACATGCTGCACTGACAGAATCCCATTCCCAGCAACTTGGGTGGACCAAAAAAGGCAAATTAAACAAGCCTCCAAAACATGTTAAAATTTTAAAGAAAATCATCTTTTGATCCTTCTGCTGCGAAAGCTAAAGCAAATGCAATGCAAAGAGCATTACCCGAGATATCTTTTGCAGTGAACTAGTCTAGTGGGAAAAACCTTACATAAATAACTGCAAAGATATATAAGTATGTATATGATATATATATATAAAATATTTATTTTTATGCATGTGCACGAATGTATGTATATATGGATGTATTGTTATATGTACTGTCCTGCATAAAGAAAATCTTTCCTTTTTTGAACAGTCCCTAAAAAATCTGCCCCCAAAGTGGAACACTCCTTAGAGGGCAGCTTGTTACCAACCTTGGCTCTGTTAACAGTAACCACTATCTTTCTCATCATTGACAGCAGCAGCCTCAAGGGATCTATAATTCATTGACAAGAAACAATTTAATTACCTTAACTGTTGTAACTTGCAGATCAGCCAGCACAGCGCCCTGAGATAAGGTCCATATGGCTTGTACCTGAGAGCTCCCTGACTCAAGTGCTTTGCCTAGATGAGCCCAGGATGCTTTGATGCGGAGCCAGGTCCCTGCCGCGCCGGCAGCACAGCACAGCCCCAGAGCCCCGCACCGAGGCCCAGGTCCTGGCTCCGGAGGCCCTTCCAGCGCTGGCCCGCAGCAGCAGCCAGGTGAGGACTGAGAGGTTTCTACATTGCTCAAAGCAGAGCTCAAGACCGCTTTTGCTTGATCTGTTTCATGTGTGAAATTCCGCCTGGCACGCTTCCTAAGTGGCTCCAGAAATGCGATCCTTCTGTATCCCACCACCTGTCGTGTGATGTATGGAGTCGATGTAATCCTACATTCATCGGCGGGGGAATATTTTCAGGCATCCAGGCTTTGATCTGTACTTGGATTATGCAGATGTTCCAAAATGAGTCTAAATGTAATGCTGAGTGGTTAAGAACATAGCTTTTTGTTTTGTCCTGGAATGAGCTGGGCTTCTTTCTTCTTCTCAGACCCTCCTCAGGAAAGGACCCACGCCAGATCAAAGTTTCTTAGAGCACACAAGGATCCATTGTTTCAAGAACTGCTACAAATTAGCAGCTGCAGTTAAAATAAAGGGTGGAGGTATTTTTCTTAGCCTCATTTAAAACTGTTTGGAGTAATTATCCTGAAGTACATTGATAAAATAAAAGTCCCTTAAGGGCTGCCAATTCTGTAGGGATCCCATTCAGCCCCACATTGTTGTCAGATATCTGATCAGGACACGATGATGTGTTGGAGGCAGAGTGGAGCTAAACTGCTCTAACTGCTCACCGAAAGACAACTTCTGTTGCCTCTGGCAGCTTTAAGGAGCTTTAGTGGCTGCACCCATGGATTTCTCCCAGAGTTAATGAGGAAAGAGGACCCACTATATACCCAGCACGAGGTGGGAAGGGAGGCACCCCTCCGGCATGCAGATGTCTAAACTAGATCCTTCACCCATGCCTGAACCCCTCTGCGATTCTGGATGTACAAAAGGCAAAATGTAGATTACATGGTCAGAAGGCTATGCTGGTTTTGCCTGGGATAGAGTTAATTTTCTTCAGAGTAGCTAGTATGAGGCTATGTTTTGGATTTGTGCTGAAAACAGTGTTGATAATACAGAGATGTTTTCCTTACTGCTGAGCAGTGCTTACCCAGAGCCAAGGCCTTTTCTGCTTCTCACCCCACCCCACCAGGGAGGAGGCTGGGGGGGCACAAGGAGTTGGGAGGGGACACAGCTGGGACAGCTGACCCCCACTGACCAGAGGGATATCCCAGACCATATGGCGTCACGCTCAGCATGTAAAGCTGGGGGAAGAAAGAGGAAGGGGGGAACGTTCAGAGTGATGGTGTTTGTCTTCCCAAGTCACCGTTATGGGTGATGGAGCCCTGCTTTCCTGGAGGTGGCTGAACACCTGCCTGCCAATGGGAAGTGGTGAATGAATTCCTTGTTTTGCTTTGCTTGCGTGCGTGGCTTTTGCTTTACCTATTAAACTGTCTTTATCTCAACCCACAAGTTTTCTCACTTTTGCTGTTCCGATTCTCTCCCCCATCTTGACGCGGGGGGAGAGAGCGAGCGGCTGCGTGGTGCTTAGTTGCCAGCTGGTGTTAAACCATGACAAAGGCCCAGAGGAGGCTTTTGTAGCTGTGGCACTACTCCTCAGTCCTGCCCTCAGCTTGACTGCAGCACAGGCAGTGACAGCCAGCCCTCCCCCTGCCTCTCCGGTACCCTCTGACCAGAAAGGCAGGGTAGAAATGGAGAGCTGCTGCGCTCAGCAGCGTGGTGGGGGTGGTGGGCTGGGGAAGGAGGCAAAGGTGTAGCTGCCCTCGTCTAGCAACTTCATGAAGAATGCTGTTTCCAGCCTGCATGACTTGAACCCTATCTGGGACTCCACTTTAATTGGTGAAGGTGTGATCCTGCTCCAGATGAGAATCTGTACCAACGCTGGCAATTTGTACTGTCCAAATGGAAAGTGCTCGTGTAAAGAGGACTCAGATGCAGCCCAGGCACTAGCGTAACCAGCTGGCACTACCAGTGAGCAGTAGTACCTTCTGCCCAGGCTGGACATTCCTCGGGACTCTATTTTTAGCTTGGGTTTGTGCGCTACCTACTGCAATGGCCAAGTAGCCCACATGTGTGCTCTGTAAGGGGATTCTGCTGTTACGGATAACAGGACAGAGAAAACCTATGCAGACACAAGGAAGATTCAACTCCATGGAGATCTCATGGGTGATGCCTTCCCTTTGCTGTCCTGGAGGTCTTGAGGAAAGCTACAGAGAAGGGATGTTCCCCCACAGCAAAGCCTGGGCTGTCACTCAGAGTTTGACACTTCAGACCTCACATTCCTGTTTTGCAGGAAATATGGGTGTTTAAAAATGAGCATTCTGAACACAAATAAACCCAGCCATTTTCAAAATTATCTGTACAAGGGGAACTCAGAAGAAATCCACCTGGAAAAAGTAATTTTTTTTTTTTTTAAATACAGGTTAAAAACAAATCATATTTTACACTTCCTTAAATCTTGTTGTTACTGTTTCATTATTTTAGGGGAAGTCACTAGTAGAGCATAATGTAAAAATATAGCAGTAAAAATATTATCTTGTGGTCATCGCAAAATCACAGCGAAAGATGTCACTTACGCTGTCCACTTCCCATTTCAGGATGATAGTACTAACAAAGTTATGGCAGGTACAACTGAGCGTACATTAGGGCTGTATTTTCTAGCTCAGAGTGTCTCCAGTTAAAATTGTTTGGGTCCAGGTTGGCTCACAGTTTTGATAATAATTTCCCTAGCATGTCCCCTCTCCTGAGGCAAATCTTGCTCATACAAAGTTAATGCCATTTTCCACTAGGTCTAGCTGGCCTGGAAAGGGGTGCAAAGCCAAAATGCTCAGGGAGCAGGCTAGTGCATCCAGCCTTCCCACGGCACCGTACCCCAGCGGTCCTCCAGGACAGGACCCTCACCCGCACCCCATGGCTGCAGAGCCGTAACGTGGGTCCACTTCTGCAGCTCGAAGGGAGGGGGAATATACTCCAGGACGTCCCAGGGACATGGGGACAGAGCACAGAGCTGGCAAAACCACAGTCATTCAACTCAGTACTGTAACCCTGGCACCAATCAAGCTTGCGGTAAAGATAGACGGGAGAGGGGAGACCACATTGCTGGGCAAACTGGGACCCCAACCTTCAGCACACAGAAAGACTTGCTCTGAAGTGGTTTGAGGACAGTTGCGTTGTCCCTTTCAGGTCTGGTAGGTACTGCTATGGACACTCCCGGCTGGACCTTCTGGAGGTCGGCAAGTGGACTCGGGCTTGTCGCGGTGGCCCTTGTGCTGCAGGGGATGCAGTGGGCTCCATGTTACGAGGGATGCTGAACACACGAGCGAAGATGGGGTTTGGCTGAGAGTGGCTCTGAGATTGTGCCGTTCGACACACAACCAGGACATGCGCTCGGGTAACAGGGCCTGGGTCCACGAGAGGGAGAGGGTTAGGGGTGCCTCACGGTTCTCCGTTTGTGGGAAGTGAATTAATGTGCACAAAACTCCACTGTGCTGGCTTAAATTATTTATGAGAAAATCATACAGATTCAGCTCCGAAGGCATCCAGAGCACTGCTAGCC
This sequence comes from Aquila chrysaetos chrysaetos, assembly GCF_900496995.4. Taxonomy (NCBI): domain Eukaryota; kingdom Metazoa; phylum Chordata; class Aves; order Accipitriformes; family Accipitridae; genus Aquila; species Aquila chrysaetos. The sequence continues at coordinate 62,140,170 of NC_044006.1, read as the reverse complement.
TTTATTCATGGTAACGTGAAGTTTCATTCCAACCTTTGATGCACTTCCCCACTCCCTCATTATTTAAAGTGTGGTTTTACTCTAAAGATTGCCTGTATAAAATTGGCATCTGCTTCTTTAGCAGATATATTCCATGTGCAAAATCAGAATACCGGTCTAGTGACTTCAATGGCAAAAATTTTTTTCACATGCTCCTGTTTCGTGTTGATGGTGCAGAGGCTCAGTTGCACTCTTGCATCTCAGGCAGCAGCAGTACTGCTCTTCCTTTTTGACCCTAAGGTTTTAGCCAAATGAAGGATGGGTGGACTATTTCCTTTAAAAGGAAAAGTGGTGATGAGGAATGTACTTCTTTTGATGCACCTCTATTAATGCACTAAGGGTATGCACTGGTCACAAATCACAGGAAAAATCAGACAAAAGGGGATAATCTCTTTCCTTACACCTCTAACCCAGTCAGATACCCTTTCTTTCTTTCTTGCACAGCTTTTTGTGTTGCACTATTGAGGTGTTTTTATGTCAAGGGCTTCTTTTACATCTTCTCTGCTAGCTCCCCTTGGCTGCTCGGCCTCTTTCTCAAACACATAAGCCTTTGTAAAGGAGAGGCAGTAAAAGCTCTCCCCCCTTCTATGCCTCATGTGTACTTTCATCTGGGGTAGTGACACATACTTGCGTTTGATGTGAAGGTTCCTGTAGGTTTAATTATATGGTTTCTTGTGGAATGTAACAGTTTCTTCAGCTATCAAGTGGTGGTCACTGTGGCTGGCCAAAGACAGTATTAAACTTCATTAATACCTGCTCAGTCAGATTCTGCACTCATTCATCACTCTGCAATCCCACGGACGACAAAGATGGTCCCCGGTGCTGGGAGCTGGGGTACAACAGAGTGCACCACACAGGGGCAACGCAGCATAGCTTGGTCTGCAGGCTGTTTGGGGCTGGGAATGAGACACAAGGAGGGGAACCTCAGCTTCACTTTCAGATCTAAAGTGAATCTTTTTGCTTAACAAATCAGAAAATCGTGGTCGTCTGAGAAAGAACTTTGCCAAAAAATTCAGAATAATGGTATTAAGTAATTCAGAAATTTTGCCATATTTCTCTGGAGAAATCTAGCCCAGGTTTTGTGGAATTTGAGGAAGATGATTGCTTTCTCCGGAAAGGTTTGTTGGAGGCAGGTAGGTTTCAGAAAAGGATGGTGGGAAGCTTTCGTGTGTGCTGGCTACCTGGTGTGCCTCCATACGATGCTTGCTCAGCACCAAGGCACCAGGGATTGTCCAGAGTTGCAAGCTGGTCACACAAAGAGCGAAATATCTACTTGGGCCTTATTTAGAGCTAACCAAACAGAAAACGTGAAAAATACAAGAAATTTTGTCAATGTAAGGACTTGAAGACGTGACAGTTACAAACCTGGGATCAGTTCCATGCCTACTTCCCTCTCTCTTGTAGGAGAGCATCCTGCGGGATGCTGGAACCTCCATGTAGGTCACCTCCTCCCCGTAAACCTGGTAGTAAAATAGATGCCCTTGCCCTGAGCTGCCCTGTACCCCCCTGAGCCGTTAACAGCCCCCTTACGTGGTGTGGGGCTTAGAGCAGATGGGGCTCTGACTAATACCGTCTACACTAAGTCCTCCTCTCTTATAGTCCTTCCACTTTATGACAGACTTTATTACTGCAGCTGTGCGCTGGCCTCATGGTTTCAATGATTTTTCCATAATACTCTCAATCCCTTCCCTGCTCATTGCTCTGAGTGATTGGTTCCTTGCCCTCATATTAAATTATGCTACATTTTTCTGCAGCAAACTGCATTATACTGTATTACAAGCTGGTATTTACCATCTGCTGGCCCAATCTCACTAACAAGCCAAACCCTTTTGAATAAAAGGCATTTTTCTTCAGAGCTTGTACTGCCTCCAATGCCAGTATTCTCTATGAACCTGAAGCCCATAATTATTTCATGGGGTATCCTGCAAATAGACCCAAGCAGATGCCAGGGCATCCTACAGAATATATCTGTGGCAGTGTATTTGCAGGATTTGGCCTTTCCAATGCAGACAGGTAAGACAAGCAGCAATTGCAGTCTTTTTGCTGCCCTCTTATAGTAATTAAAATCTCCTTTCACAAGCACACTTTCCTTCCTTCTCCTAATCTGTTTTTTGATGTTGCTTCCAGTTTGATCAGTTTTTTAAACCAATTAGCCACAGGCCTTCCCCCAGAGGGCCCTTAATTGCTGACTGCCTCAGAACCACTGGACCATTACACTGACTGTATTTATTTAGGTTTCTGAAAGGTGCTCAATACCACCATCCAACTGCCACATCTGAGTCCAATGGAGTCTTAAGAACCATAAATGTCCCAAACCCAGGAGCCCCCCTCGGCTCTCCTCCCACCTCCCTCTGCAACACCTGGGAGAGCAAATGAGCCTCACCGGCAGGTTCCTCCCATGGGGAAAGGCAACCTCTTTCACTGCTTGATCGCTCCACCGAATCTGTTTTAGCCTTGTTGCTTTCCTTGATCTGAGTTGTTTGAAATGCAAATTGGTCTAAAAAGATAAACTTCCAGCTCAGTCTTTGGCAATGGTGGTGGGAGGGAAGGAAGGGTTGTGATGATGCTCAGAAATGACCCTGAGAGTTCAGGAAGCATCTTGTTATCCCCGGCTGGAATGAGGTTGCTGTGAACTGGGGCTTTGGGATTAAATTAAGAAAGGGTAAAGGTGGCCCCAGGCTAGGAGGATATTGAGAAGGTCAAAGTGGAGCAGGTACTTCAGGCTTTGTCGTGAACTCACATGCAAAAACCCTACGGCAAGACACCGTAGTTTAAAAGGAGCTAGCTGAAGCTAGCAACCCAGGGAATACATGTCTCAATCTTGGTGCAGATTATTTCTTCATGTTAACAAATGTGCATTTTCTCCCGTACATGGGAATGTGTAACCTTTGAGTCTTGCTTTGCAGCTCCTTTTCCAAAAGGGGTACCTCTTTTAATCATAGCAGTACGCATAGCTGTGCACAGGAACATCTGTGCGAGCCCCAGACTTGGCTGTGTTCTTCTTGCCCTGATTTCTACGCTGCTCTACACCCCTTGACTGTGCTTGCACTGCAGATTTTTAAATGACTTGAAGTGTTAGTAAAACAGGGCTTGTAAGGAAAGAAATGGCTTCCGCAGACTGAGGAATATAGTGTCAGCAAAAGAAAACTATGTCTATCAATCAGCAGCATAACAGTATGTGTGAAATGATTTCTTATAAATATGTCTGTGCCACAAGAGAAAGCACTTCCATGTATATCTGATACATTTCAACTATTTTAGGGCTTCTGGGTTCTAGTCCAGTGTTTCCACCAGTGGGCTAAAAAAGATAAACATACACATTTAAATATAAAAATATACCATTAGATGTAATAATAAAAATTACTCAAAGATATTATTATAATGCCACATTATAAGCCATTGTTATATTGTGTAATATAATTATAAATATGTAAATAAAAGCATGGGCATACTTTGAATCATTCTGCATGCTTCTGTTCAAGAACAAGGGCTCAGCCTTCCCCCTTTAGCTGTACAGAACATGGACAAATAATAAACACACGATTTTTCTGCTCTTCTGAGTCCCAATACCTGAGTGTGAGTGACCTGAGGGATAAGGAAATGGGGGAGAAGAGCCTGGGTAGAAGTTTGGGGGGCCTGAAGGTGAGAGGGTTTCTAGAGGCTTGTGCGATGCTTTGGGAAGTGTGCAAAGGAGTTGTGCTTTCACATTAGTTCTCTTAATTGTCTGCAGCTTGGGAAATTACAGGTAAATACTGGAAACTGCAGTGACAGCAAGTGTGATAACCTCTACAGAAAATGTGGAATCATCAGCTTTACTGACAGGAGTAACATGCTCCAAAATGCTTAGGAAATCAATTCCTAAGCCTGTCTCCTGGTGAGGGTAAGGCATGAAATTGTCATGAGTCCAGTACTCTCTGACCAGGTTCTTTTAGATGTTTCACACAAGGAGGGTTTGATGTTCAATATCAAATTTACTTCTTTGTAGGTATTTGACATTGCATGGGATTCTGATTTAACAGTGCTACAGCAATGTACTGAAATCACAACGCAAACACTATACAGCAAATGAGATATACAGTTGGATCGCAATACAAACATGATACCCATTGCTGGCTGAGGGCAGCTCAGGCCCATTGCTCTTTTCAGGGTTCATCTTGGTTAATTTTTAGACTCTGTGTTGGGCTGAGCCACAAATACATTTCCCCATGCTGGTCTGACTGGCCCAGGAAGATAATACTCCGTACCGATTATTTTAGGGAAGGCCATTTACACAACCAGCTGACCCACTCAACAGATAACAGCTGTTTATCTAAAACAAAGGCCACCCTCCAGTCCCCTTTGTGTTGTGATAAGTTCAGCTTTCTTTAGGACAGCTGTCGTCACTTCCTACATGCTTTTCTGAGCTTCATGAGCACATTATCCTTGCCTATCTCCTTTGAGCCTTCTGCCACTGAAGGGCTTCGTCGGTTGGTCATAGGAGTCCCCCAGGCTTCAGAGCAGGCAGTGGTTCCACCTGTGAAGTGGGAAAGTGAATTCATACCTAAAGCATTCCTGTTAGCAAAGGACAGTATCCGCACTTGCATGTTCTAGAGGCAGGATCCCCCCATCTCCACCTGATCTTTAGTTGCTATTAACCAAATCACATAGGCTAAACTCTTACTTCTGGTGGCAACCACTGGCACCGGGGCATAATCCAGCCTGACCATGTGCCCCAGGCAGCGAGCTGCTCTGCCTGCCAAGCTGTTGTGTTAAATTAGCAGACTCTTCTTCTGTAAACTGTGCTGTATGCTGCATAGCTTGAGTCCCTGCCATCAAAATAATAGTGTGCAGCATTTTTTTAATGGGTGGTCATCTTTCTGGGTTTTGTAAGCCATTTTCCCTGGCTGGAGACCATACATGGCTAAGATTTATGTACATTTATTTTCAATGGCCTATTCGCTAACCCTACAAGATTGTGCACGCAACACAGGGCATCCAGAGCTCATTTATCCCAGAACGGGGGAGGAGCAGAGAAAAAGATTGAAGATTAAACAAGTGAGACCAATATTAAGAATCATTTTTTATAGCATTCTTTTGAATGAATACACTTTTACAACATATTTTTCTCCTAAATGATGTGTTCAGGCAAAGGCCCAATGTTGTAAAAAGACACATAATTGGCACTCAAACAGGTCTGAGTTATTGCCTGGTTGGTGTAATTTTACACCTGTCACCGCCCATATATTTAGAAAGAGTGAAAAAAACAGACCTGGGGTTGTTTCCCTGCTGGTTGCCTTCAGGCCGCGCTGACATGCTCGCTGAGTTTATAGCATGCCTTTGTGAAATGTGGTGCCTGCAGAGGCGAAACCAAGAACTCATCTAAGACACAGCTCGGCGGGGTCAGCAAGTGGCCTCCGGTTGCAGCCACCACAGGAGTAGCACGGCTTTTCAGGTCTGGCCCTGCTTTCCCATATCCTTTTGCAGGAGGCAGAAGCCCGCCCTGCGGGAGCGGTGCCAATCCCCATCCCAGCGCACCCCTCCTTGCCGAGCATCGCCCTCGGGCAGCAGGGCAGCGTGCTGAGATAGACGCCTTCTAAGGGAACTTTTATTAGACAGTTTTGTGTTGGTTTTTTTTTTTTTTTTCCCCTGGGATTTGCTGAAAGTACCTAGTCTGTGGCCTCAGCTGCTTTTCTTGAGCTTAAAATATACAAATATAAGAATAGAAATCCAAAAGTGCTGCCAGCCAAGGCTGCCCAGACGTCAGTAGCATCTCTCCAGAAGAATAACAGCACAGCCCCAATCCTTCTTAATTTACCTTCTGGTAGCTGGGAACAGAAGGCTGGACAGGACCAGTTAAAAAACTTGTCCCTCTCCCTGCCATCATTTTTTGGGTCAAGGCGAGTTGTAGGGGGCTTGGGGGGCCCCTCTGCCTGGAGGCAGAAGCCCCGCCGGGAGCGGGGGAGCGGGAGAGCGGGTGCTTGGCCGCAGCGCTCCGGGAGCTTTCTGCAGGTGTCCTGACCCAGGGGGGCCAGAGATGGGGGAAGCAAATCAGCTGGAAACTCAGCTCATGAGCCCGGCTGTGCTAATCCCCTCTGCGGAAATGCTTGTCCAGGTACCTCGGGGCCCTAGGCACCGCTTCTTAATCCTCCTCCTTCGTTTGACGCAGATGGATGATTATTTTTTGATTCTTCTTCTTTTTCTAGTTAGTCAGTGAGTCAGAAACAAGGCAGCTGTCTGCAGAGCTCCAGCCATGATTTTCCTCAGAAGCTTTTGCATGACACAGCTGACTCCAGCAACTGCCGCTTGCTCATGCAAACTGGGGCAGACCCGCTGCGGGTGGCAGGTTCAGCACGGGCAGAGCAGCCTTCCTCCCGTGCCGGGCTGCCCCGCAGTCCACCACAGCCCTCCTGCATTTCCCGGGCAGGTTGTGGTCCCTCTCCTTCTCTGATGCAGCTCTGGTTCGCAGGCCCGAACAGAAATGTTCGAGCTCCAACGCAATCAGCACTGCTTTACATCTGTTTACTTAGAAGATCCATTCAACTTAAGTTGGCCAAGCTGCATTATTAGGGTGGAAAATCAGGGAATCATCCATTTTTAATAGTTTCATAATGCTGGAGAAAGAATGGCCGCGCTGGCTGTAGGACTGACACACCTCTGAATGCAGGCTGGTCAGTCAGACCCAATCAATTTGATTTAAAAATCATGGTATTTTGTACAATAACTTACTTTGGATACTTTTTCCTCTCAATTTCTTTGAGTCATTAATTGCATTCATTTTATATTTTCCAGGGTTTTTTGCAGTGCTGAGGGCAAGAAAATTGTCTTGTGAAGTGACATTTGCATTTCTTGCATGTCCAGATGGTAAGTCTCCAAGCACACCCGAAATGGCAGGACCCTTGTGACAGCAGCCAGGCTGTTAGCAGGTCCCTCGAGGCCAGGGACTGGCAATACTGAACAAGAAACAATTCTGCACGTAACATGTTTTGTTCCTCCTCAGCTTAAACTTTTTAATTTCCTGTGGCTATAAGTCACACAAGGAAAGGTCTCACCCCTCCAGGCCAGGCACTATTACCTTAGTGTTATATTATGTTCACACCTGTGGTAAATATTGAAGACATAGATCTGTTTTCTAGTTTCTATCTGTAAATTCTAGCCTAGAAAAGCAGGGAGACCTGCAAGCCCAAACCACCCAAAGTCAAGAGGGGGCCTTCGAGAGGGAAAGGTTTTCCAGAACAAGCTTTCTCATTGTGAAAGGCTAAAATTATTGCTCTCCTGTGATTTATAGTGCCTTCAGTCTTATAGAGCACCTGGAATATTCAGCAGTAATTCAGAAACAGAGACATGTGTTGTTGATACAGCATATCACTGCAGAATATATAGTATCAGAGTACCTGCACATACTTTACACACCCAGAGATTATCCTGAATGTGCTACTAATGTGTGTAAATATATTTGCTATTGTTGGCATAATTCACAAGCACAAAATGAATGTGGCTACAACAAAGCCCTCTGGCTGCTCCATCAATTACTCCTCATTTTCTAGCTGTGACGTGTATCTGCTTATATCTTCCCAGAAATGATGAAGGATGAGAGATGAGAATAATTTAATTTATGGCTTCATCACAAATTAAGTCTTAGGTTACAAGTATGTAATCTTTAGCCTTGTAACGAAGCTACTCCTCATACAGCAAGGTTCTTTACCAAACAGAAAGAACCAGTTGTTTACTTCTGAGTGCCTGCAGCACTTCTCTCCAGTGAAGGGCTGGACAGACCCACTGCCTAGGAAAAAAAAGCCTCCTGTGAGAGAGCCCAGACCATCTTTACCCTCACCCAGATGTATCAGCAGTTTAAGCACGCTTCTGAGCATAGCTGCTATTCTCCTTTCTCCCTGACCCCCTGTTCAGCCCTTGGGGCACTCCCACCTCTCAAGACCACAAAACCAGTGCTGGGCAGTGTTTGCTCACTGGTTTGAGAGACGGCTGCCATCTGCTAGCAGGGCAGACCAGCTCAGAGCCCTGCATCCCTCTGTCCCAAAATAGTTTCCTTTCCTGTCCCAAATCTGCACAGTTCACCCCTCAATCCATGGCTTGAATGAGGCAGTCAGCATGAATAAGGTGTGGGACCAAGGCTTGAGAGACCTGGAAGTGGTGCCTGCTCTGCTCCTGGTCTACTTTAGATATGTGGACACCCTCTGGACCTGAAGTCTGGATCTGGGTGCTCTGTATTGCTCTAAATCTTCCCCTTTGGCCTCCAGCTTAGCCACTGGGCAAAGACTCTGACACCTTCAGGTATAGGTGGATACCTGTAGCTCTGCTGTCCCAAGCTCCAAGAGCAATCCTGAATGCCCTGAGCTTTAAAGTCTAAGATTAAAACCTTTCTCCCCTTTCTCTGAGGTCATGGGGTTGCTGGTTAATTTTTATTCTTTCAGGGACACCTAAGCACTGAAGCTAGTACAGCCAAGGCTTTGCTGAATGTTTTCCAAATGTAAGTGAATGTAGTTGCAATAGGAAGCGGCAGGCCACCTTTCCCACCTGTGATCTTGCACTCTCTGGCACCTCGCAGTCGCTGTTGTGCATGTTTCCACGCTGCCTGTGTTTGAACTTATTTCTGGTGGGCAGCCTTCCCTTCTGTCACTCCTCTTCCCGGTCACCTCTCAATGTCCAGTGTACCCAGATTATGCTTCAGATACCTCTGATAACGCCCTACATTTTTGTTCCTCCTTTTTGCCTATTCTTTTCTGCTGCACAATGAGGAAACTAGCTTCACCCCAGTTACAGCCATATCATAGTCCTGGGTGGGGTGGGGGGGATGACATTTATTGGGCTGTCTATAGACAACCCTGTGCAACCACCCCTATGGGGTTAGAGCCGAGCACGCATTCCCTTTCCTTTAACAGAAGACATATGATGAAGTTATACCAGAAAGACCACCAGAACATAGCAAGAGATAAAGTCCCTATCATCAGAGCCGCTAGACAGATGCTCCTTGTCATGGCAGCCTGTGCAGAGTCACTACCCCATGAGAAAATGCAGCCATGGCTATAGCCATCGGAGATGGAAAGGTTAATGACATGTACTAAATGCAGCGCTGGGAGAGGCCAAGGAAGATTAGGGCTTATATGTCTTTTTTTCCTGACAATCTCATGTAGCTTCTCAGCACCATTAGTAAATATCTCATGCTACCACAGGATTTAACATCCCAGAGCCTGCTTCTGGGAAGCACTGCATGCCCCTGGGGCCAGCCCATGGCTCAGGCTGCCTGTCCCCAGCAGCTGTTGAGATGCCACAGGATTGGGCTCCCTAGCTTAGATCAGCAGGGACAGTCCAGTGTAGCACGAAAGCCAAAACATGAAGCTAGAAGAAAGTACACGAGGGAGAAAAAGCAAACCGGTGCATTTCAGGATAACTCCTGACCAAGGATCACTGAAAATGTAATCATGACCCAGGCAATTTTGCCAGCACTGGTAGCTGGGACAAACATTTGGTCTTGTTTTTTTCTATCACCAAGAGAAGGCATGGAGTTCTGCGAGGAATAATATTAAGGTTGATTGATTGCAGATTAAGAGCCTGAATAAAAGCTTAATGACGTCAATGGAAGGATTGTCATTGGCTTGAGCCAGCCCCAAGACACTGCTCGACTGATGCAACGGGATTTTTTTTTTTTTTAAATGCAATTGTTATAATGTAAAAGCTTCTGTTGGACAGAAATATCTCGTAGAAACAGAATTAAAAAGAGGCCTGGAACAAAAGGACAGATTTAGCTGTCCGAGATTGCTATTTCAGTGTGGATGTATGTTTATGTGATTTTTCACAACAACGTACTTCACTCTTTGCGTCGTACAGAGGGAAAGCTCAGGTGTGCTGGGGTATAGTTAGCATTTTGAACCTGGGAGTTTCCCTGTGTAAACTAGAACAGATCTCTCTCATACAGTAAATGGAACGTTCTTTATAAAGATTTTTCTGTGCCTCTAAGGACCTACCTGTCGTTGGGGAGATCTTTACCAGCCCAGAGTGATTCTTTTAGCCTCCATGCTCACAGGAGTGTGTCATGCTTGGCACAGAGGTATAGGTGTTGTTTGCAGGAAAGACAAGGGCCCTGTGCCCTCTTGCCTGTAACATGTATTACCCATGAGAAGCATACATATAAATATATCCAACTTTATATTACAGGTTATTGTCCTCTTTCTTCAAAGCAAAGGAATTTTCATGAAGTGTGTATGCATCTGGTACCGGATCAATTCAAGATTACGATAAAAAGATTATTTATAGCTCTGCATTGACATTTGTTTATTGTATAGATGACATCACCATGCCAGACCCTTGCTTTAACTCAACATTTCCCACTTTTATTGCATTTGTGATCCTGTATATGGCCACAAAACAAATCATTAAAGAGGATTGCATGAAGGATAATGAGTACCATAATACTGTTAAGCCTCGCATACACTCTTTAGCTGGACTCAAATTCTTTTGATCTGTTGAGCAAAGTTGCAAGAAACAGAAAATAACGGACATTGAATGACACATTTGCTTGTAATCTCAGATTTTGCAAATCCCCCTGGTGTACCTGTGTTCCCCTTTTCCTCACTAATGAATTCTGACACTGAAACAGATGTTGCCGTGTAAATTCTCTTACATTATTTTATTTCCCAGCAACACTGCTGCTCCAGATTAATTCAGTGAGAAGTAAATGCTCAAACATGCCAACCCCTTCGTCATGTCTTTCCTCTTCCTCTCCCCTTGCTGTTTGCCACATCATGGTGGACTCCATCCTGCACCATGCAAGAGTGACAAGTTTTAATATAAGCAGTGGTCAAGTTTCTATTGTTTTCTACAAACAAAACATTCTGCTGCATAATTTTTTAAAGCAGGCAGGAAAAGATAAAATATTTTTTAAAAATTCTGCATTTCTATGTTATATTTGCAGCTTTACTACTGAAGTATGCAGCTGGACCTGAGCCCGAGCCCAGTCACAGCTGTGAAATTGGGAAAGCAGCTTTGCACTGCAGGGCTGTCCAGTCCCCCGCGAGCCCTCCAGCGGTGCCTGCCCAGCCTCGGTCCCCAAACCCACCAGGGACCACCTAGAACAGCACTGCCACTGTGCTGGCTGCTGATCCAGCCATCTCTGGGCTTCCCTTCCACGTCAATTTGCCATTGCACAAGCAGCAAGCCAGTGCACCCTGTTTTGTTGTTGGGGCTGGGGCGTTGTTTTATATGACTTTACAGTTTTGCTTGTAAAACACCTTCTTTTGAGTAGCTGTAGAAAGCAGCGTTTCTACCAAGGGACTTGTTCTAGCCAATTTTTCTCTCTGTGTTCAAAATTTTACGGAAAAGAGGGGTTTATTCGTGCAAAGTAGGAAACGGGTTGCACTGGCTCTGAAATGTTTATATAAGTGACTTCACTGGCCCCAGTCTCAGACTAATTGGCCAAATTAAGTTGCCTCAGACTTCTTCGATGCATGGCATGAAATGCACTTGTAATTAAGGCACAAACATTGTGGCACAAAATCATGTCAAGCCTCTGTACAGTGGATCTGCCAGTGGAGTCAGAGGCTACACAAACTGAGTGAGGGTGGCCCTGCAATTTCCATTCAGTCTGTTCAGATTTCTGAGAAAAGGCCCATTTGCCAGATCAGAACCTGTTGATCTTTTTCTCTTGAACAACCCCTGTTCTTCTCCCCACTCATCACTTTTCTTTTCATTTTCCTTCTGCCACTCTCTAAATTTTCAAATCTTCCACATTTTTATGATGTCTTGAAAGCTTAGGGTAACAAAGGGAAAAGTGAAAAAATAAGGAAAAGTGCTACCCTGTGGCCACCACTTAGTTTATTGTATTTGGCAGCAAGTAAGAAACTCAAAGCTAAACTACCAGAAAGTTGAAATATTTTGAAAACATTCCACAAATTGTGAAAAAAGTAAAAAACTGTTCACCTCAGACTTTGCAAAATGCAAATATTTTTTATTCCATTCTGGTTAGTTTTTATTCAGTTCTGGTTTCTTATTGCATTCACTAAAACTCATAACTGCTTAGGCCTGAATTGTCCCTCCCAGTGTGGGCTGCAAGAGAAAGGTTCACAAGCATCCCTGTGGGTTTTGCTGGCTGGTTGTCATTTGGGAGGAGAGACACGGCTGTTTGTCTCTCTCTCTCTCCAGTGGGAAAGGCCTTGGTGGCCAAATCTGGTGGTTTCCCAGGAAAACGCATGAATTCAGAGGGAATTCTTGGAGTTGGCCTGCCCTTTACCTTGTGGCCAGCTCTGAGTCCATGCCCTTTTCCTCTCCTCTGGTCCACCCAACCACAGTGAAGCATGACTACCAAGGACCTGCAAAGCTGGTGGCCTTCACTTGATCCATCGCTGTGGCATCACAGGGGAGCGCTGAGTGAAAATTCCCTGTCACCTTGGGCTGCTGTACATGTGGGATTCATGAACAGCAGGAGATGAAGGCTCTGCACTGCCTTTGGGAGCCTTGTTTACATTTTATTTTGGATTTGCAGAGGCACGTAGCCCTTGCAAGCAGATCCCGGCTGCCTGCGGGGACAGCTCTCCTGCGTGAGCTGGGTCTCCCTGTGCCTAGGCGTCTGCCTTGAGGACCTCTCACCTCTCCAAACCATTGGGGCTGGTGATGCAGCGTGTGAGGAGGAGGCGTGCAGAGGGCTCCACTCCGTGCTGCTGGACCCTGGAGCTGACACCACCAGCTGCTGCTGGAAGCAAGACCTGCAGACATACAACTCTGCCCCTGCTGCTGTCATGAGAGAAGCTCGCTTGAAACCGTTTTGCCTCATGTTACACACTGTGTATGTGCAGGCAGCTAGGGGAGCTTCTTCCAAGCTCCTGCGTGGCTTTACGCGGGCTGCGCTGGGCTATCAGAGGTGCCCATGCTGCTGGTGGTCCTGGTCACCCCGGGGGACTCTCGCCTGCACCTGGGACAGGCGGCCATGGGCCATGCATCACGCAGTGGGGTGAGAAGCAGCGCAGCCTAGTATTAGCATCTCCATCGTAAATAGGTAGCACAGAGGGGGTCTTTCCTCAGGGAGGCTTCTGGATTCACAGTTGTCTGCCTATAAGCACTGCAAATCCAAGCTCTAAAGCCTTCACTTCCCTAAAACCAGTGAGAGTTTTGCCTGAGTAAAGGATTGCCATAAAAACTGCCCTTCTGGCATCTTCTCATTTCATCTTGGCTGCTGCCTACACGTGCTCAGGGGATACCTCCAGAGCTCAGTTTTTGCTGCATTTGGCTGCTAGCTGCTAGCTTTCCAGCCTAAGATCGTATGTGATTTGGCTTGGGGACACATCACATGTAGCTTTACATCAGAAATGGTATTTTGCCAATTGTAGATATAATTAACTGACCAGAACCTCCCCCCCCCCCCCCAAACAATAGCTTCAAGTAGCCTTAAGCCAAGTTGTGGGTAGAATATTAAATAGACTACATTTTTCAGAGTGTATAGAAAGAATTAAATCTGTGGCTGGGGAGTGGCTCCAGACAACCTGAGGGGAGCTTTGAAAGGCTCATTAGGCAATGCGGAGATCTAAACTTTGGATTCGTTGGGCTGTTCGAGCCCCAGGAGTATTTCCTGGGCTTTCACAATTTAGAATCAGCCCAATCACTCTTGTATTCACTTATCTTGGGAAAGAGAGAAGGCGGCAATTGCTGACGTGAGGCTTGTCAATGGTTCATGACAGCTTGTCCTGCCCTCAGGATTAATGGGGTAGTCGTGCGCATAAGACACTGTGGGGATCCAGGAGATTTGGGTTCAGCTCCCAGCTTTGCTATGGATTCTGTGGAGCCTGGCTTCTCCTGTCTGCAAAGTGGGGATAAATAGCAATTCCCTTTCTCTGCCTTGTGTCATCACATGTAATGACTTTAAAGAAAAAAGAGGCTGTCAGATCTTGATGCCACTTGGAACTAAGAAACACTTGTAATATAATTCAACAGGCACTATGGAGAACTCAGTGTCAATCAGACAAGGAAAACCAGCATGGGATTCAGGGCAGGACAAGAGCAGAATGCACAACCAGGTAATAATAATTTATGTGCATACAAAGTCACAGAAACATAGAAAAATGGAGGGGAAGGTACCCCAACGATCCCTTAGCCCTTCCCAGTTCTCCAAAAGTTTTGTCATTCCCTGCTGCTATTTGTCTAGCCTGTTCTCAAAGATGTCCACTCCCCCTATCAACACCACATTTCCATGCCTTGCTTATGAAAATGGCAAGATGCAGCATTCAGTGCCTGGCTAAAGTCGAACCCCTTCCCCCTGCCCACAAGGCCAGCTACACCACCACAGGATGAGATTCACTTCATTTCATGAATTTGTTCTTGACGAATCCATGCTGAGTGCTATTTATTTCCTTGCTATTGATTAAAAAAAATCCAAAGGACTAAAATTAACTACTAAAGGCCAAAGTCTAGCCTTTTTTTCACTAATATGAATCATGCTGTTTAGCTGGTTGCAGTGAAGACTGATAAAAAATATACAATAAATTTAAGTCTTTTGCCAACAGTTGTAACCTTGTTGAGCTGTGAAGCAGCGCGTTCCTTGACCTTTTTCTTTCTATGAGTGTATTTATCAAATGGCTTCCTCTTCCTCTAGGTGTCTCTTAGTAGCTACTAATTGACGTGTGCTGTGATCTTCTTTGTTGTCTCCTCAGGAAGGACATGCATGTCCAACATGTCATGCATTTTGTCAGCCATCTCAGGTTGTCTGATAAAGATGCTACTTCTCTGTATGAACTCAGTGTCCCAAACACTGTAGGCCACTACCACCTGCAAAGCCACCATGGTCATTGCCCCCTTTTGAGATGTTCTTGGTCTGCTCTTGCCTCTCGCTTGCCTCAGCCTTGCCTCTCTTTTTCAGACTTTATGCTTAATTCACACAATATAGTTTCCACTTTTTTGTTTCCCTGTAGTGTCCAAAGCCACTGTTTTAGCCAAGCTAGTCACTGCCCTAATTGGGATGTTTGTCCTTGTGCCCTTACTATCACTTCTTTGAGGAAATGCCAGCTCTCCTTGGCTTCTTCTCTTTCTTCCCTCCCCTGCAATCTGTCAAGCAGTTGTTTTCTCCATTTATTTATCCTCAGATATGCAGTCCCTGTTGATGTACTGTCGGAGAAGTTCTGTGCATGTCCCAGGGGCATAATTTTTCATTACTATTCCCGTAAATTAAAAAGAAAATCCAGACACACGATTAAAAAATGTAAATCTTTTGCTTGTCTTCATTAGGGATTCCATATAGACTGGGGAAATTTTCAGCCCGAGTCTTGGGGATGAACAAATAAAAGAAAAAGTAAATATAAATTCAATAAATAATATAATGTAGCTTTTCAAACCTTCTGGCAAAGTTTAATAAATCGGAGTTACTTAGACACATGTTTATCATATAACTATTTGTAGGAACATGGTATATATCAAAAAAGTAAAATTTTCTTGCATTCCTGTAGAGACATATTGTAAGGTGTGAGAAGAATGTCCTAGTCAACAACTGTCCTTTGCTTTCAAAAGCTGAAATATGTTCTCATATAAATAAAAGAACAAGCCAGTAAGTGAAGATTATTTCAGTGGAGGAAAGTAACAGCTAATCCAGGAGTTAGATTTTTCATTGCAGAGGGCATTTTACAACTCTGAAGTTTCTTTCATTCCAGAATGAATATTGCAAACGAATCCTAATTGTGAAAAATACAAGATGGTTAAAACATCTTGTGCTAACAAAAATGAAGACTTTGATTGAAATAAGCTTTTGGGAAGAGGTTATAGTTTATAATACAAAGAAAAAGAATGATGATATCAAAATAGAAAAATGTTCAATGTTATTAAAATTATATTTCCATTTTTTTCTTCAGTTGATTTTTTTTTTTTTTTTTTTTATTGAAGGCCAAAAGTATCCTCAAGACAGTTAACTGTAGTCAGCATTTTGCGAGAAAAATCTTTCCATTGGAAGACTTCCAGCCAGGTCTCCATTTCAGTTCTGTAGAACATATAATTGATTTTTCCATCTAGTTCTAGTCTATCAGATGCCTTTAAATTTGCATTATGCTGCCTATTTAATGTGGGTGGCATATTTTATTAATTTTAAAAGACAATTTCTTGTTTCCAGTTTTCTCAGTGGAATTTTGCTGTTACCATCGACAACCTGAGGTCCAGATTTTGATGCTCTTATTCTTGCTCTTGCACTGTGGCATGACCTACCTGATGCTTGTAACTACAAGTCTGTTGGGGTGACAGCATGCACAAGGACAGCTGCTCTGGACTATAACATGGGTGTTCATGTCTCAAGATGCTACGTGGTGGCCAGTGTGTATGCTCCAGCCTCCAGGCCCTCTTGGTGACTGCGCACAGAAGGCAGCAAGATCTGGCTGTGAATCCTGAGGTGGAATTCAGGCCCCAGAGCCAGACACCTAAGAGCAGGGGTCTCTAGAGGTGAAGGTGTCTGAGATCCTCCTACTGTCAGTGGCAATCTGGTCAATATATCAAAGGAGTCGGAGAGCTTTTGGTGATCAGATGTAGGCATCTAGTTGAAATGCCTCTCAACTGGTGTATTGACTAGATCACTAAGGACCATAATGGGGCTTAGACACCTAGATCACCTGTGGGCACAAGTGTCCTGATCCATGAGCTGAATCCCGCCTCTAGTTTCTTAACAAAGCGGTCGGATCTAGGAACCATGGATCTGTTGTTCTACTGCAAACTTCCCCGTCGCACACAACAAAATGGTCCAAACCCTTCCAAGAATCTAAAAAAGGAGTAAAAACCCCCTCATTTTCTGTTTCTTTATTGGATGTGTTAACCAAGATCAGAGCTGCAGAACCACTCCAGTGTGCTGGTTTGTTGTGATAGTTCCCACAAAGATACAAATCGGAACTGAGGACTGATGAGCCGAAGCTGGTTCAAGGTAAGTTTCAGGGAAGTCCCAAACTTTCGATGGCCTATTAAAGTTGGTATTTCCGGTCTTTGAAGGCTTGAGGATCATCACTCCCTCCTCATATCATTTTACCATTTCAGATAGATAGCAAGTAACAGTACAGCACATGAGGGAGCTTAGGCTGCTGCATACTTAAAAGTATCATCAACCTTTAAACAGAGGACACAGCAGGATTTGTACAGCAGGAGCTGTGAGAGGACTGACTAGTGTATTTCTTACTTCTTGTTCTCGCTGGTTCAACTTCCTTTCCTCTTACCTGGCAGTGCAATTACTGTGCTGTGTACCAGCAGTGGAAGGAAGATGGCAGCATCAAAATACCAAAATTCACATACGTACAAGTTACTCATCAAGGATTTTCCACTGGCTCCTGAGAGTTTTTAAGTGGCACTGTCTTAGCACAGTTTTGATGTTTCCCTAGTCTGAAGATGAACACAGGAAAATTGCTGAATGGTCTGCAATCTGAATGAGCAGCAAGTAAGACAAGGGGAATATTTTCTTCCACTGCAGTTGTTGAACTCATGTATGGACAGTCTGTCTCAGCAGCTTGAGAGTTCGTTGAGAAAAATCAATGCCAGCTGTATGACTCTTGGCTACAAAAAGTCTCACTGTACATCTGTCTGGACCAGCTCCAGGTCTGATCTGGAAAGCTGAGTGATCATCCCTTCAGCATCTTTCATATCACATATGCCTATCCTACTTCTGACAGCTGCAGAATAAACATGGGGTTTCATGGAGGAGAGCGTGTGAGTATTTCCTTGGATAATGGTTTCGTGCCATTTAGAGGTTAAAGTTCCCATATTTTTTTAACTAATTAATACTTCCATGAAGAAAATCTTTAAAGAAAATGGTCCTTTAGTTGTTTGGTTACTCAGCAATTGTGGGAAAAAGGGATCGCAGGACACCCACTGCAAGCTGTCTCCATGGCAGTTAACTGAATGTTTGGTTATCTGAACAGGTCTTTTTTATGACTAACTAAATGCCATTTAACATGAAATTTGCAACTGTCTCAGCTGCTCATTCATTGACTGTATCATTACTATTCTCATGTCATTCAGTTGTAATGAAGAATGAGAGACAAATTGGTTTATCACTGGCAGAAAGAATGATTGTAGCACACCTAAAATCTGATGACAGTTAGTGTGTAAATGCGACTGCCTTCTGCCTGAAAGAGAAACAGAGAAGTAAAACAGCAGAAGACTTTCTTACACACACAACTTGCTGGAGAATTCCCAAAAGAATGACAGGAAAATGTTCTTGCATGGCAACGCCACAGACCTTGCTCTGGGAAACTGGTTTCTAAGACATTATGAGCAGCAGGAACTACAGAAATGAACCAAGACCCATAATGGTCACCCAAGACTTGGGATGCATAGAGGATAGCAAAGGAAATTCAAGTTGTGTTATGACATATGGGGTAAAACTTTGAGTGACTATTAGGCTATTAGGAAGGTTAGCACTTTTTAGGAAAGTGGGTGTCTGAAGGTGATAGGATATCAAAAGCTTAGCAAGACGGACCTATCGGAAAAAACCCTGGCTCACCAAAAAACACCTGCATGTCAAGAGGAAACCCATGTCCCCACCTAAAAGACAGGCAAGGAACAACTCAATCTGTTGATATCTGCAAATACCTGTGCAGTGCACAGACTGCCTTTGGTATATATGGGAAAAGCACTGAACAATCAAGTCACTGTCTGAAACATGCATGACAGTAAACTTTGTCATTTACTGTTTCAGAAACATGATTCCAAAGATATTTCATTCTACTGAGATATTTGTTTTAATGGGCTTGTTCTGGAAGTCTATAAACAGTCAGTATCTACTGAATTTCTCAGCAAGAGCTTTGCTTCTTCTCAGCCATGTCCGTATCATTCTCTGATGGAAATGCTCAAGACTTAAGATGATGCAGTCCACTATATACTTTTGACCCAGTGTTTAACATCTAAGTACAACACCAGTCACCCAGGGTCTTCAAGCCATACATCAGAAAGGAACCTGCTCATCAGCTTCTTGCTGTGAATGCAAAAAAAAAGGAGAGTTACTTTTGTGAGCCAGATAACGCTTCTGATATTTTTGGAAGGAAGAATGTTAAATTTTCCTGGTTTAGACAAGGAAAGGTTTAGAAGGGAAAATGAAGCACAGCGTCCATTCTGTCATAAGAAAAAAGATCCCTCTGCAAATCATGTTTGCACTTTCTGCGCACTTTTGTGAAGCAGCTTTGCCATCTCAGTAAAACACAGGAAAGGTGTTTTGCTAACAAGTACCAGCCAGCACCTTCTTGCACTAAACAAGCCCTTCACCATGCAGAGGGGACAAGAAAAAGGTATCCATCTTTTTGACCAATTCAGCACTGACTGTGTAACATTATCTCTATTTAGCATCACCCAGAGAGCAAAACTGTAGAGTGGAAAGTGTTTGTGCTGAAGGCCATGCCTACGCACTAAGCCTTTCGAGGGGATCTTGCTTTGCACTAGCTGTGTGTGATACCATGGACCGAATGCCCCTGTGCCGTTGAGTACATTCCCGTTTGTTTGAAAGGGATCCAATTCACATCGTCCAAAACTCCTCTGCGATCACAGTCAAAGCACTGCACATGGAGATATTTGCTTCAAAGGTCCCACCCTGATCTGCACTAAGTTGCTAATGGAGACACAGCCAGCTCAGGGGTCTCCCACTGTCCATTCACCTGGCATGGCAGAGACACTTGGGGAGCTGAAAGGGACAGTGAATCCCCACTTTTGTAATGTGTCTGGCAACACTTCCACAACTTCTCACAGTTGTAATACTGACAGCATAATTTTCCAGCTTTAACAGTGATGGCCTCCAGGTCCATGCAGTCTGGATCTTTTTATCCCTTGAGCCCTACAAGCCAACCACGACTGCACAGAATACAAATTAAGGTTATTCTATGTTCTACATCCTTGTAAGGACATTTGTCATGCGGTCTCCCCTCGCAGAAACCAAGGGGATATCGGCATGGACCCTGAGCAGAGCCAGCTGTCTGCCCCACCAGCACCTTGAGGCCCACCAGTCCCCCTGCGCAGTCGAGCCATGCCAGTTGAGACCAGACAGAGTAAGTACTTTGACGGTGACTGATTAAATAGGGGTTATGGAGTATTCGAGGAGACTGCCAAAATGCCTCATGATTAATCAAAATCTTAAAGAAATTCAGGGAATCTGAGTGCTGCAAAATCTCACTCTGTTTTTCATCTCCCGGGAAGGTAAACAAATGAGCCTGCTCCACACCAGAAGTTAATCAGCTTGGGAGACCCTGGAGCCAACAAACCTCGTAGCCGTTCCCAAAACAGATCCCCGTCTCTTTCCTA
Organism: Aquila chrysaetos chrysaetos; assembly: GCF_900496995.4. Taxonomy (NCBI): domain Eukaryota; kingdom Metazoa; phylum Chordata; class Aves; order Accipitriformes; family Accipitridae; genus Aquila; species Aquila chrysaetos. Next base: position 62,119,911 of record NC_044006.1, on the reverse strand, counting down.
GTGACTGGTTTTTAGCTAGTGCACTCTCTTCCCAACACCTCCTGGAGCATCTCCCTCAGCCTGGCCCCGTCACCTCTACTCCTGGCCGTCACCCACCACCTCCATGCAGTGGTGGCCCTGGCGGTCCCTTCTGAGGGCTCCCCCGGGAGATGCAGGGAAAAGCCCGTTGCACAGGGGTGATAGATACACAAACACACAATGGCAGAGGGACAGGACTCCTGGAAACACACAGCATAGCTGAGGCAGGAGAGAGGAGCTGTCTGGTTACAGAAGTGAGAGCAGTTGAGTTAGGTCAATTTATAATACAATACTTCACAATAGGTGAAATCCAGCTCTTTTCACTCAGAGGTTCCTCCATGTTCCTTCCCTTCTCTCAGGTGAAGAAGCCTGAAATATTCTTCCCTCTGTTACCTGAAATGCTCCCTGATGACTCCAAGCATGCTGGGAACAGTGCAGCTGACTGCTCTGCCATTTACTCCAAGACACTAAGACCGGAGAACCAGCAGCCAGCATGCCTCAAACACAGGGGAAGGGCAGGCAGGAGCTGCCCTTAAATTAGGAACCCAAAAGCTGTAGTTTTGGACAGGAAGACAGAGCTGGTAATACCAGTTTTATTTGTGGTGGCATTGTCTGAAAACCAGAGAGAACGTGATGCTCGTGATGCTGGGGTCCTTTGCCTGGGGTCTTCTTGCACCCCTGACTGTTCATCACAGTGCTTCAGGAAGCCTGCACTGTACTAAGCAGTTTGCTAATGACTATCGACTGCTTCATTTTACATACACCTGACTTCCAGTTTACTGAATGCGCGTTTGCTTCCTCCCTGCCCAGCGCTGTCATTCGTGGGATGCTGGAAGCAGCTGGGAAAGCAGCATGAACGCCAGCTGTCGCCCAGGGTCAAGGGCCTTGTGGGGTCTGTTTCTGCCCACAGCTGGCTGAAATACCCCATGCTGGAGAGCAGGGAGACACCAAAAAAGCTCTGGTACATATGGGCTGTGCTTTCTGCTTACACAGACTGGATAAGCAAGCACCAAGATAGAATATGGCATTTTTCTTTTAATGATTGAAGTTTAAATGTCAATGCTTTGAAACATAAAACAAACACTGGGGGGAGGTAACTTTCTGCATGGCAATGCACATGTTGGAAAAACTTTGGGCTTGTGAGTAAATAACATGTGCTTATTTGCGAGACCACAAACTTTGACACGCGCCTGCAAGCTGCTGCTCTGTCTGGGCCCAGAGCTGTAAGGGGCAGAGCTCTGTTGCTCTGGCATCGTAGGAATTTTTGTCTTTTTTTTTGGTCTCCTGTGTGCTCAGTTTCCCATGGCACCTTCTGGGTCGCAGCTTCTGTGACCGCTCTGCTTGGGGTTCATCTTCTCCCCACAGAAACAGAAAAATGAAATGAAATGAAAATATATTCTTTGCCGAAGTTTTGTTAATCTGCAGAGGGAGCCAGACAGGAAATTTGTACATTGGTCCTCACTGACATTGCAAATTATATAAACTCCTTATTTCCTCCACAGCTGGCTGGAAGCTCAGCCCCTTCGACACAATGAGGGGAAATGTAATTTTCTGTTTGTTGTGTTGTGGGAGGTTCTCGTTTTTACAGCTGCTGTTGGACTCCTTCTACTTTTTATAAAGGGCTCTTGTTTCTCCTCATATGCAGGTTACCTTCCAAAAAATAAACCTTTGGAGGATCTGCCGCACAGACCCCAGCCCTCGCATCCGTGCTCACATTGGGCATTGCCTATGGAAAGAGCGGATGAGCCATCAGCCCAGGGTGCACCTCGTGCCCCAGCCCTCCTCCCCCCTGCTTCCCAGCGCAGCCACCCCCCAGGGACTCCTCTGAAAGATGACTGAAAACAATAACATTGGTAATAGCTGATCTGGATGCGCCTCAAATATTTGCCCCATGATACAAATGCTTGTGGTTATCCCACGAACCATCCTCCAGACAAATGTTTTGAATTATCTGTTTCCAGGAACAAGCTCTCAGGAATGGCCCAGAGCAGCTTTCCCAAACACGTTAGCTACCTCGAGCCAGGCAGGTAGCTCTGCCACACAGGTAAAACCCTGCCCTCGTCCCCTGAGCGAGCTGCCTGCTCGCCCAGCAGGCGACGCGGGCAGGACGGAGCAGGCAGCGGGGACGGGGCCATGGCCCGCTGGGGCGATGCCATGGCCCGCTGGGGCGATGCGCGGTGCAGACGCCGGCTCTGCGCAGGCTGCTGCTGGGCACCGAGCAGAGGCAGGACCCGGCGGGCTGCAGTCCCAGGCGCTGTGCCGGGGTGCCGGAGGCAGGTAGCTGTACAGTTTCTGATGGCAGCCCACGGGACGGGCATCCTTGCAGGTCCTGACAGTCTCCCGGGTCTGTTCCAGTGTTATCCCTGGGACGTGACAGCGTCTCGTTATCAAACCTCTCCCTACGGGAAACTTCCCCCACAGCGGAGTTTGGTCCGCCTCTCATAATCATCACACCTAGGCTCCAGTCTGCAGGCTGTTAACAGCAGCCCAAATTAACAAAGTAAGTCCTTAGTGCCTTACGACAATAACCTTGGTTAATAAAACTGGGGAAGTATACAATCACAATAAGGCTGCTATGTATACATAAAGGCAAGATTAATAAACCATTGTTGAGCCCGGGCTAAGTCAATAAAGTGGAACTGATTGGAAGCCAGGACAGCAGGCAGGTAATCATTAATCTGTATGTGTGATATTGAGTTTAAAGACCAGATGTTACTTGAAACCTGTGCAGATGCATGGGGTGTCTGGGAGGGCACCGCAGCCGCTGTTACCTTACACCCCTGCATACAGAGCAGGAAGAGCTGCATTCTTTGTGATTAACCCAGCTTGAACTTTGAAATCCAAATCCCAAATATTTGCAAGAAAATTGCAGCTAAGACAAAGGATTGGGGTTTGAAAGGTCCTTTGGTTCTACAGTGTGGGACAAGCTTCCTACAGGGTTTGGGGCAAGTCCCTTCACCTCCTGGGACCTCACTTTCCCATGTTCAGGGTACGATTCTTCCCCAAACATATTTTCTTTGCATGTCTTATTTCCAGGGGGAATTAGTACTGAAGTTTTAGAAGGGAAAAACAAGACAGCAAAACTAAGAAATACCAAGCCCTAAACCTAAAAGTCTGGGAGAGTTTTCACTTATTTCAGAGAAGAAGAGCACAGCTGGTCACAAAAGTAGCAAACATTTCCGAGTGCAAAAGAAGTCTTTGCCTAAATACCTGGGTAGTGCTTTGTCACCCAGGTCATACTCACAATTATTGTATGAGAAGGCACCATCTTTCCAGGAATCACAACTTCACACCTGTAAATTTCATATGGAGAGAAAGAGGGTCTTATATTCTGAGGGCTTTAACAGAGCTGTTTTCCTCAGGATTGGCTGGCCAGTAAAATAACGCCCTTTCCTTTCCTCATCCCAGAGCAATCACCAGGGTCCCCAGAGGACAGGGAGAGTGAGGGCTGCGGTGCCCTGGGTGATGTGATCACCCAAAGGTGCAGTGTGCCCACACCACAGGTAGAGAAAGTCCCGGCATGGGCTCCCGCAGACCAACCCCACTGGCATCCCTTGCTTACGCAAGTCGCAGCCAGAGCAGACTACTTATTTTACCCTTGCAAAAGTGCTTTAACTTAAGAATAAAATATTGTTTTACCCTCTGCCCTGCTGCTCAGCGTAACTCCAGTGTTAGCTTCCATAACTATAACAAACCTCCTAAGCAAACAGGTTTTAAGCTCTGCTTCCAAACCAGGCTGGATAAGGAGCAAGCAAGCTCAATTAAGTGCAGTGGCCAATTCATTGCCCCGTCCTCTGCCTCCACTCCCCCCGACCCTTGAGAAACAGGTCTAAGTCTTTCCACTTTACAGCTCATCCTGAACTGAGTAAATAAGGTATTTGACTCCTCATTTGCATGGATATTTTAATTGCTTGGAGCCAACAAAAAGTCTCTGCAATGTTTAAAGCTGTGGAGTTTTGAGTGGATCATTTCCCCAGAGGAGGGCGAACATAGCCCTGCTGTGGCTGCAAGCAGCTCCAGAGTTCCCAGCTGTGTCACCCGTGTGACAAACAGGGGTGAAGAAGTCGATTTTGCAAGGTGGCAATAGCTGGTCAGACTCTTTCCAAGGTGAGGGCGAGTCTCCCCATCATGACTCCAAAGAGCACAGCCCTGGTGGCAAGCAGAGCTGGCAGCAGGGCCGGGAGGGGAGGGAGGTGAGGGAAACTTCCCAGGGGAGGGTTACTAAAGAGACTGAACAGGCTCTGGTACATCCAAGCACAAGTAACCGTAGCAATGTCAGGCCCAAGTGCCCTGTTTTGTCTCATGACAGCACCTTCGCAAACATCTCAAACATTTGTTTTCCTTTGTGCAGCCTCACATGCCACCACCCAGCACCAACAAATACAAGCTCCTCACTCATTAAGCACGGCCTTATGAGGAAATATTGTTACAATGAGCTGCAGCTCAAGCTTGGCATGAAGATAAAAATGAACACGGGAATAGCAGGCAAGCAAAAGCGCATGCAGAATAGAAGTTGGAAGGAGAAGCAGGGCCAGGAACAATTGCAATGCCTTCCAGGAGGCCCATGGGATAAAGAGGCCTTCAGATACCGAGATATTCAGGAGACCTCTTAGGAAGAACTTGCTGTGGAGTTAGTAAAAGCTGTTTTAGGACTCTTTGGACTGAGATGGCCATCAAAAATGAGCAGGTAAATTTTTTGCTGAGATGCAGTGAACTGTGTTGCTGCTGTAGTACCACCTTCACCAAAAGGAGCTGCTGTGCCACAACTCAGGGTCTGTCCTGTGGGACAGGAGCCTTGCAGAGCTCACATGAAATGTGAGGCCAGTAAGCCTGAGCCCTTGGATATATGCATCTGCTCTGCTTGACGTCTGAACAGGCCTGACTCCAGAGAACAGGTGCTTAGCATGCTCCAAAGTTCACATCTTTTGAAAGACATCCCCACTAGTCATCCCAAACCACTAATGGTTTTGCGCAACCTGGCCTCAAGTCTCAGTCTTCTCAGCAGACTAATGCCAAGGACAGTAAGGCTGGCTGAGAGAAGCAGCTGATGAGGACATCATGCAGACCCAAAGCCATGAATTTCATTGAGTTTAAGGGCAGAAGATCACCAAACTGCCTGCAGATTAGACATTTAGCCAGTAAAGTTTTGCCTAGTTACTTGTCACTTGAGCCCCTAGGCACAAATTAGACATAAGCACACGAATCCTCGGGGAACAGAGCTACTAATTGCCACCAGCAAAGAGCAGGATTGACCCTGTTAACAGCCACAACCAATTGCTCCGCCAAAATCTCCTGGTAGGGGAACCAGGCAATGTCATCCCGGTGTGGGGAAAAAGAGCTCCACTGTAGCCCCAAATTAGACGTCAGGTATGTAGATAAGGAAGATGGGGAATTCTCTGTCCATTTCACATCCCGCCTCCTCAAGACTTACAAGGTTTTCCCCACCCTTGTGCTGTGCTGTGGATCCCTCCCAACAACCCTCTAGAAGTGCAGACAAGGAAAATGTATTGCACCGATCCTACCAGGGCCGCATTGGAGAAGGACAACTCCTTCCCTATTTCTCTTTGGTGGACCTCCAGGAGACCCTGGTAGGTCCAAGACTTCCTTAAGCCCCTATTTTGCTCCAGCTTGATGTTGAGCTCCTGCTAAGGCCCTGAGAGCTGCTGCTGGAGTGATGACCTCAGCCCTTGTCCGAGCCACCTCTTGCCAAGCCCATGCATCCCACCCTGGGGCTGTCATCAGTATTTATCTCCATTTCCATTGGCAAAGAGTGATCGGTTTGAAGGAAGGGGAAGCTGAACTGCCCACGCCATCTGTGGGACCATCCATCAGCTGTGGGGGTCACAGTCTCATACCTGCACAGGAGCAGGGGGGTCGTCTTGGGCCTGGCCACCAACAGGCACTCTCCTGGAGACCTCCCCATGCCCCAGGCCTCGTGGTTGCAGACTTGGCAGCTGGTGCAAGCTGGCCCCCATGCACATCTTTCCCTAAATATTATGTTTTTCAGGGTGTTGGTTTTAGCTGTTGTATTTGGCAGGTTTCCTTCATTGCCTTTAGCAGCAACAACTTACTGATAGGAAGGAAAATTTGAGGACATTAGCGGCTTATTCCAGCTCCCCTACTTTGTCTCTTACACACACACATGCCACCCTCTTACTACCATGCCAAGAAATGGGGCCAGGTGGTAAGGATTGGTGCTCAGGGCAGTATATACCTGTATCTTCCTCCTTGCAGAACATTTCCAGGATCAGACTTTCTCTCTGTGTTTTGTGTTTTGGATAATGTTCACCAACTTCTTGATAGCATGAGATGTGGGGTAGATCAAGAGGTTCAGATTTCTCTGTTGGGAGACATGTACAGAGTTTTTGTCCTTCTTAACACTGCAGGCCGGCATTTCAAAACTCCCTCTTAAATGCCGAAAAAGTAGCTACTCTCTCATCAGAGTTCAGATCCTGTGTGCTGCCTGTCCGTAAGGACCTCAATGGATATAATGGTTGCTCCCTGCCAATTTCTGAAAAACTTGGTCTTATTTCTACAGCTACTTTTGAATGTTTCAGCCACACAAATACACGGTCAGAAGAAAGAGGAAATGGGAGCTGGAGGGAGGTGGGAAGAGAAGGAGAGAGAAGATTCATCTCTTCTTCCTAACACAGTTCTTTGATCTGCGAATAGGAGTTGTTACCCCAGCATTAGGATTTGGGCTGAAGGTTTATAGCAAAGACATGTAAAACCCCTCCCCTACTCTGAGGAAAACATGCATAAGTGGAAATAAATACATAAATATTCAACTGAGACATCAGATGCTTACCAAGGCCACCCAGTGAGTTGGCTTTTATTCTAGACCATCTTTCTGTTCTATATTTGTGCATGTCTTTCACTGTGGGGTGCTTGGCTTGAAGGGGGACCAGGACCTACCACTGCTATGCCAATGGTGAAGCGAGGCCTCCTGTGCTTCATGTGCTGAGCTTTGCTATGCTCACCTCGCCAAGTGTCCTTCAGAAACAGCCAGGAAGCTCCTCAGCGTGGAATACGTAGGGGAGGAAAGCTCTTTGGCAGGGCTGATTTCTGAACACAGTGGATGGGCTTCAACTTACTCAACACTAGCTGCTGGAAGGTAACTGCTGAGCAACGAGTCCTTCCTATTTCCATTCCCACTAGAGCAAGTGAAGAAACATGGAAGAAGAGGAATCATTTACCCTGGATCTTCATGACCTGGGACCTCTTGGGATGTGAGATGAATCCCACCCTGAGGAGCTTTCTGAGTTTCGGTCCAGTTTACTGAGAGCAGGCGTGCAGGGCCAGCCCTTGTCCCTCAGTTTGTTCTACAGACCTTGCCTTGCCTTTTGGGAGCTCCCAGTGTAGCCAAAACCAATGTCATCTCCTAGGTTTTACTCTGAAAATGGGGGGCTGTACAAAAGGGCTAGTTATTCCTAATCCCTGGTGGTTCAAGACCAGCTGGTGCGGCTTTACAGGAGCAGGGGGCTGAGTCCCCTCCCAGGACCATTGCCTGCTGTGCACTCTGCATGCTCGGGAGTTCAGCTGCAGAGACATCCAGCTCCCCTGTTTATGCTGCAGCTGCCTCCCTAACACCATTTGAGGATCCAGGCGAGACAAGAGCACTTCTTGTACTGCATGCAATATATACAACTTACAGGATAATTTCTGTCTCCAGGAATTCACAGTCTAAATTAAGACAAGACTGCAGTGAGAGATGTCACGAGAACTGGCAACAGGGAAAAAGGAGGATGGGAAATAGAACCTTGCTACAATCTCAACCTTCTTTTAGCACACTGCCTTTTGTTTAAAGCAAACTTTCCTGTTTTCTGGAATGATGTCCCAGCACATCCCACTTCTCTCCTGTTTATCTCTGTCAGTATCTGGTGCTTATATTGCATTTCTAGATACATAATGCATCAACTTCACATATGGTATTAATAAGCAGTGGGTATCTGCACAGAGTGGTCGCAAAGAGCATCTGACTGATTGCATTGCAGAAAGACGCCTGGAACTGGGGTTGTTTTCCCAGATGAACATAGGCAGGACATATCCGAGACCATTTTTTTCCCCATTCCTTCTCATCACATACATATTTTCAGGACTCAAAGTCTGGACAAGCAGAACATCGCGATGTCAACCAAGGGAAGATGTAAATCTCCTTAAGTAATTTTTAATGAAAAAAAATATTGAGTTACTCTGAGTGCCATAGTTTCTGGGTGGCTGGCTTTAACTTTAGCAATCCATACTTAAAGGGAAATTTTACAGTCTTAATATATTCCAGATGCTCTCCTAGTCCCAGATGAAAGCTCTGTTGTCGTTTACTGTTAATATTTTTGTCAGCAGTAGAATTTTATTGTAATACCCCATCTTATTTATAGTCACTATTAGTCACGAGAGAAACTTCCTCTTCAAGTAATCCCTGGGTCACTCCTTGAGTGTCCTGTCTCAGTCTATTTAATTAAAAACCATTAACTGCTTGTTGTGTCCCAGACTTGTCTATATAATGCATGTATACAATGACTTTTTACCTGATGAAAACCATTTGCTTCTAGCAGTTAGACTAAAAAAAATACAGTTATACTCTACAGTAACAATAGTTGGCTTTATAACAGCTCTCCGGTGGAATGAAAACAAGAGATTTGCTTTGAAAATAAAGCTCCATGAACTTGGATCGACAACAAGGGACAGGAAGGTTTACTGCAAAAACAAGAAATGTATTTCACGCTGTTAAACTTTGATCAGATGTTAGTTTCTCACAAGGAGAATAGTATTTAAACATGGCAATTTTGATCCTTTGTAGTGACCAATGGTCTGATTACAGAGGGAAGGGGATTTGGGTGAACACAAGAGAGCAGATTATCAAAGTACAAGTCCTCTGGATGGACATCTGAGGACCTTCCTTGCTCAATGAGGAGCAGCTAGAGTAAAAAAAAAAAGTCACGACATGATGGGCTCCATATGATATTCAGTTAGTATGCAATTGGAAGCTGCTCTGTTATTTTTTTTCTCACCACTGCCTCTGAAGATTAACCTGGATTTTGAAAAATCAAGTCTCGTGGCTCCTGCTTTTGCCTCACTACCCGGTGACACACATGCTCCCAATGCTGTGGCCAACTCTTGGGCCAGCTCCTCAGCACCAGCAGCAGGGTTCTGCTCTTTGGAAAAAAAGTCTTCCCTGGCTAGAGCGGTGGCAGGGATTAAGTTTGCTGCATCCTGAGGTGCTGCACGGGGACTTGACAAGGATGAAGCGCATCTTTTAGTCCTGGGCTGTATTATCAACATGAACACACTAGGCTATGAGCCACACCAATAGTGATCTCTCTGACACAAGGGATATTCACACGTTGGATCCCATGAGGGAAATGTTTTACAACATGATGGGAACCTGTGCAATTATACTGAAGCAACAGAAAGTGGTTGCTGGTTTTGAGTGAAGTGTCTGCTGGGCAGCACAACTCCAGGCTGTGGCGTTGCCACCACAGCCCTTTCTGTTTCCTGATGCAGCCTTGCAGATGCAGCCGGTCAGTGGTGGAGCGGGTGAACCAGCTGTGTCAGACAGGTGGAATCTGGGCATGGCTGTAGGATGGTGCGCAGTGGGACCCGGCTGTGCAAGTCTTGCACACACATTCTACATGTGATTTGGCTGGGAAAACTATCACTGAGATGTCCAAGACTGTGGACGCCCTATTCTGTGTTAATTCTGACAAACCCTGGTGATGCTGAACCTCACCAAGATGAAGCAAGGGCCTTCTAAAAGGACTTATCTTTGCACCCTGCTGTGATGTCCAGCAGCTGAACATCTCCTAAGAAGGAGATAGCTACTGGAGTCCTGTACCCCAATTTACTAAACAGTGTTTATGCTATAATTAGTGCCTTTAAGTCTTGACTAGAATCTGGTTTTGCTCAGTGACGGACGAATTTTATTCCAGAAGGGTTCCTACTCCACAAACCTAAAACCAGAAGAATATCTAGAGAACCTATTAAGTACTGGGGAGCATGGGCTCTGTGTGGAACTCCATACCCAGAAATCCCACTGCAAACAGGAGCCGTAACTTGCTAATTTAAACCTGCCTCTGGAATATGCTATGTGAAATGCAGCTGGGACATAAACCTGTAAGAAAATTGGGATGTGGACATCTTATTTAAAGCCATGGATGAATTTATCCATGAAAGGTGCAAGATGGTGGCAGGGGGGAAAGGAAATGCTGTCTATGCAAGCATGACTTTGTTGAAGGAGTCTAATTGGACTGGAACTCCCATATTTGCTCTGCCCTCTTGTCACGATCCAGACTGGACAGACCAGGGAGTCGTGTTTAATTCGAAATTCCCTTGGGCTAAATTAAGGTGAAACGACACCAAATGATCAGTTAAAGATTTTATTCATGACAGAAGCAAACTGAACTGGGGAGGTGTGGTAGTAGGTGGCAGGGTTTCTCACAACAGGAATTGGCATAAGACTACTTCTGTAAACCGTGTAACCATATACATCAATTCAGGGAATAAGGAGATCCCTCCCGTTGAGTCACGAGGTTCAGAGCAGACCCCCTTGCTTTCCAGACTCCTCCTCAGAGAAGGGCCCAGGGGCGGCTGGATCCACTCTTAGTCTCAGACTTGGTCAATGGTTTATATCTTGAAATGGATGAGGTGCAGGGATTGTGGAAAAGGAAAGAGAGAAGACAGAGAGAGAGAAAGGAAGAGAGAAAGATTTCACCGGTCCTGGGTCCAGCGTTGGTTCAGTCAGCCGAGGGGTCCGGTCCCGGTGGGCTTGCGCACCCAGGGCTTCAGTTTGTGTCCTTTTATCATCCTTGCCCCTCCTTTGGGCAGGCACCCGAACTCGTCAGGTTAATGAGCAGTTTGTGAGCCTTTGGGCTTGGGGGTCATTTGTGGAGTAACTTCTCCTTCCCTGCAGACAGGTCCATTGTTTGATCTTTGTACCAGAACAGCTTATCAGAACGGGGAGCTGCGCACCCTCCAGCACGCCCTCCCCCTCCTGTTGCTGATGTCTGAGCTGATGGGCTTTTCACCTTGGTTCCTTGCTGTGCAGGGTTCGTCTTTAAGCAGAACTTGCCCCACCTCAATGGTTGAGACATTTAACTCTTTCAGTCTCTCACACCTCTGTGTCTCATCTTCTGGTTTTGGTTGTGGGACACCCATGCTACTACGAAACCCCAGGGATATGGCTAGAAACATAACAAGATTTATTCCAAAGTCTTTGTTTATACCATCTGGATGAATTTGAGCAAGTGCAGATTCCTAAAGGGACGTGAAGGCAGGTAATAAATGCCCAAGGCCTCTGGTCTTTGGGTGCCTCATCTTCTTGTGCAGTCTGTTGGCACCTCAGCGTGTAATCAAAGCTTTTTTTTAACCTTTTCAAAAATTTCCTTTTAAGTTTACAAACATGCTTAGAGCAAGACTTAAAGTGCAAGCTAAAAAGATATTAGGGAGATAATTGTTATCCAGAGGCAGCATTCAGATTACAGCAATAACGAGATAAAGGTTTGTCAGGTTTCTTCTGTCCTGTAGCTGTAGCTGTGGTTGTATCTTCATGAAGTGGCCAGCAGAAAAGCACTCTCCATTCAGCTGAGCTGTTCACTGTGTGAAGCTATTCACAAGAACATAATGGAATCGCAACCGAAGAAAGGAAGAGGAGGATATTCTGCAGCTATAGGGCATATAATGAGCCTTCATATCATAGAGGCTTAAAAAGGTCACAGCTCATCTGAATGTCATTGAGACACTCGCGTACTGTTTCTGAATTTTCTTTTGTACACCAGTACTGTGTGCTGCTAGCAATATCAGTGAACCACATCTAATTATGGACAGTGCAAATATATCTGCTAATGTTAGGCTACTGAGTGAATTTCAGAAAGACTTTAATTGGAAGGGAATAGACCCCAGTAAGTCAACTGTGCCTTATATATACCCTCCTTTCACTGTGGCACTATTACCATCATCCAGGTGGTGTTATCGCATGTGAGCACAAAATCTCCTGCAATGCCTGCACTGAGAGATGAATGATGCCTGACAATACAAAACAGGCATGGCAGCAACTTCTGAAGCAGCCGCTGATCTTTCCTGATGTTTGTGGTTAAGATGGTCATTGGAAAACCTCATTTCTGGCTATGTGGAAATTGCTCATCAGTGTTTACCACTGACTTAAAATCATCCAGCAGACTACTGAGCCATTCTCTGACACTGAACAGATGACACCACTGCTGGATACTATATATTACACTGTCTTTGAACCCTTTATGGCTTGAGTCGCACTGATATTTTTGAAGAGAGGAACCTTCCAGCTAGTTGAAACCTGTTATGATAATCTTCCTTTTCTTTGTTACTTTCTACAAGCCCCGTGCCTGGAAGCCATAGGCTGATAACCACCTGTACTTACTTGGCACTGCAGTTGGCATACATTGTGATTTGCAATGTATTAGGGGTGAGCCAGGAGAAATATCAGACTTTACTGGATGCAGGTCAACTAACTGGCTGAATTACACATTGTCTGATGGTTAGCATCATCTCATGGTACATTCATGGACCATTACTCAGCAGTCCCATATACCAGCTTTCTCTTGCTCTTCTACTTTCTTTTCATTCTGGTTTGTTTTTTTTTTTTTTCCCTTTAGTTGCTTATGGGATCTCTTTTCCTGAGCTGTGGTCTTAATTTCCTCTTATCCTCTCATGCTTCCTCTTTCCTGACTTTTGATCTTTCTACCATGCCCCCCCAGCCCCGCAGCCCACAACTCCCTGGACCACCCTCGGGCCCCTCACCCTCTGTTCCCCAGATACAGGCTGGGCTGACTCTGGCTGTCAACAAGCAAATACCTGTTGTAGCTGCTGTGGAGGTTTGTATTTGGCAACACAGTGGTTGGTACTGCAGCCTGTATTGGTTGGAAATAAGACACAAATGTGGAACAATTCTTTGTTCAATGGGGCAGTCAGAGGCACTGTATTTCCATTAGAGATGATGCATTTTCCTCTTAAGTATACATTCCTACTGCCCTTCAATACATAATTCAGGTCTTCTTGTTTAAGACAGTACTTACAGACAGTTTTAGTCCATAGGTTTTTTTCTAATCAATTCATAAAACTCTCTGTATGTAGAGCTCTGCCCCAGCTTGTTTAGACAAGGAAAATATTCTTTCCATTCCTGCATATGAAGAGGGAAAAGGCATAATAACTCAATGCATTTTAACAAATTGAAGAATATGACTCTGAAAATAGAGCTTAGACCACTTCCTAGTACAATTCTCCTTAAACACGCACAACCTCCTTGGTAATTCACTTTCCACCTTTTGTCAACATTTTTTCCATGAAAGTGGTTGAATTGATTAATGAAATTTTGTTTGCTGAAATAAAAAAGTAGAGTCAGGTATTTGAAAGCCAATATATACACGGAATGACACTGCTTTTCATCTTTTCTGTCTTGCCATTATACTGTAAAAATAAGAATTAAATACAAGATGAAAGAATTTGCTAGCAATTTTTGGTCTCTGTTCCTTCTACATGCTGTGTGAAACATGGCAGTTCACTAATAGCTCTTCAAGAGCCTCTCCTGTAGTACCTACAATAAGCCCAATGACAATTGTTACTACTCCTAATTATCCATAGAAAATGGTTTCTTCACTCATTTTCAGCAGTGCAAAGTTCTTTTGTCTATCTTTGAGGGCATGTCTCTTGACAGGTCAAGGATGTTACTACAGCAGTCACTGTCATGACAACAACTTACACGAGAGGTAACTTGAGTAACCCAAAGTGCTTAGACCCAGTCTTGGGTCATGTTGGCTCTGTTTCCTCTGCACTGCGTGCACAACTGGTATCATAGCTCCAAGTACCTGCTCCACACTTCCAGCTTTTATCTTTTGGCTTTGGTGTATTGGGACACAAAAACGTCCCCATGTTTCACATGGTAACAACTCCCTGCGCAGAGGATTTGTTGAACCTTTGCAAGAAAACCTGTCAGCAAGTGCATGAGGTACTTGCTATTCACAAACCCAGCCAGAAATTCTCTCCCATGCATGCCATTTTCCTACCTGGCTTCCGTCTTGAAAAACAAAGGTCTGCTATATTGTCATGTTTTTACTGGCAAAGCCTCAAGCCCCAAGCCCCAGTGATTCTCATTTCAGGTGTGGAAAATGTGATGAAAAATGGAGACACCTGTTTTGTTTTTGTTTTCCTCTGCAATTAAAATCTGTTAAACTGCTGGGATTTTCTCCCTGATGAACTCTAACACAGAAAATCCAACTTAATCAGCAGTTGAGCAGCCTGGTGTCACCCTGTGATGTCCACTCAACTCTCTCTTGCCCCCTCATGACCCATGAATGAAATAGATGCTCTCTGGCGTAAATATCAGGTGTCCACCTGCATGGATAATCATGAGCTGATCTGCCAACAGGCGATGTAAATGGTGTGGATAACTGCTGAGCACTCACTGGGGGCTTTCCCCCCGGGCAGGCACTGACCTGGATCTGTGTTCTTTGTGCAGCCCCCAAGTCTTACGGGACAGGGAGGAAGAGCCTCTCTGGGACCCTCATCCTGCTCCAACCTGGCTGAATTGGCACACAAGCTGGAAAGGCGCTGGCTGGAGGAGAGGAAGGGAGTCTGACAGGCAGAGTGCAACCATGTGAGCCTCATATCCTTTGGAAAGCAGGCTCGGCAAGAAGTGCACGGGCCATTGTTTTTCTAGAGGGATTTCCTCCTGCAGCTGCTAGAAGCCTAAAGGAAAACTTCAGTCCTCTTGGACTCCTTTTACTTTACAGTTTGGGCAATTATGTGCATATTCAAGTCATTTTATACATAGGTATAAGTGATGGGTTGAACCAGGACCTCTGGACTCAAGTGTGGTCCGACGCTGCTCTGCTGGGAGAGCAGCAGTGAAGGTGTTTGCCTCTGCTGGAGCAATGGGCTCCCTCTCCGTGGGTGCAGCAGCCTACCATCCTGCTCATGGACACTGCGAGAAAGGCTGCTGCTCCTTCAGAAAACCAAAAGCTGTTGCCACAAATGCCAGGGTAATTCCCACTGCTCGCAAAAGCCCCTGCCAGAAGAGCCAGGCAGAAGGGACCATGCTGTACTTTTACTTCAAAATTCTTTTAGCCTGTATGTGTGCAAGAAAGAGACAGAAATTTGCTGTTATTTTTAACCCTACTCAACTCTTAGCTGTAAAGGGTGGGTATAACCTACACAGCCCAAACCCACAAGCCATACAACATGTATATAAACTAAGGCTGTGGCACTGAGTTGGAGATGCGGGGAGGCAGTGACACTGCTGAAGAGGAGAGCAGGGACCCTTGGTGGGTTCAGAGCCAACGCTGCCTAAGGCAGCTGCACAGATTTCACATCCAGGTGGCTTGAGCAGGGCTGGTGTGGGCACCCCCTCCATCCAGCCTGGCCAACCACCAACCTTCAGGAGCAATCACTCTAGGCGGACTCTGCAGAGCTTCTCTCCTTTTTTTGCTTGCCCCAGAAGGTACATTTCATTTCTGCGCCAACCACAAACAAGAAGTGGAGTTTCAACATGAGCTCTTTGGTGAAAATCACCCCAAGTTCACGGCATATAGTACACTCTCCTTCCCAAAGTGGAATGCAGCTTTAGAAGGGCAGCACCTTACCATAAAACAAGCTATTCTTGTCTGTGGTTGAGTGCCAGCAGATTAATGATGAATCAGCTTTTTATGAATGCCTTTTTTCATCCCTTCCTTATCCCTCACCTGTGTCTTGCTTTTAAGACAGATGGTGTAACTTCCTTTGCAAATTCAGTTCCCACTGCTCACTTCTCATTTTGCCGCTGGGGAGCACTCCCAGGTAGGGCAGCTCATAAATAAATCTTTCCTTACAATTGCTCAGTGACATGTGCAGCCTATAAACAATCCAGCAATGTTGAATAAGGAGCTAATTCAAACTGGTGACCCTTAAGCATGAACTGAATACACTGAATAAAGACAGCTGGGCTATAGGTTTTGCTACTTTTGTAAAATATGCTTTAAATTAATATAAATACATTAAATGTGAACTTAGATATGATCCAAAACAAAACCCATGTAGAGCAGAAGTATGAATTCCCAGATACACAAGACTAGCAGTCAGCTGCTTAAATGGAGTAAGTAAATCGATAAGCAATTGTCACTTCAGGGTTAAAATGTGTAATGTAATGAAATTAGATGCATTACAGAAGATCCTGCTTCAGTATTACTCTGTTCCAAATTCATTGCTCTGAAATAGTATTTCAAAGTTTCTTTTTCTGAAAGTAAAGATGAGTGTGAGTTGCAATCTTTCCACAAATGGCATACGCACTTCCTCAGGACTTGCATCACTAGGCTTGTGTTAAAAAAGCTTGTATACTGCAAAGTAAGGATTTTTTTACAGTATGGAGCCCTGTTAAAAGACAAACATTTCTCCCCCCCTCCCCAAAGATCATGGGAACTGTTTCCCATAGATCTCTGCCCAGGAGTTTCTAGTTAAATGGCAGCCATTTTATTAAAATGTCTGTTTTCTGTCAAGCAAACTTAGCACGTCTTTAACTGTCAGAAAAGGCTATACAAACATGTGCTATAGCTGAACACAGAATCCGTATACATTTGCTAATAACGTGCTCTGACTTCACCAATAAAGACAAGTTTATCAAGTCCTGGATTTACCACTGTCATCATTAAGGATCCTTGCACTTGGCCACAGCTGACCACAAAGAAGTACGGCAGGAATAATATTATCGCTACCCTCATCTTAGGGTTAGGCTGTGGTACATGTCGTTGCCTTTGTTATTTCTGTCTTATTTTGAATAGTGCCTGTTATAGCAGGAAGATATGGGGTATCTTTTCTTAATTGCAAAAATCGGTCAAGCCAAAAGCCTGGAGTCAGACCTTGTGGGGTCCCTTCCCACATCAGTACAAAGCCACTTCTTCATCCTGGCAAGCTACTCGGCTACTCTGTCCTTCCTACACTGAAACTTACACGCTCCATCACCTCATCTGAGCACGTCTCATCCTGAGGTCCCCGCTGGGATTAGCTTCTCACGTGCTTGCTTTCTTTTACTCTCTCTTCCAGTGTATACAATGATTTGAATTTTCTAACAACATACACATGTTATTATACATTTAAGAGAAGGTAACATCAAAGAAACAGAGTTTATACTGAGGGCAGAAGGTGATGAGGTATTTCCTGGGGAAGTTCACGCTACGGTATTAGAGCTGCTAAATATTGTTGTTCTGAGCAGTTAAATCTTTGGTAACCTTAGGAGTTTATGTAAGTTTATATTATGTGTGGTGGTCTTTAACCAATGTTTAGTATGCAGTATGAGTTATTTGGCTGGGATTTGTATGGCAACCCAGTGACAGGAGAGCAGAATACAGACTGTAAATTTATGGTACACAAAAGTTTCTGAAGCTCCCACTTGAAAAAGCAGTGTTCTGCGGTACAGCACAGGAACCCTTTGATACGCCCTGCCCCCAGGCATTCTGCTGAACCCACCTTTGGCAGCTTTTGCTGTCAGGCAAAAGATCACTTCCCTCTGAGTTTGTACAGCAATTCAATAAAGCCTAAATACCATGTTAATGTAGTATTAATATTTACTGCTGTTACTGGGTTTGAGAGACAACTACTAAGTTTGCAACTACTGATACCTGCAACTGGAAAAAAATGTCCCATGACTGCTGAGAGGTCCAAGAAGTGGCAGAAGAGGAGGCAGGAAAGACGAGAGACATCCTGGACTTCAACAGAGTTCTGGAGAGAAGGTCCAGGCAGCCAGTCACTTGGTTTGTACAGACTGTCAAGAGACAGGACCCAACTAGAATGCGCAGGAGAGGTGAATGAGCAGAGAAAGGGAGGTCAGGCTCAAAGCAGGGAGAACATCAGGGAGAAAAGAGAAGCAGGAGTAGGTAGAAGCAAAAGTGATGTGATGCTAAAGCAGAGAGCACTCAAGCATCGTCCTAAAGATGGCCAGGTTCCAGGTACTGCCTTTAATATAGGATGAAGCCATTTGTGAGGAGGAATATATAGCCTGAGGTAGAGTGAGAGCATTTTAGCACCACAGCAGGGGGGCAGTTTTGTAATCCTGCAAGAAATTTCATATAAAAAAGCCATATATTCCCTTTCTTATTATCGCAAACAATAAGAGAGCTGTCCAATATGTGTATGCTCCTACATGGCACTCTTTGAGGGACACACAAGGAAATAATGAAACAGAATAAGCACTCGAAGGAGTCAGATGGAGCTGCCTGGTTAGAGACCAAAACAAAGGAGCCCTAAGGATAACATGGAGGAAATGCAAAAGGAAGCAGAAAGCCAGGAGGAATTGGAGGATGCATCCAAACTGGGATGCAGAGAGCTTGGAGAGCAGGCCAGGCAGGGCACTGGAAGCTGCCATGTAGCATAGCGAGTGGGGCTCGTCACCAGTATGTCTAGGATATTTCCATGAAGCTTATTCCTTCTGTGGCGGACTAAGGAACCGCTGCTCTGGATCACACTCGCAGTCCAGCACCTCCTGTGGAAGAACAGCCGGAAGCCACGGCCACAGAGGAATGAAGCCTGAAGCTGACATTAGGGAAAAGGTGTTGCAAGGAAAGGTCTCCCCAGGAGCGAGGTGATAGGTTCTGCCCTATGGCCTCAAGTTCAGATCCTTCCCATTGCTCTTTCAGTTTTATTTTGTTTAATGGTAGAATGTAAGTGGTTATTATTGGTTTTCAAACCAACATTTAATCCTCATATTTGAAAATATCTTGAGAATTATACTGCATTCCCACTAATTACTGCACCAAATAAAATCTGTTCCAAAGTATAGAAACTATCGAGTATATGTATCGTCATTTCTTCAGTGTCAGGAATTCCAGCTTTTCCCCTGGTTTCCTGTCTCAAAGTTGCATTGTTCTAGCTGAAGAAGAAGTTGTTTCAGGATTACTTGTAAGAAACATCTGAGATGATCGCTGATTGAGACATAACCCAGCCCTGTTTCCACAGAAGTTCCTGCTGACCTTACATGTTGTGCTTTCTTTTTATTATGTAACATATTTTCTTCTTCTAGTAAGAGACATTCTCACATTTTATACTGACATTATATTTTCATGGAGATACTTTCCTAATGCTCTGCATGGGGATTTTTGATTCTTATCATTATCTGCAAAGATTTCCATCTGAAGTTATTATTTTTGTTTCATTTGGCATCTACATTTGGGAAAGAGCCAAGGAAGGAAGTGACAAATCCATCAGCTTAAGACGGGAAACCCTGTGATTTCAGAGCTGCTCATATCTCGCTAGAAGCTGCTTTTCCCTTTGGCTATTTCATACTAACATCCTTTCATGGGATAGCTTCTCCATTCACGTAATTAAAATATACCATCAAAATATTTATTCATCAAAAACTGACTGGAATAAGTCTAATCTTGCCTGTTATATACTCTACCATGTTTACACAGCACCCAAGACAACAGACCTTAATGTGACATGAGAGCATGACTATATATTAAACATAACATGGTAATAACAGCTTTACAAAAAGACTGGATCATTTGTCTAATTGCTACCCTGCTTATAAACTATTTTGCCTGGAAGATACTAAGTCAATCATGAATACCACGTTGTATGTGTATGTTCCTAATATATTTCTGTAGCATCTTTCCTCCTTTGCCTGAGGCACAGTGGAAACAAGCAGCAGTCACTCACTCTGGCTCCTTCCCTGTGAAAAACAGTGGGTATTTCAGCATCAGAGAAAGGGAGGTTTTCGGTTTGCTTCTGTCAGTAGTAACTCTCAGGGTCCCGAGATGCTTATTGCCATAGAAAAGCAAATGAGAATAACTGCATTGACTAAGTTGTGCCTAGCACAAGCCCTGGGTAGTGATTCATAATAACAATAAAAACATTGCAAAACCATGTAAATGTCAGCGCGATTAAAAAGCCCCCCTCTAAAGCGAACAAGAAGGAGTGTTACATGTAATAGCTGCCCTCAGTTGCACAATATCTAACAACTCCTATCTGAAGCTCTCACCATCCCTCAGAACAGCCTCCAGCAAGCAGAAGGCATTTTAGTCCCCAGTCACTAGTCCCAAGAGGGCTCGTTGCCTCCACGTATGTCCTCTAACTCCTCCTGTTGCATTGCAACACAACAGGGGAATGACAAGGATGTGGACAATCAGCAGCAAAGTTTGGAGTGAGGCTGCCTGAAAGAAAGGGGAGATTAGGATGAGGGCTACATTGAACCAGAGCCAACCAGTCAAACCATGGTACTTACACAGTAAATAACTGTGATGACAACTTCGCTCACCTTTCAGCACTTGCCCCTTTTAAACAATTCTGTAGTATCTTGTGCCCTTACTCCTAACAACGTATCACTGTGGGTGTTGACATTTAACCTGTTTGTCAACAGATCCATTTACATCTCATTTCACTGGCACCCCATGCAAGAGGCAGTAAGTGAAGAGCATTTTAGCACAAGTGATGAAAGATGTCATTGCTGGTGCCCTTTAGCACTGCCTGCACTGCCATGAAGTATAGCTACCATTAGTAAGAGGGATTTGAGTGTAATGTCTACTTTCACCCAGCAAGGTCAAAAATTTATGGTTCTGACCTTTTCTCTCTCATTTGATATTGGAGTGGGCTCGGGTCATGTTCACAAGGAATAACATAAAGTCAAATAGAGTTGATGCAGGTTCAGTGTGAAGTGATGCAGAGGATTCCACCTCTCCCTGATAAAAATGACTTCAACGACTTTAATAACAAGGGCCATAAAGTTCCACAAATTTTACAGAAAAGGTTGTAAGGGTGTTAAATGTTTCAGAGGGGGACACGAGAATTCCAAGAAGACCTAAATTTATTCTTGCCATTATATAGTTTCTCAGATGTATTTCTCAAGGTCTCAAATATATGTTTCAAGAAGAGCAAGTCTTGCTATGGCATAAAGGTCTGTGTTAGTTAAACCAGTATAACTTTTAAGTGCTGTGCTCTTAGCAGGCTGTAGACTGCTTTGTCTTAGTTTGGGTTGGTCACTTTGCACCTGCAAGCTAGAGAGACACACAAACCCTCGTGCTGCATTCCCCGAATTTGACCAAGTTGGCTCAGTTGGACTGCTGTCTATGCTGACAAGCCTGGGAGTTTTAATAGACTCTTATACTTTTCCCTGATTCTTATTTTTAAGGCCAACCAGAGCTGAACTATTCGGCTGAGTCACTTTTCAGCACTGGAGTCCTCTGATGTGCACAGCTGCCGTACGGTCTCCAGCACTCTCCTCTCGCCCCATCACCAGCAGCTCGGCACGCGAGGAGCAGGAGTGCTGCTCTCCGTG
This sequence comes from Aquila chrysaetos chrysaetos, assembly GCF_900496995.4. Classification (NCBI taxonomy): domain Eukaryota; kingdom Metazoa; phylum Chordata; class Aves; order Accipitriformes; family Accipitridae; genus Aquila; species Aquila chrysaetos. The sequence goes on along the minus strand of NC_044006.1, from coordinate 62,098,631 downwards.
TACACCAGTGATGGAGGGCAACTGCCCGGCGACTGGGGGGAAGGGGTATTTTTGGGACTGTTGGCTCCTCTCTCACTAAGTGTGACAGACAAAAGTCACAAAGTGCAGCCAAGATCAATCCTGCTAGTGTTTAGGACTGGGGATTAGCTCAACCCATTGCAGATGCGGTGGCTCAGTGAGAAACCATTTTCCAAATAACAAGTTGCTCTGTGGTCTCATTATCTGGAATAGATATTTTTTCTTTTTCTTTTTTTTTTTCTTCCAAGAAGGTCATTGCTGTGTCCAAGTGCTTAAACGCATACATAGTAACTATGCAGAGATTCAAACATATAACATCTGTGATGCTATAGTACAGCTGGCATTATGCGTTTAATTTTGGTACAGTTCGGTTTACTTTTAATACTTTTTGTTGCTGTTTTCAACAAGAGTGAGACATTTTGACAAGGAAAGATTTAGAGCAATTATGGACACTCATAAAACATGCTGATACGAGAGATCTGCAGATATCCTGCAAATTTTTTGTGCTGATGTTTTTTTGCTTTGTACCTGTAGATACTCCCCCTGGCTGCAGTAGCACAAGTCTAAGAAAATGTAGCCTTCCTTGAAGATAATGTTTCCCAAACTTTCTGCTAGGAGGCATAACTTCATCAATTCCCCAAGTTTTGGACCTGAGTTTGGGACTTCTGCCAGAAAATTTAATGTCTATTTGCATTCAAGCTATCCGTTTTAGTGTGCGTACAAGCCGTCCTCCGCTGTCAGGGACTGCAGCAAGAATTGTTGCTTAACAGTGTCTTTGGAAATATCAAGTCATACATCAGCTATGAAATAGATTGTTATTGTTATAAGGATATTTTTAACACATTTGAGCATTGAGTAATTAATACAAATGCATTTTGATTCCTATTAGCTAAACCCCTTGGTATCTAGCATGCTTCCTCCCCGGCCTTCGTAGTCTAGCAGGAGATAAAATGTGTACCAGCCCACCCAGGGCAAGGGACTAAGAAATAACCTATATGTTGCATATCTGTTCTTGCTGCTTCTCACTGCTGCAGTGACCTTTCTCCCTGCTGTGAAACTTCATGTCCAAATTTCCTCCCCAGTACCACAGGATGCTGCAAGTACCAACTAAAAGAACTGCAAGGGAAAAAAACAAAGAGAAAGAGAGCTGTTGAATGGTAATTAGCAAGGATAACAAGACAAACAGGAATAGCTGTTACAACAAGGGTTCTAACCCCAGCAAGACCACTATGAGAGAATATTATATCTAGTAATGTTCCTTGTCAAACTTAATGGATTTTAAGTACCTTGGCTGTTCCTTATATAGATACTTTAAATTCACTTTGCAAAAAACATGAGACAGATATGCTAAACACCTACCTCTGGCCACCTGCTCATCGTTGTTGCAGCTCGTGACTCACCTTGCATACTGCTGTGGTCCACTATGTCCGTGCTCAGCCCTTCCTTTCTGGTCAAGAATATGGAGGCACGGAAACTTTCTTAACTATAGGGTATCTTCAGATATGCGGGTACTTCCCCAGGACCAGTGCAGCAGCATGTTGTTTTTGTTACTAGAGGTGGCCAATGTTTTTCCAGGCAGACTGATTCCTCCGGGGAATATTGTATTTTTAATGCCACTCAGTTTTCACAGTATTCGCTTTATATGAAACAAGTTGACTCCTAGAAACTACAAGAAACCAGAATCTTTTAAGTTTTGCTATTTCTAAAGTTCTGTTAGATTGAGCCCTATGCTTCTATTCTTCTGAGTCCTCCCCAGCCCACCAAGCCCCTGAGCTTAGGAAGCAGTGATGCCCAGGGCACTGTGTGAGGCTTAGCCCAGCCTGGGAGCTACACCCCTGCAGTGGAACAGGCATGTGAGCCACAACACTTGTAAATTACTGCAGTAGTATATACTTCATCAAATGCCTGGTTTTCAGCAAAAGTAAGGATAAATTTTTGTTAGCTTTTTGTGGTTTTTTTCATGTAAAAATTTCACTTTTACATTATTGTTTAGTTCTCTGCCTCCTTGCTGGATATCAACATTTCAAACTTCACCACCACAGTAGCTGCAAAGCATTACCGCTAGTACAAGAACATGACACCGTGCTCAGAAATACAATCTTTAAAGCAAGGGTTACCCCACTGAATATTTTATGCTTTTTGGTTTGCTTTTTGCTTAGCAATTAGGAAGTATCCTTTGTTTGTGTTTCGACAAAATTATTGTAGTAGGACACTCTACTAAAAAAGGCAAGAAGAGAGCTTTCATGCCAGTCAAGAGTTCTCTTTTTATTTTTCTAGCAATGACAGAGTCACAAAACAGGAGTATTTCAGATGTGGGCAATCTGGAGTTTGGTTAAACAGGAATGAAACAATCTACAAGCGACAACTTGCTTTTGTAACAAAGATTACCTCAAACCCAGGAAACATTACACAGCAAACCTCTCCTTGTTTGCGTTTCAAGGTAGTGGCTCAAATACTGCTTCTAGGTACTTGAAAATAGCCAGTGCACATATTCTTCTCATGCCCTCCTCAGCAGGGCTTCAGCAATGGATCGGCCCACCTGACTTTCCAGACCTGAGCTGCCATGCGTGTTTGTGGGTGGTTTCTCCCCCGTTTGGTGTTGCTCTGGAAGGAAAAGGTGGAGCAGTTGGGTGAAGCCAGCGCCATCCCACTCCCCCAGCCGCAGCCAGCCTAGCCCCTGGAGCAGACTATTTTCTCATCGTCGCATGACTAATATAACCACAGGCACTTGAAGTGCATGGGAATTTTTCCAGCCAGTATTCAGAGGGCAGCAGCAACCTTTCTGCTGAGGAGGGTCTTATGACACATTTTCTGTTTTTTTTCCTTTCAGTAAAGAATTTGCTGGCAGTGTTGGTGCAGCAAGACAGACCCCAAACCTGGCACCATTGGAAAATGACTTTTCTCGAATCCTTCATATACCTTGAATTTCGTGCCAGGACAGGCCACACTGGTGACAGTGACAGTCCGTACATTTTCTCAGGCATGTTCTCTAGTTAAGCTCTGCCAAAAATGGCTGAACTGATCATTTCATGGTTACTGCACAAGAGCTCACAAGACGGACAGTGAAGCCTTGCTAGGCTGTGTGATATGTTCCACAGCACAATACTGGCAGCGTGCAGTGGCGGCTCACAAGGTTGTTAAGAGTCATTTTAACTCTTGCATGTGCTGACACTGCCTTTTTGGGTTCTCCTCCGATTAGCCTGCAAGCCCCTGAGCAGGGTTAATCAGCTCCCTGCTGGCGCTCTCATTAGGAGCAGCTGAGGCATTGCTGTTTCTCCTGTGCCTCTTTTTACATCTGTTTCTATGTTTCAGAGAAGCCTTGCCAAGAACACCCCAATTTATTTAGCTCTCACGTCTGATTTGATTTGAAGCTTCTCAGCCCCTCACCCTTGGGTCTGGCCAGATCACTGGAGCAGAAATCACAAGATTTCTTAAAAAGAAAACAACAGTAAAAAAGCTGATTAGACAAAACTGTTGAAAATCTCCAAGAATTAATTTACAGACTAGATGTGATAGCTGCCCAGAATGGCATCTTTCCAACTGCAGTGTCCCTATCACTCCAGTCAATGATGGGACAGATTAGGCACTGAATTCCCGCCAGCTGATACACTAGAGGATTCTTATTTATGAGAAATGTTGCAATTTGGTAGGCTTTGACCATTCCTTTGAACTTTGGATGTTCACATTGCCTGATTTTGGCAAGTTTGCACCTCAGTGGATAGCTATGTGCTGTTCAAAATCTACATGACCACAGAACTGATACCTTTAATTTATAAACATGACCCACATGTACTTTGGCTACACGAGGCCTGGTAAATGGAGAATGCAGTTACACTTCAGCATGAGAAGAGACACAGAACTAGACTAGACCGGGGAGTTTGAATATGTCTTGCATGCTTCAATTTCAATGCTGTCTGACTGAAAGCTTGATAAAAATCCTATCTCAACCACAAAAACTGAACAGCCAATTAATTACTAACATTGTCTCAAATGACTTCTAAGTAAAGGAGAATGTGGCTGTCTCCAAGGCTGACATTTTATGTATGAAATTCAGTTTCACATTGGAGATCCTCCACTCTGTTGTGCGATGAACCCTCTGCAGGGCCAGCCCTGCTGCTGGCACTCCGCCTTGCCAGCCCAGTGGGAATTCAGTTCTGCAAAAACCTCTGAATGATGCTACTAACATCAGCCCACAGCTGATGTCTGCAAACCAGGAGCATCGCTAGCTAGTCCGTAAGATAAATATGTCAGTGAGCCTTACAGAAACACAGAAAAGTCTTCATAGAAAAGAGCATTGAAAGAAACTTCTAGCTGTGTCTTCTCTTTTGCAGCGACAGTGTGTGGTTAAAACCCAACTACCGGCGGCTAAAAGGCACAGGCCAAAATCAGATCTTTGTACTTTTGAAATATGAGGGAATTAATATTTAAACCTTCAGGCCTAATTCCTGCAGACTTACATTTCTAACTAGCTTTACAATGTCCAGTCCACAATAAGGGAAAAAAAAAGTCTTCGGCGAGCAAGGAGAAAATTTCTTGTGACTGGCTCTCCAATTTTTGCTGAACAACTTATGAAAATTACAGTCCTTTCCCTTGGTTCCGTTTGTAACTGGATCTCTGGGATAAAAATACAGATTTGGGACCAAACTCTGCTTCTTGCAATAGAAGAGATTGTTTTGTTTGACTTGTTTCCTACAGAGGTCGAAGAAGGGCAGTTATTTTTTCACAAATCTAAATGGGTATCAAGTGATGGTTAAAATAGGAAAATACCCCAGGAGCTCTGGCCTCTCTGCATAGGTGCAAATCTGTAATTCAGCTGAATTCATTCCAGAGCTATATTAACCTGAGTGCAGGTCAGCAGATGGCAGGCAGGACACAAGGGCAGAGTGGGGCAGGAGAAGAGACTTGTTAAACCCTGGACTTGCAACCGGATCTCTGCCAGCGGCTGTTCAAAGCCTCCAGAGACCGCAGGCAAGCCGGGGGCAGACAGGGCTCTGTGCCGGCACAGGCAGCCGCTGAACCAGGGCCCCGTGCATTGATTTATTTTAGAAAGCCCAGGACACAGTTACTGGACAACCTAAATATAGCTCCATCAAAGTGGAAAAACAACCTGGATTCAGCCGTGTACAATCAACAAACCTCCTCACACCTCAGACGCCGGGACATGCCGTACAATGTGTGAAAGTCAGCTCTTTGTGGGGGCAGAGGAGGAAGGAAAGTGCCAGCGGAGGGAGGACAGACCCTGAGCGGGAGCCGGGTCTCCCCTGCAAACACAGCAGCAGGTAGATGCAAGGGGACTTCAGCCTGCAGAGCAAGCTAGCTTCTACCAGAGCAAGAAACAGCAGTGCCCCAATGGCAAAAAAAGAAATCTGTAGAGAAAGCAAACGGTAATTACATGTTTCTAGAGCTCTGCTCTCCAAAAACTTATTCTGAAGCAAGATGTGGAGGAAATCTGTTTTTTACTTGTGCGAGCAGTCTTGGCCAAATGTCTTCTTTTCCCTCCCCCTTGACTACTTTGCTAGAAATCACCTTCATTACTCACACACAAACAAGGCTGTTGCCATAGAAGTCTTCTTGACTTGGTTAAAAAGTGATTCAAGAGGATCACCCGGTGGCTGAACTGGCTTATGCCAAGTGTAAGACAGCAGAAACCAGGCCCTCTCTGGTGGCTGGGGCTGCGGGGAGAGCCCGACTCTCCCGTTAGAGCTTGCCAATCTTGGTCTCTGGTTTTGCTCAGGAAGTGAAGCTGAACAGGAAATTATTGTGCTGCGTGACATGGAGAGCTGTATTATGTAGTATTAAGAAGATCATGTTTATGAAATGTTATTTTTCCACTCTAATGGTTAAAGCTTTGGACTTGTTTTCTTAATATAATTTTCATTTTCTGCAGTTATTCATGTTTTAGTGCTCTCCTCCCCCAAAGGATAAGATCCTCTCCCTTTCACTAATGCACAAACTCTGTGTCTCCATGGCAGCCCCGGGGCCGAGGGAAGGGAAGGTGAGTCCTGACATATGCTGAGCGTGTGGTGGAAATCATCCCAATGTGCCTCTACGCTACCGATCGATGCCGGAGCGGCAGGCGAGGCTCCTGGGCACACATGGGGCTTCTGGGACACCACGCAAAGTGCAGGGGGGGAGGCAAAAGGAAGGGGCTAAGGGGCTTACCATCTTCTTCCAGTGGGTAGAGATGTGGTCTCGCCTCCTTTATCTTTCAGAAATGGTCTGTAGCAAAATGCTGGCATTGCAAGGGGCCCTGTGACTTGGAGAGTGCAGTATAAAATAATTCATCCACTTCCAAGAGTAAGGCTAAAATAAAATATACACTGCTCAGCTCATTGTAAACATTGACAACCTTCCTTACAGCCTTCCTGATGAGCCTCCTCTAGCTACTGCTATGTGCTGGAGCAGCGGTTTGGCATTGCCATTGCAGATATATACCCTCCCGGGAACATTCCCTGAGTTAAGGGTCCCTCTTGCCTCAGAGAACTTGCACTTCTCGCATGCTTGTTAAGAGACAGAAGCTGCCAGGCTCCAGAGGTGCCACAGCAGTGAGCCTGCCCCGCTGCCCCTTCACTGCTGCATGGCGCTGGCCCAGACACATGCCACCACAGTGGCCGTGCTGCTGCTGCAGGCACCGAGCAGCTGAGGGCTGCCCCACGGTCCCTCTGTGCCCGGGCACCCACTCCTTCCTGGCCTCCCAAACGTCCCTTTGCCAACAGAGTGGCAAGGGGTGGGATGCAGCATCCTGCCTTTAATGGGAAGTGAAGGACAGAGAGAGATCGGCAGGCTCTGCCCACGGGAAGGAGGGAAGGATGACACAGAGCGAGAAGCCAGGTCTGTTGGGGTGGATGGGGATGCCTGGAGATGGCGGGAGGACAGCCACATCCTCACCAGCTCGCCTAGATGATGGTAACTCGCTGCTGAGCTCCAGCTGCAGGGTCTGTGGACTAACCCCGAGCTAGGCTGAGGAGGCTGCAGTACCCAAGGTGTTTGGTTACCCTCTGAGGAACGGGATGAAACCAGTCTCTTGATTAGCTGTTGGTTGATTAACGGTAGCCTGCTGTACCCCGGGTGAGACAGAGGTCCTACAGGAGATGTAATCTGGCTGTGCAACCAGAGGCACTGCCACTGTGCAGGACGTGACACAAGGAGGCACAGGAGGGTAGCATGGACATGGATATTGTCCTTTCCTAGCCCAAGGGCTTCATTTGGTAGCTACAATATTTAGTAGACATATTTTTGTGTTATTTTGAAACACACTCTGCAGTTTCACATAAACCACTGTCACAGGCCTGAAGTTGAAAAGCAAGACAGGGCTCATAGTGTATCCTGTGTGCATGTGGATCTAATTATTGGGGGAGCATTAACAAAATAATCTCTTTCTGCCGAGGCTTACTAGGGCTCCCAAGACATCGTCTGAGAGAAGTATCTGACATCTTTAGAGTGTTAAGGCTAAGGATTTTCCATATTTTTTTAGAGCTAAACATGTGGGACACATACAATATATTTTTCCATTCGAATTAGCATTTTCATTAGCCAAACTGTGCCTGGCCCTATACTTCTAAGAGACACACTGATTCCACACACCACCAAGGAAAACAGATACGCAAAGACAGTGTAATTATGCAGGATTTTAAGCAGCTTCCACTTAACCAGTGAATGGTGTAATACTAGTCTAAAAGCTTCAGCCAGCCTTTGATGTAAAATTTAACTGTTGAGAGACAGAGAGTGGAAGAGGGAGAGAGAGAAAAGAAAAAGCCTGGAACAGACTTTGCAGACTGGAGCTGTGTGAAAACTGCTGATCAAACACTGCTTGATCAGTTGAGTGCCATGATTTGGACAGGAGGAGAGCTGAACCTCTGTTTGAAAGTTGTCTCCTTCCCAGATGCAAACTCAAAAGATCACCTACCCGCTTGGTATTTAATTTGCAATACTGATGTGTTAAGCTGCTCCCACCCACAGTAAATCAAGGAGCAAGGAGCAGAAGATAACTGCCAGCCCATACAGACAGTGACTCGCTTCATTTATTACCCAGGGAAGTGTGTCCATTTTGCAAACAGAAGTGGCATTTTCCTCGCTCGGTGGCACCCAGTGTCTTATTACAGCAGGACTGTCAGGGCGAGAGACTTATTGACAGCTTGGGTTAAAAGTGCCAAGCAGCCCATGACTAACTCAGTGAAAGCCAGCCTGATGCAGAGGTGGCCACTTGTATCTCTTTCAAGGACACAAATATACTGCAGTGATGCCAGAAGTTCTTGGGCGTTATTTATCTGGGAAACAATGTGTCTGAAAGGGAAAATAAAAGAATTTTGACAAGTTGCCCATGCTGAATGTGAAGTGCTTTGCTGTCTCCTGGAAGCAAGCAGGGGTAAGCCTGAGGAGGGTATGCCTTCCCAGGCCTGCTGGGACCCAGCTGGGCTGTCAAACCTAGCCTTTGCCTCTGTTAAAACAGGCCAGAAGCTCAAGAGACGAAAAGCAAGAGATACCTGTTCCATCACCCACAACAGCACTTCTCCACGAGCAGCTTTCAAACAGCTAATCAAAAAAGCAAGCACAGACTGGTATAACGCTTGAAACATGCTGCTGCCTTTGCATGTCACTGTCATCCATCCTCATGTGCTCCAAAGCCCACAATCTGGTTTTTAGATGAGGCACTGGAAAAGCTATTGCCCATGAAGCTGAGCAGAGCATCGCACAATGATGTAGCCCTGTAGTACAGCACTGTCTCTCTCAGGAGCAGGCCAGAAGATTTGCACCGAATTTGTAAGGCCTCAGAACTAAGACTTTCGGGCTGTGCTTGTTCTGAAGTTTTCTTGACCTCCTTGTAGCTTTGTTTTACTTTGTTTTCCTTCATTTAGCTGTGGCAGCAAGTTCTCTAAGTGACCACGTATGCAAAGCTAATTTCTTTTACTTTTGTATATCTTTGCATGGTACAAGCATGCTTTTATGGAGATAGCAGTTATTCTACACAGAATCAGATATTTATGACTAATATAATAATGTAGTGTAGAGGAGGATGGGTCTGCTAAAACAGCCATCGAGAAGTGGAGACACAGAATGAGGCGCAGAAGAGCACAGGCATGGGATGATGAGAGATGGGGCACAGGCTGACACTGGTGATCCCACAGCTATAAACATCTCTCCCATAGTCAGTTCAATAAAAGTGGAGCTGGACAAAACTGGGTTTAGGGTAAAAAAGACAACAAAGAAATAGTACCAAACATATGTAAAAGGCACCACATATAGTAAATTTCAATGAAACATGTAGCTGCACACCACTGGGGAAAGAGAAAGGTGTAAAAAAACATGTTAGCAAACTTATGAAAATGACTCCAAGTGGATCCTTAGTTCGAGGAAGGAGACACCATCAACCTGAGCATCACGCTCCTCCCTGCAAAGCACTCCAGATGCGCCCGACTCGCTGCAACACTCCCAGCCCCACCAGACTGAGACCATCCACCTCAGGGCATGGAGGAGCAGGGGACGGGCGAGCCTGACACCAGGAAAAGGGGTAGAAATTAAGTGTGTGTGAAACGATTTTAACTGCACTGTTATTCTTTTTTTTTCTGTAATAATTAGATCTAGACTAGCAGTGATTCTTGAATTACTGTTAAGGTTTCAGTTAGTATAAAGTGAGCTGCTTCTTCACCTGTAAACAAGATTTTTAACATAAAAATTGCTAGAATTAATGAAATATGGTGACATCAAAATGACGGAGAGGTCACAGATAGGAAAGAGTCTACCGGTCTTCTGCGGGTTTGCTCCGGGCTGTCACAATTCCCATGACTGAGCTGTGGTACGGGGTGACTTCTGGAGGTCAGACGAGGCATGGCTGGGAGCTGCACAGCACAGCATGTTCCTTGGCGAGGGACAGCTATTTTGGCAGAGAGCGGCCACAGTGGCAAGCTTTCACCCACCACAAGGAAATCGCTGCCTTTCCCAGGAAAGGGAACACGAATGGAACCCAATGAGGAAAAGAGAATCCTGGGACAGATGAACTGAAACACACATTATTTATGTTGAAATACTAAAGATCAGGCCAGAAAATGCTATAGCCAAATTGATTTGGAAGGGCCAAGCTGGATTCATGAGAAGGAGGCTAGCAGAGGATGGTATGTGTATAATTTGTAACTTAACCCACGCTGCAGCGATATGGAGACACCAGCTGTCATACCCTTCGTGGATGCATAGAAAACATTTAACATGATTTAATGGGACTATTTGGATCAAGTGATGTTGAAGTTTGTTTTTCACAAGACCTTTGCTGATAGCGTTTTCTTTATGGACCTTCTCCTGCTAAACTGTCGCCAAAACTCAGCAGGATGAAATTTCTTCTCCATTTTCCCTGGGAAAAGAAAAGCACTGCAGTTCAGTGGGGCTAATCATACTAGCAGGTATCAAGTCTTTAACAGTCTTTTATCAAGTCCTTTTTTTTTTTTTTCTTCACAAATAGGGAAAGGGGTATTTGCAGCTGCTAGGTTAAAGCACCTGGGAAACACCAACTGCAAAAAAAATAGAGGCTTGGGAGGCCAGCATCCAATGCATTATCATGCAAACTGCATCATGAAGAGCACCAACTACCAGTTCTGTAATCACAGCTTTTATGAACTCCAGGAGCTGCAACGTGCTTTGAAAACTTAGTTTTTGGATGGACGTATCTGGATGATGGATCCAAGTCAGCCTAGTCAGCTCAGTGGAATGAAACTTACAGATACCATCAAGCTTTGGATCAATAGAAGCACAAGACTCTGGCAACTCTTCAGATGGGCCAACATTTTCAAAGGTCACTGCCAATTTTGCAATACCAGATTTTTAGTCTAATGCTCAGACCTATGCCACCTGCTTTACAGATACACAGAAAAGCTGGTCTTTGCTCCAGAGACCTTACTTTCTAAACACATGGATCCCATACAGGCAAGGCTGCTGCTAGAATTAATAGTCTACTAATCATGTTAGCTTTTACTTTTCAGCATATGCTGATGCCATATTTCTGCAGCCAAGTTATCTATAACATGATGGATAGTTTTGTCTGCTTCTAATTTTCAAGTAATAGTGGGAAAATTTTAGATTTAATCAGAAGAACCTGACATTATTCTACAGTTTTGTCCTTGGCATTGCTTTCACGATTCAAAAACATCCCCAGTGCCCCGCTTTCAAACTCTTAATAGAGATAGGGGTGGGTAGACCCAAAACTTCCTGTCTCCATCATTATGAGCGGGACTCACTCAAGAGGTGAGTCGGTTTCCCATTACTTGCTTCAGGGCCTAGACCTCCCATGTCGCCAGCCCAGCACCAAGGCTGCTCTCACAGTGTCCAACCCAGCCACCACCCTGTGCCTTGGACAGGGGCCACAGGGCAGGAGAGAGGCTGCTGCTGGGAAATATTCTTCCTTGAGCCTTTCTGGAAAGCAGTCTAACTGTAGGACCCACTGCAGTGCCATATTGCCCTTGCGAAGCAGCTGGCGGTGGGGAGGGCAGGCACGGTGGCTCTCCGGTGCTGGCAGACGGAGGAGTCGGGAGGGTGTAGTACTCTGCGGGTACTGCCACGGTCCTTGCCCAAGTTGGACTGCGTGCTGCCGAACGAAAGCACTGGGGAATGTTTTGCTGCGGTACGTTCCCTTTCCCATCCTGGCAAGATAAGTCATAGAGCAGGGCGAGTTCATTATGTTCCATGTTTGTTGATCTAAGTGAGACAGAATGAACTAAGACTGATTTTATTTGGCTGGAAAGGTCTGAACAGCAGCTAATATTAAACACCTCTCATGTGAAGCAGGGACATTGGTACTGAAAGAATTATAATGACTTAATGTGAACATTAATAAAGTGTTCATGAATAATACATTTTAAATTATTACCTAGGTATTGGCTGGCTGGAGCTCCGACCTTAGCCCATATTTCTCTGGCACTATTTAACCTCATCACTAATTTAGGGAATTAGAGGCACTAGAAATCCTACCTGTGGGGGAATATGGATAAAGTTAATAGTATAATCCTTGTCCCATTCACACACAGTTTCCCTTTTTCTCCTATAAAAGAGGGTAACAGATAAAATGAAGTCTATGACTGTAGTCCATAAAATGAAGTCTACACTGGGTCTGTAGCCTCTTCACACAGTGAGATGGGACTTCAACCAACCCAGGCCATGCAGCGTCCATAGGAGCTCATCAGAAGTGCAGGAGCCATTTTCCTGTGAGGCTGCAAGTGCCTCCAGCAGGTCCCTGCTAGTTCCACGTGCTGTTGACGTGGCCAATAACTGCATCGTGTCTGATGGAGCAGACAGCAAATTCAGCCCACCTCCTTTTGATTTTAAGAATCAAGATTAGGATTCATTTGGAAAACATCCCCTCGGCCAGAACTTTCCAAGCAATGGATGGAGGAGGCAGATAACACCGTAATACATAGGCTCGTAAAGTGACACACTGGACTTCTCTCCTCTTTCCCTGTTGGCTGCTCAAGTAGCTGTATCCATTTCCAATACCCAGCACACTCCACATGTACCTCCTGCACAGCTGCTTCTTGCAGCCATGAAACTGCACCTCTAGCAAGTGTATTAGTAACACAGGGTACAGCTACGCAAACAGATTGCTCTGAATGAAGTGGAGGTGTGGATTTACAGTGTCAGTGTAGCCGCTAGTGGTAACTTCTCAGAGGCAGCCTCTTCTCTTGGAGCAAGTTTCCCTTTATGGTTAGGCAACTTTTCACTTACCACAGGCTGTGAATGGGACCTTGCTGTGGAAAACATGATGTGATGTAAATGCACATCCCCACAGTCACTTGTTTGTATAGCTGTACCTTTAGAAATAAGAGTTGCAACCAGAGTAGAGCTTGAAAAGAGCCCTGCTGCTGGCCAAACAATGCTTTCAAAAGACTTTCAAACACTGCTTCATGTGGGATTTGTAAATTGTTTTGCTGTATGAATCACTGCGGCACCCGAGCCCGCTTCAGCCTGAGTCCGAAGCATGGTTTATAGTTAAAAACACCATGCAGCTGTAATACAATAACAAAGCAGTTCTTCTGACTAAAACTGGCCGCAGTCCTAGGGGCTTTTCTCTTGCTTTCTGAGTCACACCCTTCCCTTAAATCCCCTCCTGGGTCATGCAGCTGACCCCAAGTCCGGGGCCTTTAATAGCTAGTCTAAACCAGCAAAATGATTTTCCAGAGCAGAACATTTAGGGTTTGATATATAGATAAAGAGTGAGCTTTAGTACTGTCTCATTTTTGACTCATGAGCAATGCCTGACCTCACTGATGTGCCCACAGCTGGTTTTCAGAAACTGAGCTATCAATCAGGGGAAATATTCATCCTCAAATTCCCAAGCACCATAGGTGTCATGTGGATGTCACCAGAAGGCCATGCCAAATGCACACCCACGCACCTCTCTTCTGCTGTACCCCAAACTGCTGTGGCCCTTCAGGAGCTTAAACATCTGCAGCCTCTCTACCACTCGCATAGGTACAGACATAGGTGGCAGCTCTTGGCTTTCTTCCAGCAGTGTGAGCACCCGGAGAAGGCAGCCAGCAAGCACCTGCATGTACCGCCAGGCACAGCCACCCCTCCCCAGTCAAGCAATGCTATGCAGGACTATGCTTTAATTTGGGATTGGGGTAGAGCTAAGCAGAAGCGACATTTTTCTGCAAAATGTACCTGTTTTCATCAGAATTTTTTTGAAGATAGAATTAAAGTAAGGGAATGCGTAGAAATACATCTTTGCAGTAACCCAATTTGAAATTTTGAATTTTTGAATGTGATCCTTAAAAAAAAAAAAAAAAAAATCCTTTCTTTTTTTTGAAGAAAACCTCAAAATCTGCAGAGAAATGTTCCCCAAATTTTCCCCAGACTGAAACTCCTGTCCAAGCCAGGCATTTTCACAGAAACAAAAGCAGTAACAAAGCTGGATCATTAACATTGTGTAGAAACCCAGTTTCAGCTGATTGTGTTGGAAATGTTCATATTTTCAGTATCTTTTTCTTCTTTACCAGTTCTAATAAACCACATTAACTTAGGGGAAGGAGATACTACAACACACAAAAACCTTAGTCGTTGTCTTCAGTGCTCTGCGATCTCTCTTTAGCAAGCTAGGTGTCTGGTTTTGTCATCAATTCAGACATCACCCCACCTTGCAGTCCACAAGACTGCCTATGTGCTGCACTAGCTCTGCCTAGACCAGCATCCACTTTTAAGTGATGAAAGTCCACAGAACCAGGTGTTTCTAGGCCAAGCATTCCAGTAAGTGAAATTTATTGTTTTAATATTCCTTTCTCCCATTTCTCCATCAAGGGATCTTCCATCACTAAATCAACATGACTCAGCCTGCTGCAAGAAGACAGAAAACAGGACAAGCACAGGCCATCCAAAAATAAAATGGAGCCAAAGAAGTCTCCTCTGCAATATTGACTTTTACTACAGCACCAAGATGACACAAGAGAGCTACTCTGTGAGGTCAACAGAAGAAGCAGATAGCAAGAAAAGCTTGTAATTGGTGTCAATATGACAAGAAAGGGTGAAAATCATCCTGGTTTCCACGTTAAAGATAGAAATCTGAGGTCCTGCACAGAGCAGGAGCAGGTAATAGGGTCCCTCCAGCTCAGTGCCTTTATCATCACACTGGTCACAGAGGAAAGCAGGAAGGTTTGAGGGCAGATGTTTGCTTTGTGCTTTGCCCCTTTCTCTGTGCCCAAGGCCAGAAGGATACGAGCATCTCCTATCTCAGTGTCCACTGGCAATTTCTCACTGCCAGAGAAGGGAAATTTGGGCTCCGCAATACTGTCTCATGGGTGGCCCAAATGTACCATCCAAGGGAGAGGACAGAACGAGCTTCTTCAGCCTTCCCACATCAGCTGTCCATGTGGGAGCCACTAGATCTGCCCCTCCCTGTAAGTGCCCCGTCCAGCTCCTACAGGGTACCTGGAAGTGGTCTATTTCTAATAATGCTGAAGGAGTGTAGTCTCTGACGGTAGGTAGCATACAAAACCAGGGTAAAAATATGATCCAGAGGGTTTACAATCTAATTAAAGAGTTTAATTCTTTATACACACTGTAAAACTGAAAATCCAGGGTAGGTCCATTTGAAAACAAAGCAAACCAGATAAATGTGAGCTGTTTCACACTGGGCTATGGGCATATTTATGTGGAAGACCGAACAAATAAATTAGTGGTTTCTTTTCTGATAATGTAAATATTCCCAAGAACACTGGAGATCCCAGCGAAGTCATCTGGACGGGGATATAATGCAGTGCAGATGTGAAAGTGCTTGAAGGGAAAGAGGGCGCGTCCAAGCCTTTCCCGAGACTCTCCTAATACCCTTATGACAGTGATCTGCCTCAGTGTTGTTGTTGGCATGGCTTGCTCAGCAGCCATCACAGCCCAGCTCCATAATTGAAGCTACAGGCCCAATTCATTAAAAGAAGATTTACTGGTGTTAAGAGGGTTTTGTTATAGATCTTGTTTTCATAAATGGGGCTCTACAGTGCATTATGCTTGTGATTTACAGAGGAAAAAAAAACCCCTGAATTATGGGGAGAAGTGCATACGAGCAAGGTTCTTGGAGTGAGAGCAGTTTAGTATGGAAACGAGATGCGGATCTGGGGGAGAAGGAATTCAATCTCCTCCTATCTGCTGGTGTCCCAGGAGATGTCACAGCAAGACGCAACCGCACTGGGGTTGTTGTGGTGTTCTGTACACCACTCTGCTCCTGCTACTGTCCTGTGTGCTCCGGCAGCTCCAGGGTAGAGGTTGCAAGGTGCAGGGGGCCCAGCTCCCACTGCTCACTGCCTCCTAAGTGTAGCCTGTCCTGTCTTGGAGAACTGCTCAGCTCAGTGCTGAGACCCTGTAGATGTCTTCTACACTTAGGGTGGCTTTCCAAGCAGACTTGCAAGTACAGCCCAGCATGGTTAGCAGGGGGAGCTGCAGCTATAGTGCAAGTGACTATGGGAGCTATAGTGCCAGAGATGTGCTAGGCATCTGGGTATGGCGTAATAAATAATGTTTAGCAAATAGAGACCTAGGCAATATGAGTAGTGGAGTCTTGGGCATGTCATGTCTCATCCTAAAATGGATGCCTAAAAACCCATGCTCCCCAATTGCCCCCCTCTTTCCATTGACTACAAAGGGAGCCAGGGTGACTGGCCCCAGTCAAGATGAAGTCCCTCCACAGGTCCTGATTTAAGCCTAATTGCAATGTTCAAAACCCGGTTGCCTATGTGGCAGAATACAAACAGCATGGCTATGTACAGTGCTATCTACAAGGCAGGAGCAATACAACGCCTGGATCCAGATAGGGAAATCCTGAGGACAGACCAAAACTCTTCTAGTCCCCTTCCCCCTCCCCTTAAAAGAGTTTATGCCAATTAGCCTTTATGTCTAGAGTGTAAAACAATTGAGTAAATTATCCTGTTTTGTTACTGAACCCTTTAGGTTTCTGTTACTAAAAAAGCAGCTAAATTATTTTATCAAAAAACCGTGGAAGCTTCTAATTGTTATGGGTCTTGTCTCTCAAAATCCAAAAAAGGCTATCACGTAATTAACAAACCTAATGAGTAACGCACAGCTTAGTATCAGCCCCTTCGGAGCTGCTCAAAATCCACAACAGCCAGGAGTTAACAGACCTATAGTAGTCAACAAGGGAAATTGCTGTATGTTTTGATTTATGATGCTATGTTATAATTATTTTGCTCTTGCAATACCTGATATGCTATAGTGACCTACAAGTGACACACAGCTCTTCCAGAGGGTGTCCTGTATGCAGCCAAGCAATTTCCCTGGCCAGATCTTGTGCATGCAAACTATTTGCTGGAAACATTCAGTCACATCTTTACAAGTGATTCACTTACTATAGGGATATTATAAAGGCCAAAAAAGTTTGTAGGATTTTTAATAAAAAGGAAGTGTGAGGTGAAGCATTTACTGCCTTTAATTTAAGTTGTTCATGTTTCTCCAGCAATCAGGAGCTAGTTTCCAGGGGCCCTGCAGGTGTTCGAGTGCACAGTGGATTTGACAGGGTCTATTTTTTGTGCCAAGCAGTAGATTTTTAAGCAACATTTGGAAATGTTCACAGAAAAGAGCAGTTTTGGATTTGTACAACGGGAATGGTCATGCACAAAACCTGAAGCTAAGTTTCACTTGCCCAATGGGAGAACAGGGAGCAAAATCATCCTTATGAGTCAGGAATTCAGTCAATTCAGTCACTGTCCAAATACTGCATACTAGATACAGGCTGCTCCCAAATTGCTTTTGACAAGGAAGTTATTCAGCAAAAATGTTCTAAATGGTCATAATCTGCTTGTGGCCAATTCACAAAAGGAAAAAAAAGAGAACTCATCCAAATACAATCTTTATTCCAAAAAGTTTATTCTGTTCTAATCACATGGCAACAGTCAGGTATATGTACCCAGTCACACCTCACTGGCAAGCCATCAGCAATAGGACACCAGGAAAATCAGCCTTGATGCTTCAAATCCATGTTTTTCATTTGCAAACCTCTAAAGAACCATGTAGTGGAGGGGAAGATCCTGCATTTCAAATGCAAGCTGGCTGACAACAAGCAGTTAACTTGGACAAACCCCGCAGGAGTTGTTCCAGGGATGCATAGATGATGGCTGAAAACCATAGTTTTAGATCAATCATATTTGACAACCCAATTTCAGGGATGGGCTTTTTCCATGTTGGAACTGTAAAGTTAGAAACAGATTAACAAGCCTGTCTAATAATTGGCATTCCAGCCTGTCAGAGTCATATTATTGCACATAAAACTTCTGTTAGATAAACAATACAAAGGTTGCCAAGATGAGTATTCAAAAGCTAGGCAATACCAGAAATAAGGTCATTATGCTCTGTTTTAGCACTTTGAATGACACAGCCATGTTATCCTTCTGTGGCAGTCATCACTGTCGTGTCTGTCCTCCACAGAAAACAATTATTATTTTCAAGACAGTCTGTGAGATTAGCATTTCCATGAGTGAATATCCCATCTATACTCACCCATATAAATCATGACAGCCAGAGCTTGCCAGAAAATTGACTGCTCTGTTTGAAGTGTCTCTCACCTGATTTTTCAAGGTTTTTAAGCATGGCACCTCATCTGCCCAAAGCAGAGCTCCCACTGGCTTGCAATGGCACTACCTATTTCTTCAAAGACTATTTGAATGATGTGCCCCATGTCACCCAGGGAGAGAAAGACAGGGACAATCCAGCTTTCTGGGTTCATACTGTCCTTCCTGTCCCTGTGCTTCCTTGCCGCAATGTGCGCTCCCCTTGCATTTGTGCTCAGAGAGGATGGACTCTGGGAGGTACTAAAATCACAGTCTGTAAATGTATCTTGAAGACTGCTCTGGTGTTTCAAAGGCTGTTCTTTTGCTCCACGCTCTGTGCTATAGTCAGTTCTTTTGCAACATTGTGAGTCCTTTCCGGAGAGTGAAAGAACTGTCACTCATGCTACCCTGCCCACGCCCCCAAAAAAGGGCACTCAAGAATTTCAGACCATGAGGAAAAAAGCATTTTCCATCCTTAACTTGGATCTTGGAAGTAGCTCAAGCTGGATGTCTGGCATGGAAAACCTCCTGCCCAAACATTTTTAAAAGTTTGGCAAAATCAGAAGCAAGGAAGAACCAGGGTCTTACAACAGGGAAAACTGTTCCACCCAAATAATAAGTAGAGCTGCTAGATCTCTTCAAAATAGCACTTGATATAAGAATCTATAAGAGTTTCTCCACATAGGGTTCAAAGCTAATAAGCTAAGGACTGGTGTTTTATAAAGACCTAGAAGGATCACAGAGAATCCTCTACATTTTCCTGTAGACGTTCACTGAGATTAGACTGACACCAAGAGTTGTACTGAACTAAATCCGCAGCCAAAAAGTGATAGCGTCTCTTGGTTAATGTGAGTAGCCAGTCTCTTCAGATTGAAACACTAGATCTCTGTTCTACACTAACAACCTGTAGGACTAATTCACGGACTATTATTGATCACTTATTAAATCAAGGTGACAAAAAATATTCATACAAATCAGCTTCTTTCTTCCTGCAGATGGCTTCTTCAAAAATGCTACTGTTCATTTGCAGAAAGCCCTGGTCAGAAGAGGATGGAAAAGCATTAGTTTGACACTGACTGTCTGTGTGAGCATTGTCTCTCTTTACCTGTTTTTCTGAGGGCTAAAATGTGGGAACTGAAACAGTGACTCAAAAAAGTTCTGATTTAGTTATCTAATGTTAGATATGCTTGAATTTTTATCATCCCATATTCTGTTTCAGGTTCTTTGCTTTACACTCATCTGTATTCTTTTGGATTTAGTTTTCACTGATACATGTTTTCCCTAAAGCCTCTTGCACTGCAGGAAAGAAGAGCTCCCTGAAGACGGTTTTTGTAGATCTTTAAAATAATACTGGCTTACACATTAAAAGACAGACACAGCTGCAGTGAAGGGTACTAGGCTTTTGATCTTGAAAAAATAAGAACCTGGGTTTAAAGAACGTTCATTTTATGCAAATAAATCTGTGCAGAAAAACAGTGTAAGAGAAATCCGTGCCCTTTAGACACCAGGGAAAGCAGCTGGCCTGGCTCGCACAGGAAGCAGCCTGCAGGTGCTGGGAACCGGCCAGAGGGTGAGATTCTCAGCTGCCAGACTCAAACCTGGCCTTTGCCACAGCAGGAGCAGGAGGACGTGCTTGAGGAAGCGGGGCTCTTCTGGTAGCTGTCCCTGGAGAGACGTTCACCCCCTCCTGGCTCCAAGTGCTTGAAGGGAGCTCCTTGGCTCTTTGCATCTATCAGTCAAATGCAGATATCTATCAGGCTGGATGTTGCGTTTGTCTTTTCTTGTGAAGTAAAGCTTAATTTGAGAAATGTTTGTTCAGAGGTGATGGCTTGCAGGTATTTCCCTGTAGGGCAGCCTGTGTTCTGACTTTGGTCAGCTCAGAAAGAAGTCAGGTAAATGCTTCTGGAGAGCTGCAGAGGAGAGTCTGATTTATTACTCATTTGAAACAAGAGGAGTTTCTATTTGCAGGACTTGAAACCTTTTCTGTTTATTTATCTTTTTTTTTTTTTTGTCCTACTGTCATGACTATGGATTTTCTCCCTCTTCAGTGTCTTTTATATGAATATCCTGCCTTATCATAGGCAGTATTAGAAGGTAAGGGGAGACAAAAGGAGTGCAATTCCCACGTGTTTCTTCCCACCCAGGCACATCTGAAGTGCTTGGCCTTCATCTCCCTCCTATGGTCTGTAAAACCAAAGGGATCAGTATAGGTAAAAAACATTATGCTCTGTTGGGTGACTTGCAAAGGGCTGGCAATTCCAATGAGTGTGTAACGAGCCGAGGCTGACACAGCACAGGTAATGTGATGGCACTGTCTGCCTTTTGTGTCACTGCAGAGGAGGAGATGGACAGAGGCATCTGCCCACCTCCCAGCTAAGACAGGAAAGACAATATGTGTAGAGAGCTGGAAAAACAAACATTTTAAGAAAAACAGATGAGAAAGAATGGAAAACACACTCATAAAGATGTAGTGCTAGTACAACCTTTTCCTACCTTCAGATCTCAAAATACTTCACCATTTTATGAGATGGAAAGCACACAAAGCCCATTGCAAAGTTCATCAAACCTGTTTACATTAGAATCGATGGTGAAAAATTACCTTCATGCTACTGCACTCTTGAAATGTTCCTCTTTCTTCCTCCCAGCTCATCTTGTGACATGTTTCAATATAAATGTCCCCTTCCCCACAACAGAGGTTCACTGAGTTCAAAGGTTGGAGGAAAACTAAGGTAAATTTGGGATGGAGATGGGTTTCAGGAAAAATGGGGTTAATTTGGCAACATCTCTTTCAAACTTTGAGAAAAATGTGTAAGTGATGGGTGAGTTTACAGAGGAGCCAGACAATTAATTGTTCAGTTCACTGGGTGTTCCCAGTCATCCTGGGACCCAGCTCCCCATGAAAGAAATGCCAAGACACAGCTTTCCTCCTCCAGCATCAAGCTAACATGCCTAATCCCTTCCCAGCTATTCTTTAGCCATCTCAACACAATCAACAATGAAAAACAAAGCCAACCTCCACAGACTTTCATTTTACTCACTGCCTTCAAGCTATTTTCCACACAAGTGTGAAATGTCAAATTTGCCTACACTGGGTCTGAAACCACAGGACTGGGATCAGACAATTCAGTTGTGGTATCAAAGTCAGATGGGATTATGGGTTACATATTTGGGACCAGGGTATAGGATGGCTGGCATGAAAAGAGCTATGGAGCTCTGGCTGCTAGGGTTTGGCAAGTGGGAAGAAACTGTGGTTAATCCAATTTTGAAAACAGCCTCTTCTTGCTTTGCCTCCATGAGAACCATCACTGGAATAAATGCCAGGTCTTTTGAAATATTCATTAAAAATAAAAGATTCTCCCTTGCCAGAAACAGCCTGGAGTATGTAAATCCAACCTCATAATCTGGGTATGTACCAGGCAGAGCAGAGAGTCTGGCTGCCATGCATTGGCTTTTATTCTTTTTTGAGATTCTGGGTTATGTTTCAGTCTCTCCTTCTAAAAGAATCCTATTTTGTATAAATAATTTGATATTCAGTAAGAGTGGGAGAAACGTTGTCTATATAGGCCATTAGTTAGAGTAAACTGATTACTAATTACTGGCATCCCAGTTTAGAAAGAGGAAGTAATTAAAAACAGAGGGGTTTGGCCAGAGTGCAAGGTATAAATGAGAACAAGCCAGGCATGACACCAAGGGCAGGGAGGAAGGATGGCTACAGGAGGAAAACAGGATGCTCTGAAGGGGTTTACTGAAGGGTCAAATGTTGATGATGTTTTGGCCAAAGCGGAACTAGAGGTGTTATGTTCAGAACCAAGAGCAGATGACAGTGGAGACAGATGTTTTAAAAGGTCAGTGGTAGCCGGTGAATGTGGTGACACTGTTGAGTAATTTCACGTATGTTTTGTTGATCGCTTCCTAGTCCTGGGAAATCCTCTCACAGTATAGCTGTTGGTCCCCACGCACCCACGTGTCTCAGGGATGCTAGAAGGGCAAACTGGTTGATGGTAGTAGACGGACTGGCCACAGAGAAGAGCAACGCTAGGCCAGGTGCTGTATCGGTGCCTCTACAGACCTGAAGGGAGCTGCTGAGGTCAGGTAAATGCTCCCAGGTAGGACTATCGTAAGGAAAGTCACAGTGAAACTGGTTTCAGGACAGACGTGTATCGATACATGCCTCATAGGTAAATCCAAGGACGCGTGAGCTCCAGTGGAAGGTTTTTTGGAATTTTTTGTCTCTTTCCCGGTCTGCCAAACGATGCTTCTAACAGTGTGTCACAGGACCAGCTAGAGCAGCAAGCCACCACACCGAATCTACCTGGCCTCCCCACCCTCATCTGCCACTGGCTCTTTCTGCCCCCTGTCCAGGCTCCAGTTTAACAGGACTTGCAGCCCACCAGCTCCCACCTATCCCATCTGTCTCCCACCCAACCTCAACCTATCTCTGAATGCTCCTGCCAAATCCTATCGCCCCATCACAGCCTGTTTGCTTTTCAGCTGGCTCACAACCCCCTTTAATCTTTGGTAAAAGGTGCCTGGCCAGCACACAACCCCCTCCCCGCTGCACTCTTCCCCGTCCCCCACACTGCTCAGTAACCCCAAGGCCAGGATGACGGTGAGCAGGGTCAGGGTGGCGAATGGCCTCCCTGCCAGCTCGGCCTGTCGGGGCTGAGCCGCTTGGGTGGGCTGGTCATGACGGGCCCGGCAGCAGCTTTTCAAGGACCACCCCGCTCTGCCGCAGGGCCGAGGTCTCTCCTCCGCCTGGAACTAGGTGAGCTCCCCAGGGACCCTCCGGACTACCACTCCTCCTGCACCCCCTGCCTCAGCTCTCCGGTGTGCCTGGGGCGAGGCGGGGGGGTGATCCCCAGCACCCCGACCACGGTGTCCCCGCGTGTCCCAAGACCCTCGCTTCGCGCCTGCCGGCACCTCGCGGGGCCGGGGCCCTCTCCTTGGCCCTGCCCATGAGCCCCGGCCCGCGGCAGCCCCTCAGGCGCTGAGCCGCCCCCGGCAGCGCCCTCACCGCCGCCGCCGCCGCGGCGCGGGCGAGGGCGGCCGCGTCCCGCGCCCCCGCTCCCGGCCCGGCCCGGCCCGGCCCGGCCCGCCCGCGGCGCGCCCCGCAGGTGGCGCTGTTGCAAAGGCTGCCGCCGCCGGCGCGGCGGGAGGGTCGGTCCCCGCGGCGGGGCACGGCTCCGGAGAGCCGGCGAGGGAGAGCGGCGAGGTCCGCTGGCCCGCCGCCTGCTCGGGGAAGCGCGGCCGGCGGCAGCGGGGACGGCGGGGTCAGCGGCTCTGCCCGCCGGGACTGCAGCGCGGTTTTTCGCAAGGCTGCGAGGAAGGCTTGAATTTACCTGCGTTTCCCCCTTTCTGACAAAGCCTCGCGATCCCGAGGGACGCTGGGGTATCCCTGAGGAGGCTGTGCAGAGCCAGGGTGCCACGAGATGGGCAGTATTCTCAAAGACTTGGCAAACTGTGGCCTCTTCTCGTCACGTTTTCCCTTACATAAAGAACACCAATAAAACAAAAACAAAGAGCAGAGTAATTTTTCACTGACAGACTTCCTTCTGCGGAAAACAACCGACCAACCATGGTGGCAGGCCCGAGGGCAGCCTTACCCCACATGAGAGACCTGCAGCCCCCTGGACACAGTGTTGACACAAAATGGCACCCTCCCCGGCAGTGGTGCCGCGGCTCCGGGTGTGGGAAACCCTGGTGTCTCCTCACAGATTTTGGCTTAGGGTTGGGGTTCGTCTCGAGAGGGATCAGGGCAGCCCTGTGTGGGGCAGCGATGGCTGCCAGCTGTGCGGGGTTGCAGTGGCGCTGGGGCCGTGGCCCAGCGGCTGTGCCTCTAAGAGGATTTGTGAGGAAGGGGCGGCAGCGCCTCGTTGTCTCCGCTTGGCTGCTCTGCGTGAGGGAGAGATGGGGAAGCGAGATCTGAGTCCTGCTGAAGGGGTGCTGCGGGCTGGCCAAACGGGAGGGGAAAGGGCCGACTCCCTGATGGGCCGCTGAGGCCGGTGAACGGTTGTCATGCCCTGCTGTGTAAAACAGGGTGGACACCGAAAGGGGGAAACAAGTGCTTGACAAAGGTGAGCCAAAGTTAAGGGAGACACACTTCGCAGCCCTGATCTTTGTCTCTGCTAATGTGTTCACCCTTGAGGGTGAAGAGTCCTTGAGAAGGACGTAGGGGAAAGAGGTCTGCCGCTGCATTCCCAGGCGTTTCCACCGAAAAGCACAGTCAAACCCAACTGTCAGAGCAAGAGCAGTGGTTACAAACCACCTGTAAAGGGGACACGCAAACTAACAACCACACTCCAGTGAGGTTTGTGGGCTGACAGGAGATCAGAGGTCAGCTGCCACCATTTTAAACAAGTTACTCTCCTGAAAGGAGCTTGGCTTTTTTACTGCCCTGCCTGCACGTAATTGAGTTTTTTGTTTCCCTTCTCAGCTCGATCTCTTCGCTTCACTGCTCCACAGCTATTATGAATTCCTTGAGCTATTTATATGGTTCAAATGTACCTATGCTGCCTAAAAAAATCCTTAAGGCAGAGTTTTAGGAAATTGGTCAGAAGTCTTAGAAACTGAGTCATTAGGGATGGGTTGAACTTTGCTTTTTTCTTCCAGCTGCCTGCTGTGTGTTTGTCAGATAGGGATTGAACTGAGAAAGGGTCTTGGAGTTCAAACGCCTTCCCTGCTGCAGCAAGGTGGAGCATGGCACAGGATGCAGCTTATCACAGATAACAGCTGTGTGTAGCAGGGGTCTTCACTTCCCTCTCCCATGCTGCTTGCTCAGCTCCCTGCCCCTCCCGCGCATGCTGCGTGGAGGGAGGCTGGGGTAGGATACAGTTTTCAGACCCATTAACAGCATTTCAGCCAGCTGAAGTCTGTGTCACAGGGCATATCCTGCTGATTCAGCAGTAGAGGGTAGTTCCTATCTCAGGGGGAAGGAGAATAAAAGGGAAATAAATCTCCTTTGCTTTAGGAAGCATGAGTTACACCTTTCAACCCTGCCTGGGTGAAATGTGGACCTATATTACAAAACTCTACTGCTTCACTCACATAGCTACGGAAGTGTAATTTCTAAGCAGTAAACAAAGCTGTACAGATATGTATGTAGTCACCAACATTTGCCAACCACTGAATTATAACTTCAGCTGGAATAAATACTCTGCTCTGCAGAGCTGTGTGCACACCAGGCTTTGGTTGTTGTGGTATGAAAGATTGGGGGTGGGGGGAATATGGAGGTGATCAGATCAAAAAAATAATAAAATTACTTTTGGGGGGGAGGAAGGGGGTTTTCAAAGAGCATTTCAGGAGGTTTGAAATGTATCCACAATTGTTTCATTATTCCCACTCCCCCCAAATCCTCTTTCTAAATCTGTTACCAAAAACATTATCCAGGGGTTATTAAAACACCAACACCATAGCCAATAATCATTTGCAATAATAAAAATGCAAAGTATGCAGCAATAAAAGGCACAATGTTCTCCATGAACATCCCCTTATTACAAGAGTTGACAGCATTCATGAATTTTGTTTTTCACTTCTCCAGGGGAATAAAGGATTATTTTTACATAAGGAATGTTCCTGTTTAAAATCTGGCCCAGGAGCTTGGTGGCCTCTGTTTGACTGTCCTGACTCACCTCCCCACAGTGAATGTGATTCTTGGGGGCAGGGGAAAGGGCCCTGTATTTTTGGCATGGTGCTGATATCCTTCAGGGGACCTTTGGCTGAAGTGACCAAATTATATGAGAGCTGCTTAGGGTAAGAAGGGTGTTACAGGAACATGGACATGTGTCTGCACTGAGAGGGAGAACGAGCTGAAAAGTAATGCAGAAAGAATAAAAAGTTTTGTGGGTATTTTTCAGCCTTGGGCACTCAAGAGGAGGCTGAGAAGGGAAGGAAGTAAGAAAAGCAGCATATCATGAAGCGAAGAGAGCAGTGACATTTTACAGCAGCCGAAGATCTCCTCCACAGTGTTTGCACTCCTTTCATGTGGTGTTATCAGAGTTCTTTGCGAGAGTTTATTATCGTGTTCTCCCAGACAGAAAGCAGACAGCCATCCTGTGACCCACATCCTGAGTTTTACAGCCCTCCTTGTCCTGTGCCATCTGGGGTATTTATAGTGTGACCCACCACTGGGAGAGCAGAGGACTTCCTTTATACTCTAAACATTATGCTACAATAATAATGAGAAACTGGGACAAATGACAAGCCTTCCTGCCCACAAAATGTCGTAACCCTGCCACTTCAAATGGCATGAGCTGGCTAGGTCACCATGCTGTTTGCTCAGCGGGTTTCAGGTTACTGGCTGCTGTTGCTGCTGTAGCCAAACTGAGGCTAAAGGCTGTACCTGGGGCAGTACATGGAAAGAGAGTCTAAATGCTCTGCAGACTAAATGGAGGAGGGAAGGTGTAAGAGGAGAAGCTGAAGCTCCAGGGTTAGGGCAACATCTGTCCACCCAGCCCTTCCCAAGGACTGTCTGTTAAATCAACGGCAAAGGCAGCTACAGCTAGCCTTTGAAGTACACTGCTACAGAGCAGCAGTATAGCACCCCAAACACATTTAAGGGTTTTTTTTCCTATTGTTTTTTGCAAACATTTGCCGTGATCTTGGTTATCGTTACAAGAAGTGTTCTTATTTTAAGGGGTAAAAGGAGGGAGTTGGCTTCCTTTCTTTCTGCATCACCCCCCTGAGGTAAGACACTTCTGCAGGCTGGCGTTAGCACCTCACTGCATAAATGGTGCAAAGGGGTTCCCAGGGGCTGTTTTTCTCTCCCTCGAGAAAGGGAAGATTCCAAGCAGAACAGGGAGAGCTTATAGAGCTTTAGCGGAACTGGGGCATGCATACCATTGTTACCCAGAAAAGGTCAAACATGCTCTAGGGCTGTAAGAGGTCAGTGGGAGAGATAAAGAAGATGAGGTGTGTGTAGAGTAAGATAAGAGCTAAGGGTCTTACTCAATTAGCCAAGGGTCAGGCATGTGTGGGCTAGTGTGGCAAAGGGTGAGGGAGCTGGTGGCTCTCCAACTAGTGCTGGAGAGGTGGTGAAGGAAAGCCCTGCAGCTGGGAGGGGTTTTGGTTAACTTCACATAAACCTTCTGAGTGAGGGCTGAGCAGCATCCGCTCACCCTTAGCCGCTCCTACGTGTTCCCACTGACTTGCTTTGCAGGCCAGGGTGGGCCTGAGCACTTACAGATTTGCCTGGAGGGAGCATAGACTATGTCGGCCAGCCCCTGTCCCTGTCTGGTGGCAGACAGCAGAACATCTGCCTGCCTGAAGTACGTCATGGGAGTGCTGGCCAGGTAACATCCAAGAGCAAAAGCGAGAGATGGCTCCCTGCTGGTGTATCCCAAGGGCCAGCATCAGCCTTGGTACAGCTGCCTACCTCTTTGCAGAGAGGGTGGGTGTGGGTGGGTGGGAGCACTTGCAGAAAGGTCTCTGCCCTCATGCCTTCACCTTTCCTACTGGGCTGTGTGTGTAGGTTCCCCAACACATGTCCAGCCCCTTGCTTTGAAGCATCAGGTCTAGGAGTAACAGGACAATTTGTCCTAGGCACCCTGGGGACTTCCTCCTTTTGAGGCTGATAGCAAATGGGCCAATTCTGTTATGTGTATGGCTACTTCTGGAAAAAGTAATGAACAATATGTGTGAATTGATGTAGGGACCAAAACTAAGGTGAAGAGCAGAAACAAAAAAACCCCACCCATCAGCAATTGGAAAGAACTGAATGCCTGCCTTCTCCTACCAGCAGAAAAAAGTAGGAAAATTGTTTTCTAGACTCAAATTGAGTGGAAGATGGGATTATGCTGGATTAGAGATTTTTATACTTCAAGCAGGTGGGGAAGGAGAGGGTATAGTGAGATCAGATTGGCTGCATGATGAAAAGAAAAGGAGAGCAGAACTGCCACAATGATTTCCATCTTCAGCCTCCTGAGATCTGTTGGGTCTTTTGTTCCACAGGTTTGTTGTTGTTTGACAGGTGAGGAGTACCAGGGTGAATCCATTGCTTCTACACAGCAATGTATGTGAGCATGACAGTAAGGTCTAACCTGCTTGTGAGCTAGTGACAAAAGACAGAGCTGCACATTCTAGCCATGAGCAGCAGCCTACACTTTTGCCTGAAAAAAAAAGATTTTTTTTTTTAATATTAACTTGATAACTTAGCTCTCTTGAAGTCCTATCAGCACAGATACAGAGCATGCCATTCTTTACTGCAATGTAGCCAAAGTAAACTGTCCCAGTGCCATATCAACCTGTGCAAAGGGAGTGGAAAATACTCACATGGAGTGGAAAATGCTCTGACACCATAGGTTTACCCAGTGCAAATGGCTGGTTGCCAGGCAGTAAAGGAGGAATGGACTCTTGCACAGAGGCAGAACATACTCTAAAGGTAGCAAACAAACAGAACACAACGTGGAAATGAGTAACCTACAGTTTGTGCCTATTTGAGAAATTGTGGATGTGGAAAGTAATTTTTTCAAGTAAACACAGTTTCTGTACCTGATAGTGTAACAGGCCAGTCACAATATCAGGTTTTGAAGTAGCAATCCCCTGGAGAATACTGCAGCCTTTTAACACTTCACCAATACATTTATCTTTCTGATAACAACATCACAGAGGAGCATATCCATGCAAAATCTTTATTTGGAGAATGTCTCCTTTTTACTAACAGCACTCCTGCGGTTTACATGTAAGCAAGCCCAGAAACACAGTATTTGCGTTGTGCAGAAAAAATACAAAGAAAATTCTTAAATCACACTCATCTTCCGATATAATATAAATTGTATTGTAATTGCTTACCCCTATTTCCTCTCTTGTTATCCCTCTAAATATGCCCTTGGGCTAGTTAGAGCAGAAAACCATGGCAATGACATAGTATTAGTTTTGGAGATAGGCCACAGTATCTTGAAAGTCAGTGTGGAGAATTATCTGCATTGTGTAAGGACAAAGACACAAGGATACTGATATACTGTCTAGCACATATATCTTCTTGTTTTCCTTCCAGGTTAGGAATGGCTTTTGGAATGGTTCTGATTATTTTCTCTGCTTGTCCAGAGCTTGGGAGAAGGCTGAGATTGCTGCTGTTGAGGGTAGAAGGTTCCTCCTTCATTTTATAATCTGCATGTTATTGTGGTTTCTCTTGGCTGGGAAATTTCATTTTTATTTCTAATCTCAGCCATGTGTCTGTCAATTCTGACTTGAGTTCCCTTCACCCTCTCCCTGCTGTGCAGCTCTGCAAGCCATATTGCAAACATATTTTTCAGCATGGGTGGGAGGTAGCATTGTGGTTTGGGGCTTTGCTATTGATATCAGGATTTCCCTTTTTCTTTGTTTGAAACATTTTTTTCTTCAAAAATAGAGTTGATGGTAAACAGCTTTCGTTTAGTCCCCAGGGAGAGGTGCAGTGAACATTTTTGTGCAAGTTTGAATAAGAGAATTAAATCACAATTTCCCAACTTTTCTAATGAATTCAATGATATAGTCATCATCTCATGAAATCTTCAGCTTGATCCTTTATTGGGATTATGCAGAAGAATAGAAGCTTAAACTTTGTAGACTCCACTTGTAATTAAATCTCACTCCAGTAAATTAGGACTGCAGCATCGTGGCTTATTGCCAGTGGAGGGAAATTAGGGGATCGTTTGATCATCAACCAAGAAAATACCAATGTTGACCAAAAGGACAGCTCTACAGAAAACATTCAAAAGGCTGACAAGCTGTCAATCCTTTCCATTCCTTTTAATACCGTTTTGTCTCTCTTCTTTGAGCTGATGGCTCCTGCCAAGTAAAGATTCACTTCTCACATATACTTGCCTCTATCAGATCTTGAACCTGAACAAAAGTGCCCACTTTGCAATCGCAAGAACTTCTGCCATTTAAAATGCAAGAACATTTAACTTCTACTTTTCTCCCAATCACTCCACTATTTTTTCCTTTGAAAAGGGGCAGTGAAGAAAATGCCAACATTTTAACCCAAAGAGAAGGTCGAGCACTATAAAACTAACATTCAGCTGGCTGTCCATGTGGCAAAGGCAACAGAATGTTGACCCTAGATATTAATATTGATTTATGATATTAAACAGAAATATTTTGCCAAATTATAATATTTATATGTAAGTAAGCTTGATGGGACTGGTTATTTTCGAAGGGTGACAGATCAATTCTGTTACTTGACCACTTGAAGCATATGCTGTCATTCACGCTTTTCAAGAGTTATTGGATGTTTCAGTATATAGACCATTTGCTCCCAACATCAGGAGCTGAGTCAAGGAAACTCGGATGGTTTCAATATGTGATACAGTTGTTTGCAGTAACAACTAACCTGCTGTAAAACCTGTGGTATGAAATACAAC
The DNA here is from genome assembly GCF_900496995.4 of Aquila chrysaetos chrysaetos. NCBI lineage: Eukaryota > Metazoa > Chordata > Aves > Accipitriformes > Accipitridae > Aquila > Aquila chrysaetos. The sequence continues at coordinate 62,068,252 of NC_044006.1, read as the reverse complement.
AGTCCTTCTTATGCCTAGGGAAGGTTTCTTGAGTTAGTAGCTGACAAGCGATGCTTAGCCAGGCATATTGCCGGGCATTTCAATTACCAGTGATCTCGAGTCATTCAGAGGGATTTCCCTCCTTTGCCTCCCCCATCCCACCCAGTTTAGCTGTGATGGCAGTGGGATTTGAAACACAGACTTAAGAGCTCTTCTCAGACCACGCTTCTGTCTAGTTCAAAATGCCTCTCGCAAGGAGACTGGAGTGGCGTCCGAAAGCAGCGATTCTTCGTGGAAACAAACTTCCAGTTCGTGCTCAGGGGAACCGCACGAGGGAGCGCTTTCACCTTCAAAACCTGGCCCCGAACACCTCCTCCCTCCGCAGCCCTCCGCTGCTGCGCCGGCGGGACTTGCCTTTCTTTGTCGGCATGGGCGAGTACAGCTGGACTCGGACGATTCAGAAGCCCCGAAGCTCACGGGTGACTCTTCTTTCTCAGACAGAAGATAAGAGCCTGAAACTCTGGGTTCGCTGTGTACCTTCCTGGCACCTTAGCACTGCCACCAACTGCTGTTACTGTCACTAACCCCTTAGGCTGACTCTCCATTCTGGATTTCAGCAGGCTAAATGGAAGGAGATGGCAGGTCCTATTTAGCTATGCATCTCCTGAGGAGTCTCCCCATTAAACTTTTTTGAAATGCATAAACCAGGCATGGGGTTTTTGCATGAATTTCTGAGAATGCTCATGAAACCAGTATCTTCCCAACCAAGCACTTTGATAACCCGACATCCAACCTCAGCTTCCCTAGCTGCAGTAGTACAGCAACAGCACAAGCTGGATACACGACAGCTTGGAACGACGTGATTTCTGAGGTTCTAGCTCTGCTCTTCCTCCTGAGAATAAAGATAAATGCACAGTTCTTCACTGCTGCTCTGCAGTCACACAACTGCATTGCAGGAGGCACTGGAAACAGACTGCCACAACCTCCTCCTCTGCATCTGCTCAGCCCTGAGCTCCTGCCCTTGCCATTACAGTGACAGTTGTTGCCATGACAGTTTAATGCACCCATTGACACAGGCACTGAAAGTCACCATTTACTGTTTTTTAACTACATCTGGTGTAAAAGGAGCTTGCTGTTGACTGCTGTTTGCAACTGGCAAAAGGCTTCTGGAAAAGTGTTCAGCTATGGTACCATCCAGCCCAATCTGATAGCTGACATTTTAATTATGGCATGGGTACTGTAGAAACACAGAGGCACAATCATTCATAAAACTGTACTCCATGTTTTTCTTAGTTGTCTGTATCATAGTATCAAATGGAACAACCAGTGTTGTTAGAGGAATACACCATTTTTAAAGCAGTACTAACTGTAGTAACTCCAGTCTTTTATCCACTGGTCAGTCACATACTACTGGAAAACAAAGCTTACTAATTTTCTAGGTTTTCATTTCTCATTCTTAGCCAATAAAACCTTCCCTGCAATATTGCTGCTTCCTATTTCTTTCTTTCTTTCTTTTTTTTAAGATCTTGGCTGTTTATGTGCTTTGGAAAAGTAATTACTTGACATGACTGATGAAACAGACATGTTGCAGAATCAATTAATGCCCCCCCCCCCCCAAGAAAATAAAATGCACAGAAAACTCTTGTTCCACAGAAGCATGAACTGAAGGTAGCAGGACTGGTTATATGGGATAATTTACAGTTCTCCAGAAATCAAGGACAAACTAAAACTTTCAAGCTATTGCTAGGCATTTCAGCTTTTCTAGTAAGTGGGATGATGAGAGCTGAAGCAGTTCTTTTTAAGAACTGGTTTTTTATGGGCAGAATTGGGGTGGGGGGAAGGGGTGAAACATGTTTTGTAGCTGTTTACTAGCCCCCAGATGTCCTAGATGGTGATGAAGAAAGGTGGATATAGTAAGAGTAGTGGGAACAGTTTGTCAACAAGTATTGCTACACAACATGCACGAGAGTTAACAAAATAAATTATACAACACATTTTCTTTTCAAACAAGCTTTAAATAGTCCATATGTAACAGAATCATGTGTTACAGACAAGAAATTCTTGCTGCCAAAACACAGGATGAGTGTTTTTCCCCATCGTTCTTTCCAAATTACAGACTTAGGAAAAAATATTTCAAGAAATTAGAAGATTTTAAAAAATAAAATTATGCTAAAACCCAGAAAAGGTCAGTAGAATAGACCAGTGAAGTACATGAAAAAGTCATCAGAAGAATGTTAGTACACAGGTACTTATAAAAAAACACACAGGAGTGGACATAAAGGCTTTAAAGACACAGATACTATGCAGGCTAATTCAGTAGCAAAGAGCAGAATGCACAGGCTTTATTATGAACTCTGTAATTCATGCATTTGTGTGTGCAGGTAAAATATACTTAAAGCCATGTATTTAAATGCCATCAAGAAGACACCTGAACTCCTCCCCAGCAACATCAGTTGACTTCAGGGAAGAATTAAACCTAGTTTTGTTTATTTTTATACACTGGCCTAATCCAAACCCATAATCCGTAAAAGGGGACAAAGTAAAAGAAGGAAACCAGGTATTTTATCTGAGCCGTTCAGACACACCGGGACAAAGATCCAAACCCACTTTTTGGTAATCACGGTCACTGGAGTATAATGGCAGCAACACCAGCCTGGACTGTTCTCAGCTGTGTTTCAGAAAGTGGCTCCAAGAAGAACAATCCAAGGGTTGAGTGGCGAAAAATAGAAATTCACCCTGTAGTACATACATACATACATACATACATGGCTCTTTTCAGAACAAAATAAGGTGGCACTACTGAGTATGTGGCAATATGGAGTGTGCATTAAGATATACAAGTGAAATCTGCTTGGGGCACCTTCACTCAAAGGGATAAGTCTTCTTAAAATATAATAATAATAATAATAATAATAATAATAATAACACTTCTTTATACTTGCCACTTGTTAGCAATTGTTTACATCGTAGAAAAATAGATAGTATTCTGTAACAAGAAATATAGTTACTTTGTTAAAATGGGCTATTTTAAACCAGCTACTATTCTTTCATATAAAGAATTTCTAAACAACAAAACAAAAATAGGTAATACTGAGTGCAAAACAGCCAGTGGTATACTTTGCATTGGTTTGAAACACTAGTTGCCAGCTACTATAATAATTACACGTTCTGTACACTGTACTACAAAAGTCTTCCATCTTTTAGAAGCTTTGGGGTTTTTGCTTTTCTTCTCTCTAGGTGGCAAGTAAGTATTTAATCCGAGAAAATTCAGACTCTGGAAGTCAGAAATAATTTCACAATCAGTCTTCACTACCATTCTCTCACATTCCTTCCCCCATGTAGTGCAGCAGCACTTTGTACGTATGGCCAAAAATCCCTTAAGTTAAACAAAGTTTAGACTGTAGATAGTTAGAAGTTTAGCTTATAAATTCACATTCTTTTAAAAATCATTTCACTAATCTCCCACGTTCACATTTACACCAAAGAGAAAGCTCAAAAGCCTCACTTCATGCATTTCATCATCCCCGCTGAAGACTGAAATAGTGTTCAGATAAAAACTCTTTGCCAACGGTAGGTATTAAGTCTTAACGCTACAAAGCCAGATGGTTCCAATGTAGAAGTCAGATTTTTCTGTGGTCTCCGCAACAGTTCCAGATACAAATAGCTAATTCCTAGTGGCAGTGGTAAAGGCATTATCAGTACACCATGAACACCACAAATGGAGGCAATTTCCAAGCATCAAAGAACAAAAAACCAAAAAAAAGCACCTAGAAAAAAAATCAGTGAAACATTCTTAGTAGAGCTGAAATCTCTCTATTCTCTTCGTTCATCTCACACCTTTTCAACTTTGGTGGGGTCATACGTATCTGAAAAAAAACCAAGAAAACACTATTAATAATGTATTGTGAAATCTATTCAACATCATTGCTAGCTGCAGAAATGAGACATCTTTTCCCTAGTTTTTATTAAAAAAAGAAGCTAATACTGGACTTACAGCCTTAAAGACACATACTACAGTCCTGACCCAAATTCTCTATTTACACCAGTGTAATTTGGGAGCAACTTGGATCAAATGCATGGAGATAGAATTTGGGAAGCCTTGGGTAGGTAGGAACAAGCGCACTGAATGCTAAGTGATTACTTCTGGTTTTCAGATGCTTTGACAGGGAGAGAAAGATGTAAGATTTGCTCCCCCTTGTACTGAACACTAAGTACAAGTAAATGCTTTAAGCATCCTAGCAGGGTGTTTAAGGCTGGCTGAAGAAGTGATGATGCCATCCAGTCATTAGGATCTTTTCATTTCATTGCACATCCTTGGTTTCAGATTAATTCAACAGAATGCAGGAAAGCACAGCTGTGTTGCATCACTTATGGTCAGACTGTCTCGCTTCAGTCAGCAAAACTGCAGCTCACATTTTGAACATTATTCACTAAAGCACTGGACTGCCTTACTAACATTGGTCTTCATTTTCAGCCTACCTCTTGTCAGTTCACAGAACAGGCCACACTTTTTCTTTTCCAGAATCCCCAAGGACACTCTTCTATCAGATTTTTTAATTGGATTTACCCCAGCATTGGCCATGAAGTGAGCAGATAAGAGCCTTTTCCTTCACCCTTGTGACTCTGGGATAGGACTGCAATGAAAGGGCTTTGCCTTGTGAGATCTGCCTGCCCTGTACCATCATGCACATGTCTGACTTACCCTAGGCTCCTTGGGATGCATGGTCATGGCATGGAGGAACCAGGGCTATCTACAGAGGCGTCTGTAGGCACACAGGGGCCTGGACAAACCGGCACTGCAGCCCGTGCTATCATGTGCTACTTGCTGCTCTTATGCAACCTGGGTATTTGTGCTAACCTTAAACGTCCCTCCTGTAGGCTGTACTCCCACAGCATCACATTTAAACAGTTGAGCATGAAAATAGTTGCACACATAAATATCACACTTTGGAGTAAAACGTTCACCCTCAGGACTTTTATGTTGATGTGAGTGAATGTCTTCATTCAAACAAGCATAAAAATCCTCAGAGGGAAATTTTTACTCCTGTGTGCAAGTGTCCATCTGCAGCATCCAGACTCACATCAAGGGGGGACTGGCTAAGAAAGAACTTCTGCATTTGGGCCCAGTGGGTGGATTCCTGGTGCAGGATCCTTTATCGCTTCTCTTGCCCACTCTCCTCAAATTGCTAGGCCAGCCAAGAAAGGAGTCTGTGCCAGCAACACCTATGTTTTCAGAACTGCTCATCACTATTCAACCTCTTCTGATATTTCCAAACTTCAAGAACAGACACCACACGAATGCAAAAAAATCAAGAGATAAAAAGTTTTTGAGGGCTAGTGCACTCCAGGATAACGCTGCATCTTTCTAAGCTTAATGCACTGATGGTGTGGGAAGATGCCTGTAAAGCAGTAACATTTTTTCAATTGTAAATAATTTGCCATCTAAACTGCTAGAACGTACAAAAATTCTGAACTCTTCTGTGTGAGGTCTACCTAAGAATAAAAATGGATTCACATTTCAGAAGCCTGATTTTCCTAAGACCAGACACATTCACACTAACAGAACTCCCCACAAAATTGCAGGTACTCACTGTTTCAGGGAGTGGCAGGGGGGAGAAAATCAGGCCACAAGACATGGAGCCTCTGCATGGCTCAGTTTATTCCTTGAAAGCTTACCCACACCCTCAGCACCTAAACCGAGGACACAAAAGGGCAGACTGCTAGGCTACATAACAGTGCTGGGGGGACAAACTTTGGAGTTCTAGCACTGATACAGAAATGTTTATTCAACATTTGGTTAAGCTCATTTGAATTGTTCTCTACGGAAACAAAGCCAGATCAGCAGCCTCATGGAAGCAGTCTTCAAACAGCAAAGGAGAAAAGACATCCAGTGCATTTGGGAACATTTGGCGATGTTCTTCTAATGGCAGTATTTGCATAGTAAGATCAGCTTCTTGCACTGAGTTTCGGCAGAGCTCTCACTCTGAGAGATGACTGTTCATCTGCCAAGCTGCATTAGACATGTGAAAACCTGCTTCTGCTAAGGCCTCTAGCCTCTACGACAGGCTCAGTCTGCAATTATAAGATTAACATCACCCTACCTCGCTCCAAATAGAATGACCTTTAGCAATATTTACATTTTAAAAGCAACAAATACAATGGTTTTCCAGGATTCTCGTTTTGGCTTTCAATGGTACCAGTGACCTAGTCTGGAAGTTGGAGTGAGTTAACAGAGGAAGACACAACATTGGGCCTTTCTACAAACATGAATCTTCAGTCCTGCTCCATTAAGGTAAGGTGAAGATCTTGTGGCCATCCACAAATCAGGAGTTTTTTGGATGGGAAGAAGCCAGTGGAGGAGATGCCTTCCCGCCCTGTGTGAGTGCGTGTTACCCTGCAGTACTGGATGTACACAGCAGGAAGGGACATCCACGCTATCCAGTCGTGGGGAGGGCTGTTACATCTGCGAGGGAACTGCTGCAATGGGAACACACTGCAGAATACAAGCCTGGCATTGTCAGCAAGAGGGATAAATTTAGACCTAATTTACTGCAGAATAACTCTCCAATGAAACACACACAATCTCTTTTGATACATCCCTGAAGTCATGTCACCACAACAGTTATTTTCTTCACTCCAGCAGAAACCCCAAGGGAGGAAAGCATATGAAATGCATGTGGGGTGTACTAGACCTGATGGGTACAAGAAAGCTGAATTAGCCTGTTTGGAAAATCTGGTCTAGAGAAATACAGTTCAGAGCAGCAAAAGACACAGAGCTGTGGGATACAGAAAAAGACATGAAGGGAAAGGCTGCAAGACTGCAGAAGTCAATACTTAGAACTCAAACAAATATTTCTCTTTGGATGGAAATACATAAATCCACTTTAAAGTATGGTCCATTTCATTTCACTCCCTCTGTACTGGAAAACTGTGAACAGATTTATATCGATGAGGTTTAATGAACAACCTGTAAAGACTTCAAGGTAGAGTGTCAGCTGTTACAGAGAGGATGGAAAAAGGAAGGAGGAGATTAGTATTAATTTAACAACTTTCACACCATACATTTGCTCACTCCAATTAATTTAATGGACTAGACAGGTGGCCTGGGAGATTTATCCCTTTACACAAATCTATGGCAACAACTGATTTTCAGTTGTTCAACACAATGCCATATGAAAACTGTTTCAGAGAGAGAACAGCTCATGTTACTTTGGGGATGCATATGGACTACACAAGTTTATATGTTTCTGAAAGATGAGGAACACCAAAAAAAAAAAAAAAAAAGGTGTTCACTGAAAAAGTCAACTTTCCATTTGACCTGGGGATAACAGTTATTCTCAACATCTGATCTGGAAAATATTCATGAGAGAGAGAGAGAATTTTCCAGGCCCCTTAATGCAGCCATTTCCCAGAGGTTTTGCAGAAGAACATCAGATTTTTATTTTTAGTTTCTTCTTAACTCTGATATAGTATGTGTCTACTTAAGTATTAGAGAGGGAAAAAAATGGGTATTCAAGGAGAGGCTGTAATTAAATCACATGTTCCCAAACACTGGCACTAGAGTGACTATCTTTGAACTCTGCTGTTTGAAGCTGGCCATTCCCTGAAACAATTAGATAGAGATAAGACCTCAGGGAGCGCTTCAGTCTCTGTGAATGAGTTTCAGTATCACAAGTGAGTTTTACAGTAACTTTTCCTAAAATGGGATCAGAGAACACTCACGCTATCTCTTCCACAAGGAGAGCAAAGGGAGTGGCAACCAGACGGAGGTAGTACCACCCACAGCCTGTTACTATTTGAGCAGCATTATGTGGGCATATGCAAACCGATCATGGCCATTACATAAGGAAGCAGTACTCATTTGGATCCCCCATAATAGGGTCTTACCTAAAGAAAAATCTCTGTCGATCTTCTTCTTGTCCATTCCACCTAAATATCCATTTTCACTGAGAGAGATAACACGCTTGGAAACAGCCCCTGAGCTTGCCAGTTTGCTTCCTCTCTCCTCCTGTACCCTCAACAGCTTCTCCTCATCCACCTCCTCTCCCGAGTCTGCGCTCTTAATGCTCAGACGTCTCATTCGGGACACAGAGTCAACTTCTTTCATTCGCACTAAGCGATCCATGGCAGTCCGGCTAGGTGGAGAAGTGAGCTTGCCTTGCAGTGTCTCTATCACCTTTGAGGTGTTTCTCATTCTCTTTTCTGAATGCTGATACACAGCTGACTTGCAAACAAAGTTTTGGTCCTCACCTTGGCTGGGACTTGCAGGTTGTTCAAGAACTTGCTCAGTTACCAGTGTTTTAGTGCTGGCTTCCTGGTGAGTGGTCTGGCATTCATCAGGATATAAAGATTGGCCTCCCACTCCCACAAAGAGAGCACTCTCTGTCCAGCCACACTTTCGTCTGCCTTCATAAGAACCCTCTTTTTTTCCTTCTTTGTCACTTACTGTGCTCCCCACTGATGACTTGAAGTCCTGGGCACTGTTTGCAGGGCGAGTGCCTGGCTGGGGCCCAACGTGGTCAGCTGGAAGGAGAGACTCTACTGCTATATCTATACCTAAAATTCTTGCAGCTCTTGCCTGCAATGACTCATTCACAGGGATTTCCACTGCCTTTGCATTTGAAGAGTGATCAGAACTGTTAGCACCATGTCCTGGGGCTACATCAAGTCCCACTGACCTCAAATCCGGCTCAGAGCGCCCTTGGTTCCTCTTTGTTAGTGACAAGCGTACTACCGAGCTTTTCTCTAATACCGTATCATTTGTGGGAGTTGCACCTTTGCTCAGTTTAACAAAGTCTAGGTAATTTTGGTCTTCACTCATCTCCTGCAAGACAGGGTTATTGAAAGGATTACTGTGACATGAACTGCTTGGGCTACTGGACAAAACTCTGTTGAGAGGGCCCACAGGAACTGGCTGTTTGCTTGTTCTGCTCTTGGCTTCCCCTGTCCTCATTTCTGTTATCAGACTTCCATCTGCTGGCCCGACTCCTTCACTGCTCCCTCCTGGCTGCGAGGAGCCTTGAGAGCCAGTGCAGCCTGGCTCACCACCATGCTCCGTCCCCACACTCCAACTTTCAGACTTACTTTTAACTCTTCCTGACTTAAATACAGGCACCTCTGGCACAACCGTTGCCGATTTCCCACCATGTTTTGGCTCCTGGTTTGACTTCTCATTTCTGGACACCCTCCTCTGCATAAGGGCACCTGCCTGCGGAGAAGCCGCAGCACTTTCCAAATCTTCTTCACTGCTTGTGCTCTCCTCCTGCCCTTGCAGCTCCTTGTTAAAACTTTCCAGCTCACTTATTGCGTCCCAGGGACGGCGACTTACAGGCTTCAACAGGAACTGCCCAAACAGCTCTTTACTGTTGCAGGCAACACCTGCTTCTCCCTTAACTACATCCACCTTGGAAAGAAGGCCAGTTTCCCTCTCCTGGAGGGGCATGGGCTGGCTCTGGTGGGCTTTTAGGGAGGGGGCCTGAAGGACTGAGGTGGCAGTCCTGGAAAACGCACTGTTGCTAGACTGGCTGAGGTACATCTGACCCTTCATACCGTAAGCGCTCTGTCTGCAGCTTCTCTCATCAGAAGGTAACGCTGTCTGTTTTGACCCTGTCATGGATGCTGTACATCCTAGAAGCTTTGGAGACAGCAGTTTGTTACTGTTGGGCTGCCCAGGCTTTGTACCATGTAAAAATTGTGGGCTTTTAGGTTCTTCGGCGAAACTGGTCTGTGTCTGTTGGTCTTTGTACTGATCACCTGGCCAGGAGCCAGAGTATTTGAGCTCTCTGTGTTTTGTAGGCTGAATAAATCTGAGGTCATTCATTTGTTTGAACTCCTCTGGTCTCCACAGCTCTTGTTTTTGTAACTCATTTTTATTGGTCATGCTTCCTGTAAGTGCTTGTAACTCCAAGTCCGTTGAAGACATACTTAAGAGACTTTGTTCTTGCAAAGCTCCATTGTTATCAAACCCATTCTTATCAGGGCTCTGGGTTATGTTGTTGTTCCTATCTGTATCTGGCAGATTGGATTCTGATTTAACTGGGATAGAGACCAAACAAAATATAGTTTCATTCATTTTTTTCTTTGAACTCTTTTTGCTCTGCATCCCAGTTCCAGGTTCAATCTTTTTCACTTTTGTAACAGTCTCACAGGTGCTGTCCATATGTGAATTTCTTACAGAAAGTTTGCCTTTTGTGTACTCCGCGCTGGCTTCGTTACGGGGGCTGTGATTAGTTGTGCTACAACTGTCTCTTTGGTCCAGCAAGGCACAGTTTTCCTGATCTCGGATGGATGGTGCCAACCATCTGTTGCTATGGGTGGAGCTGTCGGAAGTTCTTTCTCCCTTTGCAGATTTGGACAAGTTTGATGCATCCAAAAAGGCACTGTTGTACTGTACTTCAAGATCTCTCTCTTGCAAAGCACCAGAACTGGGACTACATGCATTTTCAGTGTATTTAGCGCTGTCCTGCAGACCTTCTGGTGGTGCAATTTTAATATGTCGTATCCGAGGATCATCAAAGGGAATATACTGAACAGAACGCAGGTAGTCAGCAGGGCGCCTTGCATGGCTTTGCTTCCTGTGAGGAAGATGGTTGTCTTTGCAAGGGTCACCCCCCGCTTCAAAAGTGTTCACGGCTGGTCGTTGGCAGGGGACAACCCGCTCTGCAGGACTCTGCTGATCGCTGCTGGCGTACATGTCGGTGTTAGGCACTTCACTGAGGGGATGTGGGGTCACGTTTTGGTGAGGTGGGGATTTGTAAGAAGGAGGAGGTACATAGACCGGGGGCTCCAAACCAGAGTCTTGAATGCAAGCATCTTGCCTTGGCTCATTAACTTTGGCTAAGCAGGAGATGGGTTCATCTTTGTGGTAGTGGTCCTGGAAACCTGTGGTTTCCGCAGGTGCCCTGGTCTGCCGCTGCAGTTCGTAGGATGGAGGCTTGAGAGGTCTCCCATACTTGGGTTTCACCAGGGGAAGGAAATGGCCTCCCGTTTCGTGGTGCTTGGCTGGTTCCACACTCAGTCTGTTTGGGGGATAGGAGGGGGTTTTAGTTACGCTGAGCGAGTTGTTACTGTTGGTCAGGGAGGGCATTTCCACGCACCTCATGCTCTCGGGTGAAAGGACCCTCGGCAACGACTGCGATTTCCCTTTGTTGTGGGTGCTCAGTACGCTGTCTCCCAGGGTCAGTGAATACAGCTCTTGAAGCAGCTTCTCCCTGTCACCCTCAGACATTTGCCTCCCCACCTTTTTTGGCTGGTTCCAGCTTTCCATTCCCAGACTTTGCCATGTGCAGTCGCTGGGCACTTTGCAGCTCTCCTGCAAGCCGCTTCTTCTGCTGTACCCTGCGCCTGTCCCCACCTTCAGCTGACTCTCCTTGGGGTGCCGGGCTGCCCCCGGGGCTGCAGCCAGGCCTTTCATTTCCACACCGGCTTTCTGGGAATAGCCTAGGAGCACACTGAAGTCCTGTCCTCGTCTTCTCCAGTAGGCAAGATCTTTATCAGTCTTGGGCTGGGAAGACCATGCTAATTGAGGCCTGTCATAAACCCTGAAAAAGAAACGCAGTGTCACAGGCAGTTTGCACAGATGCCCTTTCTTTCTCTTATGGTAACGCCATTAGGAGGTCAAATGTTGAGTTATGCCAATGGGGTTTGTGTAATCTATTTGCAACCAGATGACTTTATGATTTTAATGAGAGGATTTAAAAGTCAGTCATTAACATGAGTAAAGGAAGGGACCGATGCTCTGCTGGCATGTTGTTAGCTATGCAAAGCTGTTAGAAAGAGAAACAAATGCACACAGTTACATGCTGTGTAAACATGCACAGCACTTCTCAATGGACACCAGAAAACCAGAAATTATTGTGTTGAACTTATTTCTGCGCTCTGCTACATCAGAATGTATACATGTCAAGGGGACTACTGTGGTACGCAAGTTTAATAGGAATTCAAAAAGCAGAGGTAGGGAGAACAGGTAGAGGGCTATTTCATAAAATATATTCCATGAGAAACATAATTTGCATCCTAGTATAAAAGCCGAAATTAAACATGTAATTTCCAGCGTCGATTCTTGTTCATCTTTCCAAGGGAACAAATTTCTTCAAAGTGCTTTGGATGAAATGACATATGCCACAACAACGGTAATGTATCTGCACAGTTCTGATTAAGATGGAACCAATATTTAAAATCTAAAATACCTCAAAAGAAGTATAAAATTCTTAAATAAAAGAGGGATTAACTCCGGCAATCTATTACTGAAATAGGAAAGACATTAGACATTTGATTGCGGATTAGAAATTCAGAACACAGATTTACATGAACAGAATAGGTTCTTTGTGTGTTCTGAACATTGTGTAAACTGGTTTATGTATTACTGCGGAACAAAATTGCTACCCTTCTATATAAATAATTAATCTTCTACTTGAACTGTGTTCTGCTATTCTTGTACCTAAGGTGTCCAACAATATAACTGCCTTTACACTGTGTGGCAGCCACCAGCATAAGACTGGAAAGAAAAATCAAAATTGACAGAAATAGGACAAGTATGTAGATAGATAGAACCCAAGAATCTCTTTCTCTTCCCTTCTTCCCTCCACCCCAAGGTATATAAACAGTGTCATCTAGCTCTTTTTTACTAAAAACTATTTAAACAGTAGTTTGTGAAAACATAATACAATTCAAAATTCGGAATGAAAATTAAGCAATCCAGATCCACAGCAATTTTCTTTTATGTATATTAACTTCATCCTATGACTATAAAAGTTTAAAAACCAAACTGGGATATGGAGCATCTTGTTCATATTAATTCAACTGGATTAAGACTTAACATCTGAACAAAATGTTCTGCCTCTGAAGCACAAAGTACAGTTTGATTACTGAACCCCAGAAGGTAACAGACATCTTCAGTAATCAGTGAGATATAACAGGACACCTCCTATATTGGAAAGTTGATTGCAGTAACAACAAACACTTCCATGTCTCACTGCATGTGGAAACGTGCAGCTGAACATATGCTGCCTTCTTCTGAGATTATCAAATCTACCTTTTCACCTCATCCCCATGTGGCTATTGCACTATTGGTATCTGCGTTTACAAAACAAGGTGAGAAACAGGGTCTGGCAATAGTAAGGAGGGAATGGACAGATTGCTCTTTCTGTTTGATTTTATCCATCATTGTAAAAGGGTCTACAGAAATTGCAGGAGGTACAGAGTCATAGATTCCAAGATCAGAAGAGACTGTTACAATTATTTAGTTTGACATCTTGCTCAATGCAGGCCATCAGACTTCCCTGAAATGCTTCCTGCTTCAGTGGTAGCATGTCTTTTAGAAAAGCATCTAAAAATCTTGATCTTTAAATTTCCAGAGATAAAATATTGGGGCAAGGAGGTATGGTAGACAATAATACTGTTGCAACAGTTGCAACTAACAGCATGGGAATGGAATGGACTGGCTGTTTAAAGGATTTAATAGGAAATCAGGAATAGGGAAGGAAGCATTACTCAACTCTTTCCTAGGAAACCACTATAACAGAAGAGTTTTGGTTAGTTTGCTTTTTTAAAAACAAACAAACCCCAAGCTCAGACATTCATTAAAGTAAATTAGCCCTAAGCTAGGACAGCTCCAGTTACAGCAAGGATGTTCCTCCATTTATTAAAAGCTGTTTAAAAGATTAAATATATTTTTAAAGATTAAAAGATTAATAACTAGGCTCCAGTAATGAACTTCGGAACATGATACAAACCACCATGTAATCTGTACTATGTCATCATTGCAATGCAAGTGTAGAAAAGACATTTAAAAGGAGGTATTTAGAGGATTTTAAACCTGATCTTTCCTACGATCTGTTCACAAGACGGACAGTATCAGTCTCTCTAGCTCCTGGCTCAGGTGCTAGAGGTGGTTACACAGACAGCCTGTGTTGTGGGCCCCGTAAATCTCTGGAGAGGATGGCACTGCACTGCACAGTGGGAAAGAGATGCTCCACAGTCTCCCCAAGGACCCTGCAGCTTAGCTCCAGCCTGAAGACTCCTCTGCCCCCAAGGATAGCGAGCAGCTCCTGCACACCTGCACACAGCAGGTATGGCAGGCAGGCAGGCAGTGGGGCAGCACAGCACAACCACACTGCTTGTGGCCTCAACTGCAGCAGAGAGTGCCTCCTTCCAGGATATATGACACTTTTGGGTCTTGCAGTCAATGAAGTGGTGGGAAGGGGAAGCATCCAAGAGCCACCGCAAGTTCAAAATGCTTCACTACAGCCTCAGCAATGCTACATCTCTAAATGGCGAATGCCAGTCATGCTGCAGTCTTTGCATCCATGACATATTATCAATTAAGAGACCGCACAGTCCCTCTTAGCAGCAGCTGGTCTCTGTGCCACTACGCAATTCTGTCTCACTCCATGATGCACTGGTACTGACGCACAAAGAAATGCACACAGCAGCTTGCAAGTGCTTCACAGCTGGGAGAGGTGCCAAGGATGGAGTGGTCCCATGGGACCAACTGGGAAGATTTAAGTGCCAGGGACAGAGCAGTCCCATGGGACTAAGGAGGTAGATTTTAACATTATGAACTCTTTTCTAACAAACAGGCCTGCATCTACTGAATATCACATTTGCTGTCATAAAGTGCTTTGAATTGATTCTATATAAAATTAACCTAATGAAAACTATTTAAAATACCCCCAAACTATTGCTAGCTTTATATGAATTTTAGGCCTTTGCAAGAAATGAGGCCATCAGTCCACCCTGCACTGGCTGCATGACCGCATTTCATTGAGCTGCCGCTCTCAGAGCAATGGGTTGAAGCTGCTCACTTCCCCTAGGGTGATGCTGGACCAGCAGGACCTCGCGTGATGCACATAATGGGGCCAGAAGTGAAGGAGTGTGGCACAGGCTTCGAAGTCAAAACCCTGCAGAATGAGGCCACTGCAGGGCTATTTAGGGAGTTTCTGTCCCTGTTTCTGGCTGCCAGCGTGCAAGCGGTAGGCGTTAGGCACCCAGTAGCTCAGGGTATGTGAGCTGCGGGCACTGGGGCAGACTGTGCCCAACAAGGAGGTGCTGTTAAGAAATTTCCAGGATTTGGCAGCAAGGGGGAAAAGTTTTCAGAGGGCTGTTCTGGACACTGGCAGCTTCTGTTCTATTTTGAGATCCTATCCTCATAGACGCTCTTCCGAGCCCCAACATTGGGAAACACCAGTACGTTTTTCTAATTTTTCCAGCAGGTGATCTCATTAATGATGTTATCTATTTATCTCTAAATTTGCTGGCTACCAACACAGTTCCTCCCACACAAATAGCTAAGCAAAGTGCCTCTTCTTTCCACTCAGAAGAGAAGCAGGAGGGAGTTCTCCTTCTGTGAACCCTCTCATCTCTACCCATAGGGTCAGCTTTCCCAATTTCTTTGCCTCGTCTCCTCTTCCAAACCTTTACTGTGTGGCCTCCTAATGTTCAGTTAAGCAAGGGCAGCCAGGACAGCCCTCCCACCATCTGCTCCTTCATGCTTTGCCTGAAGAATAGCAGGATGGAGCAAAACATCACTTCCCCGGTGCATCACTCCCCCCTTGCAAGCAGCAGCAGCGGGCGGTGAGATGTGCCCACATGCAGTTGCTATGAAGCCTCTCTCCTTCTCCTCAGCAAGGTTTGATCAGCAGAACAACCCTAATGAGTGGAGACAATACCATCATCCCCTGCCATCATGAAACACCCTGAGCCCTGCAAACCTGTCTGCGAAGGCAGCAACGAGGTGGGCAACACCACTCACTACTATGGTGTTTGGAAGGTGATCTTCTACAGCAGTGGTCTGAGCAAGAATGTGGTGTAGATAATTCCCTGGCTGAGGAGCCTGAGCCATCCTCCAAATTGCCGTAGGGCTGGTCAACGTCTGTGAAGGTAGTTGGGACACACACGGCTTCTTCTGGCCCTCTCCTGCTACTGTGCTGCACTGGGAAGGCAGTGTCAGGAGATGGCTGCAGGAAGCCTGCGATGCCCAAAGAGCAGTGACTTTGTGCTGGACCTTGCTGGCTGGTTGTCCTCTCTTCTAGCCCAAATGGTCCCCAAGTCTCTGTAGTGTGCAGTTCTTTCCCAGGCTTAGAACTAGGACCCTATTTCCCACGACGGTCCAGAAACCAGACAGTGAGATTAAAATCCCCAGTGGAGTTCCTGTGGCCCACCTGTGACAGGCCAAAACACTCCAAGGTGGGCCATCACAAAAATCTCCTCTTCAGTTTTAAAACAGCTCGCACTTCCATGGCAGCCCTATGCCTCAGATGCTTCCCCAGGGCAGGGGAGCGGGTCTGGAGGGGGACTGTCACCCTGGAGCTCAGCAACTGAAACACAGGTGCTGCAGCACTGAAGCTGCAGACAGCTTGCCTGGATCTGGCCCAGGGAGCTCGCTCCTCCCTTCCTGTACCAGCAGGGCAGCGGCAGTCTCGCGCTCTGCACCAGAGGTACCCTGCACACCCAGGGATGGCAAGAAAGTGATGGGTCATACAAAGGTTTTCCCTTGTTCATAGCTGCTACTGCCTTGCAAGAGTTACCGATAGGCTCACTGGGAATCAAGAGTTTGCTGTGACCATAATAGTAAGAAAAGATTTCTATTTTTATGAAAGTGTGACAAAGCCATTTCCAGGGCTGTGTTCCCTTTTTCATGTGGAAAAGCCAGTTTTTAAAATCAGGATATAATATTTAACTACGCTGTAGACTGACAGATTCCACCCCTTGCATTTTGAGATATTAGTAAGAGACATTTAAACTGTCAGAGAGCATTATTTTGTGTTTAGCCAACACCAGCAGTTACAGATACCTCTACCACGCCTGAGACGTGGGGCAGACGTGCGAGCCCCCGCAGATGCACCCGGAGAAGCGGGAGGCAGGGAGGCAGCAGTCCTCCCACACCGCCGTGCACCCACGCAGGCTCTGCCTTACAGGGCGTGGGAGCAGCAGCGCTGCGGCAGCTTCCAGCCTTGCACAGCCGTATCTTCTTCACGCCAGCTTTTCTCCACACTGTAAACTCAGCTCCAAGGCCAAGCGCCACCACCTTCCTTGGCACCCCTGCACACTCTCTTCCCCTGCTTCAAAACCTTTTTCCCTTTCATTCTTTTTCAGTATCTTTCCTCACTTTATTGCCGCCCAGTTTACTTCACCCAAAGCACACCACGAAGGATCCTCCTTATTACCTTTAAGCCTGTGTCCTCTCCTTCCTTCTCCAGAAGGGATGGTTCCACCTTCACCACAGCTGGGACTTGCTGCCCTAGGATTGCTTTACAGAGCTCACATCTCCATTATCCTAGCTGGCAGCCAGGAGCCATTCCTGCTCCAGGCAGACTTGCAAGGGGAAGAGATACGAAGGGAAAGAGCAGACGAGCCCAGCAGTCAGGGGACATGTGCCTTTGCCACGTGTTACTGAAGGTCTTCATAAGAGGACAAGCTCCCAAGGTGACAGCGTTTTGCCCTGCTTTCAGTTTCAAGCCCACTGGGCAGGAGGAAGGGGCTTTTCCTTGTAAACCATCGTCACACTTGGGCTGGCTTCCAGTCCTGCTCTAGCCCCTTTCCTTTGTTCATCTGCAGCACTCAAATAGCTGCAGAACAATGGCCGAGCGGCAGCGTGTACACACAGCTCTTCCTGCCCAGCCTGCCCCAGCCCCAGCGCGCACGTACTCCGTTTTAAGCAAGCCACAGTTGTACAAGCACGTTTTATGGAGTGACGACAAGAGCTTGGAGATGTTTTAAAAAGAAACGCACAGGCACCTTCTCATGTTTGCTCCATGAGAGCGGCCTTAAAAAACCAAGAAAGTCCTTGGTGCATGTAGGAACACCTACCAAGAGCTGCACACGGCTGAATCTACAGCAAAAACCAGGATGTGTATGTGGCAGATGAAGCTGTGTTCAGTTTTTTTAAAATGAAGAAAAGGAAGAGCTTTTGCCCCCTTTTTTTACTGTACTTGGACTGAGCTTTTCTAAGCCCATCAGAAAGGCCTTTGTGATAGAGACCACAGTAGTAAATGAAATTTTCCCACACTCGGACACTTCCCGTCACCCCAGTGTTCTCAAAGGCCTCAGTCTAGCAGAAGGTGAACGGACGTGCCACTGCTTCATGTGCACTTGCAGTGCATGGAAATGGTCACTAATATGGGAGCAGGAAAGGATCACAGGAAGATGCTGTCAAGGGTTAGGGTCATGCTTAGTTATCTGTCAGGGCCAAAAGGAAGAGAAAGCAAAGCCATGGCATGATGCTGAAACTTACCCCCCTTCTGAAGTATGAAAAGTGGACAAACCCTGAAGGTCATGGTGATAACCAGGACCAGCTTGCCTCCCTTGGCTCCCATGGCTGCTCTCAGTGCTGCTCGAGTTGGTTTTCACCAGAGGTTTCTTGCTGTAAGCCCCAGCTCTCGATTCTGCCTCAAACCCATTCAGCGTTCTCTGAGCAGATCTGTTCCCCGTGATTTCATGCCGGTATCCATCATACCTGTTCTCATATGAAACAGGGGGATTTTTTGACAATTTGTATCCATGAGAAATCAGGAGGTCCTCAACACTGAACATGTTGTGCTGGTTTCACTCACAGCTGTGCCATCAGAAAGCTCTTTCCAGCAGGACCCATCACTGGAAAACAAAACCAAAAACAAGCAGAAGGCTGCTTAAACAAGGAAAGATATCTTTGATCAGCTGGTAGGCTGCTGAAGATAAAGTCTCATCCCCTGGCCTAAGTCTCCTACCCTTATAATAAAATAGATGAAGCAACATGCATGCAGATGCTGATGAATCACGTGCTGACCTTCCCCAGACAATACACCTCCATGCACTCAGCCAAGCAGCAGATGCCGCGCTGCTGCTGACTCAGTCCGTTTCACTGAAGAATTCACCGGTGATTGCAGCTTTTGGATTTCACTAAGTGATCTCAAAAAAATCTTTGCACCAGAGGTAAGCCCACAATTTGAGTCAGGCATTTCCTTAAAAAACATCTTTTCTCCAGTCATGGAGAGGTGTGCTCTGTATTACATTTTAAGTTGCTGCAGGAAGAGGGGGTGGATTACAGGGCAACATGCCTCTCCCCACAGCTCTGCATATTCCAATTAAGAAAAACTGTTCACATGAACAAGGACAAAATATGCATGAGAACAAAATGAATTATGCAACCACATGAGAAACCCAGGTAATATCATGCAATACCTCAGCTAAACAGTCCTTTTTACAGCTTACTTTCTTTTTGGCCTGCGTTGGCCTGCTGGAAATCAGTAATCCTCAATGAGAATAATACAAAACCTAAGATTTCAAGTACGCTTTATTTTTACAGTATACTTCCACCACGTAAAATGACTGGAAACAACCTGAGATGCCCGTGTCTATTGTGTCTCAGTGATTTCCAAGACATGGGACTGTCAAGATTTTTCTTCCCAGTGACAGCCCTCAATTCTGCACTGACTAGAGCAAAGATCCAGCAAACTGAATTAGTTGGCCAGAAACAATCTCTATTGTCTATACCACTCTCACAGCTTATTATGGCAATTACAGAATACCCATTCTTCCAGAGTTTTAAAATGAGTGGAAGGTAATGGTCTATTCTGTAGGTTGTGCACAACAACAGACCCATTCCGATACATTCCTCCTTGCTTGAACTGTGCTACCAGAAGAAAGAAATTAAAAAAAGGTGGATAAAGAAGTGAAACACACAGAAATAGATTCATTATGTAAAACATAAAACACTCAAGACCATTTTCCCTGCATGAAGAGTTCATTTAACATGCCTGGTGAGTACTGTGTCCCCTTAGTAGTAGCAGGTCTATCTGAGGGACAGGAGCCCAGCATTGGCAGCTACTCAAAAGGAGATTGTCTCTGCAAATATCATGACAAGCAAGTGCATTTTATACACTGGTTTCTAATGCTCTTCTTGGGCAAGAAGAAAGGGAGAACTCTCTTCACTCCTGTGTACAATAATTTACTTAAGATGGAGCAACTACTGAGATGGCTGCTGTGAGTTTATTAGTACCAAATCTCTCAGGCTAGGTATACACAGAAGTTGATGGGTTGGCTTAGAATACAAACTAGTTTCTGTGGTGCAGCACTCCATTTATTATGGCCACTTTTTGCCCACCCAGCACCCCATCCGTTTTCTGCTCCCGCCCCGTCTCCTGGATGCTCTGCAGACTGCGGAGCCGGTCTGGCCGGCCGCTCCGGGCCAGCCTGGTCTGCGGCTCCCGGGCACACAGGGACCCTCCAGCCGCCTCTGCCGTGCACTGCCCACAGCAGCCACGGCGCTCGCCCGAGGACAGCCCACAGTGTGGAAAAACATGCACAATTTTTATGCAGAGCCACAGTTTAACTAGTAACCTGGAATGCTGCAGAAGTGGCTTTTCAGCCTGAGAGCCTGCTGAGTGCTTAAACCGGTTTGTCTCTAGAGCTTAATGAATCTCTTCCCTTTTCACACATGTAAGGCTACACACCCTTTAAAAACAGCGAAATAAAGCTCTGTGCTGAAGATATTTTAGGAGTATCCCTTGCTAGAACAGGACTCCAAATTCCCAGTAAGTACTCTGAGTAAGTGAGCCAGCAGTAAGTACAAGCAGGCAGAAAGCAGGGAGGAGCGGGACCCTCTCCTCTTGGAAGGAAGGGAAGGCTTTGTGGGTTATTTTTGAATGCTGACCTAAAAGGCTGATTTTCCATCCACCTGCTGCCCTGGACTGTGCAAGGAGCCAGGTACGAGCAGAGCAAGGGGAACAGCTGGCTGCTAGAGCTGTTCAGCTTCTCACAAAAGAAAGATCCAATGTGACTACCATAAACAGCAGAAAGCCCATCGGAGTGCTCGCAGGTGCAAGGAAGAAGTGTGCTTTTCCTCCTATTATTGTCAGGCTGGCTTGGAGCACAGCTTAACTCCCTCTCTGCCGCCCGCGGCAGCCATGGTGCCATCAGAGAGGCAAAGGCAAGTGGGCAAGAAACCTCCAGCCCGTGGGGTTTACTCTGATCCTCCTTGTGGCACCAGTGGGGAGGAGCAATGGGTTGGAACTGCACCATGAGGAACCGGTGCAACTGTCTCCTCCTGCTCTGCAAACCTACCACGTGTGGAAGGGAAAAACCCTGTGGTGCTACGGGTGGTGGGAATGCCCAGCTAGGAGCGGGATGCTATCGCTGTGCTCATCACAGCTCTGCAACGGGAACAAACAAGGCAGAGGAGCCTGCACCCCTCTGCCTGCCGTGGTGCCCTCGGCACCAACCCCCCCGACGAGCTCTCCGCAGACCCACCACATGGAGAAATGCTCCATGCCCATGGCACAAGCTCCCAGGAGCCGGTAGCAGTGGTGGCGGGTGGCCGCTAGCCTGGACACTGTCAGGACACATGCCTCGAAGGGCTGCACAGAAGTCATGGGGAGGTGCTGTCCCCCAGCATCGGACCTGGCCAGAGGCAGGGGAGCCGGAGGTCCTGCCCCAGGAAAGCCCACAGGACATCAACCGTGTCAGCACCCAATGTCCGCAAGGACGCTGGCCAGCTTTCCAAACCTAGCTGCGGTGCTGGGATGCTCTTCCCACCCTCCCTTAGATAAATAAATCCAAAAAATAAAATCAAAGGAATTGGATTGGAAGGAGTAACAAAACTGTTGCTGCAGCGCTGTCTTGTAAATAATCTGTCAGACTGGGCCAAAGAGTAAAGGCTGTGCAGAGCTTCTAATTTGAGGGAAGATCAACAACATTGGAAAACAGTTTGTTTTTCCAGTGCTCATTTGTTTTGTTTGCCGATGACATCAGTGCTTTCTGATAGGCTTTGCTTCCTGAGGATGCCTGCTATCTTGCCAGCGTTTCCGACTTGTCCCCGTCAGCCGGTACAACTCTGCATTACACTGGAAACAGGGGCCAAGCTTTTCTCTGGAAACTTCTCAGCAGCATTCTCAGATGCAAAGAAACAAGCGCTGGCTAAGTGGTGGAAATCGGCATCAGCCCCCGTGTACATGGACACAATGGGGACCCGCAACCTCGGCGAGGGGACACAATGGGACCACCAGATGGAAATGTCATCAGAGCACCTCGTCTCAGGGTGCTCTGTCCAAGAGTGGGGATCTCATCGCTGGGCCTGAGAAAAGCCCACAGCACTCCTGAAACACGCCCTGAAGAAATCTGGTGCTAGAGTTTCCTCCGAGCTACTTCTGGAGCCCATTCTCAGTGGGGGAAATGCACTGGTTTCTGTTGATGGTCTGCCTTTATCTGCAGGTTTTTTCAGTGGCAGGGGTTCCCAAGCCTTATTATTTTGAGGGGGGTACCACCACCACCTGTATGATGACCAGTACCGGCGACAATGAATGCCAACAGTTGCAGCAGTGGCAGAAGCAGCTCTTACCTCCATGCTCTGAAATGGCTTGCATGCCGTTGAATCCTCCCTGCACGGTGTTTCGAGCAGCCCATCAGCATGCTCCTTCCTTTAGCCCTGGTTCCAGAGAGCACCCTGGCACAGCACCCACATATTGGGTGGGAGACCAGAAGTGACAGAGAATTTGGCCTTGGCTGCCCCCTGTTATGTCTCTGCCGCCCTCTGCTACTTGAAAAAAAGTGGAAGGTTGCAACCCTTTAACTGTTTGAATACGACCACTGAAGCCCTTCTTGTGCATGATTCACCCTGCCCACCTCTGGAGAACCATTTATAACATTTTTGTAAGCAATTCTGTACAACTTTACAGAAAAGAAAACATTGAAGGAACATGATTCATATTGCAAAATGAAGCATATAAACATCATGAATTGCCAAAATCAAGGCACCCTGCATGGACGCATGAGTTATTGCAGCCTGTAATTACATGACTTCAGGCTACTGAATTCTGCAGGACTCCTGCCTGGGTTGACGTGCAGGCTAGGTGATGCTAATCTTCCTGGGCTTTATCTAAACCAGCTATCCAAATACTGTTCTGAAGACAGAGTACTAACAGGCATCTGAATTACAAAGCGTATTATCTAGATGGGTCACACATTAAACTAGCTTATCTTCACTCACATCTGGGTGACATTATTCCCATTTCATATCAGATGTATGCCAGACAGAAGTATTTATGCAGACAGACTAAAGTGAAAACTACCCTCTCCATTCCAGGTGCCCAGTCTGAAGCACCTACAGCCTGATTTTTTAAAGCACGTAGCCTTAAAAGTGAACTACGTACGTTCAAAGCAACTGCTGCAAGAACCTGGTGCCTCTGTGTATCAACCCAAGTGTGGCAAGTCAGCTGTCCACACAATGAAGACATGGGCTGAGCCACAAAATTGGTTGCAGTAATTTGACTACCACGCTCTCCTCCATCCCTCTGCCCATCTAATCCAGCACCAACACTTTTGTCCAGGCAGCCACATATCCCTCCCACCTCACCACATGTACACCCTTCCCACACCCACCTGTCCTTCTTGCCACCCCCCAGCATCACTTCCCTGCCTTCCTGTCTCCTGGTCCCACCAGTCCGGCCACTCTTCCCACAGAGCCCACCACCATGCTAGCCAGCCCACCCTGTCCTCCTGCACCCCTTACAGCTTCTCCTGACCAGTCCTCAGATCATGTCCACCACCACAACCCCCTCCTTCCCCTCCTGATGACCAGCTTCTGTCCCATCTCCATTTCCAGCAAAAGCACCTCTGTGCCTGCTCTCCGCTCCCATGTCCGAGACCCCATCTCACCTGTACCTAGAAAAAGCACGAGCCGTCATTACGGGGACAATCCAGCTCCACCGCTGCAGCCCTGGGCAGGGGCACCGCACCGGGGCTGCGCGGGCACGCTCTGCTCGCTCATCTGTTGGAGCGGTTCAGGCATGAGCCCAGGGCTGGGGCACGAGTGGGCTGCTCAGCACCAGAGGCTGGGGGGTGCTGATGGATGGGAGGGAAAAATCTTTGGAAAGTGGAGCAGCTAGAAACAGAGGCAAATCTGCTGAGAACATGCGCAGACGTCTCCAAGCCTTGTCACCATAGATCCTGTTCCTGAACATGATGGCACCACAGCTCTCAAATCAAACAGCTGGAGGATTTCTTTTCTTTCCCCTTTTTAATGTGGGCAAAACAACATTCCTTCTCTCCTCCCTATTCCCCCCTAGTTTTTCTTGGAAATGGTTGAATTGGTTTAGCTGACAATATTAAAATAAATTTAGCCTGAGACAGAGACACAACCTGAAAGTCTCAGATCAAGTGATAAAAGCCTGACAGACTACAGGAATGGAAAACAGGTTCTTGTAGTAGAAGTTTTAATACTAGATGGTACCACTTGCTCAGTCTAAATATAACCCTGAGCTACATCCCAGGAGAATATCTAAGTCTTTGGCCATTGTAATTGCTCCTGTTTTCTCACTCTGATTTTGCATGTGTGCATATGAGACAGCTTATCAAAAATAAACACATTAAATGAGGCTTTTACCTTGATCATTTAATCTTTTTTGGGACAATGAAGTCAGATAGGACTGTAAATGCCGGGCTGCTGTGCGTGCAGCCACGCTGGCATGCTGTGCCCCTGCCCTCTGCTGCAGAAACAACCACCACCACATTCACCGGCTTGCAGACACACACTCCATCAGGAAAGATAAAATTCATGTGCTTGAAGAGCCTTCAACAATAATGTTCACTATGATCAAATATTAGATATTTAACGCAAAGATAATCTAGAACACAAGAAAAAGAGATTAGAGAATATTAATGTAAGTTGGATGTATTCAACTCAGCAGGGCTTAATTAAGCATAGGCTAGGAGTAAGGAAGGAGTAGGGAACTAGCCAGGGCAGCCTCCAAGCCATGAGTAAATACCTCCTAGAAATTCTCAAAGGATGGGCGAAGGGCAACATATTATCTAACTTCAAACAAAAGGGGGAAGGAGACAGATCTGAGGTATCATAGACCAAACAGCCTGGCTTTGATATCAACTCAGACAAATTATTATTCAACCCACTTGTAAATACTTATAACAGGTGTTGATTTATCGCGGAGCGGGAGGGAGCGAGCATGCGATCCAGGAGGAGCAGCGGCATTTCCAGCTCCCTGCTTCCCACCCTGCACTGCAGCTGCATCCACTCCCACATGATAAAGTCATGAGAAAACAGAAAACACAGACTTGTCAAGGACAAATTAAGTCTAATCAATTTAATTTTCTTCTTTGAGGGAGTTGGGAGCATAGTGACTAGGGAGGAGAAAACAGTAGAAGTCGCACATTGGAACGAGGAAAGCTTTTGATGGATGCATGTGATAGCCTTATATGCAAACCAGATGAATACAATTTAGGTATAATTTACTCTAGGTGGGTATACAAATGTTTCGAATCTGTACTCAAGGAATAGTTAGTAAATTCAATGTCAACCTGAAAGAGACACATAAAGGCTGTGCCTGGGGTCTTGCTCTATTCGATATTTCCATTAATGACTTGTAAATTAGAATAAAGATTACAATTACAAATCTGTAGGGAGTGCTGTGAGCATTTTCAGGGACTACAATTAGAATAAAATCTTAATAAATTAGAGACACAGTCTGAAATGAATGACTGAGATTCAATACAGGCAGGTGTAAAGTACCCTGTTGAAGAAGAAGGTCGCAATGCAAAATTGCAAAATGGAGCGGTATGGCAAAAAAGTCTCTGGGGCTAGAGCCACAAAGAGAGAAGACATCAAGAGTAGTTCAGGGCTTGGTACACACAGGCAAATATGCTTGGAGATATACTAAGAGGAGCATCGCACGTTAGGCTCTTTACTCCTCTCAGCCCTACATCCAGTTTTGAGCCCTACCTCAAGCAAGATGCTGCTCCCTGCCACTTGCTCATAAGAATGATAAAAAGTTTAGGAAGTGTGACCCCTGGAGAAGACTGTACAAGAAATGGGCGTGTTTAGTTGAAAGAAAAGGGAGGAGAAATGAAGGTGAGAGAATAAGCGATGGTAACAACTTTTAAATATGTCAGACTGCTAAAAGGCAGTGATAATCTTGTCCTGCTCCCTGTGAATGTGGAAAACAGAAGGGACTGGCTTAGCATGCAGCAAGGGAGATTTAGGTTAGGTATCAGGAGGAGCTGTCTAGCCATGATGATAGTTAACCACTGGTTATGCTGGGAAGTTGTGAATCTCCATCGATACAGGTTTTCAAGAGTAGACTAAATGAAGATCTATGAGGAAGAGGTGAAGCAGATCCTGCCTCAAAACAAAGGGATTTGGGATGGCAACTAAATATTTTGACATTCCTCCCCAAAAAAGGTACTGTTTTGTTGGCATGCCCCACACATTACCAAGAAAATCAATACTCTTCTGTACAAGACTCCCAGTCTTATAAATAGCCACCTCACCTGAATTACAATGTGACTTTCCCGCCTGCTACAACTGTCCAAAAAGTAGAACGGCCACTTTATCACAAAATGCCACCAATGACCTACCTTGCACCCCCCTTTCCTGACATCCAGGAGGCAGGCAGGCCTGGCAAGGTTGCAAGCACCACTTAGTAGGAACAGAAACTTTGCCTCTCCTCCAGGGGTGGGAGAGATAGGGAGACTGAGACACAAGAGACACACTACGTGTTGAACGATCCTGAGCAGAGAAGAGGCAGTAGAGGAGCTGAGTGGAGGCACAAGAATGGGGTCCTGACCAAAGGATTCATATCAGATCACGGACATGCACCGGGCAAAGCTTCAAGAAAGTTCCCATTGCAGCCAACACCACACTGAGGGCTTCAAAGCCGCTAGTGCTAAATGCATAATCATCTCTGCTGACTACATGGGAAGAAGATGTGCCAAAGTCATTGCTGGAAGATAAGCCAACTTTATGTTGGCTCTGCATGTCTTCCCAGGCAAGTCTCTCCCAGTCATCTCACAGAAATTTAAAAGAAATCTGTGAATTTTTGTGTTTAACCCTCATTACCTGTGGGCAGGAGAGTTCACATTTTTTCTCTAACAGAGATTCACAGACAGTGAAAATTACAGCTCACATCCTCTTTGCATTCTTTGAGCAAAAAGTCCTCACTGAAATCACCGAGGAACTGTGCCAGAGAATAAATTAATGATACGACGTGTCTCCAATAAAATTAGGAAGTGGTGAGGAGAAGAGGAGCGAGTCTTAAAGAGTTTATTTAACTCTCAGAAGGTAGTTATTCCTGTCTTGTGTCTCACTGGTGCAGATGCATCAGCAAACCCACTGTGGCATGAGAGAGAGCACAGAGCGTCTCCTGGGGGAGACCTTGACGAGTGACAGCTGCTCTCCAGGGGTTGCCAGCCCCATTTGTTAGGAGGTTTCAGGTCATATTTCAAAGTTTGCCTTTTCAGATTTGCCAATAAAAAATGGTAGAGAGCTAGATTATTTTTTTTAAGTAATGTGGGTGTTTGAGTACTGGGTTCACACAATGCTGAAATACATGTCTGACGGTGCATGGATGGGAGTTTGTATCTGAAATAAGGTTGTTTTTTAAATTTTCCATGGACCAATCCAGCCCCAGCTGAGCACTGATTCGCTGAGGCTTGTAAGCATCCAAATAGAAGTAGACGCATAAAAGGGAGAGAGGAAACATCCAAGCATGCACAGATACTGCTGTTCATATTAGCTGGTTTTCAAAATGTCAACAGCTTGCTTCCACCGATGACAGAGCAGCACATTAGTCCACTGAAACCGGTCCAGATTTTTTTCAGAGAAGGAGCAATTGTTAAAGAGCACTCACTGCTACTCTGTGCTCCAGATATAACCAGTCCTTAGACCAACTGGCAGCATATGGTGTATTTCCTCAAATGACAGCTTTTGTTTGTCACAACAGGAGAACAAAATAGTACATTTATTAAACAAAGTGTAATTAGGCAACTCTTTCCCTCCCAAAAAGGAACTGCAGAAGAGGATATTTTTTAGGATTTGGACAAATGTTTCCATGCTGTTTATGACACTTTTGTACAGAGCAATCCACTCTGGTGGAACAAATCACATGGAATCACATTTGTTGCTCACATCTTAAAATCAAGATGTTAAGGGCTAATCACCCCACCTAAAATACCTATGGGCAAAGTGCTAATAAGCTACTCCCACACTAGGACTACATGGGTCATTATTATTGTTTGTATTTTTTTTTAGCAGAAAAGCTGTCCATCCATACAAACCAAAAAAAAAAAAAGGGGGGAATCTCAATAACTGTGTTAAAACTTTCAAAGTACAAATTTTTAATAAGGGATCTATCACATAGTTGAACTTCTTTGAGGTGACAGTGACATGACTTATAGACCCTGGGCTCTGTGATCAAAAGGATTACACACATTAGCATCCTACTAATCACAGCAGGACAGGCCGGCCCATCAGGCCAGGACTCACGGAGGAGAGATCCGTAAACAAACATTTTCTCCCGCTCACAAACGTGGCTGGGAGCAGAGGCGTTCCAAGGTTGGTGTGGTCTTCTCCTCTTTCAAAGAGATAAGGATTGTGTCTGCTGGAGTAAATAAATTCTCAGCATAGTCTTACACATCTGTTTGTTTACTCATTTTTAGACATTACCATCCTCTCCTGTGTTGTTATCCCTTTTATATTACCCTTGTATGTATAATCAAATGCCCTTTCTTCTGGATTGACCCTCTGCTTCTTCCTGTATTATAGACGCCTTTGATCTTTCTTTTTTGCATCTGCGTGTCCTGCCTTGTAGTCTCAGCAGGATTTCCCCCCGACCCCTTGCTCTACCAGCAAATAAATGCCAAAGTAGCATTTGTATGCATTAGTGTAGAGAAAAATAAGACAGGCGCTTGAGAAGCCTATATGCAAGTGCCGCTGTGCTGCTGAGGCACTGCGTGTGCTGGGCAGGGCTGCCTACCAGTAAGGTAAACCCAGGCTGGTGAAGGGTGGCCCAACTCCTGAGCACGGATGAGCCCCCTGGACCAACAAGGTGAGCATCCAATGTCACAAGGGGGGAAGAGGGACCATCCTAAAATTTCAGAAATGGCTGTTTTTCCCCCTTCGTCACGCACTTGATGACTTGCAGGGTGCCCTCTGCACTTCCAAAAAGCAGAACTCAGCCTTTAACTTTTTTTTTTTTTTTTTACTAGCTCAGATTTCAAAACCCCTTCCCTTGCCCCACCATTTGAAATGGTCCAAGTTATGGCTGACAAATTCTATTAATATCCTAACTGTAATACACTTGGGCGATGAAGAGGCTGCTGCTGATTTTTGTTCTCTGTGGGCACTGCCAGTACCAGAAGAACTGAGGGTTATCTCTGGGTAGATGTGAAAAGATGCCATCAGTTCACATGGAGTCCTTAACGATAGCATCATTCAGACTGCTGAAAGGCTGACCAACCCCTTCCTTCATAGCTGGAACTGGTGAGTAAGCTTCCCCAGCAAGCCCAAATCCACCGGCTCTTGAAACAAAGCACAATAACAAGGTTGCAGAAAGCGAGATAACCCTTTCCACTCAAGAAGTGGAAAACAACATCTGTTAAAAAACAAATAAACCGGTGTAATGGCTTCAGCAAGAGACCCAGAGGATTTTAGAGATGCAGCTCGTGGCTTGGTCAACACATTGTGAACAGCAAATTACAAGAGAACAATTGTTTCATACCAAGCTCTCCCACCCCTGAACTCCCTCAAGGTTAATTAGGATGGCCTCCGGCCAAATTAATTAGAAGAGAAGATTTAGGCAGGACTTTGCTATGCACTCGGAACTAGTTCCAAGGTGGCCGAGAAGTTCAGAAATGCCTCACCTTCCAAATAAAGCCTGCTTGGCAAAAAACAAGCTCACATGTGCCATGTCATTTCTCTGACAATCAGGAGAAACACTTAAAAGTAATCTTTCCCTAACTAACGGCTAAGGCAGAAGAATTTTCTGCATCCTTCCCGCCGAACAATATGCCCTTGTTTATTTTCTGTGTGCTTTTTAGGTCATAAGAGGCCAGTGAAATTATGCATCTAAAGAACAATATACTACTGTAATATGCCACTTGACACACACAGCCCGGCAGACTCTGAAAGATCCGCTTTTTCCAAGAGCTGGCAAATACATGTTGCAGCATGGAGAAATCCTGAACATCACCATAGGAAGGGAGGGCCCAGCCTTCAAAACAACAGACTGAACTGGTATTTTAGTCGGTACTATAACATGCCCCAGTGGCACAGCTTAGGAGAGCATCCCGCCTCGAGGGGGACAGCCCTGCCCAGCTTCTCTACCCTACGGCAGCAACCTTCCTTGACTTCCTCCGGACTCCTGCGGCCCTCAGCATCCTTGGCAAAGGGAATAGCTGGCAGGACCACACTTTTTTCCTCCAAGTGGTACCATGGTGAGTAGTAGAACTGCAAGAACATAGTAGGGTAGGGCAGATCTAGCCTCTATGATTACAAACTAAGCGCTGGCACAAATTGAGGCTCTTGCAGTGGCTGCATCTCTGAACTGCAGAGCCCTTCTCTGTCATTAACCTGATATTCTTTAGTTTGAAGCTGGAAGGTTGCTATTTTCCACGTGTCTGTTACCCACAGACAGCAACGGCGTTTCTGGGCAGAATTGGAACTTCTTAAGTAACAAAGAGCAAACGCTTCAGCTCATGCAAAGCAGCATAGCTGAATACTTTTCGGCAGGACACAATTCTCATTGTCACTAGCCAAGATTTAATGTCTTGACTGTGTGGATCAGACTGACTACTCAAAACAGTTACATCGTATTTTCACTTGAAGACATGGGCTGGAGTAACTTAACATGTAGGGTCCATGCCACAAAAAAGCCATTATTCTCAACTCTTGACCAAAAAAAAAAAAAAAAGCCTTAATAGATGCAAGAGTCCTTTGGCACAGATCCAGCGGCAGACTAAGGCCATAATTTGTAATTCCGAGGCAATTATGAAATGACATAACAGCACAGATCCCCTTCTGACATAACTGCTTTTTTTTGTCTCCTTTGCAACAGTCCACGGTTTAAAACGACCACCAAAAGGGAAGTGACCCAAAAGAACCATTTGACTGCCGTGTAAATATCGGAATAAGAATAAACACCAAGAGGGGCGGCAGTTGATGTTTCAGACCCTGATGCCACGTCCTGGCCGGTGTCAATGGGAGCCGGCACCGAGTCCCAGCCGGTGCCCAGGTCCCGGGCGCAGGGGACCGCAGCGACAGGCGCTAAATAAAGGTGAGCGGCTCCAGCCAGCGGCACCGGCTAACTTCCCGGGGGGGAGCCGGGCCCTATGCAGGGCTCGGGATGTCGGCAGAGACCCCCCTGGAGAGACGGGGGGGCGATGGCGGGGGGGGAAAGAAGAACGAGCAGGTGCAAAGCGGCCGGAGCAGCGATGGGCGAACCCGGGGATGCACCCCCCGACGCCGCGCATCGCCTCCCGCCCTGGGACACCTCCGAACTCCCCCGCCACCCCACCCCGGTCCTTCGCCCTCCCCGCTCCCCCCTCTCCACGACCTGTCGGGACTCACCTCTCCGGGCGACCGCCGCAAGACCCCGGGCTGGCGGCTGGGGCCGCCGCGTTCAGCGGCCGCGGCAGCCGGGAGGCGCCGAGCCCGGGACGGGGGGGGGCGGGACGGGGCGGGGGGGGGGGCGGGCGGGGCGGTACCGCCCCGCCCGCCCCCCCCCCGCCCCGTCCCGCCCCCCCCCCCCCCCAATCTGCGGAGCCACGCTTAGGGCCCGGGGGAACATCGCTTTGCCCGCAGCAAGCAGCAGGCACCGGCCCTTGCGAGCGTTACACGCCGGTTTTCCAGCTGGGGATCCAGCGATCCTCCCTTTAATCCATCCCTGTAAACGCGTCGCCTTGTGCATCGGGGAGCCGATGTCCCGCACCGGTGGGGAAACGCGTGTGAGGCGCTTGGAAGCTAAAAAAAAAAAAAAAACAAAAAAACAAAAACAAAAAGCCGAGCCCTGGAGGGTCTGGTTAGCTTCAAGCACCAAAGCCTGTCTCTGTCACAGGCCTGCTCCGTGGGCGCTTAGCTGTGAAGCCGGGTCGGGGACGTGTCCAACAGCGGTGCGTCCTTCCAGAGAGAAAACCTGACCCAGGAGCCTGCCCGGCAGCGGCAGCCCTGCCGGGAACATGCTTTTACATGGGGCAGGTTGTTTTCTCTGAAAAGTTGAACAGGCACCTCCTGCCCCCTCTGCTGCTGAGCTCGGCCCATGGCTCAGCTGAGAAGAAAGACATCAACTTTCTCAGCCCAAGGAAAATCTGCAGAAGGGAAAACCGGGGTCTGTCAAGGATGGAGAGGAGACCCCTTTCAAAGCTAGCTGTGCCTGCCGGCAGCCGGCCGTGCACCCAAAGGGCTTGTCCTCACCACGGTTTTCACTGTGACATCCGCAAGCGTTTTTGAAGCATTGCTGGTCGCCTGCTTCCCCACCTCTCCCCTCCCCATCATTTATTCAACCTCTAGAAACAGGTGAATAATTTGCAAATCTGTTTTGGTTTAATGACACTCTTGAAAGGCTATGTTTGTGAATCATTTACTCAGCAATTGCTTGGGCCCATCAACTGCTTGCCATGTCTTAATTGACTTTTACCCTAGGCTGTCGAAGTGCTTTACACATGTTCATAAATTGAGTCCTATTCAATATGTGCTCTAGTTAATAGCGAGAAAACAAGGGCAGTGAAGTTACACGATGAGTCCAAGGTCAGGGGAGAACTCTGCAGGAGAGCCCAGAACTGAGTACAGGTTTCCCGGTGCCCTGGTTTCGTAGGGCGCTTGGAGTAATTGTCATTGACCTGCTTTTCTGCAGACATCTCCTTTTGTCTTCCAGCAGTGAGGCTCTGAGCCTGCAGCCCCTGACACATGAAGCATCCACCAAGGGTGATGCCACCAGTGGCAGGGGGACCTCCAGCAGGACCCTGCGCAGGCACCTTACATCCCGTGCCTGCAGGGTACCTGTGGAGTTCTCCGTGGCTTTGCTGGTTGGGAAACCCCTGTATTTTCCCATGGTAAAGCCTTGTAGCTGACACAGTCAATCAGTGGGATGTTTAGGTTTTGTCATGGAGCAGCTTCTTGTGGGTGTGACGACAGTATGGGTTTCCATCAAGGAAGCCGTGCTGGCACAGGTTACGGTTTATTATTTAAATATCTTGACTCTGACAGGCAAATTGGGAGTTGTGGGTTTTTTTAAATACCAGTCTCTACTGTCTTGTATGACAAAAATTCTGGGATGATTTGCTCATCTGCATGGCTGCAGCTCTGAGCTGTTTGCTCTCCTTGGTTGTAGGAGACAGTCCTGTTTACATCCCTTTTCCCGAGCCAAAAAGCTTTTGCTCCCTGTTGGGTAGTTACAATGCACTGCACAGGGCAGGTCCTTGCTGCTGGAGCTCTCGGCTCTCCATTGGGAAAGCTGCTGCAGCACTGGCTTTAGGGGGTGGGAAGAGGGGGGGCACAGGCTGGAGCTGCCACTCCAGTGAAGGAAATCTGGATCATTCACTGAACAATGTCAAGGTGAAGAAAAGGGACATCTTTTCGTCTTCAGGAGGTCACACCCTGCAGAGAGTATGGTAAAAGCGCAGAGGACAGCACACC
The DNA here is from genome assembly GCF_900496995.4 of Aquila chrysaetos chrysaetos. Lineage (NCBI taxonomy): Eukaryota > Metazoa > Chordata > Aves > Accipitriformes > Accipitridae > Aquila > Aquila chrysaetos. The sequence continues at coordinate 62,034,882 of NC_044006.1, read as the reverse complement.
TCAGAGCTGCCTCTCTGCACCTGGGGGTATATTTTGTTACACCTCTTCTGAGAACACTTCATGGGCTGCAAAGGGAGGCACAGCCCTTGGAAGGAGGCACTTCTGCAGGTTTGTTTGGAGTCCTGCAGTCACTGAAGATTTCCCCTGAGTGAAGTCAAAGGGCCTCGAGCTGAGAAACAGAGCTTTCCTCCTAAAAAAAGAAAACAGCCGCCCATGCTTCTAGCTCTCCTGTTACAGAGAAAAGCCTGAAAACCTGACCTGAACATAGCTCCATGGTCAGACACCAGAAAGCACACTGCATGATTTTTAAGACAATCATCTGAGGTATCTCTCAGGCTAGATTCACAACAAACAATCGATGATGGCTGGCAGCCCCAAGTCGTGTCCAAGCGGGATTGCCCAGAGTGCTGGTGTAACGCATGAAGCCATTAATTAGCCTGCGGTTTGGGAAGTCTGAGTGCTGTGCTCCTCAGTGGCAGCACAGCTTTCAGGGACTCCCTTTGCTCCTGCTGCATCTTGCCCTGTGCCTTTTAGAGAGCAAACTCTTAGGGCAGATGTTGCTTCTGGCTTTGCCTTAGCTCAGTGCCCCGATCGATGGGGTTGTGGTCTCAGGCGGCTGCTGCAATGCAGACTGTGACTGCCAGGAGAAGGGCAAAGATGAAGAAAAGCAGAGGAGACAGGAAAGCAATTCTGCTTTTTGATGGTCAGAGTAAATGTGCACAACTGATGGAGCACTGCTCCCCTGCAAAGCCCACGGTCCTGTGGCCACCTGGGGAGATGTGCCTCTCCTGGCTTTTTCCGGAGAAGGGGACCGACTGGACATTCTTCAGTTTAGAGCTTCAGCCTCAAAAAGACTGGAAGAACTAAATATGCCTGCGAGAGAAGCGTACAAATGGGGTTTGCAGAAGAGAAAAGAGGGCTAAAGCGTCTGCCCTGCCATGGAGGACTCCTGAAACGGGTGGAAATCAGTGTGATGAGGCAGGGTGACACAGTGTGTCAACAGAGAAGAGAGCTGTTATTGCCCCTCTGCTTTGCATGACTTGCAGGGGGAAAGGAGAAGGGCAAAGCAACCATGAATCAGAAGCTGACGGTGGCTGTGTGCAGCAAAGGCAGGTGTCTGGACAGGAGCATGGAGGGGCTGCACGAACCCAGCAAGTGGTAAAGCCGTCCCCTGTGTCGCAGCGGTCGGGTTCAGCTCAGCATCCCGTGGGACACAGTAGAGCAGGTCCGCGTGCCTGGGCAAGCAGGGAACGCCAGGGCTTGGCTCCTCGTGAGACGAAGAGCAGCGCCTGCAAGTCTGAGTGAGTGGCCATTATGGACAGAAATCGTAGAAAACAGAAACACACAAACATGAGAGAGACAGGCCAGATGGGGGAAATACAGATGAATTAATGCACAGCGAAGGGAAAAGGAAAAACACACAGGCATGCTGCACATCAGCCAGCTCTTCAGCAACAGCACTGCTGCGTGCCATTGCTGTGATGAGTGAATGGGAAGTCCTGCTCTGCTCGGTGCAAGTTATTGCTGCTTTATGCCTTTATAATTCTCTCTGGCCTCAAAACCTCCCTGATCGGGAGTCCTCTGTTTATGTTTTATGTCCCATCATCAGCATTGCTGCTCAGGGCCAGAGCTTTCCTGCCATTCCTACTGAGCTTGTTGCAGGCTTGGACCCTCATTTCTGGAGGTGATCCTGCATTAGTGGTTTTTACATTGAAATCAAGCAGATTTCTTTATAATTTGGTGTGGTTTGAAGTGACTAGGTGCATTAATTATTCCCTGAAAGACTGTTACAGTTTTTGTCTTAGATCCAGTTGCCGGGAATGTGTTTAGGAACATACTCTGAAATCACCACATACCTGAAGTTTACCATAACTAACTAGCCACAGATGTGCTTTTAAACCCGTGCTTATTTTTTCCTCTTGTCTGTCCTATATGGCATATTACAGCCATGATATATTAAACTTTTTGAGAACAGATGCTAGCCATAAACAAAACAGCTATTACCCTTTTGCAAGAAAACATGTCACATTACCCGTCCCGCCAGTAATCACCTGTTTATAGAATTGGCACCTCTTTTCAGTTTGGAACAGAGGAGCTTCAGATATTTTATTGCTACATCAAGGGAAACACTAAGCATTGCCATGGAGAGGGGATGTTTTTATTTGCCAGTTCTCTGGTGCTTCTTTAGTTGTATTTCGACCTGGTATTCGGGGATTCAGTTCTTGAACTACTTTATCACTTCCTAAGCATCCCAAAGAAGCAGATGAGATGGGTGTGTGTTGAATAGAGTGAAATAGTTCACCATGCTGGGTGGTGACCATTCTGCAAGGACGGTTTAACACACAGCAGTCGGTGTCTGTGCAAGGTGTTGGGCCACAGGCTGCTGGGGAGGAGTAATAGTGCACTGATGGAGAATATTTTCCTATAGATGTAAGGACTCAGCTATCATGTCTGTTAGATATACCTCAGAGTCCTAAAGTATGACACAGGAATATGTGCTGGAGGGAGGAAAAAATGGGGGGAAAAAAGCTAAAAAAAAAAAAAAGACTAGTTAACACAGAGGAAATGTACACCCATACTGTGTGTGTTTCTGAACATTGTGAAGACTGCCGAAAAGGCCAAGAGGTGTGGCACACAAATTACCCTTCAGAATTTAGCTGGTTTACATTTGGGAAAATTAGGCAGTGCTTCCAAAACTTTTGAAGTGCTAAATATTGTTAAAATAATCCTTACAGCTCTTTCATTCAAGGACTTGGCTCAGGGTACTCAGCAAATATTAATGAGTTTCTCATTGTAACACCCAGGAGAGATGGGAAGTTATCACAGTAATTACCCCCGTCGCCCAGCTGAGGAACAGAACAGTTAGGCCTCATTTTTCAGGAGAGTTTCCTGACCAAAATATTTGTACAGTCATTCAGCTGAAAAGCTCTCGAGAAGGGTTAGGAGCTCCAGCTGGCCTCCAGCAAGGTGTCGAGATTGGGGAGGGAGAGAGTGGTCCCCAAAGGCAGGGGAAGATGAAAGGGGAATAGCTATGCAGTAGCAAAGCATATTGGTGTTGGATCTATCCTATTTTTCCTAGTTTTAATTTAGATGCTTACTACTTTAGAGAAGGCTAATCCATGCATTCGCTTAATAAAGTAATATAGATTTGATACATTATGTACGAGGGTACACGAACGGTACAATACAGATGTTATCGCAGCTCCATTGATCTCCATGAAGGTACGTGTGGAGGCTGAGCTGTGACTGCTACATCGTCATTCCTAGTAGTGATGTGAGCTTCACTTGTTAAGGAGTGAAATCTCACGGACACTGGGAAGTGAGGTCATGGCTGAGAGGGGTGCAGCCGGGAAGTGGTTTTTTTTTGAAGCACAGGCAAGGTTTTAGCTTGATTTCTCTAATCAACAAGAACATCGCTGTGTGGACTGGTGCTGGTAGAAAACACGCTTCAGATAAGGTAAAAGAAGAGCAGGCCCTGGTCAGATCTCATGTGTTATTACAAGATGTTGATGATCTCCAGGGAAATGCCCACTTTACCATCACTTGTGAGTGCTCAGCAGATCCCAGCCAACACTCAGCAGCCCATCGGGTAGTGCCTGATATCCAGCGTAGGTCTAGTCAAACAGTAGGATCCACCCTGTCCTCCCACCAAATTCCTAGCTACACCTCAGCACTGTCCAGCTGTGACTCCGGATTTACTGTGGCAAGTTCAGATACTGACCTGTTGGAGTTACAGTGAAGGATGAGAGCAAACTCAGGTTGTCCACAGGCGTGAGCTAAAAATTCTTTGCCTTTTTCATGAAACTAATTGCAAATCTACTTTGAAAAAAGAAAAAAAGGCAACTACAACTTCAAAAGAGCTGCAAACATCTTCTTAGCAATATAGATAATTTAACTTGCAAACACATAGTGTGTGCTGAGCAGCTCTTTATCTGGGAGAATAGTCTGAAATAGCGGGGCACCTGTGGGAGGAGATGCACAAGGGGCAGGGTGATAAAAGCATGTGAAGTAATGTAGAAACAGGAAACGTGGTTTGGGAATGCTTCCTCCCTTTCCTGAACATATATGTATAAACAATTAGCTGGAAGATGGCAAATACAGTACTGATAAAAGGATTCTTATTTATTTCCACTGACATAGCTAGGCTGTGAAAATCACTGCTGTAAGATACAGCTGAAGCCCTGAGGTTTATAAGGAACAACAAAAATATATACCGATGGCTAAACAGCCTATAGCTACAGCAGTAAATATCAAGAAGTAAAGTCTGGAGGGGTTACACTCTTCAAAGCTTTGGCCAGACTGGAATTATAGGGAAAATAAAGGAAACCTGCCCCGGAGCATGTTACCCCCTTCCCCCAGCCCCGGTCATTGCCATTTAGAAAGGCATGGAGGTGCTGAGGGACCGGTGCACAGCCAGGCAGGGGCATGCAGTGGGATGGCGAGTCAGACAGGCAGCTCTAGGCTCTGGGCCAGCTATTGGCATGATAGTCTTCCTGCTTGCCTCTTAAAGGCAGGAGGTAAACGCAGCTTCACAACTGAGAGACCACCCTTCCACAGCACTTGCTGTGCTTTGAGCAGCGTGGCTTTGGGTACTGCTCGCTCGGAGCCTCTGCAGCAAGCCCTTCCCCGGGGAGCGCAGGTTCACACTGAGGAGAGGGGAGCATCGCTGAAATGGCGCACTTTAATACAAAACCACAGCACACAATAAAAAGGCTCTTTTAACAAATGCTCTGTAGCATAGTTCCTATTAGTTCCATAAGGACTTAAGTAATAGCTATTTAACTCACCAATTTCAGCTTTTAGCTGTGGTGACATTAATTTTTAAATCTTATGTTTCGAAAGGCAGCACTGTCCTTTCTGAAATACTGCCTCCCTCCTGTAGAGCTACATGAGCTGGTTTTGTGAGATCAAGGGGAGAAAACTATCTATAGAAGGTTGTTTGGGTTTTTTTCCTAAGAGAAGTTGAGCACAGTAGCAAGGGCAGAGCATGAAGAAAGGCTTTTCTGTAATGGGGGCACTCGAAAAGTTCAACAAGAGTTTGCAAGACCCCTTCATGCCAGTGCATTCCCACAAAAAGCCTCACCCAAAAAGCTGAAATTACAGTCCTTCTCCATTAAAGAGAAAAAAATGTGAGAATGGCTTGTAAGTTTCAAACCAGGAAAGCTATGTTTATCTTCCAAAGAACAGCCCCTTGAAGATGTGACTGTCATCCAGGGTTAAAGAGCAGGCAGAAAGCCTGCAGAGGGACGGGCCCTCAGCGGCTCAACACCCAGCACCAGGCATCTGTCTCCTTGGGCGAGGGGATGCTCCTGTTATCTAGCTGATATATACCAGAGTGTCACGGCTTTCCATATCCAAACACATCTTGACACTGGAGATTACACAGATCCCAGAGCTCTGGAGTGAGGCCAGGGACGTGCATCCGCCCGGAGCAGCTCACCGCCACGGGAGCAGGCAGAGGCAGTGTGGAGAATCATTATCAGAGAGCAATGACATGTCACGGCCGTCTCAAACGGGCCAGGGGGTCAAAGGATTATGGCTCAAATCCATTCTTCATAGAAAAATCTTTTCCAAATGCCTGACTTAAAGCTATGAAATCACACAGGGAGTGTGCTGGTATCTGTGGGGGTGGTACAGACCCACCTCTGCTTCAAGCAGGAATCCGAAAAAAGAAAAATATAGCTGTGTGGAGCATCCCCGTTGCACAGAGTCATGCTCGCCAAGCTGCTTTCCTTCCCCCTCACACCCGCTGGTGGACAGGTTTAGAGGAGCGAGTGGGGATGTGTCGTTAGACCCACATTAATAAACTTGCCTCAGGCGTGTATATTTTAGTCTTGAATTTAACTCTTATTTGCTCTCATATTATTTTACAGCAGGGTACGCACTTCTGCAGATACTGCTGTCATGCCCATTTCTTACCGGCTCTCCACTGGCATTGCTTTTGGAGGGACTGCAGAGGAGACACTTTTTTGGAAAAGTACTTTTGCCAGGAACTTATCTGAGCAGCATTACGGAAACATGGTTTTGCTCAATAACCTTTTAAGTTACAGCAACTGTGCAAAGGATTGCAGTACCAACACCAGAATGTCAGCCTGCACCATAAAGGTTTGCAGGTCTGTAGGGACTGTATTTGGGCTTGAAAGTCATTGAAATCTATTAATTTTCTTGTACAAGTTGATGCTGATATTGCAAAGAAATCTTGCTTGGAAGGTAGAGCAATCCAAGCTCTCATACCAAAATGCTTTTCTTGTCAAGCTGAATTCTTCCATTTCCCTCCTTCTCTCCAGGACCAGAGGGAAAATGGAACCAAGCACCAAAATAACAGAAGACTTTTATTAGGCAAAGCCTCATCCACATTAATCAGAAGGCATCCATGTGCATTTTACTAAGTTATTCTTTTCTGAGGCCACCTTCTGAACAATTTATGCAGCCTCCAATTCACTAGAGGGCTTCCAGACTCACCAGTGGAAATCACACCTCTACCTCACCATATTTTCTGTGCTTCGGATCAGAAACAGCCACATGGAAGCCTTAATTTATCACATCCTTTCTTTCACTGGCTCAAGCTTCACCCCTGATATTTGGGCTTATTGCAGTACTGGATACAGAAGTGTCATGCAGGCTGTCCTTAGGAGGCAGGCTGTTTAAAGACCAGGGTGCTACGGAACATTTATACCACGCACACTCTTAAATCGCATCACCACCCCGCCCAAATCCAGTCATCCCCACAGGCAAGTCCCTACTCTGGGGGTCCCACATCCCCCTGCCCAGATGGGGTGGGACCTCACAAGACCTCCCTTCACCTCACAAAGACTTGAACCTAGGAGGGGATCCTTCCTTCAAGCTGTTTTGGAGTGCTTTGTCTGTCCTCAGGAAGGCTCTGTGAGAAAAGCAGCCAGCCAGCCTCCGAATGAACTGCTGTTTGAAAGGAGATTAAACCCTCCCCTGCACGTGCAACTTATAGTCAGGCGGGCAACATCAGAGAAGCCAAGCTGCATCGACTCCAAGGAGAAAGTTAAAATAGAAATGAGTCTTCTTACTTCAGCTCTGCCTTTTGTTGTGCCCTGCAGGCAGTGTGCACCTGCGACCGTGTATCCTCCAAAGTCAGAGAACACTTGCTTAAAGTGAAAAATGGCATATGCAGCCTTACCTCTTAATTCCCATCATTTCTAGAAGAGCCTCCGTTCTCCTTCTGTTCAACATGAACCTCGTGGTCGTGAGCAGCACCACAAACCATGTAGGTACTTGACACATCTCAGAAGGGAAGCTGAAGAGCGAGTTGCGAAACTCAGTGCATAGCTCAGGTCCTTACAAGTGGCCGCTCCATATTTAAGGGAAGAGGCAAACAATCACTACAGAAATAACAGTGCTACTTTAAGATGCTGTCCTCCGCTACCTGCCAGGAGTCACCTTCCTCTCTAACAGTGTCAGATGCATGGATAGTGGGAGCTGCAAATCCATTTCAACGCCAAGTCAGTGGTAGTAGCCTGGCTAAGTTTCTGGCGTGCAGTAGGCTGATGGTTTTGCAGCGAAGCCAGTGAGGAAAGCTCTGCTGAGGGGTGTTTCCTTGTAGAAGTGATGAAGGAAACAGCCTGGGGCAATGACACCATAACCCAGTACAGCTGTCTCTGCAGTGATCATTTGTTCACATCCTAGGATGCATTAAAAGAGCAGCTTGGAGCATTTCTGTTGCTGCTTATCCTCTGACTGGGCTGTTGTTAATGCAACACTCATTCAATGAGGTGTTTGGGATGAGGTCCAAAAAAGCACTTAGGTGCCTAAATCCAAGACAGCCATTCACAGCTGCCTAAGGGCTTAGGTTCCCCCTTTTGTATGCCCCTTCCCAGAACCTCTTTAAAAACCTGGACTTCTGCCATGGGGTGACTCTAGGTGCTGCCATCTTAGCTGGGCTTGGCCACTGGACCCTGCCTCCTGCCTCTCTGCCATCCAGCCCCGCAGACGAGGTGGCCGTGTTTGGGTCACTCAGATGTTCTGTGGCTGTGCCCTGAGCTCTGAATTCAGCAACCACAGCTGCTCTTGCTCAATCTGTGGCCGGTGCCGCTCTTCCCCATTGGCATAGCCACCATGGCGGGGGGGTGGTGGTGGTGGTGGTGGTGGTGCTGGCTGGCTCTTTGCAGCCAGACCGTCATGATGAGCATGGCACAAGGGTGACTTTATGCTGATGAGGGAAGAGGCTGCCACTAGCCTGGCTTGAGTGCATTTTCCCCCATGTAGCTTTCCCTTTCTCCCACTCCCTAAGAGGGCTCCAGGATAGAAGCGATGAACATACCCATTGCAGAAAACAGATGTTCCCTCTTCCGCTGCCCTTGCTACTGATGGACTGACAGGGAACCGTGGAGCCAGGTTGACTCTGCAGCCTGGCAGCTGCTGCAGGGGTGGAAGCTGGATGGGTCATGGGACACCAGGCTCAAAGCCACTCATACTGCCACCTGTCAATACAGCTGTACAAGAACAGCTTAAAGTCATTCCTACCATAGTATAAAATACCTTCATTAACCAACTCTTCTACGACATTGCAGAATATTTCTGTCCATGTGCCTCTTTCCTCAAGATAGAGCTCAAAATAGTTACAGAAATCTGGTTATTGAACTCCAGTGACTTACAGGGAGCAAGAGAGACCGTTGTTGCTCTTCTATTACAGCTTATTCACCCTGCTCCTGAAAAAGCCAATTGCCTCCCAGGAAGCTCCTGGGGTGGATGATGAGCTGAGGCATGCGTGCTGGGAACTCGTTAGTTGGGTTGGCAGCACTTCTTCCCACAGCCTGAGCATCTGTTTGGGTGATCTGACAGCCATCTTCCACGTGTCTCGCCATGAGATCATTAAGCTTTGCCAGGTTTCTCCTCTTGCCTGATAAAGCAGTTAGGGGTCCGTGTAACAGACACTTGCACTTTTCAAATATATGTCTCAGGTAGGGCTCTACATGCGCAAGCTGTTTTTCTCATTAAGCCCTTCAGTTACTGCAGTTTACCTAAATCCATGCTGGACTGTAAAAGGCTTAATTGATGTAACACATTCACTCCTGGTGATGTCAGGGAGCCGCTATACCAATCTAACAGATGAGCTGGTCTGATAGCCAGTAAATTTGGGATGACAAGCAAGGTTTATCATGTTAAACCAGATGCCATCAGCACCCTTCAGTCCTGCAAAAATGCTCTAATTCTTCATAAAGATATTACTGAGACATGTAAGGAAAACATGAAATCTGAGCTCCTTCCTGCTCCAGCCTTCTGCCACTGGCTCCTCTTCCTACAATCAGGACCAGAGCCCGATGTGGAGGCATGTTTCTGAAAGGATTTCAAGGGTGAGATTTGGTGGCTTCTCTGCCTACATGTGTCCTCAGCAGAAAAACTGCAGAGCAGCAGAAGAGGGAGGATGAAGGCTACTGTGGGACAGAAAATGAATCTTCTGTAGATCTGTCCATGCATGTGTATCTGGCTGGGCCCCGTTCTCCAGCCATGCTGCGATCTGTATTTCAAAGGGACCATGATTCCTTCTCAAATTACTGGTGCTGGCAGAGCAGCAGAGCTGGCAAGTGAGCATTCAGGAATGTCTTTATCCTTCACAATCCATATGAAATAGGTCCAAGTAGTAATATTCTTGGAGAGCCAGATACAGAAATTTTGAAAAGTTTGGGAGCAGCAAAGCACACTATTAATAAAACAGTCACAGTGCTCTTGGTTTTGTTCTGATTGTGATAATTATAAGCAGAAGTGTTCTTCTGTCTAGGTCAAAGTCTCTGTTGCTTCAAGTTTAGAACTGTCAGAGGCAGCTGAGCAAGACAGCTTCATTCAATGGACAGCAGTATCTGATCCAGCAAGTGCCATCAGTCTGCTTTGGTAAGTTCAGTGGAAGAGTGAAGAGGAGAGCTTGCCTGAGGACCCACTCTCCCATCCACTGTTAACACTATTGTATCCACTGTTAACACTATTGCAGTTCAGAGTACCTTACCAAAGGCGTCTTGGCTTAGAGAAAAAAAAAAGGATTTTTTTTTTATGTATACCAGCATATCCATGACTGTATACAAAGGTAAAAGCTAGTATTACATCAATTGTCATATTTGTTATTCTATTAATGCTGGCTTATTTTAATGGGGTATCTTCAACTTGGAGAAATAAAGGACATATTTTCAAAATACTGGGAACCAGATACAAAAAAGAAGCTGCTCATAAGTGTCTTTTTTATGCTCAGCTAAACATTGTGAAACAAAGTTGGTGCCTTCTGGCAGTATAAGCCTGCTTAGGAGGGGAGATTTTGTTCTGATAGTCAATAAATTTTCCCTACATGTTTTCAATAGGTAAGTCTCAACAGCTACTATTCAGAATCAAAGTCTTCATGCTCCAGAGGCCAAAGCACCCACCATTTCACCTCATTTGCAATTTAACAGGTTTATCATTTACACTATGGTGTCTCTTTTAAAGGAAATCCCGGTGGAATTAACCAATATTAGATTTCAGGTGCAGCAGGAAAATGTGCAACGGAGCATATTTATGCTAGAGACAGACTTTTGTGGCTAGGTATACTGCAGTGGATATTGCTGGAAAGGGCAGATTTTCTGCAAAGTTCTGTTAGATCCCCTCAGCAGGAAACAATTATCTGTAATACCAATTTCCCGCAGAATTTCGCAAATCCTTCCCTACAGGGATTTCACCTTTCATTGTTTCCCCTGCATAGGACAGAAAATCTAACTGCAGTGGTACAAAAGCAGATCTGAGTCATATTTTTTTCAGCTGCTGGCAGCTGAAGGGTATAATCTCATCTTTGACCAGAAGTAGATGGGCAAACAGAGTAAGGGCTGGTGACCTGAGTTCCAAGCTAACCTCCGGAGATCCCTTCCCACTGCACCCATTTCATGGTGTGACGCCCAAAAGGAGAGGGGTGGAGGGTGCAGTGGTGGGGTCCCTGCTTTGGGGGCACTCATGCCTTGGCAGCAGAAGGGATCCAAATACAGGCACGTTGGGGCCCCAGAACATCTGTGGGAAGGAGCACTGCCGTAACTGGTACCTGCCAGGAGGAGCGCCTCACAACACCTGCCGTCCCCCGTGTCCTCTGAAGGCCACGGCACCTCCGTGGCAGAGCCCCCGGCTGCCTTGAACCACCCTCTCTTTTTCTTTCTCCTGCGGCGGTGCAGGGTTACGAGGAGGATTACAGCCATGGCAACCGGGAGTCACATTTTCAGCGCGTTTTCTGCATTTTTCACCTTTGTCCCCGTCCCCTCTTCCAAAGCGAGGTATCTCACCGTGCTGCTTCCTGACAGCATGGGCACAGCCCTGCCTGTGCAGGCAGTCCCACAACCAACCCACGGTGCGTGTAGGGGTCTGCCGCCTTCTCCCATGTTGGAAGGAAACTCTGAGCTCAGCGTCGAGGTGCTCAGACCCCGTACTGGGCCCAGGGAAATGCCCAGGGAAAGAGGATGTGTGGGATTCTCTGGGGAGGTGGGCGTACAGCCCAAGTGGGGAATTCTCTCTTTGAGCAGTTCGGCATATTCAGAGCTACCATATACCAAGGTTTCCTTGCAGAATCCACCTTTTTCCACCTCTACATACATTTCGGCAGTGGGGGAACAAGGACTTTGGCTATGTGGTTAGGGATGCAGGTAGGATGACCCTGGGAACACAAGACAGTCCATTCTGCTGTCCCCAGTACCTGGCAGCCCAGCAGCAGCAGGACCTGGCCTGCTGGGTGACAGGTACAAATGACTGGTTAGATGTTTTTGCTGCATTTCCCACCAAGAGGAGGCCTGTGAGGTTGTGTTGTCTGTCCCTCTGCTCCTGGCAGCGTGTGGCTCTGCCAGCCACTTTCACCCAGTCCTGATGGGGGAGGCGTTTCAAGGCCGTGAAGTCCCCATGGATCTGTGACATGCGATGAGCTGGGTCCGTCCCCAGCACCAGCTGCCCTCTGCCCAGGCAAGCGCTGGCCACTGAGGAGGGCAGCGGGAGGGTAAGGCAGCGGCCGAGGCAGAGTGGAGAGCCAGACCCTGCAGGAAACCAACCTCAGAGGCTCCTACGAGCAACTCCATCACCGTTTGTCCCTGTCCATCCTGAGCTGTTTATTAACTCCAGCCCAGATGACCTGACATTTGGGTAAACCGAATCTGATTTTCCAGCTGAGGGAGCCCTCAGATCTTTACTGTTTCCAACCAGATTTCATTGTGGAAAGCACATTGCCCTCTGAGGTCTGAACTTCAATGCCAGCAGCAGAAAGCACCGAGAACGCCCAGCTGCTGGCTAAAGGAAACTCAGACCTTTGCTAAGCCCTGGCTGCAAAACAGGGAGGAGAAGGAGCACAGGAGCAGCCCCTGGACACAGCACCTGACCAGGGGTCTGACCTGGGGTGTCCCATCTGTGCCCGTGGGTGACCCAGGGTGCAGCTCCTCCGCTGCACGGCTCGCACAGGGGGGATGCTCACCCCTCTCCAAAATGCAGGCTGTGCCAGAGGGCCATTGGTGGTGAGGTCCTGGTGTCACTCAGGTGAACAGATTTGGCAAGGAATGTGGGAAAGGCAGGAGGCACCTGAGCAGCTGCAGAGGCTTTGGGGGTAAAAGAAAGAGGGACAAATAAGGGGAAAAAAACAAATAGAAAGAACTCTCTTTGATACTTTTCAAGTTGTTAGGTACCTGGTACCAGAGATGGACAAATGAAATTCAAATTTCTCAAGGCTTTTTTTTTTTTTTTTAAATTGGAAACTTAAATTTTTAAATCCACTGGAAAAAACTTGTTCAAAAGCAACATTTTCCTGCAACAAGTGAATTAAAAAAGCAATGACAGAACCCTTTATTTTGGGAAGAAATTTTAAAGTCACAGAAGTCTGAGTAGCTCTGCTTCCCGCTGTGGATGCTGTCAGACATGCCCAAAGCATGTGCAGGTGTACATGGAGCTGTGATTTGCTCTTCTTTGAGATGTATTCGTTGTTGGCCTTTAAGCTGCAGGAGAGCTGCCTTGTTTCCCCCTCAGCAGAAGGGGATACGAAGTATAATGCTACCACCAAGAAGTGCTAGTACAACTGTGGAGGCACACAGACCCGCTACACTGAAATTTAAAGCTATGGAGCAATTCTGCAGGGCTGTTAATATTGTTTGATGTTCATCCCCAATCATCCATTTGTATTCATGGTCTTCTTACTTGCTAGAATTCTCTAGCAGTCTTTAATCCAAAAAAAATTCATTTCCCACTTGAGATCTCAGAGGAACAGGGTAAAAACGTAATTTGCATGATAATCAAGGTCTCCTTCAAGGAAAGTGTAGGATCTGGATAAATTAGCCACAACCCGGCAAGAGTGGGAATATCCATCAAAAGTTTGTCTGCTTAATTCCAGAGTCCAGGTGATCACAAAATGTTTGTTTTGTAGAAGCCAGGAGAGCAACAGCCAAAGGGGAAAGATGAGTTATGGTGAGATCTGTACACTGGAAAGCCCTGCTCAAGTGATCACAGGGGAAAATTGAGAATAATCGCAGGCTGCCCTCCCTGCCCGTGGCAGGCAGGAGGTGAAGCACAGCAATAAGGCAGTCAAGGGAGGTTGTGGGGGATTGCTAACAGGTTTGACAAGCACACGGGGTTGGGGTGGGGAGGGACCATGTGGAACTGAGCCTCCCTGGGAGAGGGGGAGAAGCTGGAGAGCCTCCCCGGGAGCTGGTGAGCCTCCCCAGGCTGCTGCTCTCCAAGGGGAGATGCTCCACCTTGCCCTTGCCTTCACCCCGCCGAAGGCTGGAAAGGGGGTTTGCAGCACCAGGTCTCAGTACCTTTATAGAGGATTTCTGTTTTTCAGTCTCAGTGTTTAGTTCTTATAATAAAAGTTGGACATTTTTGATTCAGTTGCAGCGTAGCCATGATGTCCCATGACATGCCACAACATTTACAAAAAGCAAAACCAGTCCAAGTCCTTTGTTGACTAGGAGCACTCCTGGTTATTTCCAAGTGCAATGGGAGAAGCAGGGATCCTGGCCTTCCTCCGCAATACGTCCTTGAGGAGGATGTAATTACTGAATTGGGTTTTGTAGTCTTTCTGCTGGGCGCGCTCTGACTGACAGCCCGGGCTAACCCGCGCTTCTCTCCTTCATAATAGTGGAAGCTTATTTGCCTGCAGTGCCAATAAAAATAAATCATCTGGTTGCCTTATGCTCTGTGCAGATGAAAACAGAGTCATCAGTGGTCTGTGTACTTCTGTGCTAACTTTACGCCCACAGCATTCTTTTTTTTAAATCAAATTGCAGAATTTTGAAGAGGCTACTATGCACTGGAGAAGAACGGAGGGCTGAGGCTCAGTGTGTGCGAATGATGAGGTTACAATACGTTCATTGTTCAGTTTAAATAATGGTTTTTCAAATTAGGTTTGCATGTATGAATGTAATGTTCTCATTGACTAGAGCAATGCACAATAGACCACCCACAATTTGGGAGAGCGCTATGGGTTTGTCCCTCTGTGGGCAGGCATCACTTAGTTTTCCATCCCCATTGTGTCAATATATCTTCAGCCTGGCCTTAATCATTCCTTCTAGATGAGTATATCTGGATCATATAATTTTCCGTGGTGGCTTCATATGCAGTTAAAAGATGATTTCAAGTTGAGAGTCCTCAAAGCCTGGAGAGTTGAGGCCTGTACCACTGATCCAAAATCCAACTTCAGCATTTTCCACTCATTCAGTGTAGGAGTAAATCAGGATTTATTCTTCTGAAGTCAGAGATTTACATCACTTTAAAGCGGGAATAAGCAAACATGCCTCATCTGTCAAGGGGGGCCAGGTAGCAGGTTAACGTTTTTTACGATATACTGGGTGTCTCAGCTGCTTTGCAGTAGTTTTGTTGTTATTTCTATTATTACCAGCCCCCCCTACTTTCATAAAAAAGTAAGTGCATAAGCAGCCAAATACAATGCAGTGTGTGGAGGAATCACTCACACTCAGGTCACATTGAGATAAAATTATATAACTCAAAGCCCCAGTTGTATTTCCATCTGGAACATATGGCCTTCCCCCTTCCCCCAGCACTTGTAGGGGAGACGCTTGGACAGGTTGTTATTTATGTCTGTGCAAACTGGTGGTGCCAGGCATGTCTCCGCGGTAGTGAAGGCAAGTATTAGCGCCGGCATCATAGCGCAGCATATGTATGTGATGAGATAATAGACATCTGGCACTGAGCGGCTACTGGGGCTCCGTAAATCCCTTGTTTTGTAGTTTTGTGCAGAAATGCTACCTCTAGCACAGTATATGACTGTATAGTCTGGAGTAATAAGCTTGGTCCTTACAAAGCAGTGAGCTACGTAACGCTGCTTTTGGGTCCCCAGCTTAGCACTTGTGCCCGGATGCCCCCAAGGACGTTGGTGCCTGAAGAGGGACTCAGGGAGCTCTCAGGTGTCTGTGGGCTTGCTTGTAAATCCCTAAGGTTTGCTTCGCTTCCTCACATCCCAGCATTTTGGCCAGGCCAAGCAGCTCAGCATCTGCCCTCGGGCTGGATGTCTCCCACCTGAGAACCCGCCCATGACGCATGCTGCCTGGCTGAGTCTTACCAGACAAGCACCCACAATCACAGCCCAGGCACCCCACGTCACTTCCCTGTCCCACGTCGCTGCTGTCCAGGATGCAGGCAGCTCGCTGTCCAGGATGTGGGATGCGCTCACTGTTTTCTGGGCCCGAACAGATGTGAATGCCACATCTCCCACTTCTGGGACAGGAGACGTGAGTGTTCAGGTCCCTGCTCCAGGTGCAGGTTGTGCACTGCATCCAGCTGTTGTTTAGGATACACACCCTAAAAACCTGTGTTATTAACTCAAGGTTAACATATAGTTAATCTTTTTCCAAATTGAGGTTACGAATGCCATTAATACTCACCACTGTTGAGAAGCATGAGAGTAAACAACTCATTAGAGAGGACTGTGACCATGGTGAACCCGCCGCAGAACATACAGCATGTTCAATTCTGTGGTGGGGCATTGCCAGCTCAAAATCCCTTGGGATGGGTACGGGACCAAATTCAACTGTCTTGCAATGCCCTGCAGCTACACTGACTTCAGTTTGCATCCCTGTGGCTTTATGTGGTAAACTGGTGGGATATTTGATCTCCAGTACCAAGAATAGGAACGAAGTGTCTGATTCCAGTGCATGATATTCTGCAAATATCTATTTGAGTAGCCAGGTCTGAGTAAAAAAAGAAATCAAATAGAGGGATGTGGAAAAATCTCTTTATGCCTATAAAAGGATCACTTCAAAACCACAGGATTTTGTATAGGAACCTTTTTCCTTAAATAGTAGAAACAGTCACCGGGTGCATTCCATCAGTGTAAAAAATGGGGGTTAGAGGAGAGCTGCTGTGTCCGGCGGCAGTTTCCTCTCCTTCCATCTCTCCCTTTCCTCCCCCCACCGCACGTGTACATTGTCTTAGCCCCAGAAATTGTGCTTGTAGGAAGCATGAAAACAGTATAATTGCAATATATATATTTACACACACAGATATAAGCAAACGCATATATATATATACTGTGCAGTTAAAGAGGAACTGCATGGTGGGATTTTTCTGCATTCTTCAGGAAACACCTTTCTGTCCCATTTTCCCACCAAGATAAACAAAACTTGGTAGTGAATTTTGCTGGGTGGCTAAAACCCCAGTGCAGGCTCCTCGTGCAGTCTCACACCTGCAGCCTCCTCCTGCCTGCCACCGGCCAGAAGGGAGAGGAATAAAACCCAAAGCTCTTTGGGAGTGCCCGTACAAAGGCAGTGGGCCAAATCCTGCCACGCAAAACCCTGCTGACATCACGGGGATTAGACAGGCTGCTAATCAGGACAGTGGGATTTGCGTCAATCTTTTAGTTAGGATGCGCTGCTGAGTCCTCCTGTGGTCAGTGTGGGGTGGCTGGGGCTGCGAAGGGACCGGGTCTCCCCGGGAGCGAGCAGCTGTGGGGGGTGGTGCTGGGCTTTGGGGTGCCCTGCATCTGCTCCAGGGTGCCCTGTGGCTGCTGCCGTGGGGAGGAGCAGGAATGTGGGACCGGCTCTCCCAGGGCACAGGACCTCAGTGCATCTCGGGGCAAGGGTCCTGCCACTGCCCTTTCCAGCTTGGGGCTCCCAGGACAGCAGAGGACAGGAGCGGGGACAAGATTTCTGTGACTTTGGGGTTCGGTGGCCCCTTTGCAGCAGGTTTGTCCGAGGGTGGGATGGGGAAAGGAGTCAAAAGGTTTCCATCTTCAAATGGGAAATGGGCTCAGTCGAGACTGAAACCTTTTCTGGGGGTTGTTTAGAAACCAGGGTGATTTTTTTAGTACTTTATAAGAAGAGTCTTATGAGTTCACATTAATATGTTGAAAATGTCATGCAGAAGTGTCTTCAGGGAATCGGGCTGGCTCTAGTCCATCCCTTTACCCCATGCCTAGGTCATTCCTTACAGATGTCTGGATAACCTGTTCTTAAAAACATCTAATAACAGAACCTCCACAGTCTCCTGAGACAAAGTATTTCAGTGTTTTACTACACTTACTATTAGGATCATTTCTTAAATCTGTCTTAAACCTTTCTTAACTCACTCCCAGCCAGACCCAGCACACACCCTCATTGAAATTTTAGCATGTGGCAGGGACAGAGAGCAGTTTATTTAATTTCTTTTTGCTCAGCCCCTCATGTGCCTGAAAGCCATTATTTCTCCCTTCAGATATCTGCTCTTTAGTCAAACCCAGTTTCTATAGCCTACCTTCCTGCACATACCTGTATACACCTTTCTTGAGGAACAGCATCCCAATCCATGAAAAAATGTCTAGGTGAAGTCTCACACTAACAGGGGTTGCTGAACAGAGGGAGGGGAGATGTCTTGCATGCTGTGTTTCTATTTATGTACTTCACGATGGAGTTTGGGGGTTTTTTTGCAACAGTATGACATTATAGGTACTCAGTCAGCCTGTGACCCTTCACCACCTGCAGGTCCTCGGAGTCGACCAGCAGCCCAGGCAGTCAGCCCCAGCCTGGCTCGGGGACACTGGGGAGAGGTGTGCATTCAATCCCTCTCTCCAGTTTGTCATTCTTGCAACCTACAGCCAGTGCAACACCTGCCATAGCTGCAACAAGTGCATTGCTCTATTTTTGCATTGCCCAGGCTGTCAGTGAAAGTGTTGGTCAATTCTGGGACAAAGAGAGACCGCCAGGGTCCCATTCAAGGCACTCCCCTAGTCAACAGGGAAGTATTGACACCTTCCACACGCAGCTTTGTAACAGCTTCACCCTTCCCGCAACAGTTTCACTCCAACCCCATTTCTGCTGCTTGCTCATAAAAGGGATGACACTGTCAGGGTTGGCAGAAACCAGGAGGAAAGGGTGCTGGGGTGAGAATGCACCCACGTACACTGCAGGCAAAGCCTGGGGTGGCACGGCAGGTAGCACCCGCAGGGTGGGGGCCGTGGGAGCTGCAGGCTGAGCTGCACCGCACCACATCGAGCAGGCACAGCGGGGAGAAGCCACTTGGAGCATGGACCCTGCTGTGGGAAAGCTTTGTAGACCCCAATCTTGGGGTCCCACAAGGCCACACACGGGCTGGCACAGACAGGGCGTCAAACGGGGCAGGGGCTCTGCGGCAGCAGGGCAAAATGTGTGAGGGGCTGGGAAGCACGGGTTAGGAGCAAGGTGCTGCCCTTTCCATGCATGCAACTCAGTTCTGCTACTGTAATAAATATTTGCAACCTCACAGTGGTAAGAGCTGTGCATATGGGTGGCCACCTCCAGAATGGCTGTTTCTACTTTACGGACCCTTGCACCTTTTGCCAAGTCCTACCCTCCGCAGAGGACGCAGGCCTTGTGCTGCACATGCACAATTTTCTAGTAAAGTTGTTTTAGCATAATTAGAAAAGGATAAAAAGTACCTCTGATGCAATTGCTCAATCTCCTTTTCAAAGAGCAACACATCATACAGCTGGAGACACACTGCTGGAGAAAGCACGCTCCATGTACTGGTCTAGCAAACACCTCCTGAACATTTTTTAATGTGACCTGGCAGCAGACCAGGGTAAATGGCATGTTCTTTTTCCAGTGCTTTGGCCCAAAGTGTGCATTTCAGAGGCTTAAAAGAACAGTCAGTCAATTAAATGTGATAAACGAGGCCATTTGTCACCAGCATTTTAGCTTTTCTTTTAAAGTATAAAACAAGATAATGAGCAGGGCTTGAAGAAATCCTTTGTGGTGTTGTGAGCCAAGGGCACATGATATAGAGAACGGATTTTCTGCCTCTCCCATCATGAGAATGCGATCTGACAATACTCCCCCTCACAACACAGAAATCAGAGACAATGTTAAGACGGGGAAAAAAATCACTAATGGATGAAAAATCAGTAACATGTTGCAATGAAGATAAGAAAAGAAATGCACTTAGTTAAGGGCAAATCTACCCCCACTGGAAACTTCCCATTGTAGGTGCTAGTCAATAGGAACACTAACACAGAGATGGCTGCAGAATACCTTTAGCTTACAAAAAAGCCTCAAGTAGCATAGTTACTAACATATCACCTACTCAGAAAGAAGCCAGCAGGGTATGCATGCAGGGGCAGGCAGTGGTTGATGGAAAAGATGGAACAACCCTTCCCCCAGCATGGGAGAGGGGACATGACTGTGATGGGCTATAAGTGAGCTGCAGGGTCCTGCGCAGTATGGGAGTCCCGGAGCTTTGGGGCACACTGGGACACCCCATTCACTGACAGTCACATAGGCAATGCAGTACAGGTATGTAGCCCATAAGAGTGGTGGCACTTAGGTAGTGCCCGCATTCATGTGGGTTAGTATCCGTGGCCAGAGGCTAGAGCTGGATCTGGATCCAGAACTGGAGTCCTTCCAAGCTCTCTTAAAAAATAGCACCCTTCTTTCCGGCAGGTTCCCTGAATATGTTTCCTTCTGTGCGCTGTGCTTGTCTATCACATGTGTCTAGGAATTAGGAAACATTTACTCCAATGTGTGAAACCTCTCTGCACCTGTGGGACATGAACATATTGACTGTATTGACTGCATTTCACATTGGCGTGTGTGCCACTGGGTCAATGTTACTTCTGCACCCTTTTTCCATCTCCCCTCTGCATCTACCCACTTGTGCAACCACAGTAAGAAATTACTCTTTTTTTTTTAAAAAACTTGTTTTCTTAATCAATCGTCAGTTTATACTGAGTACATTGAGGCAGGAGTGCCAGTAAGTACGGTTGTGCACAAACACAAACGTATTTAAGGAGATGAGAACCACTGACAGTTTGCCTCTACAACCTATGTTTTATTTATGTCTGTGCTGTGCTGCCTTGGCAGCATTTGATTTAGTCCTGGGATGAAAACCCTGCCTTCTTGCAAACATGGACAGCCTCACACATGCCTCTGACATTAAATAAGTAATAAACACCATGCATGGAAACATATATTTTAAGAAAACAACCCAGATGCACCAGCAACAGGAAGTATCAGAGTAACTCAAAAGACAAAGAATTAAATCTTGTTAAAGGAATTGCATTAGAGGAGGTCCCAGTCAAGTACCAAATGTGTAAATGCCAAACAAGAAGTTGAGCCAATGACTCAGCATCAGGTTAGCCTCAAGTCAATGAGTTTCCAGCTGATAACGAACTTTGTGCATGGCCTTCAACGGGGCTCTCCGTGGAGGACAGCCCTCCTCAGCACCCCAGCGACCCAACGCCAGCAGCGTGCAGCCAGCTGCACCCACGCAAAGGTTTCCAACACTCATCGCGGCTACCACAGTAGCGAGGTCTGTGCCCAAGGTGATTTTTCAGATGAGGTTTCAAACAACAGGACCAGAGCCCGTGCTGTACAAAACTGCTGGTAAGAGTGGTCTGTCTGTCCCTGCTTCCCCTGGAAGCGGGCTCAGCCCCAGCCCATGGGCTGCCCCAGCTATGGCTTGCTGAAAGGGTGGGATAATCCTGCTGAAGCCCTTGGTGGGCTGCCCATTTCCTCTCCTTCCGACTCGCTTGCTTCCAAAACAAATTCCTGCTGCGAAGGCTCAGGCCCTTTCAACTCTGCATTCCTGCCTGTAACACGATCCCTTTTAAAAAGGAGGTGAACTGGTACAACTCAGTGAACTCAAAAGGAAAAAGTTCCCAAATAATTGTTGGAAATGATTGGAAAGAAATATCTCATAAAACAACATCCTAAACCAAACAGAGCGCTGAATGTTTCAGAAGCAGTTAGCTGTGAAATGGTGTGTTTCAAAAGCACGGTGACTTACCACAGGCAGGCAATGGAGGTGTGGGAGTCGATGCCAACGCTTTTCCCTTCCTCACATGCAAAGCCCGTGGGACTGCTGCCTGCACTGCGAGGTGGTTGTGTAAAGGTGCTATCACCATCCATTTCTCCAACAGCATGAGACCCACCACTGCCGTCTCTAGCTATGGCCCAAGGAGTGAATGCTCCATCCTTTCTGCAGCAGAGGTTTGCTGGCATCCACCTCATTTGTCTGGGTTAAGCGAGGAGGACGTGGAGAAGGAGGGGGAGGGTCTGACTCCCAAAAGCTCAAATTTACAGCTTCAGGAAGATAGTTTCTCTGCAAACACTTTCCACGGTTTTCTTCCTCCTGTTATCTACAGAAAGTTGAGAATTTTTAAAACTGCAGTAGCCTCCCTTAGAGATGCTTGTTTTCAGATCCTGTCTCAACCCAATTTGGAGCAGGGACATCAAAGGCAAGGAAATCTGGTACCCTGTTAACTTGGATCCATTTGGAGCTGGTCTGGGCAGTTGGAGCTTGCCATGGTGTCCACAGTCCTTCGAAATATTTACTTATCTGACTGACAAGAGAGTTATTTAATAAGTTATGATGTCTGCAGTTTTGTGTAAACAATTTACAGTGCCATGATGGATGCTGAGTGCTGTTTGGAGAGAGGCAAAACTGATTGTATACACTGGGCTTCAGTTTGGAAAGTTTAGCCCCAGGACTGGGCAGTATTATACCTAATAAATAACAACAGTTAATCATTTGGACTCTTGCTGTTTCTGTCCTCATAAAGCCACACAAACATGGGCAAATTAAGGCCATGTTTCAGCAGACCTTGGCCACGCAAGCATCGGGGACCTCTGCAGGGGTGCCCAGTACAGCAGTCACAGTGACCAGCTCTGCTCTTGCCTATGCTGTCCACAGTCCTCCAGCACTTACTGGGCAGAAGGAAACAGCTGGTGCTGTGGGTAGGACAGCCATTGCAGATGTGGGGCATCACACTTCAAGTGCCTTCTCCAAATCTAGGAGGGTGGAGGTTGGGAAGTGAGTCTCACCATTTCCAGGAGGCAGCTCCAGCCCCTGCAAGAGTACAGTGAAATGAGTGGGTTTGCTTCTTCTGGTACAGCTTCAGGTCATGGTACATGGATGGGTTTGCTTCTTCTGGCACAGCTTCAGGTCATGGTACATGGGTGGGTTTCCTCAGTCTTGCATTTTTCAGTGCCTTACCTCAGGTCTCCAGGGGCTTCCAGGAGGAGATGGGATTTCTGCTGCAGTGCTTTGGGTCACATCAGCAAAGTCCTTTTTCTGGGAAAATAACTTCCATCACAGGTGTGCAGAATCACAAGAAAAGGCTATTCCTTGGTGGAAAAGGTGTTCCCACCTCCAGTGGTGTGACACAGGAGTGTCATTGCTGTGTGTCTTGGGTGCATGCAGACCAGCTGGTGAGCTGTAGCTACTGTAGATAAGAACAAGCCCCCATGAGACACCAGAGCAGAAAAGAGAGGGCATGGACTAATGTCAGACTGAGAAGAAGTCAGAGATTTTGGTTCAGTTCAAACTGGAAACAAGGTGTTTCAGTTCTGAACCGTCAAAATGTTTTGTATCTGGAATTACGTGACCTGGACATGTCTGAAACAACATTTCCAGGACCATGCAGCTCCCTCAAATTTTCTTCAGTTTGACTTTCTGACCTGATTGTGCACAAAGACAAGGGTATGTCTCTCAGAAGTTCCCATGAAATGGAAGTGCTGGGCCCATTGCAGCCATGTGCAGTGCAGGAGCTATGCCACAGCTACTGCTGAAAGGAAAAAGCTTGGAAGGAGAGGAAGAAAAAGCCCTTTCTTGCTACCAAGCAGCTGTTCAGATTGACTAGTACAGGCAAGAAATTAAAAAAACCAAGAGATTTAAGAATTTCATTCTGGAAATACTCTTTCAGACACATTCACCGTCAAAGGTCTACGCCAGATGCTGTGAATAAAGAACGGGAGGAAATTAAAAGGAGGGAATTGACCCTAACACTGACACAAGGTGGCTGGGTGGATGTGAGCTAGATAAAGGCTCCACATACCCATGCAGAGAAAAATGTGCTTCCTCTGAACAAAGCAAAGTAATGAAGTATTGATTTGAAGTTATTGAACTGTGATACTACATCCATGTTGCTGATGATGGCGTTGTCTGATGGAGAGAAAAGTACAAGGAGGCCTTTCTAGTTCAGACTGGAAAAAGGAAAAGGATGTCTGAGGCAGACTTTCCACATATTGCATTCACCATGGGAGGAAAGTAATACTCAAGGCCCTCCTGATGTTCAAAACTGTTTCTGCAATCATCCTCAGCCACCAGAAAAGGCTAATTGATCCCCCAGCTTCACCAATAGCATTCGCTCTAGAAAGGATATCTCTTTTAATTTAGTCCGTTGAAGTTTGCACTCAGAACAAGAAGGATCTTGAGCAAAACACAGCCTGCCTCTTCCTCCCAAGGGACCCTCCGGAGATACGCTGCACTTAGCAAAGCAAGTGAAGGTTTCAGGGGGACCTGAGGGACAGCAGGCTGATGGCACCACTCTTGGTCTCCATGGAAATTTGCCGTGATGTAATTAATGATAAAGAACTGGGACAAGAGTAAAAATGATTCAGAGAAGCTATGGTACTTCTCCCCTGTTTAGCTCCCGTGATTAAACCCACACAGGGCCTAGATCGGGGAGTTGAGTCTCAATTATAGCTAAGGAACAGCATAATGAATTACCTCCTTTGCATGCACTTTAGCTGGTGAGTAATCCAATTTCTACCCAAACCCATGTTGACTATGGAGATTTTGCCAATATCTGATTCATCAAGATGCTGGAAGAATGTGGAATTAGAAATGCAGAAGAAGGACTGTAGCTCTCCACCACTTAAACACTGATAATTTCGGGTAAACTTTTTAACAGATAACATTAGTACAACCAATACTTTGGCAAAAGTCCACCTTTAGCTAAAATTAAATACAAACAAATGGCCTGCTAAGTGAAGAGTTTGAATCCTCTCTTTTATGTACAATATAAAAATCTTTTTATTTTGGATGGTGGGTCCTTCTTAGATTTGCAGACTCCAACTGAATAGTACAGAGTGTGTTTTATGTGTCTTGAAGGTCTTTTGCTCAGAAAATGCCCGGAACTGCAGGTTCTGAGGTTATAATTTAAATACTGTTGAAAGGCATCAGCAGCCTCAGCTTCCCCCCTCTGGCTGTCGAGAGCCGCAGAGGGTTGGCATCCTTGTGTTTCCAGCCTCAGCCATTCCGTGTGGGTACCAGTAGGAAGAGATGGCTCTTGGAGCAGCTTTCCTGCATCTGAAAGGAGCCTATTCCTGGAAGTTACAGACTTGTTGAGTTCCTGGGACAGAAACAATATGACTGCTGAAACTCTGCCCTGCGACACTGGGAGCTGCTGGCATGATTTGAGGGCTGGGTTTGTAAGTCCTGTGGAACAGGCACCATCTTTCTGAGCTGCGGGTCTGCAACCCTGGCAGAAGGAGGTGCTGGCCCACAGCATGGCGGTGGAGAAGGAAAGCAGTTCAAATATATTAAAAAAAAAAGTTTGGGGTCTTTTATGAAAGGCAATCTTGTACAGCAATTTATAAAGAGCTCAAGGGATGTTATTGTTTAAATAAATATTTAAGGAAGATTCCTCTTAATTTAAACACAGTGAGCTGTAGCATGTGGAAAGCAGCAGCGTTTGATTACATATATGCAAAAGGCCAAAGCAAACCATTATGAACAAAGGTGGCAGAGGAGGAGACAGCAAATTCATTTGATTCTGTTTCTCTGAGATAGGTTATTGACAACACTATTTCTGCCTAGTGCTGAAGTGCAGCAGGGGTACAAATCCTGGCAGTCCCAGCAGTGGATGCGCTGTGCAGGAAAGCCATTCTGCAAGCCCTGTTGGCATTTTGTCCATTGAGATGGCTAGGGACAGAAGTAAGTGCAGAGTTTAGCTCCGCAGGTGGTACCCTGCCTGGCGGCTAGAGACCCAACATGCAGCAGCAGGACTGTGTGCCCGAGGACAAGGGGGCAAAGGTGGGTATGGCTGATCATGCACGACCCATCACGTGTGTTGGCCGGTCTTTGACAGACACACAGTCACAGCCTTGATACTAGAGGGCTGCATATTGCAACACAGGTTCACTTTAAAATCCTGCTTGATTTGTTTGGGGGTCAGGGATGGCAACTCGACTGAGAGTTTCTTGTGCTCGGTGGCTACAGAGCTGGAGTGACCTTGTGCGGTGAGCTTGGCACAGCCAAAGCTCAACGCCGTGCACTGTCAGAGGCTTGATACAAGGAGGTGCTTTCTGCCCTGCAGGTAGAAAATGCCAAGGGCATAGACATCAACCGGTAGTAGTAGAAAAGAAGAGAAAACAAGAGAAATTCACTGTTGAGGGACAGGACCTCTAAATAAAAGTGAAAATATGCTACAAGGCTGTAAGCAGTTAAAAAACCCTCAGTGAGTTTGGGGTTATTAGGAACCCGTGTATGTCATAAGTCTCATACATAGATTTGGACTATGGGATTCACAAGGGTGTTATAAATGAATTGATAGAAAAGGACTTAGGGGAACCCATGACACTTGCCACAGGGTGGGAAACCTGAATTTATGTCTGGGTAGGGGTTTCCCAAATTGTCTTCACCAGTGCATAATGCTAAAATGCTCATCTTCCTCACCTTGTGCTAGTCTCCTTTTGAAAAAGGCAAGGCCTTTGCCTTATCAGAAATTAGTTTTTCTTTTCTGATATAACTGTGTATTCACTCCCCTTCTGAATTTAAGTCACAAGCCAGTAGAGCACCAAATAAATCATTTTTCCAAAGTGTCCCTGAAATTGGAGAATTCTGTAAAGGTCACGCAGCCCAGCTGACACATATTTCATGGATGCATGTGAAGACATGGCAGATCCCCTGTATGAAGTAGGACATGTTTTATATGGGAGAACACTCTTTGGATTATCAAGATGGTTGCTACAAGAGTACTCAGCCAGGGCTGTATCTTGGTAGCAGACAAAATCTGTGCACCCATTCACGAACAAACGTCTTTGATGTTTCACCCTATCCCATGTCACTAGACAGCAGAATAACATGAAGACAAATTTGTGTCTGGGATGCAACTGCAGGAAGGTAGCAGGCTTCTCTCAAGGCTGGGATCAATATGGTTATCTCCAGCCACGGGTTCTAGGGACCTCAATGTTACTGTACAGCCACTTCAGAAACCCAAGACCCTGCCATGGCTCAGGACAGAAGGCCTGGCCCACACAATACGTGGAGACACTGGGGTCTGAAGAGTAGGTCAGAGCAGATCATTTGGAAAAAAAAAGCATTAATATCTGAGACAAAATAGTTCATGATTCACGACTATTTGGAAACAAATGAGAAATAGGAATTACACAAAGGCCCCATTTTGTTCATTGAGGAACCGCAGAATTAATTGCATGTAGTTTAGTTTCCAGCAAAGGCTAAGTCCCAAGGCACGGTGTTGTGATTGTTGAACTAGTCATGTCACACATACTGGTTTAATTCAGACCAAAACTGTAGGAAGAGCATGATGGGATATAGGCAGTAGCTAGCTTGGAATAGAGGTGGCATAGGAGCAGGGTCTGTCTCAAGTAGGTCAAGCAATTCATCAAGAAAGGTTTTGGGTTAGAACCGATGAGGTGACCTCACTCTTTCCCTGGGCGGTGTGCACTGAAAGGAGCTGGCTGGACCGGACAAGGTTGCAGATTAGGAGGTGGCAGCTCTTCCAGAGCTGTGCAAGAAACCTTATGCACAGACCTGTCTGCTTCATTCATGATGTTGCTCCCCACTTGTAATCATCACATCAAAGTTGTAACAGCAACAGCTTCCCAGATTTATTTCTTTTGTGACAACTTCTACAGGGACATCCCCAATAAGCATCTCCGGTCCTTTGACTGCTAGTCTCCACTCCACCCATCTGCTCTCATCCAGCATCAAAGTTTAGGGCACTGTTTTCCACAATGTCCCGACAAGCACTTTCTTGTTTTCTTCCATGACACTTGGATCAGAAGCCCGTAAGCGTCGACTACTCCTTTTCCTTTTCTGTTTCAGTTCTCCTGCAAATACCTCCTTAAAACTCCTTCTTGTGACATCCTTGACAAAGGTTAGGCTGTCTGTTTGCAGCAAGCACTGCCTGCCATGCTGGCCAACACCGTCTCACAGCTTCTTAGAACCCCTTCATCTCTCAGTAGCTGTCTGTAGGCAGCCCTGTTCTTCTCACATTGTCATCTCCTGTTCTTTTGGTCTTTGTTTCTACACCGTCTCACACAGCTGAGTCCTGGTGTGTCTGTGGAGCTCCCAGGAACTGATGAAGATGATGAAACTTCACTGCTTGGCTTTGTGGAAGGAGAGGCTGTACATGATGCTCTGTAACCCATAGTCATAAAAGAAGTGAAGGAAACAACCTCTCCCTGCCACTCCAGCAGGAACGGAAACAAGCAGACTGCAGCTCCCTACCTTTCAATGTGGAAATCACGTCAAGAGGCAAAATGGAAACACTGAGATTTCACCATCTGTCTGCAAATGCTGCATATGTATTGCATAAAAAAAATGGGCTATAAGAATACTGTTAAGACTGAAAAATGCATGAGGCAAGAGATGCCAGATTTAGGCCTCCCTTGTGCTATGTTTTATGATACACTTGTTAATTAGATGATCACACAGTATTTTGCCAGAGGTCACAGCTTTATCCCATGGTGCAGGATGGACTGTCTTCACCATAGAAGGTGTTATATAGAATTTTGTTTTTTCCTTAGTGTTCAGTGTGGTCCTAGGCTTTATTTGCTACCCAAGCCCTCCTCTGAATAAAAATTACCGATTTTCGCCAGACTGGGAAAATTTCAGTGGTACACTTCCCTATAGTATCTGGGTGCTTCACAAGTGTCTCTGAACTGTGGTACCTCTGTCAGAGGGTGGTGGTACATTAGCCACTTGAACAAAATGGAAACTGAGGGAAGAGATGGGCATCCAAGCAACCAGCTTGATCGCATCGGGCACCAGTTCATCAGGGGTCTGGCTTGGTTGCCAATCCCAGCTGCCCCCTGACAGTAGTGGGCCTTCCCTGCAACAAGACCCATGCCCACATCCACCCTTGCAGGCTTCACGGATCCCACAGCCCAGTGCTTCAAGGTCATGAGCTGAGACCAAGGGCTGACCAACAGACATAGCTGGGGCTGAGGCTGGGGCTGTGCAGGAGTGTTCAGCATCAGGCGGCACTGGAAAGGCTTGAAGCAGAGCTCCCGTCAACTCCCATCCCAGGAGCAGACATTCAGTACCAGGGTCTTATGGCATGACCTCACAGCTACTGACTGCAGACTGGGGAAAGCCTCAGTGAGACCCGGCACAAAAGACCCTGCAGGGAGAGCAGGACTGAAGTCCTGCAAGGCAGCACTCATTTACCTGAAAAGGAACCATGGATGGGGCAGCTCAGGTTTCATGTCAGGCTCTGGCATGCCCAGACTCTCCCTATGGCTCACGCCTTGACACACACCTCCCTGCCCAGCTCCCGAGCCCCCTGAACCCCTGACTCCTCACTTGTACCATGTACTCCCCATCCCCGTCCCATGCCATCCTTCAGCTTCAGCATCCCAGTACCAGACCTTCCCTTAGCCCAGCATCCTCAGGGGCCCCGGCTGCCTCCTGGCTGAGCGGGGAAGGTGTCAAAAGAAGAGTGTTTTTCCCTGCCTGCTTTTCCATTGTCCAACCCCTTTGCCCTGAGCAGCATTACAGAGAGAGCCCAACTTCATCCTGCTCCTAGATCTAGGGATGGCTCTTTAGCTGCAGCGAGGGGACATGGGTAGCCTGGTCCGTGCAGAGCTGTGAGGAAGCAGCAGGAACTTGGTAGCACTGACTGGGTGCACAGGAGCATTGGGGTCAGCACTGGGAGCTGCCAGGATGATGGGCTGAGCTTGCTCACATGGAAAAGAATCTCAGCAGATTTTGACTACTCAGCCCTAGCACGTTCCTAATAAGTTTCTATTTTTTCCCTTCAAAGGCTGTCACTAAGCCAAATTGGAGGAGATTTACAAGGTAAAAAAAAAAAAAAAAATCACAGTCCTAACACAAAGCTGCCAAATTTCAGATCTCTACTCCAATGCACAGAGGGATAAGAACTGTCCAAGGAAAGGATCACCAGGTTCCCCCCTCCTGTTTCTTCCTTTCGTTTTTTTTCCAGTTGGACAACAATACTTTTTTCCCTATGCTCATTCTTGGAAATGGCTGGACAGTTTTGGCTGAAATTTTCCAGAAAAGAACTTAGCCCAAGGCAGACAATCAAGTTGGAAGAACTCAGTCTAAACAGTTCAAGTCTGGCAGTTATAAGCAACTGCGAACGCGGTCTTATAGCAGGACGCATATGAGTAACCTTAATCATAGGAACTGCATGCCATCCCACCTTTGACGCATTTGAAGTTATAATAGCTGATGATGCTGTTCCATTCAGGTGCGTTTTATCACGATTCAGATATGTCACCAGTAAAAGAGCTTTACATCAGTCATCCCACTGAGCCTTCCCACACCCCTTCCTACTCGAACAGCTCTTCCCATCTGACAACTGGTCGTACAAAAAAACACAGTTCCCTCGCCTCCAGTATTTGCATTTGAGCTTCGGCTTCTTGGATAGAGGCAGCTGATGCTAAAATAGGATTGCTCTCTGAACTAATGTATTCAAAATTAATAAAAGAAATAAAGCAACACACTCCTCTGGCAGGTTCCCATGCATATTTTCCATAAAAGTTCATTTTTCCACAAGAACAAATTGTGAGTATGTGGGGGATTTGCACTGAATCTTGATACGGAGCTTAGAATTCTTGGCACTGCTTGGGACGTTAAAATGACATCAGCTCCACTTTCTATATTGAAATTTTATAGTTGCTGCCTGACCGCATTTCTTTGTTCTGTGCATATTCTCTCTCCTCCAAGCTGCCTCTCTGCCACAATGTACCGTACATAAGCATCATGAAAAGGTGTGTGTTTGCATTCCTTATAGCCCTGCTTGCCTCTCCCTGTGCCGGGCACCCAAGTGATGAAGCTGCATTTCTTCCTCCAGGACAAAGCAGCATTGTTGGCTCAAGGGACGAGGGCACCTTTGCCAGCCGAGAGGCTTCCCCGCAGCGCAGCACTGCGAGGGAGCTGGTGTGCCAAGCAGGGTCCTCCTCTTTTCTCCGGAGGAGCAGAGGAGTGGAGTGCATGCTGCCGGGGTGACAGGGCTGTGGGACAGCGGGGACTAGGGGAGGCCAGTTATTGCAGGCAGAACACTGTGAAACTATCCTGTCTGGCTCAGGGAAGGGAAAGGGGAGTGGAAAGAGCGGGAAGAGGAAAGGGTGCATCTCTGGGTGGGAGACAAGGCTTTCTCCGGCACTGGCAAGGTAGCACCTAGAGCAGCGTTTGTGCAGTGCTGCCTCGATGGAGGGAGAGGATAAGTGCCCCCCAACACACACACACTGCCCCATGCCTCGGTGCAGGGAGGGGCAGCTTTTTTTTAAATTAAGCAGTAATCTGAGTAATCATGTTTCTCTATTATCCAGCAGCGTGACCCACTGTGTTTGAACACTGTGGGGCAGGAGGACAGATTTGGTGCTTGGGTTCCCCTGTGAATCACAGCATGGGGAGAAGCAAGGGTGTCGGGGCTGGGAGAGTTAACAGACTCCAGCACTGCGAGTACAGTTCCACGGGCATTAGCACAGACATCACACTCGTTTCCTGGATTTCAAATAAAATAAGGATTCAAGGAAAAGATGATGCTTTCCTACATCCCCTGTGACTTGGAAAGCAATAAGAGCAAATAGAGGCAGTTAATTATCTGGCACGCCACATCCAAACATTTCTGAAAGCACCGCTCTGCTGTTACTGTAAGAGTCACGCTGGAACAGCATTAGCATATACTCTGTAAACAGACTCAGTGCCATCCTCCGGCACAGCCTCAGCCTCCCACATGGGGATTACAGCAGCTGGACAAACCCAGGAGGGACTATACCTGACAGTCAACAAAATGCTAGTTTTGCTTTAGTCTGGCTGGATCGCAGTAGTACCTGGGTTTGTTATTTCCTACATTGCCTACATGCTCAGCATCTCTACCGTGTGATGGAGAATTGCTGCTGCTTGCTTCTCCATGCAAGATTATAATTTCATCATTTCACTGTCATATGGAAATAGCCACAAGACCAGATTAACTGTTAAAGGTTGTGAAGCCATTTGCCAAATATTTCTTGCTCTATAAGCAACGTTTTTACAATTGCGTTTGCAACAGCATTTTTGCAATCACATTTATACACTCCTTTGCAAGCACATGCAACCATATACAGAATGCAGAAAATCTTTACCTTGCGTGCCCAGAGGAGAGAGTCTGGTTTCTTCTCATGGATCAGAAGTAGGATGAAAAACAAACCCGAGAAAGACCCTTGAACAGACTCATCTGCTGAGAGTTGTCTAAATCCCAAGCCAGCTCCCGCTAGCAGCTCTAAGTTTGTGCTCTGAATAGAGGCTGTGTTATTTTAACCACAGGATTTCTAGTCATGGGGGAGGAGAGATGGATTAGGTACGTTTGCAATCTAATGCTTCACATTCACCTCAACTGAAATGAACTCCTTTAAGCCTGATGTAAATAAGTACTGCTAAGATATAAATTTCAAGAGCCCACTAACCAATTATGCTTAAACTAACATTCTAAATAACTGTGGAAAATTCCAGAGGAATAAGATAACATACTTTTGTGTTCTTTCCTAAATAAAAGGCATGTGTGGAATTTCATGCTAGATACTACGACAAGTGAGGGGCAGCAGATGAACTGTGCAAACTAACCTATGTAAGGTGCTGTACCTCATAAAACAATATTCCTAACACCTGTTAGCATGGATTTCAGCAGGCATCCCAGCAATTTGGGTTTTCATGGCTTGTAAAAAGTACAGATATGAGGGATTTGAATCTAAGATTTCAAAAGAGCAAATAAAGCTCTTTAAGGTAATAAGGCAAGATTTTAAAAGGCCACGAGGTCTGTAGTTCTGCAGGAGCACAGACATTAGCCTGCTGAACAAGTGCCATCTCCAACAGGGATGTAAGCTTGATACCCTCCCTGCAGCTTATGGATCGCTACGGAGATTGTTAAATGCAGGCAAAATATTGTGCCCAGGACACTGGTTTGGGGTTTTTGTTGTTTAATCCAGCTCAGACTCTGCTTTCATTTCCTGGTTTATGACACTTTGGTGCTGCAGCTGCTGTGGTTGCAAAGCATGGCTGCAGTCCAGGCTTCCAGGGCCACCTCACAGATGATGGAAAAGAGATCTATTAACTTTCTGAGAAGTATGATTTATAAACAAAACACGTTCTTAAACCTTGGGCTGAACTGAGAAAAATGATTCGGATGCAAAACACTAGAGGAAAGGGGACAAATTCAAATTCATGTCTGACAGCACAGGCTTCAGGAACACAAGTTTAATTCCGTTTCTAATAAAACCTGGCTCTATAAATAACATTATCTTACACTTACATAATGCTCTTCATCCCAAAGCATTCCCGAGTGCTTTGCAGATGTAATCATCCTGTCCGAAAACCGCGGGCGGACCTCCCGCCTCGGCGTGGAGGATAGCGCTGGCCGGCAGTGCTGCGTGCTCTGGGCAGGAGGGAGGCAGCGGAGCATCCAGCGGCAGCTTGGCCGCATCCCGTCTGTCGGCAGGAGCTGGCAGCTGGCTGGGGCACCGCAGCCGGTGCCCTGCTCTTGGGGTGCTGGCCGGGAGCACGGGGCATTAGCTTGTTGGGTCACCCGGGTACCGCTGGCTGCAGGAGAGCTCGCTCTGATGTACACGTCTGGTATCTTTAACGACCAGCAGTGGTTAAGAGCCTGTCGCCCGGCTCAGCCTGCAGGTTCCCAGAATGGCCTGGGGTACCTCCGGGGATGCCAGCCTGTTTCCTAGAGCTCAGGCTGAGCTCTCCGAGCTCCCCCCGATGCTTGGCTCAGGCTGGCTCACCTGAGCTTGGGTTTTTGCAGGGTAGGCAACTGGGATCCCAAGCATCGGTGCCACAGGCAGGGATGTGCACCTGAGCTAGAAGCAAAATGTCCACAAACCTCCCATCAACATGCCTCTGGCCCATCAACCAGCTTCTCCTTTCACCGGTCAAGCAGCTCACTCCACCTCAGCTGGCTTTCTTTGGCATTACTGTAATTGCCATAAGATCAACTCCACTGATGTGTCCCAGCTATAGGTTCTACCTCATCCTTGCATGGGACCCCACAAGGAAAGCAGGCATGAGAAATGCTCTTGGGGCAGGTATTGCTACAGGCCTCCTGGGGGGAGCTCCAGCTGGAAGAGCCCAGGTCTCCCAGTTTGCAGGGATACTTGTATGACAGGCACCAAAGTTGTGCACCAACATTGCAAGCTGCCAGAGAGGACTTTAGGAAGAAAACAACCTGTCTCCTTTTCTTGTGCTCCCTGCTCCACCTGGATGGAGGATCTTTGCATGCACAGAGGAAGTTTGTGTGCTGCAGGGGGGTATATTTTTGCTTAGCTGGCTTGATAGGAAACAGCAGGAGGAAGAGAGGCCAGCAGAAGTTGCTCTGCAGGTTGACCTGAAAAGAGTCCATTTTTCCAGAGATACTAAAAAAAAAAAGTGGGAGGGGGAAAGCAAAAATAGTTTTGAATTAAGTGAAAGCATTTGATCCTAACACATGGTTTGGTTTTTCCAGTTTATCTCTTAGGTCAGACTGTACTCAATTTACAAAGAAACAGCACTTTAAAAACGTACATAAAGGAAATGAGGAGTTTCTTTTCTAAAATGTCGAGGCAAGACATTTCAATGTTCCATATTGCTCCTGTTTCTTTGGGATGTGGAGAAAAGTAGTAACAGAGGGATGGGTTTAGTGTTCGTTTCCTTTCTCCTCCCAGACAAGTCAACAAATTGGACCCTAATTCACAAACCAGTTCTTTCAAGTTCATATTTTTAATCCAAAAAAAAGAAAATCATAC
Source organism: Aquila chrysaetos chrysaetos (assembly GCF_900496995.4). Taxonomy (NCBI): domain Eukaryota; kingdom Metazoa; phylum Chordata; class Aves; order Accipitriformes; family Accipitridae; genus Aquila; species Aquila chrysaetos. The sequence goes on along the minus strand of NC_044006.1, from coordinate 62,000,719 downwards.
TGTCTGAAACCTTTGCCAGATTTAGGCTCTGACACAGCAGCCAGCATTTGGAAGTCGAACACCTGCCTATTGATGAAGTTGTTATTTTTCTCTCGTGCCTTGAGGCAGCTCAGACCTGCTCCCTGCCTGATGTGTCCTCCTGCTGCAGTGCAGACCACAAACGTGCCCGCTGCCTCCAAAACAAAGTCGGCTCCACATAGTTTCCTAGAGCTCTTTCCCTCTTCATCCAACCCTAACATTACAGATCTTAGCTGGAATGGCTGTTTCCCAAGTGTAAACAGCAACAAATTATTCCCCGTCTGTGAGAGGAACATTCCCTTTCAGCACCCTCTGTGCGATGCTGGATATTTCTGCACTCTAATCATGCCGGGTTGAGGTCTGTAAGCTGCGGTGCTCACCTGCCTTCCATTAAAGTCTGCAGAGTAAAACACGGCCCATGCTAGAACTATTTTGGGATTCAGTTTTGCATTTCAGTCAGTGCTTAGATGAATCGAGCAACAAATGAAGGGAAACGTGAAGCGCAATGAACTGTTCAATGAAGTAAAATTTTGCAGCAGCAAGAACTCCCACAGTGGCCTCCCCTTCTGAGATAATGGGATGAAGAATTCATAATAGATGTTGTTGATGGGAAATTACATGCTAAAGGAACCTGAATAGTTGTCCATCTATTTTGCATGTTTTCTCCCTTTTTTATAAAGTGGACAGAGAATTAGAGATAAAAAGTTTCTATTTCTTTTGATTAGGGAACTGCTTCTAGAAGTGATATTGCCAATCCCCACCATTAAAAAATCTTCTGTTAGGATCCACACAAAACCACAACTGTTTAGAAGACACAAACTTTGGGGGAAAAAAGCCCATTGGGGAGGGTAGCAGACCACATTTTCACACTTCTGCTCTGCAGTTTTGACATCTGGTACTTACTTCTGTTGTAAAAGAAAGCAAATGTTTTCTTTAATCAAAGTACTCCAGGAACTGATGCCTTGAACCAACCCCTCCCACTATCACGTACCATAAGACACAAAATTGTGATAGTTGTCAAAAATGAAAAAAATTACAAGAAAAAAAGAGAATTTAAGCTGATGTGTTTTGAGTTATCTTCTTTCTGGATTGCAGTGCTTGTTTCTGTTCTATTTATTTCTAGAATTATGTTGATCGCAACCATCGGTGAACATAAAACACCAAATGACATGACAAGCTAAAACCGAATGAGCTTACAGTTAATTGCAAGTTAACTCAGGGAAATCCACCAAAGAGTTTCCCCTTAAATGAAGCATGTGCAACTCTCAGTTACAAGCCCAAGATAAAACAGGTGCGTGCCCAGTTCGGGGGAACCAGGCCCTGTTGGCTGGCACAGGAGGGGCGGTGGCAGCCATTGACCCTACGTGGGCATTGCTTCCCCTCTCCAAACCCAGTAGGTCTTGCCCATACCGTGAGGAAGTTGCACCCGACCCAGCAAGAAGCATCTCCCAGTTAATGGCATTAGGAGTCTGACCCCCGTTCAGGGTTATGTGGGACACTGCTCGATGCAGGCAGCCCAGGCACCCACGGGGAGGTGGCAGGTCCAGGGGACATGGAGGGGGGGTACCCTCCACCCTGGCCCCAGGAGACCCAGGTCTGCTGAGCAAGAGCAGCGACGTGCTGGGGTGGGCTGAGCACCGTAGCCATGCCCTGCAGGCTTTGCCATGGCTCTGGCATGATGAACAAATTTAAATCAATCTCCTTCTGGAACGAGTACTTGTTTAAGTTTCACAGCTCACCACTGCCCCAAGTCAACTTCGTTTCACAAGGTGGAAACCTCTGAAGTTGTGTTGAATGTTAGTACATGAGTACTGGGCAAAACCTGAAGTATAATATAACTATAATGGTGCAGGCTCTTCTTACCCTGCAGTGGTGGATCTCGAGGAACTGCAGGACTCTGCAAAGGATTAAATGACTGAATCACCAGGGACCAGGCGTGAGCCAAGGACCTACTGGGACTTCAGCAGAGGTGACCTGCTGTGCTCAGCATGCATAAGGAAAGCTGTGGTCACCTTCAAGCCTGGGGTACCTCACAGTTGTTCCAGGAAAGGTTCAGTGGCAGTGCCCAGGGCTGCCTCAGGATGAGGCTCACTTTCAATTATTTGAATTGCCAATAACAGAATTGTAAGCCTGGCCTGTATCTGTAATCGCTCAGAGTAGGGTGGGAATTTGTGTTGCTTAGCAAGTTCTTTTGGTTAAATTAACAAATTTAGAGAAAATAAGGATAATTAACTCTTCTCCATGGACAGTTAAGAGTGTATCATGACGGTAGCTAAGCTGGCCTCTCTATTGGGTGTATCCCTAACTCTCCTCCCATTCATACCAGAATGCCTGCATTTGGTGATGCTTCAAATCTGGGCTAACTGGCCCAGTGCAGGTATAGACTTGAGTTCAGGGGTTGCTTTTGCAAAGGAACACCCTGCTTGCAAAGATGATGAAGCCGAAATCATTCAGCTGCTGGTAGTCTTCCCATCTCTCCCTGCATGCCTAGAAGGCACTGGGAAGCATGCTGTCCCTAGCGTGCCTAGAAGGATGGTTTTTAAATTACTTACTAGGCAGGTACCATAGAATAGCTCACCTTCTGGCAAGGCAATGGGTTTTGGGGGACCCACACAGGTGAGAGCAGCAGTATGACAGCGCAGTAAGGTTAGTACAGTTTCTGGGGTGACTGCTGACATCGAAGCCAGACTGGCCCAGGAGTGCTGCCCTTGATGCAGTGCCCTTAATGACCATCACTGGCATTAACGCTCTGATGAAGACATAATCAAACTGCCAATTGTATTGAGCAGATTTTTGTCCTAATTTTCTGGATAGAAAATGTTATTATATTGCCCTTAAGGTGATTTGCTTCAGAAAGGGCTTCCTTCTGGTGGGAGGATTTCAGTTAATAGATCTGATTGGAAAATTCCTGTCTAGTTAGAAGTATTTTATTATAATGTTAGAAAGAGGTATTATGACCTGATTATGTCTTATTTAAGCTTTCTTACCCTGTCTATCTATCTGTACCTCTTCTACATCCCATCTCCCAGCCTTTTCTGGCTTGCTGTGGGTATGAGACAGAACAAAAAAATCCATGTAGATCTCTGAAGGAAGAACATGCATTTCCTGATGGGAGCTTTTGGATGAGAGAGCTGGAAACCAGGCTGTATAGACAGCTAAATTTCACTGAGGAAAAAATTGAAAATACTCCTAGAGAAGAGCTGGGTTTGCTCAGCAATAGAGAAGTGCTAGTAGCAGTGCCCAGTGAGACCTTCCACTCTAGAAGATGTTATCTTCTCCCCCAGTCCCACCAGATGGGCAGATGCGATTGCTACTACTGAATATGCCTTTGTTATGAGGTGCCTTCTGAGGTCCTCAAGCGTATTAAATCCCAACAGGCAGGCTCATCCGTCAGCAGGAAACATTTGCGCTAGATATGTGACTGCTATAAACTGGAAATTCTGCCTTGGAGAACTTGTGTTATTAAAAAGCTCTGCTGTTGCAGGAGGACCTCTTTGCATCTCCTGCAATGTTTATATACTCATCTTTATTGTGGAAAGGAAGATTACCTATTGTGACATTCAGGATCAGAAATGAAGGCAACTGAGTTCTGATCTATGAGATGAAGGGTTACGTCTGTGTTAACAAAGCATTTATGTTCTTGCAGGCAGGTATGTGTATCTTTAAAACTGTGTTACATTATGATACCCAAAACAAAACAGTTTTCAGGTACAGCAGGTAGTTTTAGGAGTGGCAGCTCTTGCTTTACTTTGTGAGCAATGCCTCTTTGAACTGCCCTGTCTTATCTTGTACCCTCCGTAGCATGAGCTGCTCTGCACATGCAGTAGAAGCCACCATGGCAGTGCTCATCCAGAACCAGGAAGGACCAAGCCAAACCGGGGCAGCTGGAGGCCTCTCCCGCTCTTGTGCACCTTTCTGAACTCCTTCACAATATGGGCTGTATTGGGTTTGCGTGGCAAGGTTGTGGTAGCGGGGGGGTTACAGGGGTGGCTTCTGTGAGAAGCTGCTCACAGCTTCCCCTGTGTCCAACAGAGCCAATGCCAGCTGGCTCCAAGACAGACCCACCGCTGGCCAAGGCTGAGCCCATCAGCAACAGTGGTAGCACCCCTGTGATAACAGATTTAAGAAGGGAAAAAAAAAGTTGCTGGGGCACAGAAACTGCAGCCAGAGAGAGGAGTGAGAACATGTAAGAGAAATAGCCCTGCAGACCCCCAGGTCAGTGAAGAAGGAGGGGGAGGAGATGCTCCAGGCGCCGGAGCAGAGATTCCCCTGCAGCCCATGTGGAAGACCATGGTGAGGCAGGCTGTCCCCCTGCAACCCAGGGAGGTCCACGGTGGAGCAGATATCCACCTGCAGCCTGGGGAGGACCCCACGCCGGAGCAGGTGGATGCCCGAAGGAGGCTGTGACCCCGTGGGAAGCCCACCCTGGAGCAGGCTCCTGGCAGGACCTGTGGACCCATGGAGAGAGGAGTCCACGCTGGAGCAGGTTTTCTGGCAGGACTTGTGACCCCATGGGGGACCCACGCTGGAGCAGTTCAGGAAGAACTGCAGCCTGTGGGAAGGACCCACGTTGGAGCAGTTCATGGAGGACTGTTTCCCGTGGGAGGGACCCCACGGTGGAGCAGGGGACGAGTGAGGAGTCCTGCCCCTGAAGAGAGAGGAGTGGCAGAGACAACGTGTGATGAACTGACCGTAACCCCCATTCCCCATCCCCCTGCGCCGCTGGGAGGGGCTGGGTAGAGAATTCGGGAGTGAAGCTGTGCCTGGGAAGAAGGGAGAGGTGGGGGGAAGGTGTTTTAAGATTTGGTTTTATTTCTCATTACCCTACTCTGGTTTGATTGGCAATAAATTAAGTTAATTTTCCCCAAGTCAAGCCTGTTTTGCCCATGACGATAATTGGTGAATGATCTCTCCCTGTCCTTATCTCGACCCACAAGCTCTTTGTTATATTTTCTCTCCCCTGTCCAGCTGAGGAGGGAAGTGATAGAGCAGCTTTGGTGGGCACCTGGCAACCAGCCAGGGTCAACCCACCACACAGGCGAGGGCTGTATGTGCTCCCACAGCTGCACAGACTGCGCCGTCGTGCACACAGTGATAGCATGTATATTTAGGATGCTGATTGTTAATCCAGACTTGGAGCAAGATGTTGCCAAGCTGTCCTTCAAATAACAAAAATGTGAGCAGAAGTAGCACAAGAGCCGCAGGAGGCCGGTGTGCAGCACTTCTGGTGACTCAAAAGAAAAGTATGGTCACAACAATGCTCCCCACAGACTTCTTTCCCACAAACTTGTCCAGCTGCAAGGTAGCAGGATAAGGTCCCTGGTTTAGAGGGTGCATTCAATGAGATGGGAGCAAATAACAGAGGTCCTTGTTCAGCTGGAGGTGTCAGGGCACATTGTGGAGAAAATGGAGAAACAGGAGGCTGAGAGGAAAGGAAACCGGGGTTTTGGAGCAGGAACCTCAGAGGTCCTGAAAATAGAGGCTAATGAGGAAAACAGGGTTAGCAGAGCTCTTTGCTGAACTTAAGAAAATGTTGATATTCAGACAAAGCGTGTGATGGTTCTTGTTAGGTAATAACAGTGGTTCCTCCTTTCTCTCACACCTCTGATCGCAGGAGTCCAGGGACCTCTAGCAGGTCCCTGTATCACAGACCACGAAATGAGTCACGTTAGTGGAAGGTGCCATCACACTGCTGATGTCTGGTGGTGGTTGCAGCTTGTCGCTCTATGCCGTGAAAGCAAAATGCAGAGCCAGCCACTGGGAAGGGAGTGGGTCCGCCCTGATGGCTGCTCCTCCAGGAAAAGGAGTAATTGCTGCTAATGAAAGTAAGGGTGGGTCTGACATGAATTGGAGTTCTGTCCTGTGGCCTCTGTGGCTCCTTGGCTATTGCTGTTTTCATGTGACAGTTCCTGATGATTTCAGCAAGGCAGGAGGCATCCAGGCACCTGGGAGGGGATTAAGTCTCTTTTTAATGCATCCAGAACTGCAACCTGCATCTCTAAGAAAGCCTCTGTTCCCATGCCTTGCCTTCAGCTACTTACCTGTAATTATTCCTGTTACAATTAGCCAAGTGGCTGTCCAGGCTGCGGTGTGAAAGACTGTCTGAAGGAAATGCTGAGCTAGAGATCCTACTGAATAAAAAGGTAGGTCATGAATAAAAAGCAGAAAGTGTGGTACCACACCAATGCTTACCCCTCGCACTGCTTGCAGAGCAGCGTTTAAGTTTTGCCTTTGTTTTTTGCAAGAAAAGTTATCCTGCATATGATATTATGAGACTCGGGGAAAGATGCTTCACCAACCTGCTCTCAGGCATTCTTCAAGCCTTCATCATACCTAGCAGCCCTGGAGGAATTTGTTCAAAAATTATGAAGTATGCATGGAAGTTCTAAAATGCTACTGAGCCCCGAAGCCCTTTGCACTGCTTAAGGCAGGCAGGACGAGGTGGGGCTGTCTCTACCTCATCACAGTCATACCAGCCCTGAGGACATTTCCTCGCAGAGAGGTCAGGTCCTTCTTCAGAGCTCCCCAGGGAAATGCGCAGAAGGCTCCTAAGGATTTGCAAGATCTGCTTTCAGGTCTTTTTTTTTTTTTTTTTTTTTTTTGTGGAAAGCAAGACAGCTAAGCCAAGGCCAAATCTTGTGCTTTCCAGACAATTAAGAGGCCTGAATAATGAACTTTGTCTCAGAGATCAGGATTTGATCCCCAGATATATCGCAGACTCCCTGTATCACTTTGGCAAGTCACTTTGTAATGGATTTTCATACATTTGGCACTAAAGCCAAGTCGTTACAGTGACTATATAAGGCAAGAACCCCAGAAGAGCTCATTTCTCCTTGCCTGGAGTTCCTTGGAAGAATTAGCCCATTATTTTACTTACAAAATGGGAGCTCAGCTCTTCTGAAAACGTGCCCATGCTTGGCAGCCCCGAGTTCTTAAGAAACTGTCCCCACACCTCTCTGGCTCTGTTCCCATCTGTATGTTGAAAGAAACCATCTTTCCTTGGAGCCCTTTGTCTGGCTTTTCTGTTCCAACCATGAGTTCCTGGAGGTAAGACCTCTCTCATGTGAGGCGTTCCAACCTCTCTGGCACGGCAGGGCACAAACCTCTGACACACACACCCACCTGCCCCTGTTAAACAAATATACACCGTTGGTAACAGGAATCAAACTTAAAGCAGCAAACTGCCAGGAGGAAGGACACTAAAAACAGAAGAAAAACATCATGTTATATTTCTCTTTGATGCACTTTAATCTGTTTTCTCTTGTAAGATGCTGGGTGTTCAGGACCTATTTCTACTTCGCACACTTGGAGGATTAGAAGGCACATTCTCTGGGAAAGGCATTGTAAATCCTCTTCGGGTTTTTAATGATGAAGATGAATAAGGATGAGCATTCTCTGTCTAGAGTGAGCATCAGAAGGAGAAAACACCAGGATTTCCCAGGAAGTGTAAAGAAACTGAGCTTAAGGTCAGAGCAAATGGAACTTTTCTCAATTTTATGGCCACAGTAATTCTTCTTGATTTTTTTCTGAAACTGGTGTTTAGCATAGGATTTCTCAGATGCTGGAACTGCTCCTTTGAGCTATGGAAACTTACTCACAAGCAAAGATACAAAGGTAGTTGTACTCAAATTATACGCTGCCCCTAGCAGATAAAAACTCATTCCTACCTGTTCATATTCCAGAAAACCAAGCCTCTCACTGTCAATGTGGGTCACTCACTGATTAACAGTGCACAAATGTTTAGAGGCGATGGAGAAAAACAAGCATATTTTTGGCAAAGTTCTGATAATCAGACTCAGATTTGCATTAAGACTGAAGAGCTCACAGCAACCTTTCCCACCAAAAATTGCAAGAAAGCATGGTAAAATTAAGGAGACTAACGCAGAGGCTGGCAGATGAGCTCCCAGCTCCATCCTTAACAGACACAACTTGCAGGACTGACAGGGCGGTATTTTTGAAATCTTGAGTGCCTTGTCGAAGGCTGTAAGTGCCAGTGGCTCCTTCTAAAGCCAGGGCATTTGGCACTTTGTGGGCCAAACCCTGCTCTGAGGGCAGCTCTGCCTGCCCTGCAGACCGTGCTGTGGATGTACCTGCGCTAGCTGCCGGGGAGCTTACAACGAAGCAGCGGCTGATGGAGTCAGGGTCAGCCCTGTCTCATGGCCTGCAGTTCCCACCCGCTCACAGCAAGCCAGAAAACTTACAGGAGGCCACAAGTCTTATTCTGGGCACTGGTCAGTTTGATACGGAGAAAGCATCCCAAAAAGATTAGCAAGTGCATCTACATAACACGTCTTCATACAGCACGGAGCCTCACTCCTGTGCTTGCTCCATTGCTGCCATTGCAATGCAAGTTTTCAGTGCTTAATTGCCGTTCAAGACATGGTCAGGGAGGAGTCCTGGACAGTGACAGTGATGCAGTGAAATTTCCCACCAAATAAAAGGGTTTATGAAGACAGGAGTGGGAACATTTACCTGAGCAAAAGCAAAGTGCAAACATCTTAGTTGCATGCGTTATGGATGCTCCTGAGTTTGAAGCTGGTTTTGTTACACTTCAAGTAACAAAATGGGTGGGTGTCTTTCCTTACCACCCCCTTTACAATGCTTTTCAGATCTCTACGAGAAAGCAATGTCAGACGGTGCTGGGCTGTACGCAGGCAGTGGCCTGGATATGGAGTCTTTCGCTTTTAGCTAATCTCTTCAAATCTATTTAAGACAGGAGCAGTTTGAAGCTCTTACCCTCTGAGAACTACTTGGCAGCTCAAATTAAATGAATTAGGCTAGGCTCCAGAAGATGTGACGTTGTCACAGCGGGGTCGGCAGCAGCGCTAGCCAGCATCCTGATCCCTGCTTGCAGATGGGGCAAAAAGAAACACTACGCCCTGTCCACAGCCACACAAGCAGATGAGTAAGATATCACAGGCGTTTTCCTCTCAGAGCACGACTGGCTCTCTGGGCTCAAAGCCAGGCTGCTGTGCCCCACCGCTGCTTGGCGGCTCCCCTGCCCAGATGTGAGCGAGCCGGGGCCCGAGGGCTGCAGGGGAGAGGAAAGAAAGGTGGTGTGCTGCTGAAATTCAGGCCCACGCAGCATTTTCCATTATTGGTCAGGTTTGTCTCCTTGATCTCATTAGAATTTTTCTTTTCCTTTTTGTTTATGTCTTCATTTGAAGGAGATATGGTTGCACGTGTTATCAATACTCAGAGGCAAAGCAGTTAACCAGCGATTATTCCAATGCATGTGTGCGTGTTGGTATTCCAGAATGACAGAAGGTCTATAAACAGGGTTTTTTTAAGGGTTCTTGTTTGAGGCAGTGCAGAAAAACAATCTTCCACTCTCGGAAAACTCATGAGATTTGAAAAAGTTGAGGAAAGCTCTGCCGTGAGGAAGCAGAAGTGCCTGCCTGGTTTGCCTGCACAAGCCCAGCTCCCCTGGGAGGGCTGCTCAGAGGAAAACGGGGAGGGGCCCCTTAGGCAAAATCAGCTTCTGTTCGCAGCCCTGCAACTGCGCAAGCTGCTGTGGAGATCTGGGGCCCTGGGGTGTGGAGGGGTTTTGTGCCGAGAGCCCCCATGGCAAAACTAATGGGTTTTAACTCCCCTGGCTGCTGCAATCTGTCAAAATCGACACATTCCTGCAGAACATTCCCATTTTGACCAACTGGCATTTTCAAATGGAAAAAACACTCAGCTGGAAAACATCCAACCGGATCTAGTCCTCACGATGCGCTGCATTGACATGCTATTTACGCACTGGAGGTTGGCGTAGCTTTCACAAGGAAATGAATCCAAGAGAAGCCTTAACAACGAACCGCAGCCAGCGTCAGTATATTAAGATAGCAAAAATCTGTGGATTAGCAAACCCAGGCAGTGCCATGAATATGACTTAGGCAAGTCCACATCAGCTGTTGTGGTAATGATGTTAACTGATCGATAACTCAAAGTCCCATGGAAACCAAGCTGCCTGAAAACAAATCTGCTCCTTCTCCTCCCATTTAGACTCAACTGCTAAGCAAAACAGCAGAGAAAAAATTGCATGAATTAGATACTCAAAGTCCCAACCTACTTTTTTACTGCCCCTTCATGACTCCTAAAGAAAGGCAACACAGTGTTGCATGCATCAATCTGAAGATAAAAATGATTTCTGAATTTAGGAAATCAAAGACCAGAGTATTTTGTTTATCTTCATTTCCTATGCATCTGCAGATATGAGATTAATCGTAACACTGCTTTTCAGTATGTCACACAAACATGAGTTTCAGGCTTTTTGAGTGAAATACTTAATTTGCTCCATTTTACACATAAAGAAACAGAAACATGGGAGGTTAAATTGCTGGCTTTAAGACACGCTGTGGGTCATTGTCAGATTGATGACTCAGAGAGCAACTCTTGACCTGTGCCTGATTCATCTGACTCTGCTACCCCAGAAGTTCACAGCAGAATAATTCAGGTGATTTGTCTGATGTCGGTGGTCTTACCAATGCCTGCCAAAATCACTGGCAAAAACCAAGTTCACAGAAACTTGGTTTCATCAAACTAAACAGAGTCCCTGCCACAGCCAGGATCCAAACACTGTCCTTCCAGTGACCCTGCTCTTTTCACAGCTTCCCTTCTCCATCTGCTGCAGTCTCATGCTGTCGTGATGTGTTGTCCTCCTCCTGCATTGCTCTCCTACTACTGGTCCCTTGAGGCTCTGAGAAAATTTGGGAGGGGCTGCTAAATTTTCAAGAAGATAACTGGATCAAAATGCAAATCTTAAAAATGAAGGATAACCCTTCCCCTGCAAAACTGTGCCTCCCATTTATCCAAGTGACAGCACTGTGATGCCTGGGGGATTCTGTGTTCGCACCTCATGTAACAGGCTCTGGCTTTTCTTTAAGGCTCCAGTTCCTGGAATAATCTGATTATGTGAAAATGCCTAAATTTATTTAAGGAAAATGTTAATAGCTCTCTTGTTTGAGGAGAAAAGCTCAAAAATATGAAACTGAGGGGATGAAAATCCAGGTGGCAAATTTAAAAGCTGTTGGGTGATTTCTTTTAGCTCACCCCTCTTCTTGCCCTTGCTCATGAGATGCTCTCTCACTTGTGAGATCTTCCTCTGCCTGTCGGGAAGCTCTCTGAACCACAGGCCACGTGCACTTCTTCCATGAACTACAATTAACACAATATATTAATCATAAGTAAGCATCAGGCTAGACTGGCACCCCGCCGCTGGACCGGCTGTGCTGGAAGGGGCACGCACAGGCTGAGCCGAGGGGAGATGTCTGCACCGGGAGCGAAGTATGCGGGGTAAGGCGTGCAGCAGGAGCACTGCTTCGAACTTGGCAGGAGCCCACTTGTTGAGGGTGGGGGGCATGGCACAGGAGTGTGCTGAAGCACAAGCTGCCCGGGAGAGATAGCGAGGTTGCACTCGCCTGAGTACCCTGTGGAGATGTCTCCTGAATACCAGTCCTGCCTTAGGCGCAGCCAAAGTCCCATCCTCTCGCCTTTGAGAGGAGTCTCTGATACAGGAGCAGGTATGCTGGATCCTCTCCTTCCCATTTCAGTCAGACAAAACCAAATTGCTCTTTAATTTTCCCCTGGAGCATTTGCTTCTGCATGCTCAGCCAGTGGTTACTGTAGAGAAGGGCCAGCAGTAGATGCGGTGTAAGCAGATATTGCCATTAATGTGGTGCTCATCTTCAGAGCAGCGTGGTGCTTATGGTGCACTGGTGGCATCTTGTGTTTCTCATCAGGCTCCCTGCTGGGTATCTCTGTTGAACGGTGCCTGGTGGGCTGCCAGCCACATGGCATGATGGCAAATCTGCCTTGTGAGCTAGTGGCCACACTGGGGAGGCTGTGCTGGGCGCAGGGAGGGGCTCAGCCAGGGTGCACGGAGGTTTCACACCACCAGCTCCCGCTCAGGCTGTGCTGGCAGGGGGACATCACTGCGTCACTCTCAGCTTCTACCGCTTCAGCATCCCCCAGCGAGGCTGGTCTCGTCAGCCAGCAAGAAGTACCTCACTGCAGAGAAGATGAAAACCCTTAATCATTTCCTTGCAGAGATGCTTTTTTGCATGAGGTTTCCTTGTCTAAAGCTTAGCCCTCTGCTCTGGTCCCACAGGGGCAGGATTAGCTGACCCGCAGGGCACGCTGCAAGGCATGTTTGCTTCCAGGGCTTTTCCTGGGACAGTAGAGAGGGACATAACGGAGGCAAACTGCAGCGTGCCCAGCTAGGGAATGCAGCACTAATAAACAACACTAATTAGTTGCTGTGGGAGTTCTTGAAGCTGTGGATGGAGACAGCTGCTCCACTGCACTGGGATGCTGCGCCTTCACTGCACCCACCTCTCCCTGGCCGAGCAGCTCAAACCCAGCCGCAGCACCACTGCTCCCCAGCATCTCCCAGTGCTCACGGAGCTCCCCAGAGCCCTCTGGGGGAGGAAAGGCTGGAGCCAGTGCCCCTAAAGCCAGAACTGGGAAGTGCTATGTCCCCTTTCAGCCTCCATTCATTAGTGGTGTTTGTTACCCCAACCTCTGAGCAATTCCCGAACGCTGATGAACATGGCCTCACCATCTTGCAGGTGAGGAGCTGATGAGAGGAGAGCAAATGACCGGTGCATTGGGCATAAAGCTGTCCTTACTCTCTCCTGCATACTTGGAGCATTACTGATTTAAATCCTTTAACTGCCCCATCCCCTAAAGCAGTCAATTAGCAGTGATGTTTAAAAAAACCCAGAAATTTGACCCAAGAAGTTTTGCCAGTTTAGAAACAGGCATAGTGTTAAAACATAACACTGTACCAGCTACTAGGAAGACAATTAACTCTATCCCAGCTGAAACCAGGACACATGGCAAGGCTGATCAGCCAGAAGAGGGGGGTCCAGAATAACAAGTTGTCCCACTGGTCACATCTGTAGCTGATGAACAAAAGGGTGTTAGGCACCCCTGGGGCATCCCCTCCTGTGGGTCCCCAGCCCTTCGGGGAGTGGGTCCTTGCTGGTTTCTGCTGCTGCAGCCGTACTGTGGGGTGACTGTTTCTGTTTTGATGGCTATTGTCCCTCATTGACGAACTGACGAACTTGAGTGTTTTATTTATTGATCTTTAATAGAGAGTAGTAGTTTTGAAAAATTCCTCTTACCAATATCAGCTTTTTTAACTACCAATATATTTCAACATATGATTGGAAAATATCAATATAATGGAAATACTGTGTTTGAAAGCTTATAACCACCACCATAACTTTCCTGAAAGAGGAGCAGGTAAATATTTTTGGCCTGGCAGTTAGATTCATGGGACTGCCTTGCAAGCCTGTATCTCAGATTTGCAGTGTGACAGTACCTTTATAGGCAAGGTACTTGTGCCAGAATGGCAAAGGGACTTACCACCACCAAACACAGTTTTTATTTGCTCATATTGGAGGGCTGACAGCAAAGCAAGAAAGATTTTCTTTTCCCTTTTTTTCTCCTCCTAATTTAAACAGGAGGAAGCCGTCTTAAAATGACTTCACTTCAATGTGAGACTGGAAATTGTTTAAATTACTGCAGTAAGGAAAAAGAACAAAATAACAGAGAAAGGACACCAGGGGAAAATGGTGCAGAAAGCAAGCAACATTTTCTTTCTGCTGTTGGTGAAATGGCCAAATTACACACATATGCTCTTGATAGGGCTTTTGGAGATAGAAAAGCTCTGTCCAGCCAGGCTGGTAATCTCACCCCCTGGAGAGGCAGTTTTGGAATTAGGGCTGATGCCACGAAGGTGGGACGTCCCCACGGGAGCAGGGTCACCTCCTCCTCTGCAGCATGTGGAAGGGACTGCAGCAAGCCCAGAAATGCAGGACACCAGAGAGGAGCTGTCTCCTGTGCTTTACAGGGGTCCTTCCCACCACAAGGAGGCTCTACATCTGCGTGTTGGCAGACACGCCCCCAAAAGTAACGTGCTTTAATTCGCCATTATTCATTAGCTGAAGGACAGCAGTGGAGTGCAGGTGCCCTTAGTGCTCCTCTGTCCAGAGATGCCACAGCTCTGCTGGGGTCTAAGTCCTGCTGGCAGCAATTGGAGGGATGGTGGTAACCTGGCTGCTCGTAGCTCATTTGTGCCCTTTGCCTGGGCATGAGGAGGTTGGTACAGCTGGTTGTCACCATGGTTAACCCCTGCCAATGAGAGGTGGGAGGTGCTTGATCTCAGTGTCAGAAAGCCAGTCCTGTGGGACAAAGAGCCATCTCCTCCTGGTGCATGTCCTTGTTTGGGTGGACATCAGACCCTGCCAAAGCTTGGTGGGGTTGAAGGTGGGTTTGGTGGAGGGCAGCCCAGCAGCCAGACGTTCAGTCAGCCAAAATGTACTGCCAACCCCATGGCAGGTGAGCACCCACCTGCCTCCACTCCTTTCCTCACAATGCTTGTGTCCTTGCTGTAGATGAACCTGGAGTGTAACCCTAAGGTTTAGGGGCTGACCCCAGATTGCCCATGTTGACCTCTGGATAGGACTCTGCCCTGGCATGTGCTGGGGACCCTTCAGATCCTGGGAGGGACCCAACATGCAAGGGGTCCTTAAGTCTTTCAGACAGTGATTGAAAGTTCATTTGTGAAGTGTTTAGAAGATGTCAGATAGTAAAAGCAACTTTGTTAATCACTTACACTTTCAATATGTCTTTCTGAACCTATCAGTTAGGAGCTGGGCTTGCTGAAGGTTTGGTTCTCATGCGGCATGCAGCACCACACTGTCAGAGGCACTGGACGCTATAACAGAGCAGAGAGTTATTTTGGTAATTGTCTTCAGGCACTCAAAGAGTCTGAAATAGTTTGGCGGGTTTTTTTTTTAATAAACTTTCTGGAGCACAAGAGCAAGATGGGGCATGTGTCAGGAGGGACCTCAGGGTGCCCCTGGCTGGGCTGGGCAGGGTGGCCATGGTGGGCTATCCCTGGCAGCCCCGCAGGGGCTTCACTGCCTGCCTGTGAGAAGGGACCGCAGAGACCAGTGCAACGGCTCACTTGCAGCATGGGATTCATGATTTCAACTGGGAACTGGGAGTTTCACCAGGATAAGGACTGAAGGGACAAGGGACTGTTTTGACAAGGGTGGTATTTAATGGCTGTCAAGTGTACTGACATGGAGGAGAAAAAGCTACTTACGTAAAGCCGTTACAAAAACTGAAAACAATTTAGCACTAATGCCTAGATTTCACTTCACTCTCTGCAGGGAAGAAGGAGAAAAAAACCTGTGTGCTCTCAGTTTTCTGTTTAAATGGGCAGGTTTCCTTAGGGAAAGCCTTTGACCTGCTAATAGCTAATACAGAAATGCTCCACTTTCTCCCAGCTTTTAAAGCTGTTCTTCATCTCTCCTTTCTAGTTAGATATGCAGGGGGAGTTGAGGAATATCCATCTACAAAATGATTGCTTAAACCTGTTGTATTTCAGGACACTACAGCCTTGCCTGAAGGAGATTTTGCAAAAATTTTGGGTCTGGCAAACAGATATGCAGGAGCTCACTCATTGATAGAGAGGATGCAAGTAGTATTTCACTGGAGAGCAAATTTAAAGTCCTTTTTTTCTCTATAAAATAAGAATTCAGCTAATCAAATCTGAGAAATACAGGAAATCTCAGTTGGAAAAAAAACGCAAATATACCTTTACAGTTAATCATCCTTGAATCCTTGCAGGGTAACAGGCTTCCTAGAGTTCTTGCCGTCATTACACAAACTCAACAAAACCCATAATACCTACATGAGGGAGGGCGATATTGAGTGCTACAGAAATGGTGTACAAGGTGTCAGACAACCCTTTGCCAAGTGTCTCTGCTTACGCTGCACAAGTGGATGGAGCGAAGAGGTTCTCATAAAGCCACCCTCCGCTTGTGGCTCAGGATGAATATAAACATAACTGGAGAGGTGTTGCAAGACATGTACCTGAAGATACACAACAAATTCATACAAAAGAGCCAGGGAAAGAGTGAAGAGGTTGCAGAAAGAAAGTGGATCTTGAAATAAAATGCGGGGGGGAGGTAGGATGGCCTACCAATGCTACCACAGTACAAGGGACCATGAAAGAAAAAATATATGCGTTGGTTTGTGTTTGGGTAGTGGTACAAGGCACACACAGAGAAAAGGGAAGAGAGAGAAAGAAGTGAAGTTCATTTCAAAATAGGAAACATTCCTCGGAAGGCCTTTGAACCATCCAGAGAGCTGGGTTTGCTCAGTGTACTGCAATAAGAGACAGTTCATCAGCTCCCCTGGAGGAAAACCTTATCTAGTAGCTGATTTTTAGTGTTACCTTGAACTGAAGTGTGTGAACCCTGGCCCAGAAGTGGTTTCCTCCAGTTTCTGGAAGTGCTGCAATGGGAAAGGCATTGAAGCAGTCATGGACACTCAGGAAATCCCATTAGGGGACCTGGCAGCTTTAGTATGAACCAAGGCTTGGAAAACTGAGCTTTTATTCCCAGATCTGCCAGTAAACTGATGTCTGACATTGGGGAAGGCAATCCACCCATCTCTGCTTCACTTTCACCATATGTAAAATGGGAATAATCACCTTTTCTGTATTGTGATTTCAGTTCTACTAATGAAAAGGATAAGAGTTCAGTATTAATTATTATCATTATTAAATAGGCAATTAATTAGAGAACAGCCCAGATCTTGAGAGCCTTAAATCAAAGTTACTGACTTACTTTCCCTAAGCCACCTGGCACCAGTGTTGCACATATGCAATGCTGCAGAAATCCTGCTTTCCTTGTCAATGTGGCCACAGGGCTCATGGACCTGCTGCCTGCGAGCTGGGAACCACCATCTTGAGCTGGTCATGTCAGGCATGGGGTCTCCTGGGGAATGTGCCACTGTTGGCCACTCTGGACAGAGGAAGATAAAGGCTGGTGTGCAGGGAACAGCCACAAGCCCTAATGAAGGGCCAGTGTCTAATGAGCTCTACCTGCCCCACTAGGTGGGTGTCCGTTGCAGGGACAGAGTAACGATGTGCTCTCGCACTCTCCCTGCTGATGGGATTTCTAGATCATCCATGTAGCCGGCCATGAAAATCCTTTCTCACGAATCAGCATGTATTGTCAGCTACAAGCTACCATAGATACAGTCATCTTATTATATGAAGGACTTATGAGGACAATCATAAACTGAAGTAATATAACTGACCTGACTGTGCTCTCGGGTTTGCATTCAGCCTAAGGCTGCTGCATTGTATTAGCTTGGGTTATCTGAGAAGAAAATGCCATTGACAGTTGGGATGGATT
This sequence comes from Aquila chrysaetos chrysaetos, assembly GCF_900496995.4. Lineage (NCBI taxonomy): Eukaryota > Metazoa > Chordata > Aves > Accipitriformes > Accipitridae > Aquila > Aquila chrysaetos. The sequence continues at coordinate 61,983,494 of NC_044006.1, read as the reverse complement.
TGAATGGCCCTTCAATATATGCAGTTCAATGGAAAAATGAAAGAGCATTTCCTTCACTTCTGTGGGCTCTGCCTTAGAGACAGGCAGAGACACTTCTTGCAAAGGAACATTACCCATACTGATACTTGAGGTTTGCTCTTAATTCACCTGACCCACCCTTTTCTGTCTGTGCCACTGTTTACAGCCCTCACCAAAACCATCTGCCTTGTCTCAGGGTCACAGTGCCTGCAATGAGCATGTTTATGCTAACTCCATGTATCAGAGCAAAAATGGATTTATTTTTTTTTTAAATAGGTTGTCTTGCAGTAACAGCTTCACTACCAATACTCTCCACAGTTATTTGAGGAGGTATGATGTCTTCATACAAACATACATGAAGCCTTAAGGTTTATCTTTGAGAAAGGCATGCATAATAGACTTGTATATAACAATGTAATTTACTTAGCAGTTATAATCCTTCTTAAGGACTGCTTTATATTTCAGGATCAATTTTAATTACACACACAAGGAAATGATTGAAAGACTAAAGGCTCAAACCTACAAGATCTGTATTATGAGAAGATGACTGGAGGAATGCATTTCCCCAGACTTGTGTTCAACAGCTGTTGCACTCGTGGAGCTTTCTTTAGCAAGGGAAGGAGCATCACTGGTTGGGAACCCTTCATTGCTGTCAAGAGTTTTGTCCAGTAGGTTGTTTGATTTCCTTTTAGCTTTAACTTAATAGACATGTTTTTAAAACAAAACAACCCACCTTCCCATGGATCAGTGATGAAGAATATACAGAAAAAAATAGCAACAAATACTGCAGATAATGAAGGTTTTGTTTTCCTCTTAAGGGAATTCTTTGCTATTGATGAACTGTGTAAAAGCAAAAGCTAAGACACAACTGAGGGAAAGTCAGTATGGGATGAAAAGGTGGTAAAACTAATGGGGAAGAAGTTCAACAGAAGCATAGGGATCTCGGTCAAAAAGAGGCCAGGAAGAAAAAAAAAAATCAGCAGTTCTATGACAGTAATATTCTTTTATATTAATATTCATATAATCAGCTACTACTTTTGAAGCAATACAAATGTGCAAGCAGATCAAAGTTTCTCCCCACCCACGTAGGCATGGGAGGGAAGACAGCAGGGCTATGCACGCCACATCCCCATGGCAGTGCTATGGGTCTGGAGGCTGGGTGGGCCAGCCCAGTCAAGGTCCCTGGTACAGCAGGTGCCCTCAGCCTGTCTTCTGCTGGGCTGCAGAGCGTGAGCTGGGTGTGGGTCAGGCTCAGCCAAGCCCCCTTTCCCCAGGGGTGGATGCTAAGTCCCAGCAGTTAATAGCGCAGAAACCGGCAATGCCAACCCATCGTCACCCCATCGTGCAGGTGAAAGGGAGACTTTGGTTCCCAACTGTTTGTCCCTCATCTTTCAGCAGGCTCGCTTTACCTCCAGCTCAGGTATCTAAAACGAGCCCAGCTGACAACCTGTGGATGTACATCACATTTTGTGTATTTAAATGGGAAAACCTAACAGCCATCAGAGATGGGTTTTCTGAATATCAAGGGTAATGGCTGTGGTGGAGGTTAGGTCTGGAGGGGACAGGGCTCGAGGGGACAGGGCTGATGGTACAGGTCTGGAAGGGACAGGGCTGGAGGGGACAGGACTGGCAGCAACAGGACTGGCTTTCCAGGAAGGTAGCTATCTCAGCTAGATCTGTGCTGTTTGCTCTGAAGCACCTGAAGCCGACTGGAGAGCTGGGGTGTCAGGAATCTCTTCAGGTGATCTTCCAAGTATGCAAACCATCTACTTACAGAGCATTTATTGTCTGTCTTGTGCTCCCTCCTGCTCTGCATCTTGCTCAGCTGCTTTGCAGTGGTGGCAATTCCAGTCCCTCATTTAGGGACTGTATGTTTGCATGCGGGCTGGGCTAAGGTGTAGGCAGGTAGTCCTGCTTGGGAAAGAAGAGGAAAACTTCTCTTCTTCCCTTTGGCTGCCAGGGGAACACCAGGCGCTCTGGGGACCAAGCAGAGACCCAGACACAGCCCCACAGCAAGCAAGGATTGCTCTGAATTTGCAGAAGCAGCAAAATGTCCCAAGAGCTGATGAGGGGAAGGAAAATGGGACCCTCTTGTTTTGGCCTCAGTCGGTCTGTTAGATTGCTTCTTGTCCGCAGTGTCCTGGAGAAACGCTTGGGACAGAACAGGCATTTTCGTATGAGCTGAAAGTACACATAAATGGTGCAGATGAAGGGCGTCCAGGAAAAAGCCTCTCCAAAAGGAAGACCTGGAATAGAGCGGAGAGGGGAAATGGCAATCCAGGGGAAGCAGGGAGGGAGGGATGCACCACCGCTGCCCAGCAGCTCCAGTGCCTGTCCCCGGGGCAGGAGCAGCACGGCCGGAGCTGGCGCTGGTGTTGCTGCAGCTGCGGAGCCACCTGCCTCTGCCGTGGAGCACGGAGGAAGCCAGATGTGCACCGGCTCTGCCGGCAGGAAGATGACGTTTTCCTGCAGAAACTGTCTTTCACACCGGTTAATCTCTGCTCAGGGCTCACCCCGCCAAACCGAGAAGCTTTTCCTTTAGTGACTATTCTCTCTGAGAGCTGAGGAAACTCCATTCCAGCCTTGAGTCAACAACGTCTCCCTTTCTATTTCATGTCTTTGGTGCATCACAGTGTTTTGGACAAGGCGGTTGGGGTGGCATAGCAGAGCTGTCTTGCAAAGGAAGAGGAGACGTGCCATGCCCTGGGAGCAGGTCGTGCTTATTTAGGTGGCAGCCTCATTGCAAACATGGAGCTGCTAAATGGACCCTGGAGCTCTCCACGGACACAGGCAAGGCAGTAAAAATAAACCCCAAAAGAATGACGATGATGCCGCACCCTTGTCATGGGTAGGGAGCTTACTCCCTAGCTTGGGCTGCTGGGCTAGTGGGATGTGGTGAGATCTTGTGAATCATAGTAGCAACCACTGCAGGAAGGATTTGGGAAACTGTAAAGGCTTGAGGAAGGACAATGGGCGTAACTGGAAGGAGTGATAACTCTGCTTTGTTAAACAGTGTTTGAGACTCTCAGTGTGGTTTTGGAGTTTGTCGGAGATGAGTTCAGAGGGCTGGGATCACCGCTTGCTTGGGTGGGTCTCATCTGACTAAGCACAGATATATTTAAGCTTATTCTTTAGACTCCCTTTGAAGTCAATGCAGAGAAATAAGCACTTTAGGGGTGCAATTCTCCTTCTGCTGAAGGAGAGGTCTAAAACAGGTGACAAAGATTGTATCCTCAAAGTACCTGTTCCCTCAACTGAGTATAAAGAGCCTGTGGTGACTTGCTCTGCTGGAGACATCCCCACTGCAGCTATCCAAAGGAAGGCAAGGTGAACCCCACTCTAAGAAATGCTAAAGAGAATAAAAATGTGATCAGGGAGTTCATCAATCTGGAACACAAAATGCAGCAAAATCTGGAGTTGGATGTCAGAGCACAGGGGTTTTAGATCAAAAGGAAGGTGTTTTAGGAATGACATTAACCAAATAAGGGAATGGTTTAGCATAGGCTGGGGTGGATTTTCAAAACCCAGAAATTTTCCTATAATGCATTTTTAAACAGAAATACTCTGGTTCAAAGGCGAACTAATTCAGGGAAGCTCTGGCCTGAGCTGCCTGGGAAGTCAGAGTAAATGTTTATAACAGTATCTTCTGATTCTGTATTTGGCAAATCTAAATGGCAAACCGAGGACAGGTTTCACCAGCTTTAGTACATTTTTTTTTTAAGGTTTGCAAGTTGCCACACTACAGTGATGAAAACTAGATCTGATAGGCATTAGTAATGCTGAGCTCACCACAGCTTCATTTGCAGTATCTGCCACTCCTTCACTGGAGCTGCTAGAAAGAAAAATATTTCTTTGCCTGGGCTGTCCAAGGCTGCTTCAGGAAAGCATTTATTTTGAAAGGGAAATGACTGAAATCATTCAGGGTTTTGCTCCACAGAATAAAACGGGACACAATTGAAACTGGGATGTTGTGGAAGGGCTGGGGAATGCTTATTTTCTTGACTGAGCTGCCACCACCTTTTTCCCATGTAGGTAGTTACTGCTCATTCAGACACAAGAATGGCACAGAGCTGGACTGGGAAAAAGGCTGAAATCAACTTCACAGAAGGTCAGACAAGCATTTTTTTCCAGGCCAAACACTACAGGTGCGTTGGTTAGGAAAGACTGAAATGAAAAAGGTGCTTGAGCCAGGGCCATGTTTGGCTGGTCTCTGCCAAGGCAGGGCTCTGTGTTGTACCTTGTGCCGCTGCCACATCACGTTAGTTAAGCCCTCCTGGAGAGGTTTAAAGAAACAAACTGCCAGCTCTAACATGAGCTGTCTTCATCTCACAGTTTTCTTGCTTAAAAGCAGAAAAAGAGAAGGGTTTGTGGCAGCAGAGGCATCCCTCTGTTTAACCCTTAATTTTAACAAACCATGCATGAAAGATTTTTGTTGTGATTTTCCCTTTCTTCTGTCTTTTGAAATATTTTTTTGGTCTGCTTGAGAAACCCATTTCACAAAGCCTCTTTTTTAAGTAAGTTGCATGCATGTGTGTACACAAATACATGTACCTATGGCATAAAGTCTTCTGTTTGGATACACTACCTGGGGCAGGAGCTGTGGTTTTGATCCAGTGTCCAGCAGCAGGGACTCCTCAGAGTCCTTTGGGAAGACTCCTAGGCTTCATTGTGTACAGAGAGGTACTACAGTAGCGTAATAGGATGGGTTGTTCGCTCGATGGCCAACTGGGAAAGTATTGGGCCACCACACCAGAATGCTACACAACCCTTCCTCATGTGTGTGGTCACTTTTTTCCCGTCCCTCACCTTTTGGCTGTCAGTGTTTGTCCAGCCTTGTGTCACCTCCTCCCAGGCATCTCCATTTCTCCCCCAGTGACAGCCTCAGTATGACACAGCATCCCCAGACCTGTGCTCTGTCCCTGATGTCTAATCACTGTGCCTAATCCCCCACATGCAAATTCTTCAGTCACTGTTGCTTGCATTGTTATTTTGAGTCACTGAAGCTGGATATTAAAAAGATCTGTTTAATCTTTAAGTCTCATTCCTTTTTCATATGTAAAGATCAAATCCCTTTTGAGAGGACACACTAAATATTTAATGTTGTACTACACTTGATCTTCACCAAAAGCCTCCGAGAAGGTATTTGTGAAATCCTAGGCTTAATTAAGGGTTGCCCTTTTTTTTTCCCCCTTTCTCCTCCCGCCCCCCTCCAAGAAACAGCAAGTTGGTGCTTAAGAGGAAACAAGAAAAGGGAAGCACCATGGCGTATGAAGAATGGAAAATATCCTGCAGGGTATCTTCAGCGTACATGAGGTGTTGCAGTGTTGCTGTTTGCCATCCCCTTGTGGGCTCTGCGACCCGGTGCCTGGTGCAACTCTGGCACCCAGTGGGTGAGGGTCCTCAGCAGAGCCCCTGCCTGTGGGTGGCCATGGGACATCAAAAGGGGCAGCAAGGAAACTGAAAAATCAACTAAAAAGAAGCAACAGTGTTCAGTCTTAGTCTGGAAAGAAGAGCACAGATGTAGACGTGCTGGGAATAGCGCTGTCCCGGAGACGGGATACAACCTCCACTGCCTGCTAGCTGCTGGGAGAGGGAGTTTCATGGTAACCTCAGCCTCATTTCTTATCTCGCTGACGCTAGGGCGTTCACTCCCTTGCAGAGAGATAGCAGGATCCCCACGCTGCTTCTCCTCCCCACGTAAGCCTGGAAAGACTGAGATGGCTTGTTTGGGATGGCTGGGGAGAAGGGCTCTGCACGGCGGCTGGAGGAAACGCTGCCCGCTCCCTCCACAGCTGCACAGCCTCACCCGAGCTGGTGTGAAGGAGCCTGGAAAGCACCACCATCACCATCGATAGTGAGGGTGGGGTGACAGAAAAACAGCTCAGAGCCCCTGTGCTATCACATGCATCAGTAAGACCTCCACTGATAACCTGAGAGAGGCAGCTCCACTGCGCAAAAGTGCAACGAGAGATGAAATAGTAGTTCAGGGCTATGCTCTTAGAGAACCAGCCTTACTAAAGAAATCCTGAGTTTGAGCAGATTACATAAAAAATAAGATGTCAACACAGGGAGAATATTCTGTGTGAATATTGTAGGTCTGATTCCAGTTTTCTTGGCTGCATCTTTCTTAGGGAAAAGTGGTGAAGCAGGAACCTGCTCCTCCACGGACTGCAGCCCTGACCTGCGCAGAAGGATAACCTTCTGGAAGATTTTGCTCTATGTATGTTCTGTGCTGAGTGAACAAGAGCATAAAAATACTTTCTAGCCGCTAATGAGAAACCCAGCAATCCCTGTAGTCAATGAACCACAGAGGTTATAGATGAGAAAGATCAGTAAAATTAGGTCAGTTGGAGCATCCCTGCGCCAGTGCCAGAAAATCTTAAAGCTTAAAGGGCTGGCTTTAAAGCAGAGCAGGCATACACATTTCAAAATGCACAGAGGTTGTAAGGGCTCTAAGTCACCCCTGAGCATCCCAGTTCTAACATGCAGTTCTGCTGAGGTCTTGCAGTGTCTTTGGTGGCAATCAGGAACTCAGGAGACCCCATTTTGCTGCAAACATTTGTTTGACCTTGGCAAGTCACTTCCCCTTATGATTTTTCCACTCTTATCTGTAGAAGGGACCTCACGTGAGAACCACTTTCAGCATTGCGAGATGCTCCAGTCTTACAGTTAATATAACTACCTGAGTAGTTAAGATACCTCCTCTACTGACCTAGGTAGTAGATGCAGATCACCACAAAACTAGAGCTTTGTGTGAGGCAGGCCTGGGATATGACTTCTCAAATTCTTGTATCTTTTGGTCTTTAACTCATGGTAACCATTGGCTGCACTGGAAAAGCTCATCTTTGGAAAAAAACCTTCAGGCATCCTGTTCTCTGTAGCCCTGGAGAAGACAAGGATATGAGGTTGTGGGCATAGGGAATACAAAGGGAATGAATCCTTCACTGTCTCTCCTGCTGTTTCAAGTGTCGGAGGAAGCAGTAAAACAAACATTTTCCAGCTCACCAGCTACTTCACCTCAAACCCCAGGGTTTTCAGGGTTTCCTAAGCCTATTAAATTCAGAAGGAAGTAAACTCCTTAATGCTCTTGCTGTTGTGACAGCCTAGTAGCCCTACTGAAAGGCAGCAGATAGAAATTCAGCAAGGATCAGCTGGACCTGTGTGGCACCAAAATTCAGGAGGGTGTTTCTGAGACCCCACAGCAGCCTATTCCAACAATGACCATTCCAACAGGCTTTAGAGAAAAAATTCAAAAGCAGGAGAGCCCCCAGCTGTAGCACAACCCCAAACAGCTGTGAGGAGACACTTTCAGCTCTCCCAGTCTCCTGATTTTGATGAGCTTCAGGTGATTTTCAGATTTTGTTTTGTTTTTTTAGGAAATAAGATCCCAGATAATCTGAGAAATGACAGGGAAGGAAAGGTCTGGGTATATTACCTTTGTGTTGCTGCACTGTTGCACCAAGCTCAGGGCCAACAGCTTCCTTGCAGCCATCTGGTGGAGGGAGAATTGATGTCTCCAGACACAAATGAAATAATTTGGATGTGCTACCTGCCTTTTCTATGTACAGGGTGTCCCTGTGTTCCTTATGGGGTAAGGACACAGTGTTTAGGAGATGAAACTTGCATGTGCACTGAAAAGAACCCAGTAAGATTAGACCATGCACCTTCCCTCAGACCTAAACCAGTTGTTCTTCATGTCCCTGTCCTGTGAGATGCTGAAGGACAGACCAAGCCCAACCTGTGGACACTGACTTGGCCCTTCCTCCTGCATCGCTACTGGATCAATGCATCTGGAGTGAAGCCATGAAGAGAAGTCATAAGATTTTGTTCAGAGGCCCCTTTTTTTGAGCTTTCCTTCTCAACTCCTTTCCTTTCCTTTTCTTCCCACCTTTTGCCATATCTCCATGTGCTAGAAAAGCCTCAGATTGGCGGTGCCTGGGGTGATGTTACCCAGGCACAGAGCTGGCAGATGCTTCTAATGGTGGCAGTCCAGTCTTCCTCCTTTCCCAGCACTCTCAGGGGACCCCTTTGCCATCTGCTCCCTCCGACGTACAGGTTTCTACACATACCGCTGGTGCTAATAAGAAACATCAGGGGCGCTCCAGCAGAAATGATAATTATCCCCTGCAGCTGGGTGATGATTTTAGTACCTTCCCAGTGGGAAACATGCCACTGGTTACTGAAGAGCAAACCTAACAAGCATCAGAAATAACATCAGACAAGCCAGTGTCCTCGACTGTTAATGGGGGAGAAATGCCAGTTTTCCTCCTGTATAAAGGAGGAGCTGTATAAAGCCCATGTATGGTCCCTAGTCCTTCAAGGACAGCTTCACAAAAGCATCCACCATAAAAAAAGCATGCTCATGGTCCATGCCTTCCCCTGCCTGGCTGCTGTGGGGCTGCCTGTTCAGCACCCACCCATCGAACACGTACATACGCATACTCCAAAGGAGTCCGTGTTGCTGCATCTCACCCCCACTCAGTGCAAGGCAGCAACACTGGGGTGGAAGGTGCCCTTGGGAACCTCCAGTGGGGACCAGTGGCCAGAGGTAACGTTCCTACAAGCCCATTGCTAGACTTCTTTGAATGGGGGCAAGGCTGGTGTGCAAGGAACATCCCTGAGAATTAGTCTATCCAGCACAGCACAAAGGTAAAAAACATAATGTCTCCATCAAATAAAAGGATGGAGTTGCTAGACTCAAGCTTGCTGACGTTTTCCACTCTTATGGGGGCAGAAATGTTAGCTGCATACCAGTCTGGTGCTTAGGGGGGGGGAAATGAATTTTTATTTTGGATGACAACATCAGAAAGCCCAAAGCAAAACAAACAGATGAAAAGAAACATGATAGACTGTAAAGAACCATGCTTGGCTGTTTCTTTCAGATTTTTAACACTTGCCCATCACATATGTTTAGATACCTGCCCTGTGTATATTTTGGATGCTTTCAGTGCTCACACGCTAGCAGCTCATTTGCAGGGGAGCCAAGCCAGCGCGCCTGGCCAGGTGTGTGCCGTGGTTTCCCAGGGCCGTGTGGTGCCCAGATGCACTGTGAAGCCTCTCGCCACCCTGCACACACGTGGCATGCTGAGGCGGCTCCTGCCAGCCCTGCTGTCCATCACAGAGCAGTGAGAGCCAGCACCGAGCATCCCTGTCACCAAACGGGCTCTGCTCACAGAGACTTGTGGCTTTGGGCGGCGTAGTTGGTTGTGCCTCGTGTCTACTAAAGCAGACAGTCTTGGCTGGTTTTAGAAACACACCGCTGCCCGCGCCGGGGCTGGCAGATGCTGGCTGCAACATGCAGGTGTCCTCCGGGCAGGACAGGCCATGAGGAAGGTCACTGCAGGGGGGCAAGCGTTCCCAAGCAGGCTTGGGGCTGCACACAAAGAGCAGAAGCAAGGCTGCGGTTCTGGGTCCCTCTCTGATTAAAATTTGGCTTTACTGCCAGCCAAGAGCCCCAGGCACAGGGCGACCACATGGAGCTGCAGGCAGAAGATGAAGGGGCAGGTCAGCCCAGCTGGTTTCTCCTGCGTGCTTTGCCACGCAGCTCAGTGGCACCCTCTGCCCCTGTCAATGGTGCAGGCACCTGCAGAGCACAGGGCTGCCATCACCAAAGTGGCCGTTGTGGTGTTAAAGGTGGGATTACTTCAGGATGCTTCGGTTAACAAAGGAAAATTAGCAAGAGGAGGCTTTTCCCAGCTGGGAGGGAGCGTGGGAGGAAGTGTGGCGGGTGACTCACACAATGCCAGCCCAACAATCGCAGGAACTTGCTGGAGGAAATGACTAAAATAGCCACGCGGGGCAGCCCTGGAGAGCCGGCTTCACATAAATAACCAGGACATGAAAGCTGAACTGCAAAAGGTGACGGAGAGTGAGCGGGGAGGGGGAGAGGGGAGGTCTTAGAAGAGGGTGGTGGAGGGAACGGCTGCCATCCTCTGCGGTGAAGGACCCTCCGTGGCGATGGCTGGAAGGTCAGCAGCAGTGCTGAGGGGTGCAGGAGGACCGTGGCCTTCCTCAGGCTTCCCTAGGACAGGCATCGCAGGTCACCTTTGCTTCCTATTGAGCTGGGATGAGGCAACTGGTCATTAGCTGTGCCAGAAACCAGCCAAGCAAAGTTTTTCTTCTCCCTCTTCCCCTTTTGGAAAAAACATGGCCAGAGGCAGTTATATCAGCAGGACTACACCAGGAGAAAAGTATTTTCCATGTTGCTGCCTGGGAAGAAAGGTGCAGCCCCCATCCTTTCCCTGGCGGGGGAAGCAGAGCTGCCGCTCCCGGCGCCATGCGTCCGGAGAGCCCAGCTCCGTCTGCTGCCACGCGCCTCGGCCTCGGCCCCGAGAGCACAAGCGCCTTCGTGCAAAGTACACAAGACTTTGCAGAGTTTATATTAAAATGGTGGCTCTAATAAACACTCCCTGCAAAACAAGCAAACAGAGGAACATCACCGTGCCAGCCTTTGTTTTTGAATGAGGTTGTCCCTGTTGGCTATTGCTGAGATGAATTTGTTTCTTCGTCACAGATATTCCCTATATAAAATATATAGTTTATTAGCTTTGATCTCCCCACATGCAGTACTTGAAGCTGGATCCAAGTTCTATACAGTTAAATACTACCACATGCTTCAAGAGCTCGGTACAGCCTTTTCTATAAACTAGCGTAAATCAGAGTAAGAATTTGAACTGCTTCTTGCCAAAATAGAGGGTGTGCCTCTTGCCCAAGCTAAACTCTTTTATTCATCTCTGCTCACAGTTAACCTGCAGTGTAGCAGTCTGGGTTTATATAATACCCATTATGTCCCATCCAGGAACACTGCAGCCTTCCAGTGACTCTGGGAAATGCAAAAGAAATATAACAGCCAAAATCACCAACAGTCATGAAAGTCTTTCTGATCCTGGTTAATCCCTCAGCATCCTGGTGACATTTGTTTGTCAAAACACATGAAACCTTGGGAAAAAATATGAAGGGGGGGGGGGGGAATCATCTGTAGGATATAAAAGACAGCCAGCCTCTGGAAACTCATCCAGTCCTTCCCAATCTCATGATCCACAAGGCCATTTCAAGCACAGGAATATCATTCATCACCATGACAGCCCAGTTCAGTCCCAGAGCATCAAACGTCCTTGTCTTTGTGGGGAACCGCACCTTTCAGTGTCTTTGGGAAGGGCTGAAGGAGAGGGCTGGCTGGGGCAGCAGGGATTCCTTCCTGCTGAACGCAGCCAGTCTGCTAGAAATCAAATTGAAGCAGAGCCCAGTTTGGCCCTCAGTTACTTGAAGACATGTTCCTGAAGGACATGTGCTAGGGCTAAAATAAACAGCACATTTCCAGGAGCGCAAGCAGGGAGCAGTTAAAAATCCCACAGGAGGGGAAATTCCTGGGCAGCCTGGGGGTGACAAGGAAGACATGTAAATGTGTGGGCAGCCAGGAGCCCAACCTGTGGCTTTATTTCTGATGAGGGCTTTTTCCAAAATGGGTGATGCTTTCCATGGTGCTCAGCTGCTGCAGATGGCAAGAGCAACAGGCACTGGTTTGTGGTGCAAACTGTGTGCTTTTCCTCCATACAGACACCCCTGTGCAGCCTGGCGGGCATCAGGACAAGGGCATATGGAGCATGGCTGATGTTGAAAATGGAGCGAGGCTCTTGGGAAACCCTCTTTTTTCTTTGCTTTGGGTGAAGCCCACCTGCTTTGGGAAGTATAGCATAGGAGACCACACCTCCCCAGGGCAAGCACAAAACACAAACTCACTGGAAATGAGGCATCAGTAGCTCCTGTGTTCACCAAAGAGCTTGTTTTTGCATGAGTTTATTTTCCTCCTGCAGCCTCCAAGGGCTGTCAGGGGGTCAGAGCCCTGTGCCGTGGTCCCTCGAAGTTGCCAACAGCCACAAAGGCAGGACTAGGCTTTCTGGGCTGATCATGCAGTTGCATTGCCCTGCTGCACTCAGAAGGTGACCCAGAAGGACTTTGCGACATTTCTCCAGACCTGACCCAGTTTGGGGCTGGATACCACCCTTTTGATCCACTGAGAAGCGGGTATCTTGCAGTCCTGTCCTGCACAGAGGCCCAGAGCACTGGATTTGCTTGTCCACACCTTGGACCGATGACAAGAGAAACAACTTGTCCTCACCTGAAGAGAGGAGGAGGACATGGATTGATTTGGTTTCAGTCTGTGCTGCTCACACACACTGATGGCTCTTTGGAGCAGTCTGAAAAATCCACTTGATTAAAAAATACAGAAACAATTAAGCACTTACTGCTGTTTACTTTTACAATAGGAACAATTGATCCTTCTTCCTTCTGACTTCCACCTCTGACCCTAATTCCTCACTCTGCACACAGCCAAGCATAGTTCAGAGAGGGGAAATGATAGGAGAGATTAAGATTCTGGACTTCAGTTAGAAATATAAATCAGCTTTGAAATAGTCACATTTTTTGGCCTAACTGAAGGAAGTCATCTGTACAAATCAGGCTACGGCCACTTTTTTTTTATAACTAGAAATATGCCAGCTTTCTGGCTGCTGGAAATTATAATATTTTTTGTTTTTTCGTGACAGTGGGATCATGTAGCTGATAATGTTGGAAGAGAAGCTTAGAGCAGGAGAAAGAAAGAGGCAACATAAAGGCACTGCTGTGACAGTGGCTGATGGCATGGTCAGGCACAGCACCCCTTGGTGACACATGAGAAAGAAGCTGAGTGGAGGATATAGCACAGGGTCCCAGGCTGTAAATGGAGCATGTTGGAAGGAACTGTGAAACCCCATGATGTCCCTGCTCCTTTGGAGTATTTATTTTCATGACTTCATTCTGTATTTTGCCACACTGGTGGTGACACATTTCACAACACTGTGTTGCTGGTAGGTTTCCTGGTGCTGGTGACCTTGAAACCCATCCTTGTTAGCCGGCACGTGGGTTCCAGCATCTCCCGGGACACCAGCTCATTATGCATTTGGAGCAAAGGGGTAACCTACCATGTCAGCACAACCAGTTCCTGTCCCAAGACCTGCCCAGGGGTCCCAGCGGCCTCCAGCATGAAGCCCCCATGCCCAGGGGCTGCACACCTGCCAGCCACAGCTAGCCCAGTGTCTCGCCTCGCTTGCCAGCAGGCAGTTACTTCACTTCGGTAAAATGGGTAAGAAAAGTAAACTATTTGCTCTGCTTGAACATATATTAAGCAGATGCAGCTTTCCCCCTTTGCTTGCTATTTCTTAATCCAAATCATTTCACTGACATAGTTTATGCTACAGCCCAAAAAAGCAGTTTCATTGGCACAACTGAAGTAGACAGTAGAAATTACCACAGTCTCTGCTGTCAGAAAAAATTTGGCACCAAACTTCCATCTCATGCATGACAGACCAAGAGAGAGCCCAGAACAGCCTTTGGGATAATAACTTTGTGTGTGAGAGGCAGATAGGAGAGAGAGTAGAGGGTGATGGGATACAAATAATACATTTTCTTATTCCACTTTTACAAAATGAAGCTTTAATTTAAATGTTTCAGCACTATAGCAATGGGAGGGGAAGTGCATTGGGGTATAAAACATATGAAATGTGTCATGGCAAAGAATAGCTGAGAAATGCCCAGCAATAACAGAACTTCAGCTTCACATCTGTTCTTAAATATGTAAAACAGCTAAAACTCTACTGGGCAGTTTCCACTGCCAAATGTGGGTGTGCTGGACCTTATATTAGAACTGTTTTCTCTCCATAACCAGCTACTGAAGCTTCAAAGCAAAATGTGCTGTCCTTCACTTTGGTTTCCCACTGTCCTTTTGCTGCTCAGTGTCCCATATGGCACTGATGCTAGATGAGAAGCCATTTCACTGAAAGCTCTCTTTCCCCCTAAACAGAGAGAGCATCTCCTGCAAACACAGTGCCTGTACAGCTCAGTGTCTTTGAAGACAGGAAAATGGCATCTTTTTTTTTTTTAAAGCCTGGAATACAACCACCTTCCCGCTGGCCATGGTCTGAGACTAAGGCTTTGTAAACAAAACCCAAAGACGTCAGGAAGCTGCCTTTCTGCTGCCAGCATGTACATCACCTGCGGTGGGTTACCTCAGTCCGAATACCACTGTGCTGACAGCACCGCTGGGACACCTTCATTCACCTTGCAGCAGCACGTGCCAGGTCTCCAGCCAGCACTCTGACAGCAGGCACAGGCGCAGGCACGCCAGCGTGCCCACAGCATCCTTCGCAAACCGTTCAAACATGTGCAGACTCTTTGATTTTGCAACTGTTTGCAGGCTTCTATGCTTTCATTGCATTTCTGAATGGTTTGTGATTATTTCCCACTGGGCTCCAGAAGAATGGTGTGTGATCATGATTTGTGCTGTATCATTAGGTAAGTGAAGGGATTGCATGGATGGAAGATCTGGGAGGGCAGAGCTGGGGGGATGTGAGTTACCATGGGGCGGTTTGGCTCTGGTGGTGTTTGGAGGGTGACATGGGTCTGAAGAGACAGTGCATCAAAGATCCAAGTGCAGCCAAGTAAGGTGTCCACTCTGACCTTTCCTCCACCTCCCCAAAGCAGACAGCCAATCTGTCACATCTCCTTGGAGAAATACAGATAAAAATACTGATATCTGTGTCTATGGATCCACACAAATGTTCTGCTTTTCCAGGCACCTTTCAATGCGATTCTTATTTCTCTTATATGGCAGGGAGGATGTTCAGGGCCAAAAGCCTCCCAGAACCAGGTTGCAAGAAGCGGCATGTACTGCCACGTCTCTGCCCTTACCTCTCCAATATCCACCACGGAAAAGGACAGCAGTTGTGCCACTGTCACTGCTTATCAGCATCCCAGCACCGGGGAGAGCCAAAGAGCACTGGAATTTACTCTAATCATCTCTAGCCATTGAGTGTGGTTGCAGAAAGTCAGACGTGATCAACCTCAGAGCACAAGTGATTGCTGTGATTCTTCTCCTTCATCACATCAGAGGCAAAACAGAGGCTGTGTGTGGATCTGGCCAGTTCCTCTGGAAGCAGCGCTGCCGAGCAGCCTGGCTCACCATGGTGGGGCTTTCCTGCCTACAGCTCTTCCAGGAGCAGGCACTTGCATAGTCGGCTTGGTTTCTGCCCTACCAGTGTCCTCCACAACAGTTTTTGGTGCCCCACTGGGCAGTCCGTATAGTAGGGCAGGCCTTGGCAATGGGATTAACCCACTGGGTTCTGTAGAAATCACTCTTTAGTCATATGCAGATTAATAGACTGACACCATGTAATTAATTTTCTGTTACATGCAGAAAAAAAAATACCTTATGGGATGCATTCCATTTTCTAGCCAAGCCTATAGGTCTAGCCTACCTATAGGTAGGACCTTCTCTCTCTGCAAGTTAAAACTATATGCTCCAAAACATGGAATTTAATTGAAATCTTTTAAGAAGAATCTCAAACTGGCAGGGGCATGGGCTTGAAATCAGAGACCTGCACTTCTGCCTGTTTAGGGGATTCAGTGTGCCCATGGTGTTGACTGTGTACTTGGCTTTAGACATCTGGTTTATGCCAAATGCAACCTGCTCTGAGCTCGCAAACATGGTCTGGGTGTGTAGGAACAAGCTAGAGATGAAGTCTGGCTCTCCATGCTTGCTGTCAACACATCTCCCAGGGTGGTATAAGTTGCTAAATTTTTTCTCCTTTTTTTTGTCCTGGAGCAGTGGGTAATGTTTTCTTGGATAGAAAATCTTTCCAGCTAGCAGTGTCCAAAATCCAACTGTCAAACCATGGCTGAAACGATGGAAGGATCCGGTCTCAATGAAAGAGCTGAGAAGGAAAAAAGTGTCAGCATGGGGCAGAAAGGCAGCTTTTGGCACCCACACCAGACGGGAAGATGGGGAGCGGTCTGGGGCCGAGGCGGGTTGCTGGGGTGATGTGGGCACATGCAGAGAGAAACAGGGAGGGGGGGCTCATCCTTTCCACCAGCTGGCTGAGGGGCTCTGCAGATGGACAGGCGAAGGACAGGCCGATATTTGCGAAAAAGCTGCAGTGGTGTATTAATGCAGAGAGTGTTCTTCTGCTTGAGGAGGCAAACATAAAAGGCAGACGAGCACTTTGGAAAAAAACCCTGTCATTTCAGAGTACGCCTGCTCCGCGGAAGCGTGAGGACCGGCACGCTTGACAGCAACTGACGGGAACTCTTCCCTGAGCCTGCCCAAGGCTTGTTGGGAGCATGATCAACTCATGCTGGGCTCGCCATGGAGGGGCAGGTGGGCTCTGATGCCATGCTGTGCCACCCCAAGCATGGGGCAGCGGGGGCGAGGGTCCCCAGCCCCAGCAAGGAGCAGCACGGGGGAGCAGCTCGGCAGCCTGTGCCACCTCTGACGGCCCTACAGCTAAAAGCTGCTCTCGCCTGCTGTTAGCACTTTTTAACATCATTAATCTTTTAGGAAAAATTTGCAGTATTCTAAAGCACACCCTGGGTAGCAAGTTAAATTTGTATGTTTAAACAGAATCATCTCACCTTTTCACTGTGAAGAGGCAGCAATGGTACCCCTTGCTGGGGATTTGATGATGTCAGCGCTGGGGCTAGGATGACGTTAATGGAAAACCTTCACCAGACCTCTTTTCCTCTGCAAAATGAAGCTGAAATTTTCAAGTATACACCACAGGGGTTTAAGTGTGCAACCCTTGTGCCCCTCAGAGCAGGAAATGTGAGTCCACAGACATGCCACAAAGCCCATCTCCTCCTGTAGGCGCTGAGGAAGGGGGAGGATTTAGAAATAAGGTGCTGGAGGTGAGTGGGAGGAAAAGGGAGGGAAGGAAGGTAGGTATATAGAGGTTATAATTACATGGAAATATTGCTGTTGAGGTAATTTTTTTCTGGAGAATACTGTAGAACTGGATGGGGAAAAAAACAGTATGTTGTAAGCACTGCAGAGAATTAACAGAAAATTGCATCCTTGCTATAGGATGCTATAGATTCCTCTGAGACCAGGAAGAAAATCTGGAGCAAGAAAGACTTACCCTCAGTGGAAGTGGTCAGGTTAGGGAACATTTAAACAAATTGGACATACACAGGCCTGTGGGACCTCATGGGATGCACCCACAAGTGCTGAGGGGCTGGCCAATGTCATTGTGAGGCTACTCTCTATACTCTTTGAAAGGTCATGGCAATCAGGAGAGATTCCTGAAGACTGGAAGAAAGCAAATGTTCCTCCTTCCTCAGGAAGGGCAGCAAAAAGATTTGGGGAACTTTGGCAAAGACGACCAACAGTATCCTGGGCTGCATTAGACAAAGTATTGCCAGGAGGTTGAGGGAGGTGATCCTTCCCCTCTACTCAGCACTGGTGAGGCCAGACCTGGAGTGCTGTGTCCAGTTCTGGGCTCCCCAGTGCAAAAGAGACATGGACATACTGGAGAGAGTACAATGAAGGGCCATGAAGATGATTAAGGGACTGGAGCATCTCTTAAAGAAGGGAAAGCTGAGAGAGCTGGGACTATTCAGCCTGGAGAAGAGAAGGCTCAGGGAGGATCTCACCATTATGTATAAATATCTGATGGGAGGATTTAAGGAAGATGGAGCCAAGCTCTTTACAGTGGTTCCCAGTGACAGGACAAGAGGCAATGGGCACAAGCTGAAATGCAAGAAATTCTGTATAAACACAAGAAAAAACTGCTTTACTGTGAGGATGGTTAAACACTGGAGCCGGTTGCCCAGAGAGGTAGTGAAGTCTCCATCCTTGGAGACATTCAACATCAACTGGACACGGTCCTGGGCAACCTGCTCTAGTTGACCCTGCTTTGAGCAGGAGGTTGGACTGGATGATCTCCAGAAGTCCCTGCCAACCTTATCCAGCCTTATCAGTCTGTGGTTCCAATGTCACCCAGCTTCAAATTGTTAAGACTTTTATCTCTTCATTCGACTGTTGATAGAAGGACTTTTTTAGTGAATGACAGATGAGCTTTTTGTTGGTAAGAAACATCTGAAATACCGGACTTTATCAGCTCTCAGTCAAAACAGAAAAGTCTATAGATCTTCACAGGGATTAAACAATGCAGCTACTACATGTACCTAACAGGGCTTGAAGGAATTACCCTGGAATAATGAGAATTTTGTAGGAAAATGACACAGAACAAATGATATCATTATTCTGGTTCATGCTTACAAAAGTAAGAACAAACCTTCTGGGAAGACTCTTTTTCAAATTCAGTTTTAGAGAGATCTGTGAAGGGATGGGAAAGGTTTCCCAGCTCGCCTGGGACTTCAGCAAAGCCCTTTCTAATCAATGGCCTCATGCTCCAGCCCTGGGAGAGAAGGCCAGGCAGGCTGTTTCAGAGCTCTGGTGCCTCTGACGTGTGCTCCTGCAGAAGCAGCTATTCCATGTTAAAAATATGTATTTTTTTGCACAGCAGCTCACAGCCTCACACTGAGAGAAAGAAGCTGAGCTGAGGGAGGGAGGGCTGGTGCCACGAGGTCTGTGGCAGGCAGAACAGATGCATAATTTCATGCTCAAAGAAATCACCTCCTTACACGAGCTGCCTCTGTTATCCCTCCCACCACTGTTGGTGGAATTTGTCTTTCTGGAAAGTGAGCCTACCACACAGAAAAACTAATTTATCTTCTCCTTTTAGGAGATGTTTTTGCTGGCAGAGCCAGACACCTTCTTTGCTTTTCAAAGTTTTCCAACCACTGTGGTGGAACGTTTCTAAACACCCTCCAGTAAAACCCATCAACGCAGTCGTTGCTTGGCTGGGAGCGCACGCCCTGGCAGGGAGATGTGCTCGGCTTCATCACTCGCTTGCACCTCAGCTGGTGCACTGCTGTGTACCCCGACAGCAGGACCACCTGCATCCCGTGGTGCCAAGTGTAACTTCATGGAGCAGCGATGAGCAGGCTCGGCTGTGGTTCAGCTAAGCAGTAAATGTTTTTTGACAAGGAACAGCAGTGTGAAGTTTAGTCTTCTGTGCTGCTCTGAAGTCATCCAAAATTACGATCTACAGCATCTCCGCACCCACTGAGTTGCTACTCCTGGGAGCAGACCACCCAATCTGTATCTCAGTGTATCGCAGGCTGTCGTCCCTACGCACTAGGGGACGGAGAGCATTCTAACACGTTACCTTTGCCATTATCAAGGACTGTGTATGGCTAAACTCCATGCAGATAAAAGGTTTTTTTCTATTAATGCTGGGAAGAAACTCAAAATCAAGACAGGAGGTGGTGTTTTGCTGTCTTCTGACTGTCAGTATCTGCCCTTCTCCCTGCTGTTGAACGTGCAGAAGGGGGACAACATTTGTGCAGCACATGGACTTAACACCAGAAAGGTGTAAGGGAAGCAGCAGTCCAGCACTGAATAAGCTGGCAGGTGAGTGAGAAAGTAGACAGAGCCCAGGAATTATTTGCCTCAATAAAGAACATACCCAGGGCTTTTCCCAGCACAAGGGAGAGAGAAGAGTAAGGTTCAGAGGTAGGTGTGAGCAGGCCAGAGGAGGCAGGGACAGCACACAGCCCAGACCCTCATTTGTGTGCTTTTAGCATCATGAAAAGTGTGATGCAAAAGGCAGAGAAGCATGGAGGGGTTTGCAGGGCAGTGCCTGCCCTGGGCTGCTGCCCGGCACCCGCGTTCCAGGGAGGCACCTTGTGCAGAGCAGCTCAGAGCCCGCGACCGCAGAGGAAGCCACGGCTGCACCCGTCGGTTCGGCGTACCCCTACCTCCCTGCCGGGCTCCTGTAAAATGAGTGGGTGGGTATGTACGGGGCGGTGGGGGCTTGCGGTGGTGCTGCCAGCAGAGCCTGGATGGCGAGGGGCAGAGGGGGCAGCCGACACGCCAGCGGGGGCACTCGCTCGGGCACACACCACGGACAGGGTACAGGCGAGGCAACTGCGTGAAAGAGCACAGCACCAGTACGTGCACACAGGGCAGAGCAGCAATGGTACGGAGAAGGGGTGAACCACCGAGGACCCTGAGGACCTCAGCCCAGAGGGGAGTGGGGCTCCAGCTTGTAGAGCACTGGTGTTTCAGATAGGTGATGGATAAATGGCCTGTGTTTATCCAGTGCGAAGCTAATTACTTACAAAGATTAAGCTTCGCATTTACGGACTGCAGTCTCACAAGCCGCCCCTTCAAGTCTCACCGGATCAAAAAAAGAGCCTGTCTGAAAGGCAGAGGGGGTTTCTATTGTGGGCTGTCCCACGGCACATTCACGAAGCAACCATCTTCCATGATGGAAAAATTTCTCTTGTTTTGAACTGAGGTGGATGATGAGGAAGTTAAATTACTGCAACCTGTTTTGAAATCCATGTGCTCATAGCCTGTTGCTCCTCAACCCGAGTCCATCAGCCATGCCTGCTTTCAGACATATGGCTCTCTTAGGCTTGGTGCAGTATGGAGTCACTCACGTGCTGACAGCAACCATCCGCCTGCCTTTGCTCACTGGTTTTGAAATACAAGTGAAATTTCTTCAGGCTGCATAAATGCCATAAAAGGAAGAAAACAGAATTAGCACACTTTTCATGCTGTCTGTGTATGAAGGGACTTCTCCCTCCAGTGTTATACCCAGAGAAAACGTGCTGTGCGTTGTATCCCTAACAGGGTTGAGCAGCACAGAAACACTCTCATGGACTTTGCAGAGGAGATGGGCAAAGGAGGGAATCAGACCCTTTCCATGTTAAGAGATTTATTCACTTCCCTGGGCCAGAATTTCCATTTCCAGGGAGAAAGGGAGCACTTTGCCCAGGGTTTTGGAATTGGAGCAAAACCCAGGAGCGCCACAGCAATCAGAGTTTCCTCTCTCCCTTACTGGAAAGTTGGGGGTGATTTTCTCTGCCAACAGAAAGCAGAGCAGCCAGCTCTCCCATCCCTAGGGACTTGGGATGATTTGGGGAATGCCTCTGCCCAGGGGGTCCCCTGGGGAGAGGCAGCGGGGGAGGATGCTGGGAAGGTCTCTGTGAGACACGGCATGTACCCTAAAACTTCCTGATAGAGCAAAAGACATTTTAAAATTCCCCAACCGGAGCTGCAGCTTGTTCGAGCATTGAAGCATAATTGCTCCCAGCTCCGATGTCACGTTGCATGAGGACAGAGCTTTCCACATTACCTTTTCTACAGCTAGAAGAGTGAAAGCTGCAAGGTCCATGCTATTGCACAAGAAGGACTCGCTTACGCAGGGGGATTTCCCAACGAGGAGTGCAGCCTGCTTAGCCCAACCCTGAGAGAAGCTCTCTGCGTCACGGGATGCTGTGTGGGCATGAGGCATGGTACAGCGACGGTGGGGGCGGTTGCCTTGGGAATAAAGCCCACGTCAGTCTTTTTCGGATTGAAACATAAAGAAAACATAAGTTATTAGAAACTGGTCTGTTATTTATTGCTGACAGGCTGCAAGAGCTCATAAAAGCAGAAGAAACCAAGCTTGTAGCTTCCTGGCTCATTAAACAGACAGAGGCGCAGGGGAACTGCGGGCTTTGTCTGGGTCACTTTCATGGTCCCTCTTCCAGGGGTGATCACTGCGTGGCTGCCCAAATGCGTGTGCCTGCGCGAGAGGGCAATGCAGGAGCAGGAACAAGGGGGGGCAGCTCCCTCCCTGGCAGCCGCGGCTGAAAGGCAGTGCCAAGCTCAGCTGAAAGGGCCTGCAAAACTCAGCAAAAGGGGGTACAGAACTCAGCTAAAGGGTCTGCAAATCGCAGCTGAAAGGGTGTGCAAAGCTGAGGCCTTCCAGCAGCTACAGCCAGAACTCGCTCAGCAAAGCGCTGCACAAGTTTCTTTCCAGAGGCATGGGGAAATCTAACGGTCTCCAATGTTTTCTTGTCTTAGCCTGTGCTGAGCCACTGGAGCACATACGTATTTTGCTGTTGACAGTTTTCACTAAAGGATGAAGTGGTGTAGCCACAGTAACTCCCTGGTATCGCTAGAATTGCATGGGGTTAGGCTACAGCAGAATTTAATACAAATATTTTTAATTTCACTGATTATGCGTAAATTTCCCTACTCTATCTCCATTGATTATCCATGCCCAAAAAGTGAGATTGAATTTGCCTTCTATCAGCTAGGTAAACACACTAAAAAAAGGCTTTTGGTCAACTTACAGAACTATTGTCACAGCTGATCCACATTAATAGTTTAACAGCCTTGAGCTTGCTCTCGATTCAACATCTGACCTCGCTAAGGAGGAAAACACTACAGTCCCCCTGAGTTGTAACAGAGTGGTTTTGCAGACCTCAATGCATTTTCCTCATTATAAAGAGGAGCTTGTTTCTGGAAATGGTACCAGTAGGATAGGCTGTTATATCCCAACAAGAATCTTTCACATAGATGTGTGTAAAATGCCTTAGAACTGTGAAAGAGGAACAAGAAAACTTTCATGAATAACTGAGAAATCCAGCCTTGAACTTCAGGGGGTTTTGAGCATCTTCTCAGCTGCATCCTTAGTGCCAATGGAGAAAATCAAGGGGGACCTCATTTCTTTTAATTTTTATAGGAATCAGACCAAACCCAACACTTTTAAAAAGTAGATTTATTTAAATTAGTGCATTAAATAGATGCATATAAAAATAGCCTAATATGTTAGTAATTATTACACCATCCAAATCTAAATACAATCTTTAAGCCTGACAGTCAAAGTGTACGTGGTAAAGCCTTATCAAAAGATGTTTCTTCATCCTATCATGCTACTCTTTATTCTGGTATTACAGATATTTGAATGGGAAGATTAGAGTGTTGCTCATGACCTATACTCCTTTTTTTCTACTTTCAGCAGCAAACAGTAGTGGCAGTGTTAAACAAGATTATAATATCTTGTTTAATTAAAAACATTACCATTATTGAACATTTGACATAGTCAGCCATGCTTTTATCAGAGCACCGAACTACTTGTTGGATCAGGTTTCCAGATGACTTCCCATCCTTCCAGATATACACTGGCTCATTTACAGAAACAAAGACCAGACTGGAATGGATGACTGGCTCACCAGACATACTGGCCATTCATCACAGCGTGATGCTTCAACAGAAGACATGCTCTGTTTCTTCTTCCCAGCATAAACTGCTGTGTAATTGATTTTTCAGTGATTTTTCAAAGATGCCAAAAAGATTTGGGACTCGACACTGGAGCCCTTTGAAAATCCAGGTTGCGTTTACATGCTTCTCTGTGTCAGAACATGGTGTCCTGCTCTGTGTTTGCATGCATTTCATGTAAGAGCGCAGTAAATGAAATGCCCTTCCGTTATTATTCTTTATGCTTTTATTCATAATCAAGAACAATCAAGATCCTCAGCTAGTGACCTCTGTTGAAAGCCATTGAGCTACAGATACTTACACAAACACTGGCTAGGGCTTCAGCCCTACGAGAAATCTGACCTTTAGGCAGGTAGACAGAATTTCCCTGGCTTTTTTTTAAATTAAGCCTCACCAGCAATAAAAAAGTAGATTAAATTGAATTCTCATGATGAAGCTGAAATAAAAATATCAGTTTCCACCCACTTCCCTTCTGAATTGTGTTGCAACTTAAAATCTTTGATTGCACATATTGTTATTTCAAATTTATTATCACCTGACTTGGTATCTTTCCTGTATGAGACAGATTTGCATAAGCTAGTTAACTGAACGCTGGAGAAAAGAATCGCTATAAATGGTTAGGACTGATAGAAGGAGGAGAACAGTCTCATAAAAGTCCACACTGTGCTAATAAACATGCCAAGAAAAAGTATGATCATTAGACAACATCATGTCCAGCCATCAGGATTTATTTCTTTCCTTCCAGAGGGAACAAAAAGGGTAGACGATCTGGTCTTGGAACACTGCCTCCAACTGCTTCAAAAGTCTATTCAGCTCTCAAGATATGGGACAAAGAGAGTAATTTTTTTCCTTGAACGTGTGTGGTGTGGAACCTAAAAAAGCACTGGGTTTGGCTGTAATGTTTGCCACAACAGATATTCTATCGATGCTGTAAGGCATTGCACATTTCTCCGACTGGTTTGAGAAGAAGCTGACAGTTTCAAGGAGATGCATCGTTTGGGAAAGAGTTATTCTCCCCAAAGCAGGAAGGCACAATATGTGCCTCAGCTTCTCCTAGCTATAGAGCAGTATTAGCTGTACTGCTGCTGTTTGCGTAGGTAATGGTGACAGAGGACCAGAGGGACAAACCTGGAAACTAGAGCCTGAGGTGCTTGCATGGGCACATGCAGAGACACGCCATGCTCCAAAGGGTGCATGATACCATCCAAACCTACCAAACAAAAGCAGTCCCAGGTCCCTCCTTTGGAACACTCGCAGAGGGAAAGAGATAAAAGCTTGGTTCTTCACCTTTAATAACCAGAGGCTTTCCTTGAAAGAAGAGGCATCAGGGGAGAGCTGGTAGACTCCCACAAGAAGACATGTCATCATGATGTACAATGGGGTGTCCAATAAAACATTGTAATGCATTACACAAAATTATGTCCCAAACAACTTCATCTCCTGCCAATTTGCAAAGCCTGTATTTACTGAAAAGGTAAACCCCAAACTGACAGGTGAACAGGTCTCTGCAGGACTATTACAGACATTACAAGGCACAGGGCTGAAAGAAAAGTCTTGAGCTAACCAAGTTACCTGCCAATTTCCCCTGACTCTTAAGTACACGAAATGTCTACATGAACATAAACTGCTGTCAGGAACTCATGCTGGAACAGCATGACTAAGTATTTCTAAGGGCTTTCTCCTTGACTCAGACCCAGACTTTAATCACAGAGCTTGGGTAAAGAGTAAATGAGCTGTTTAATCTGAAAAATTAAACCTCCTCATATACAGACAGTGTCCAGCTATGCCAGCTAGACAGCAAGTATTTGACAGCAAACTGTTTATAGCTTACCTCTGCCAGGGGAACAATTTAAGTAGTATCAGAATAGGGTTTTTCCTGTCATGCTTCCCATTCCCAGACTTCTTTGTAAAGTCTGCAAACAGAGATGCCAACATACCCCATTCTGACCTACATAGCAAACAACTGGGCTTGTGCTCCTGCTGCGTTATCACCGAAATGAATCATTGTCGCATCTCCTCAATGGCCTGGCAAGATGGAGAGTTTTCTGCTGGGAAGTGTCAGTTGAATCCCGCACCTACTGCTCTCATGACACCAACTGCATATTTTGTGTTTATCACAGAAAAGAAAAACACCCAGCAGAAAAAGGCTTAGCTTTAAATTTTGCTCTTTGCCAGGACAAACATGGGAGCAAGTGAAGCACAACTCTGAAAGCTCTAGCTTATTAAACTCCAGGGAAGAAAAAAAAATCGATTCATCAATCTTTTTTAAAAAACAGAATAAAGATGCTAGATAAAAATGTGTCATCCCCTGCCAACAACATAAATTGCACAAATCTGAGGAATAGAAATGGCCATGCTATAACATCATTGTCCGCTCTTTCTGTATCTGAGAAGAATTTTAGTGTTGTGTCCTGTTGTTATTGGAGTCAGGAGAAAAAAAACGTGCCAGGAATGGGGCATGGGGATGACAAACCGTTCTTTGGTTTCTCAGGCTTCACAAGTCCCTGGGTCGGCTTGGCAATGAAAGGTCCCCACTGAATCAGAAAGATTAACTCCAAGGGAAGGCATCCCTACTGGGAGTGAGCAGCTGGTGGTAGTTAATATTTATAGTCTTCTCCTGCAATGGTGGGTGGGGTCTAAAAAAGTGTAGGAAATTTGGACTAGGTGTCTTTGAATCAAGTCTACATTAACCTATGTGATCTGAAGCTTCTCTCTCACCAGCATTTGGAGCATAAAATCCTATCACTTATGCCTAACTAACTGCCACATACTTGTAACCCTATACATGTGGGATAAAATTTAATTAAGACAAACTGAGACACCCATATTCTCCCTTTATAATTTATAAGGATAAAAGGCAAGTTTTTTGCCAGGGCAGGGTTCAGGAACTTCACATATCCTGCTAGAAAAAATTCCTTCTCTCCCCATTAAGAGATATCTTTCAGAGTTTGTCAGACATCCAAAATATTATTTCTGCTCTCTTCATTAGAAGCCATATTTTGTAAGCGACAGAGACATACTCTTCACAGACCACCATTTACTTAAACAAATTATTAATCATAAAGTGATGTTGGAATGCAAGAAATGCTACATCTCCAACCATGACTCAACGGCACTTGGTTTGACCTTTGTTTTGTTTGGAAAATCCCCAAAGTTAAAAACCTCTGCTGGGTGAGTTGAAGCTGGCTGACAATCAGGTTGGCTTTCTCAGGGTTTTGTTTTCTTGCTTTTTTTTGGTGAGCTCTTTAGACATAGTTCCCTGGACACTGAGGGGTTCAGAGATCAACAGTTCAAAACCATTGCTGAATGAAACGCATCCTCATTTCAGTATGCAACAAACCTCTGCCCGCACCTGAGGAAGGAAAGTGCCAGGTATTTTATTCTTTATCTCATCAAAGACTTCAACAGCACAATGGAACAGCAACTTACCGAACAAATACAGAGATCTTTCACTTTATCTCCTAGAAGAAATATAAAATTAATCGCTGCAAAACATTTCAATGATTGAAAATATTGTGTACAGTAAAAAGGGGAACTAAAATCATACAGCCTAAGTGGGAGAAGTGTGAAAGTCTGTTGCTATCTGTAAGCATTAGCATTTTTAGGATAACTGAAAATTATAATATTCCACATTC
Organism: Aquila chrysaetos chrysaetos; assembly: GCF_900496995.4. Lineage (NCBI taxonomy): Eukaryota > Metazoa > Chordata > Aves > Accipitriformes > Accipitridae > Aquila > Aquila chrysaetos. Next base: position 61,956,911 of record NC_044006.1, on the reverse strand, counting down.
CTAAGCCAACTGCAATGCAAACCCTTTTAAACATGGATTTTAGTGCAGAACTGTAATAGCTAAGGTCTTTAGTGTCTCAGCAAGACAGATCATGGTCATTTCAAAGAAGACCTTACTTTGCAAGCTCAGATATCAAGCAATTATAGCAAACCCTCTTTTGAAAGGTGTCCAAAGATAATTTTCAAAAGGAAGAAGTATGAATCACCTAAAGATCCACAGAACAATTCTCTATATTGTATTTTTGGAGTCATAAAATCTCTGAATCTCATTTCACAATGGAGTCAGTAATGCTTCTTTTTTATTTACTGCAGTGGCTAAATACTCACCCTCTCATGTATTGGATATCGTAATTTCCATTCAGTATTCTCTCCCAAATCCCATCCTTTATAAAAGTAGTGCACCACTGGGAGGACTACAGAAAATTAAGGGAGGAAAATTGGTTCAAAGAGACAAGGCAGTGTTCCTTGTTATTGCAGGATTGTTACATGTATTACTTTCCACTATATAATTATTTTTGATAATTAATCTAATAGTAATTAACACTTATCTAATTACTTGAAATATGAAGCCTTTATGTATTCTCCCAGTTCTTCTCCCATCCTGAAAATCTCTAGCAATAGCTCCTAGAGAAGGACGTTAGAAAATGAAACGTAAGATGTAAATATTCAAAGAGAATTTAAATAATACTGCTTTTCAACCTAACAATCTACCTTCTAACATATGTACCTTTCCTCTGCAGGAAAGCAGCGTTTTGCCTGTGTCCAACATGAGAAAAAGCAATACAGAATTATGGGAATTCTTCCATCCCATGGAGTCAGCAACACAAATGGGAGGCTATGCCTTAGTAATTCGTGGGGCTTTTACCTCCCCCGTCAGGCTGCGAGGATAACACTTAGAAGACATATTCTGGGAGTTGTTCCATGCAAGATTCCTGTATGGAGCTGCACTGTTTACATTGACTACAAATCTGTATGCCCAAGAGAGCTCAGCATGGGAACAAAAACCTATCTCTGAAGTCTTCCTGTGAAACAAATTGAACATTCCCCCTAACAACAGGGGAAATCAGAAATAATTCTGAAGGGTAAAGTGTCTCTCAAAAAATTTGAAGAGAACTTCTGCTTTCTAATACTGCAGACTGTGTTAAACGAGTCTCTTAAATGAACAGACCTCCTAAAAATACATGCTCAGTATAGGTGAGGCCCGTCAAGTCCAGCTAATTGATCCCTCTATGAGCCACAGAAAATGCAGTATGGAGACTCAATCTACACAAGAAATTAAGCAGTCGAAAAAAGTTACATTGCAATGTGAGAGCCACGTTTTAAAAACTACCCATTTCTTGAATGCAGCTGTATTCACTGTTGCTCCACAAAATACTATGGACCAAATGAAATACTATTTTTTACAGATCAGATCAGATTAGATGAGATATGATGAAAAGACAATGGTGACGGGGAAAAGAAGCAAGAATGTCCTGAAAAAGAAAGCAAACCAACCCTCTACTTAAAGAAAGTACAAGAAACAGGTCTGCAAAAGCAGTGGATCAAGACTTTCAACTAAGAGGATTTATGGAAGAAGAGATTTTATCTCCAGGCACAGGTTAGCCTTGTATAAATTCTAACCCTTGTTTTAAAGAAACTGACCCCAAATTACCCATGATGTTTAGAAAAATTTTGTACTAGAAGAGAACCTTGTCGTAATTTTGCGATAAGCAAGACAAAGCATTTGGAAGAGAGAGCTTTCCAGTGAAGAGGATGATTTCACTTTGAAAAACTTCCTAATTGTTGATTCATCAGATCTCCAGAGCAGCCTAGGCTGGAAATCCTAAACTTGCTTCAGTTGAACTTGGCATGGACCTTTAACTAGTTTGTTGGGAAAATTATTTAAACAAAGGTTCTTTGTCTATCTTTCCTTTTTCCAAAGGTACAAAATTGCATCAAGTAAAAACATAGCCCGTACCCCCCAGAGAGTATAAATGAAATTGAACTTAGAAATAAATTTGCAAGAACGAAGACGTGCTGTTGTAAGAACAGGTTTCCTCAATCACCACAGACCCAGCACGAGCATGGAGTGCAGCTACGTTGCAGTTGAGAGCCCAGCTGCTCTAGACCCAGAAGTAACAGTGCACCAGCAACGTGCCAAATCCAAGCTGACAGGCTCTGCTGGGCAGCAGAGACCTGTTCCACACTAGTGCAGGTGTGGAAGCAACAAAGTCCTGGAGACGCTGTGTCTCCAGAACTTTGTTGCTTCCACACCTGCCCGAGTGTCTCTACATGGTGTTATGTGCTTCTCTGCAGAAGCACCAGCACAGCTAAAGCTAGCTCAGATATTTCCACCATGCTCCCCTGCAGCAGTGCAAATGTATTTTCTGCTGCTTTTCTGCGATGCCGATCTGGTACTGATGATCTTATTTTGCTGCAGATCCTTTTAGAAATTAATTTTTAAGCAGGATTTTAATGTCATGGGGACTTTGTAAGCTGGATAAGAGCAGTGGCCGTATCAAGGGTTTCAGCTAGGAACAATAAGGGAGGACAATTATAACCCACAGTTAAGTGAGGCAGCAGTGGACATGGATTGAGAGCAAAGGATACAGGGTGATGGGAACAAGAGGGACCTACAGAAAAATAAAAAAGGATGAACAGGTACCCACCCCAAATGTACAGATACAAATGTGTGGCAGTTTGGAGAACAAGCAGGAGGAACTAAAGCCCCTCATGCTGTTGGTACAGCACTGTTGGAATAACAGATATGGTGGAAATGCTCACATGTGGTGGAAGCACTGTGAAGGATGGATACAAGCTCCTAGGGGAAGACAGGGAAGAAAGAAGGGAAGTCTTGGGGGGGGCTCTTTACATGAAGGACCAGCCTGAACATTTGTGATGGATGGTAGTCTGATTGGATTGTGCATCAGGATCAGAAAAGAAGCCATTAAGACTGACAAGGATGTGGCAATGTATTACAGACCAGCCCATCAGGGTGATGAGGACAGTCAAGCATCGGAACAGGTTGTCCGGAGAGGTTGTGCAGTCTCCATCCTTTGAGTTTTTCAAGACCTGACTAGATAAAGCCCTGAGAAACCTGGTCTGATCTCACAGCTGATACTGCTTGAGGAGGCAGCTGGACTAGGTCCAGAGGTCTCTCCCAACCTAAATTATGCTGTGATTCAAAGCGTAAAGAACAGAATCCCAGGCAGGAACTGTAATTTTGAAATTGAGGCAGAGGAACAGAGCATCTGCTACCAGCCAAGAAGTCTCAGTTTTGTGACTGTGTCTTAGCCATGAGCATCACACACAGATGCTTACCCAGCAGCCAGCTGTAGACGAAGGCTGCAGGTTCCCAGGAAGCCACAGAGGAATGATGGTGCAGTGGCAGTTGCAGCAGAACCCATTCCTGCAACTAGTGAGCATCAAACATTTAGGGGAAAAATAAAAAAAAAAAAAAAAAATCCCTGGCAACAAATGTTAACTTGAAGTTATTGTCCCAAAGAACATTTTCTCAGGGCAAGGAACTTTTAAATGTTTCAGTTTCCCTAACCAGTTAAGAGCCACAGAATGTGAGACTGCACTAAAAAGTATTCCCAGCAAGGGGAAGGGGCAGAGGGGCAAAAACGTGTTTAATTCACTGATGTTCCTTACACATGGCCTCCTCAACAGTCCTACCCTACAATGTAGCATATCAGCGCCGAGTCCAAGAAGCAACTAAAACTTACTGCCTCACTCTTGCCGAGACATTGTTTACATGTTTTTGGACCATACGAACGAGCTCTCAAATCCACTGTCACCATAGTCCTTTCTTGACAAATATCCAACCCTTGTGTTTACTGACAGAACCATACTGCTGTTTCTAACCATCTTCAATGTGATAAGGCTGCTGCCCTCAGGAAATTATAATCACACCATTTCTCTTGATTTGCTAAATACACCCCCTCAAATCTTGGTCATCCTCTTCTCTGTCTGGTTCTCTTCACACAGGTGGCTTCAGTTTCACCAGTGTCACACAGCTCTTCTCCCAGACACAGCTCATGCTCTAGGGAAGCTTACGGTCAGCTCTCAACCCCCAGCTAGCAGCCTCCTCTATGAAAGCCGCCTATCGGGCTTATTTGTATCATCAATGATAGCTGCTCCTCAAAGTGTCTAGGCTTCACTCAGCAGCTAGCCTCCAGCTCCCTGGACTTGCAGACATCTGAAACAATCACTTGTGCATTTCCATTGCTGCAACACTGCTTTTGGCTTCTTTCTTTTCAGAAATTGGCCTGCAGCCATGACAAGGGTTCAGAACTACTCCCCAAAGGGACAGGCAGTCTAAACAGAAAAGTGATGCTGAAAGATGCTGCATGTGCAGTAACCATGTTCTGCCCTGCCTTTTAAGGAATACTAAGCACCTTCAACGCCTATACACATTTACAAATAAAGCATGTGCTTCACAGTGGCTCAACAGTAGAACCAAATTACAAAGTTTATTAGTATTTGACAAGTGTCCTGTGTCTATGTGTCAAAATTCTTATAAAATCTTTCCTATCTATGTCAGAGTGAACCACTGTGAATGTAATCCAAGTAGGTCAGTTCTGCTGTGTGCTCCTGTTCCTGATAAGCCATTTTCTTACTATTGCACTGCAGTATTACCCTTTTTGTTTAGCTGGAAAAAAGAAAACTCACAAGTACTCGAGTACTGCCCTAATCTTCAAAAAGCTTCAAAGTCTATCGCTGGAGAAACAGCAGAAAATGTACCTCTAGGTTCTGTAAAGATTAAGGTAGCAATGGACTCCTTACAGCATCAGTGCCAAGCTTGCTATCAAAGGCTTTGGGTTAGCACCAATAACAAGTACAATAAACTTCATACCAGCCTCCAAAAAGAAGTTCACACACCAGCACCAGGATTTAGGTACAAAACTAAGTCTGAAATTCAAGGCTCAGTCTTGAAGAAGTTCATACAAGAATTAATTCCTGTGACCAAGGTAATGACTATGTGAGTCATTGTTCAAGAAAACATTTATAAATCAGAAATGGACACATATGAATATTATTTTAAATTCCAAATAAACTAATACAGAATTGATCTGTAAGAAGGTCTTCCTGCCACTCAAGGTCTAACCCTTTAGTCAGCCAACTGCTGGAAAGTACTTTTCCTTGCCCAGTTTTTACAAGTACTTTGGAAGTATGCATTACTGCCCACAGTATTTCCAACAAATAATATCTCAGGGAAAAGAGAAAACACACTTTTTAACTGTTCAGACTACAACATTAGAAATAAAGTCTACACAAAATCATATACCACAGCAACATTAAAGAATCTAAAAATACTGAAAATGAAACTGTAATCATAAACATCAATGTTGCATCTGTACAATAATCTCTGAGTTACAGTAATTTCTTGTACAGAATTCCTGTTAAGAATATACACAACAATCTGTAGAGTTGTTATCACTGTTGCCATTTAGTTTTCATGCACGAGTGGCTCTCAAACTGGACAGGTGGAATAGTCACAAATGTACCTGGAAAATCTAACTGACATTTACTTGCTCTCCATTTCCCTTTCTGACTTCCTTCCTTCCCTTCTCTCTTCCCCTTCCTCTGAAAACACTCTTTTGTGGCAGATGGACAGAGAACTCAATGCTTGTAAGTCCATCAGAAGCATCGATCCTCGCTGGGCCAACTGATTTGGAAAGGAGCCTGTCACCGTTCTGCTGGATATCTTAAAAACAAGGCAAGACTAGGAACAGGACTCCAGCATGATACATGATTCCCTATGGATCTCTGCAAGAGACAGATCCCTCTACAAAGGACAGTGAGAGGAAGGCTTTGGTGTTGCCTAGTAGGCAGCAACTTTGAGGAGAGTGATGAGGCAAGAAGGGCCTGCAGAAGCCCCTGCCTTAACCAGAAATACAAGTTCAAAGCGAAGTTGAAGACAAAATAAGAAACATGAGTGTACACACAAATGTGGATGGCAACCAGTCCTATGGGTACAGAAAACAAAAGAGAGTTGACTGAAGAAATTTGACAAGAGCAAACCCACTTTTCCAACACAAAACAGTTGCACTACCCTTGGAGAGCAACGCTTTATGAAACTGCAAACGCTACTATCTAATTCCATTCTCTTTATTTTGTCTTGGCACTATCTACATGAATGAAAAACAATTGCAAAAATAGATACATGCACTTTGGTTTTACTGGCTTCCAGAACATGATTGGATTGGAAGCAATGGTTCTAACGCGTTCATATTCTTTCAAACTGTGGTTTCACTGAAGGGTGGTTGTTTTTTGAGCTTTTACTTAGCAGATCATTTTTACGTTAGTCAACAGAATTCCCAAAGGCTTTTTCCCATGCTGCTCCTGTCACACTTTTTTTTTTTTTTTTAAAGACTGCCCAACTGAAGGCTACTTCCAAAATGTATCTGTAAAACTTGCATTTGAATGCTCTTCATTCATAGAACAGATAGAAAAGTGAAGAGTAAGGAGGAGAAAAACGTACAGAAGGAAAGCAGACCTGTACAAAAAGCATCACAATGGAAAACAGAGGTCATTTGACTCTCCATTTCACCATAATAGAAATATTAAAAGTAATGTTCTTCAGACTGTGTGTCACATTGAATTCCTAGAACAGAATACCAGCTACTGTGTTTCTGTGCTGAAAGTCACTTTCCCACTGCTTTTTGTAGACTATTTGCATTAGTTAACCTTAAAGAGTCCAAGAGGCTTCTGATTGTTTCACTTCCTAGTCCCTTCATCCTATTCTTCATCTTGCTGGGATTACTTTTTCCAAATGGTACCAGTAAGGCTGCCAATCCCCAAGGCTCTTTATTGCTCATTTGCTGAGTTTTATCTTCCTTCTGTAAAATCCAGGCACTTTCTCTGGCCATAGCCACAAATTTCTCCAGCTGTGGCTGATTAACATTCTTGCTGATATTAAGGTCTTGTTCAAAGGGATTCCAGATATAAAGAGGAGTCGACTCAGGTTTATTTACTTCCTTTCCCTGCAGACAGCATAAAGAAAAAGCCAAAGTTGCATATGTGCATTACAGGCTGAGCAAATAACAATCACTTGAGTTGTTACATTAGCATTAAGAGTAAAAGTATTTTGATCTAGTAGAGAACTTCTTGAAAACAAACAAACAACAACAACAAAATCATTATTAATCAAGTTAATTTTCCTGTCAACCTGACTGTAAGACTCCTGTTCTCTGAATCCTCTTAGTGGTGCTTTTCCTTGCCACATTCAGCTTAGATTTCCTTCAAGGCAAAGAACACACAACTACAGCTTAGCCTGTCCATTTGGCCATTCTCCCATTTGCTTTTCCACAAACCTCAGACCTCATTCATTGCAACCTCCTACTCCTATCTCCATTCATGTATAGGCAGCATGAGTGTGTCATATTAACCTGCATAGCCCAGTTTGATAAACTACTACAAGCACTTAAACTGTTCAAACCATTCCTCTCACAATGCTCATTAAGAGCTACTATAATAAACCAAGATTACTGCCTTGGCTTAAATTCCTCCCAGTTCAGTCTGTCTTTTAAGTACAGAGCTATTCAGGTCACGGTCCACTTCTGGGCACTTGGTGTAGTACAAGACAAGTTGTTGACAACTATGTAGTTTGCTGTTTAAATGCACTTCCATCTCAGTACATATCAGTGCTACTTAGCTGACTTGCTCTGTATTATAGAACCTCTGCAAGCCTTCCACTGCAAGCTCTAGCAGGCACCCACCAGCTACTGCTAGTCCAGGAAGTGTCCACACACATGCTGCATACTCTTGCCCCAGGGCCAAGGGGACTGACTAGTTAAACAGAAAAACATCAGCAGCGCAGACATTTCCCCTGACTAGCTCAGGCTCCAACATGTGCATGTTTTTGCTTGCCTTTTTTAAGGCTTAATGGTAAACAGAAGTTCTCCAGCTTAAGGAATCAGTTTCTAGGATCAACCTGCAGTGGCAAAAAGACTCTTAGGCCAGCAATCTGTAGTGCCCAAGTAGGAAACAGAACACAAACAAGAGCGTCCACACAGCAACATAGCACTGAAACCCCTCATCCTGTAAGCAGCGCAGGAGGAACAGGTGTGAGTTAAGGTAGTTACATTTAGATATATATTTCTATTATACTTGCATACACTCACACACATATCAATAAATAGCATGACTTAAACATATGAAGTAAACCAAAGTGATAGCACAGAAGGATCATGTTATCCATCATGCTTACTGAGTTGTAAATACGCTTACTGTAAGCTGATACAAACTGCAGTAGGAAATTCAAGTGCCAAAAGCAAGTTTCAGAACTCGGTTGTAAGTTTTAATGCAGACACTGTTTGGGTCTGGACTCCCAACTTCAAATGCAAAGCCTGTTGGCGTACAGGGTTTGTCATAGACTTTTGCTATGACATACATCGTGACATTTTAAAAAGCTTTCCTCTCACAGAAGCAAATAGCTTCTACTTTTTAAAGCTGCCACTTTTATTACATGGTTTTCAAGAAAAATCATACAGGCTTAGCATCAGAGTTTGTGCTTTCCAACATATCCAAGTAATGACACTGTAAATTTTTTTAATGGTGCTGTAAGTGATTAGGCTCCGAGAGGAAAACTCTCTTCCTTCACAGAAAGGACTCAATTTCTGGATACAACCAATTTAAATGTACTTTCTATATACAATACGACAGAAATTGTTGCTTAGCATATGTAGTCTGTCAAATGGCAGACCGAGAAATTTAATTGATAATGATGAGAGATTAAAATTAATTTACCTTTCGGAGATTTATGGAATTCTTTCTGAAATCAAAGTTTCCAAAGTATTCAAAAAAGTCACCCAACAATACATCTAAAAGAAAAAAAACAATAGCCGTCAGTAACATTAAGCAAAAGTTTACTTTCGATATGCTCATAACAATTAAAAAAAAAAGTTAATGGAGATTTACCTACCAAGTGTTTCTGTATTTTTTGTAGGTTTAATCTTGCTTAAATCACTAACAAATGAGCAATCATATCCTCCAATTACATGCTTGTCTTTTTCATCTGAAACAAAAATCACAGGCATATTTTGAAGTGATAAACAAGAAAATACCATTGTATTTAATAAAATTCAGATGACTGAATTCAATGAATGCTACCATATTAAGTAAATCAAATTAGGAGTTCACAAGTGAACTTTCAGGTTAACATTCAACTTAAGTGGTTAAAGATTTACAAGAAAATCTTTATGGAAAGATTGGACACGCAATGGAAAAGAAGCATGAGTAAATGGCATATTTTCAAAAGCCTACAAGAATAAGGTATACAACATCTTTGTATCTCTGAAGTTACTTCTTTTACATAACAAACCTGATATCTCTGCATACAGAGCTTTATTATACACTGAACAGCACAAACCTCTGAGATTAATACCTGTATGAGGGTTTCAAAAAAATCAGACCCAAAGTGTCCACCATCTTTTTCTGAAAAACTTAAGAGAATTAGGAATATTCTTGTAAAATTTCAGGACAGGTGTTTTATGTATAAAAAGTCTATAGAATTCTGATGGAAAAGTTTAAACTGATTTTAAAGCAACTAACCACAGACCTTTTTCTCCAGTCAGAGCATTAAAGCTTCCAAGGAAGCATGTCAATAAGCAGAAGGCACAAGTGAGGAATCAAGAACTTAGGGTGTCATTCTCTACGCTTTCATAAGATTTACTGAAGATAATACAGACTGAAAGCTATGTACAAAACCGCCAGAACAGCTTGTTTGCGAAGATATAAGAATTATTTGCAGATGGCCCGAACAGTCTCAAGGATATTACAAATTGTGAGGAAAAAATATAGCCTTTCTTTTAAACATTTGGTATCTATAAAACAATATACATCATATCAATCTGCACAAAATCCTTAACAACTGCAGAAACATCTGAGACCCTACAAGTCTTCTAAAAAACAAAATAAACAAAAAACAGCCATCATGAGAGAACTGAGCAAATAAATGACTTTTAATTATGTGAGGCATAGAACAAGCCTAACCCCTCTAAATAGAATTTAGAATTGTATTGAAAATGGATTTAGTTTGCCTTTAAAAATGCATTATTTTCACCAAAAAAGATACAAGTAAAGCTTGTATATTCCCTCAAACTTAAGGCACACTTGATATGCATTAGTATTTGAGAGCATAAAGAAATTGCTTGGGTTTATTCACCACTTCAGAGAAAACAAATGTGAAAGTCACTTCAATAAACACAAAAACAGCTGTCCTTACCTGCCAGTTCTTTAAGTTGGTCTAGTGTTGGAATGATAGGTGGTGATCTCTTTTGCAGAAAAAACATGACCATCATGGTCAGAGAGAAGTTTGTAATCCATGTACCAGGAACACTATTTGTAAGTCCATGAACACGGGCCCAACATCGTACACTGAACACTAGTGCTCTTACACGGGAATCAAGACAGCCATAGATATATAAGAGTTCTGAACTTCTTATAGCAATACTGAAGAAGAAATGAAAAGTAAAAGACATGTACATAATGAGAGAATTGTGAAGTACTAGATGCAGTGTTCATTGTTCATCCCTAGAACATCAGTTATAAGGGAAGAGGGTATCCATTAAAAAAAAAAAAAAAACAAAAAAACCCCAACTTTCATGCATTTAAAAAAAATAGAAGAGAATGCCTGAAATTGTCCAGGATGAAATACCTTGTAGTAATCCATAGTAAGAAGGATATAGTTATGAGTAAATAATAATACTGCATTTGCACTGTTTCCTGTTTCCTTGTTCCACAACACAGTGGGGAAAAAAAAAACCCCAAAACCACCATCAAGTACTCAAGAGTTAAACTATGCAAAATCAAGGTGGGAAAACCTAATTTATCCACAATTGCCTTTGAGGTACATCAGACAATATCTCTATCCTAATATATAATAAAATACAACTAGAACTTCTTTTACAACTTTTAACCTGAAAAGTAATAGAATAATGCACTGAAAAATACATGAAGTGCAGAGACAAAATGAAATCTGCAAAACAAGTCAATTTGGTAATTTTCAAATGACTAATGTTTGGTCCTGGTGAAAAAACAACTATTCTGGAAGGATAAAAGTTTTCAGCTGGATCAGTTTTTGATATGCTTCATCATATGGTCATACAAACATTATGTAGTGTACAAATGGGAAGGCAAGAAAAAACAGAAAAAAAAATGGAAGCATGGTATGAGAGCAAAACTTACCTTGGGGTCAGTTTTAGTTTAAATTGCTTGTTGAACTACAGTTGCAGGAGTTTTTACTCCCAATCTTGCACTGAATTCTTCTAAAAATCCACCATGGCATTTTGGGGAAATCTACTATGTCTAGGTTTTGTAACACCTGGGCTTCTAAAATTTCAACTGTGAAGTGCTTCCTTCTGTCCACAGAGGTCTGTTATTACTCCAAACGATAACAAGACAACACACACAGTCCCAACCAGCCAAACTGTCAGCAGAGAATTACAAGGAAGTTTGCACAGAACTGCACGCTGACTTTCACTGCGGCTGCATATATGAAAGTAATTTTATTGTAAGACATTTGTTCAGTACTGCCTTAACAACTCCTGCATATTCTGAAACAGAACTTTGGGTAACTTAGAAAATTCAGTCTAGGATCTGACTGTATCTGTTGTAGACAAATCACAAAATCTGCACTAAAAGTCACACCGAAAGTATTCTGAAAGATAATCACTCATATTTTACTATTCCCTAACAACAATGAAAAGGGTTAGTAACTCATTTTTTATTATGTACCCTTATGCCAGGGCTACTGATGTATACTGGATTGAGGTGGGTATTTCTTAATAAAATAAGTGACAGCAAAACAAATTATATGCTTTACTATCAACCAAATGAGAGCAAGCCGGAAGAGGAAAAATAGATGCAGAGAGAGGTATTTCTAAGAAGCCTGCTCCCTCTATTGGGCACTGCTGTGAAAGGTCCTAAATGACAGTAACACTTTAGACTCCTGTTTTCTGATGCAGTGAGTTAATTTAGCATTCAAGATACCTTGCCAGCAAACAGGTGTATGCAGGCCCTTAAAGAAGAAAAAAAGGACACCAAAATAACTAGAAGCCCCATCACTAAAAATTAACACAATGGAGCTCCTTAATCTGAAAAGCAATCAAAAAAAGGCTGTGCATATACCCATATACATGAAGGGAAGTAACCACCATCGAATGCTGCCTTCTTTCAATTCCTTGTAAGCCAACCTTATTGTATAAAGTGGTTTTCAAGTCTTCAGTTTCAGCTAGCAAGTATTTCCTATGCTGGAGAAAGATATCTTAAGCACATTAAAACCAAAGCTCCAGAAGTCAAAAATATCCTTTTTACTTTCAGAGCCTACACTCACATTTGTCAAGAACACAGCAACAGTTTTCATTACAAGTTTTTAAGAACATAAGTACATTAGTATGCTTCCTAAACTTTTTAAAACCAGGTCTCACCTGTTGCTCACTGACAGATCACACTGGAATCCTGTCGGTTGATGGGAAAATTTCACCAGCGGGCAGCGAGCATTGAGTATCTTCTGTACGTTCACACATCCAGGACCAAAATTGTCAAGGCAATCACCAATCACAGAAAGAATTTTCTGAGTTGCTAATCTTTCAGACGGTAATCTTTTCATCTGATACTCCATTTCGAAGGGACCTTTTTTCTAACACAAAATTTTAAAAGTAAACTGTTAGGTCTGGAACCAAAGATACATTTAAGAATACTTCTGAAAGACTACACCAATTTGCAAAGGAGTCTGTACAATGAGAGACTGAAAGACAAGAATTATTCAAAGCAGCCCACAGAACTTAAAAAGGTAAAAACATATTGCTTTCTCTTTTATATTCTTTTCCAGTGATTCAATTTTTCCAGGTTAATAGTGATCAACTTACTGTAAAGTTACTTGTTCAGATGAGCATATAATAATACTACATCTCACTATTGCCTAAAACAAGTAATTCTGGAATTCCCGAGAGACGATATATGCTCTGACTGAAAAGAGGAGCATATAATTAAATTAAAAAGTAAGAGGGGCAAAACACAACCAAACCACCATTAATTTCAAAGCACCAGTAATTCCATTTCAAATCCTCAAAGAACAATGTGTTATTAGTGAATCAAGTAGCAGTGTAAAGGAAAATGTCTTTTTCATTTAAAAAAACTTAAAAATTTTAGCATACAAATTACTTAATCCTTCAAAATGAAGATAAGTTTCCATAAGACTTAAAATAATCACTTCACATCAGACATGGTTTTTCTGACAAATAAAAAAAACCGTGGAGATGTATTTTGACATCAGACATGCATTTTCCTGTAGGCCTTCATATTTTAAATTGTCATATTTGTAGTTTATACCTCAATAAAATAATTTACACCTATGAAATCTCTGTTCTTTTTATAGTCTCTCTATATTTTTAAGCCTCAGCTAATTTTGCTTGTTAATCCAATACCTGACGCTGACTTACCCTCCCCCTTGGAACATGTCATGGGTGAATGCTGTCGTGGTTTAACCCCAGCCAGCAACTAAGCACCACACAGCCACTCTCACTGCCCTCCTCAGCTGGACAGGGGAGAGAAAATATAACAAAAGGCTTGTGGGTCAAGATAAGGACAGGGAGAGATCACTCAACCAATTACCATCACGGGCAAAACAGACTTGCCATGGGGAAAATTAACTTAATTTATTGCCAATCAAACCAGAGTAGGGTAATGAGAAATAAAACCAAATCTTAAAACACCTTCCCACCACCTCTCCCTTCTTCCCAGGCACAGCTTCACTCCCGAATTCTCTACCCAGCCCCTCCCAGCGGCGCAGGGGGATGGGGAATGGGGGTTACGGTCAGTTCATCACACGTTGTCTCTGCCGCTCCTCTCTCCTCAGGGGCAGGACTCGTCACTCGTCCCCTGCTCCACCGTGGGGTCCCTCCCACGGGAAACAGTCCTCCATGAACTTCTCCAATGTGGGTCCTTCCCACAGGCTGCAGTTCTTCATGAACTGCTCCAGCATGGGTCCCCCGCAGGGTCACAAATCCTGCCAGAAAACCTGCTCCAGCGTGGACTCCTCTCTCCATGGGTCCACAGGTCCTGCCAGGAGCCTGCTCCAGCACGGGCTTCCCACAGGGTCACAGCCTCCTTCGGGCATCCACCTGCTCCGGCGTGGGGTCCTCCCCGGGCTGCAGGTGGATATCTGCTCCACCGTGGACCTCCATGGGCTGCAGGGGGACAGCCTGCCTCACCATGGTCTTCCCCACCACGGGCTGCAGGGGAATCTCTGCTCCGGCACCTGGAGCACCTCCTCCCCCTCCTTCTTCACTGACCTGGGGGTCTGCAGGGTTGTTTCTCTTACATATTCTCACTCCTCTCTCTGGCTGCAGTTTCTGTGCCCCAGCAACTTTTTTTCCCTTCTTAAATATGCGATCCCAGAGGTGCTACCACTGTCGCTGATGGGCTCAGCCTTGGCCAGCAGCGGGTCCGTCTTGGAGCCAGCTGGCATTGGCTCTGTCAGACGTAGGGGAAGCTTCGAGCAGCTTCTCACAGAAGCCACCCCTGTACCTTGCCACGCAAACCCAATACAACGCATACTACACAAACAGCATTACGAAGTGACCTAACTAGTCCTCTGAGACACAGAGCAAGTTACTTTTGTCGTCACCAGGTTAGTGCAAAGAAAATTTGCACTCACGGACAGGTGAAACAATCCAGAACTTATGGACCTTGCAACCTTTCCCACAAACTCACTTTAGGTGCTGAAATTCTGAGTTGCTCTGGCAATCACTGAGGTGACTGTTCCTGCTCTCCTCTTGCCAACAATTCTCCAGGCAGCATGTGTGCTTGAACATACCAGAACAGAGGTCCCTAATCCTATATGGCTGTGTAGCTGCATGCTACAGCAGGGCTGGCTCAAAGTGAAAGGAGCCTATAACTATCAACATTGAGGTAGGTAACAGGAAAGGAAAAGACAGGGACTCGGCCAACATGTAGGTGTGCTAGTGTTTGGACCTTTATGTTTGCGACAAAAATCACAATGTGCCTTACCAGACAGCAGGTCAAGATCTCTCAAAAGCTGGATGAAGACTTTTTTGTAATGATAAAACAGACACTCTTAATAGTTGATAGGACCTTCATATCTGGCACCTTTGGTGCCAGATGCGGGGGATGAAGTACTGATCACTTGCCCCAGCCCTGTGGTTCTCCCCCTATTCTTGCCACGTTGCTCAAAACAGCAAATGTAGATAAAGTAAATTATTACTTTGGGGTAAATTGTTACAGTACCCTAAGCAAGAAGTATAACTGTTTTAATGCAAAAACTGTTACTCTAAAAATATCACAGAACTCTGTTGTAAGTCATTCACTGATCTCCCAAACTGCCTGCATGTTAAAAAATTAGTAATCAGTTTGCCATAAGACTCAAAAAATGTTATTTAATGTAAATAGGTGCTGAAATGCCTGGACCTTCTCCACTGCTGGTAGAGCCCTGAAAGGCTGCAATAGTACAGAAACCAGAAGATACCCTTTCCACTGCTACTATATGATCTGATAACTAAAGCTACCTTCCCTTGTCTTCAACTTGTTCTAAGGCGGTCAACTTATGTATACTAGTAACACAATTTGCCGGGGAGAGTATCATTATCCCTATAAATCACACTGCTAACTATATGAAACTTTTGCCTTCGTCTGAAGTACTGTCTGTTGCCTATCACAGGATATACACCCAACACCTTATTTTCCTACTGTATTGGGTTTACATGGCAAGGTTTTGGTAGTGAGGGAGCTGCAGGGATGGATTCTTTGAGAAGACACCACAAGGTCTCCTCATGTTGGACAGAAACAGTTCCAGCCAGCTCCAAGACGGACCAGCCACTGGCCAAAAGCTGAGCCCATCAGTGACGCTGGTGGCACCTCTGTGATAACATAGTTAAGAAAGGGTAAAAAATGCTGTGCTGCAGCTGGGAGAGTGAGAAAAATGTGAGAGAAACAACCCTGCAGACACCAAGGTCAGTGAAGAAGGAAGAGGAGGAGGTGCTCCAGGCACCGGAGCAGGGATTCCCTAGAAGACCATGGTGTTGCATGTTGTCCTCCTGCAGCCCATGGAGGACCACAGTGGAGCAGATACCCACCCTGCAGCCCATGGAGGACTCCATGCCAGAGCAGGTGGATATACCCTGAAGAAAGCTGCAGACTGTGGAGAGCTCACACAGGAGCAGGCTCCTGGCAGGAGCTGCAGGCCATGGAGAGGAGCAGCTTTTCTGGCAGGACCTGTTGACCCTGTGGGGAACCCACACTGGAGCAGTCCATTCCTGAAGGACTGTACCCTGTGGGAAGGACCCATGCTGGAGCAGTTCTTGAAGAGCTGCAACCCATGGCAGAGACCCCATGCTGGAGCAGTGAAACAGCATGAGGAGGAAGGAACAGCAGAGACGAAGCATTATGAACTGACCACAACCCCCATTCCCCATCCCCCTCTGCTGCTTGGGGGAAGGAGGTGGAAGCATTGGGAGTGAAGTTAAGCCTGGGAAGAAGCGGGCATGATGGGAAGGTGGTTTTAATTTTGTTTTTTTTATTTCTCACTATCCTAATCCGTTATTAGCTGGCAATAAATTAAAATAATCTTCTCCAAGTTGAGTCTGTTTTGCCTGTGATGGTAATCGGTAAGTGATCTCCCTGTCTTTATCTCGACCCATGAGCTTTTTCATCTTATTTTCTCCTCTCTCCTGCTGAGGAGAGGGGGAGTGAGAGAGCAACTGGGAGGGCAGCTGGAGGCCAGCCAAGGTTAACCCACCACACCTACAAAGCACAAAGCTCTCTATGTGGTGGCACCTTAGTCTCCCATTTTGACTATGCTTGAATCAAGACACAAGAGTTGCAATAATGATTTTTACACTTCTTTACAGGACAATGATCTAAGGTACCTTATTTTGGTACACACTTTCACATTGATGCAGCAGATGCACCTGTGTTTTAACGCTCCAAAATTTCAACAAAACCAACAAGATCATCATCTTTAGTGTGTAAAGACTGTGCTTGCAAGCAAGACAAAAGCCTCACGACACCACACAGAGTATTAAATGTGCCACGCAGCCTATTAACCTATCATGTAACCTGAAGACACACATTCACCTAGCATCCCTCCTGGCTTTTGCTGCAGCATCCCCATAGTAGTAAGTCTGTCAACCATCCACAAGTAATTACAACTGCTAGTAACCCCATCACCAAATAACTCTAAAGTTTACAACAGAACTTCTACTTCTACAGAGAATGAATACTAAAGAAAACAGCTAGTTACAAAACATGCTTTGAAAATAGACATTTTATACTTGAAAGATTTTTCCCTCAAAATTTAAGAGGCAACTTTACTGTTAAAACATAAATGGTTCCTAGATTTTAACACTTCCCACACACGCATGATGATCCTACTCTTCAGCCGACACATTTGCTTTCATTGTGTTTGATCACTGCAATAATACTAAAAACTATGTATGTTTGAAGGGATATTTCTTTAAAAGTAATGTACATGGCAATATACAAATTGTACAGAAAAGCTGAGTGAATTTTCAATCTTCAAAAGCTTAAGCCCATTGCCTTTGTTTTCCTTAAAAAAAAAAAAAAAAAGTTATTTTTTCCCAAACTATCTGTCACCATACAAATAAACAGAAAAGTTTTCAAAAAGCCAGAATCACTTACTTAATTACCCACTCAGAATCCATGAAGAATCCCAACTTCTCCACAGGGCATTTATGATCCAGCTCTCCCTTCTTCCTATCCTGATTCTCATGTCTCTCTTTCATATTTTGTTCTCTAATCTGAAAGGATATTTACACTGCCCACAGCCAAAAAACAGCAGCAAGAGATAAGATCCTTCCAAAAAAGCCTTGTCTAGTCCTTTCCCATTCTTAATGCCTACACGCACAAGGACTGGGACACAACCTACTCTAAATACCAGCTAAAATTTGAAGCTGCCCAAATACCAACACTAAACATGTGAACTTGGTTATATAGTGAAGATTTCTGATTCATAGTATGGGTAAAGACATGATTAACATGAAATTTAATAAGTGCATTGAAAAAGGCAATATTGTTGAGCAAATACTGCTTACTGGCAGTCTTGTAACCCTCCAGCTTCTCGAGGTAGTGATGCAAATTCTGTACTTTGGTCAGCAAATTCAAGTGAGTGTATTTCAATTTTGAGCGTCTACACTTGCTTAGTAATCACCACTTGTCTTGGTGCTTACTATTGTATTATCAAGGAGGCATTCAAATAATTATGAAGTATCTTATGGAAAGTCTGACAACTGAAAGTATCTGCATTATTGATATGGCTCAGTTCCTGTTTTGCTCCTGTGTCCTGGTCCCCAAAATGTCTACAGTTGACTTATCCTCAGGTTCCTTTCAGGAGTAAGTTAATTAATTCCCTTCAGCTCTTGAAACTAAGGAAAAGAACCTGACAACCCTCCCAAAATGCACGTGCACACACACACACACACACACAAAATTACTATGCTTTAGAACATGGAAGACCCTAACAAAGCCAAGCTTTAAAACACCAGGGATGAAGCCCAGCAGCTCGAGAGAAGAAAACACAACAGGAGGATGGGAAGGTCTGACATTGCTGAATCAATTTCGGAGGATGAAGGGTTTTTTTCACAGTGAAATTCACCCTAACAGTATGAAGTCTACGTAAACACCAAATCATTTTCTTCCTATTGCAAGGAAGATCTCTTTCATGTCACATCAAGCTTTTAAAAGTCTTCAAATACAAACATTCAAATAAACTCATTCACAGTCTGCTGTATGAACTCATGTAAAACCTAAGTATAAATACACTGATTCCTGTGTGTGAAACAGCAAATGAGCTGCCCTGTTGAAGGAAATCCAACAGACTGAAGATGCACAGCGTAATCTTACCATTTTTGTAGCATGCTTTTGTGTATCATGGAAGTCCAGAAACATGTCCACATCACATCCCAATTTGCCAAAGGTGTTGACTGAAGAGCCAAATGGCTTTACCGTGCTGTCTGGAAAATACGCACGTGTGAAATCCCGAACCAGAGAACAGGCCAGAAATCGGAGCTTGATATTTTCTTCTGTAAGCTGATACTCATTCAGTAGAATGTACATCTGACTGCTTATCTAGTTAAGAAAATAAACATTGTAAAAATACAATGACACACCTTCTATCTATTAACATGTATTTTCAAGTAGTAAATATCACTGCAATTAGAAGATTTTTTTTTTATTCTCAAACAGGTTTATTTCACACACAAAAAATTATTTTGACCACTAAAGTTAGTAATTTCATCTATTTGTTTCAATGTAGGAGAACAATTCACACAAAATTCTAACAGGGGTTACTTTTTTTTTTTAATAGAAATAAATTGCTTTATAAGTTGCACATGACCACTTGCGAATCTGAAACGGACATTGTTCATTTTTAATTGAGAGAGATCTAGAAACCTCTACTTACACTGTCTGCATGACAAAGCTTTTCAGTAAGCTCTTTCACTGGAATGTGAGACTGAGGAGAGAGGTGAACTGGTGTCTCTTCAGCAGCTTGACTCACTGGGTTTTTCAGCGTGAAAGTAAAAAGTCTAGATTTAAATGGGACAACATGACGCTGTGCAGCACTTGGGATTCCAATAGCGTCCTGCAATGAGGCTATACTGTTTTTTTCCGAAAATTCTATTAAAGCATGGATACCCTAAAACATTAAGAATGGAAATAGACAGGGTTAGATAAATGCATACAAGCCTTGAACTGATGGTACTGCTATTATTCAGATGTTCCTGAGAGTATTGAGACAGTTTAATATGACAGTCCTGAAGCTGAATGCTAGGTTCTGTACCTCAACACTCTTCAGACACTTTTTCACAAGAGATCAAAAATATTTAAGGTATGCTATTCTTGGCAGTAAGCACTCAACATAAAAGTTCTAAAAGCTATTTATCTTCACAACCGTAATGCTCAAGAAACACATAAAAAAGAGTTAGCTCTATTGTTAGAATAATAAACAGTGCTATGTAAAAGTTTCAAAGATTTAGTGCAAAACAGGTTGCTAACTATCCCTTAGAGGTGTTGCTTAGCTGACTTATGAATAAAAATCTGTTGCTCAGCAACTTGTAAACATTAACAAAGATAAAAATGAATTTAATATACTAATTATATATAATTTGTTTAACTTGCATGTATGAGGCCTTGACCAAATGCTGGTATTTCTTTTTGTCTAAGTCTAGATTTTAGTTTACATTGTTAATTACTTACACGGTTTTCAAAAAAGAAATGACTCTTAATATTTCCATGACTAGATAAATACTGCAATAACTTTTTTTCGTTAAGTTTTGGTGGGCACTTAATTAAAACAGTCCGTTCTGCTTGCTCCGATCGTTCTGTTTGGACCTCAGCAAATGTCTTCTTTCTGGTATTGACTTCAGCATCTGTGAGAAGAAATGAGCATCAAGGCTTTTCTATATAAACAGAAGGATTTAAAACTGACTTTAGTACACTTAATCTCTTCCTCTGGATTGAACAAAGGTTTGTCCTGGCTCTCTAAGAGGGTTACAGCAAAAGAGAAAACAATCAAGAATGAATGAAAGACACAAACCTAAGTGTATTTCTCTCACAAATGCATACATTTGTAAGGAATAGGAAATGTAGGAAGAAAACAATACTGACTCCCCTTGATGCCACAGGAAGCTTAATGATACAAGGAATCTTGGCTCTTCTTTGATTTGCTGTTCACCATCAAAAAACTCAGCACACACAGACTCATACATATGAGTCTGGAAATACCAGTGAGGGTGTGAGGCAGAGCTAGCTGCACTGAAAAGATAATCTCTCTCAGTTACCACAAAACCAGCACTTTCACCTTCGGAACAATTCAACACTTGCTTATTTTTACAACTCATCGCCTTCTTTTACAGTAAACTCCTACTCAAAATTTTCATTTAATACTATACTTTCATCTAATCTACTACAATAAACCCACAGATCAGTCATATCTCACCATACTACTGGCAATCTATATTGTTGGTGACAGCCTACAGAATTAACATGGAAATGAGACATGCTGGAACATCCAGAAACACAGAAGCTTTTTTCTTGATTGCACACAGGCAAAGGGGCCATGTCCCAAATTTGAAATCATAATCACTTCCTTGCATAAGTCTCAAACTATTCCATTGACCACATCACATTACCAGAGCCTGTGAAGCTGCTACTTGTTAATACTGCCATTTGTAATTCAGTTTGGGAAGCTGGAGAACATGCAGTTATTTCTCTGCAGCTACTATCTGCTACAGAAAGGTTCAACAGAGCTCTTTATTCTATGTTTTTATTTTGAGGAACCCACGAGATATTACGGTCTCAAGAAAATCTTAACTATCATCTAATGACACTTGTTAGTATTTATTATTATTTTTAAGCAATCTTTTGTTTTACAAAGTTTACTGAGCTCTCACACAGGCTTGTAAATAATAACCAAAGTAGTTGTTTCAATAGCTTAGTTTTATATAGCATTTTTCATCAGAAGACCAAAGAAGCCCTTTATGAAGATGATAAACATCCTACTTTCCATAGGGGCAGAGAAGTGTGAAGTGACTGAGATGCAGAAAGGACAAGTCCCATGGACAAGTGACACAATCAGGAGATGAATCCAGATTTTCTCACTCCCACAGCTCTCTGCATTAAGCCAGAGTGGCTATGTAATTCTTGCCCGATTTCCTACCTGTACATGCTTAGTTACTCTACCAAAAGATGTGCTCTAACATCTCTTCCCAGCTCTGCTGTCATTTGCACAGTCTGAGCATAGCACAGATGCAGATGATCGCATCCAAATGGTGGTTGTAAGCATTTTTAAATGCATGAGAGGCTGTACACTTTGCTTTCTTCCCCTGTTCCATTCAACATTTCCAGTTAGTGATAGAGTTTCACAGTTATTTTAAACAGGTATACACCAGCACTGCTGCTGGAAGAAACATCCCCATCTTCCGCACAGTGCTCGTACATATTCTAATACTGCTCTCTGCATGCTGATGCTAATGTGACCATTCACATAGTCATGTAGCAAACCAGGTAAGACTAATGATCAAATTTATACAACAAAACAAGAATGATTAACTGAAATCTGGAATTGTTCCTTAATCGAATTTGCTGCATGTTTGTTAGTACAAGGATGTGAACAGCAAAAGGTTTTGTGAAACTGTGATAATATGGCCTGATCTTCTCCTCTCTTTTAAAAAAGGTTGCTATCTAATGTTTTCCAAGCGCTGAAACATGAGCGTAAGTAGAAGCACAGGCCTCAGGCTCACAAACGCATGAACTGCAAGTTACACGCTACATCCAAGTTACAGCGCATCAACAGCGGACAGTCCTCGCTAGTTCTTGGCTTCTACTAAAGACGCGACATCAAACGTTCCCTATGCCTTTTCAAGGGCGTCTCTCGGGAATAACCACCGTCGCTTCATCCGCCTCCACCTGACACCGGCGTTTAATAAACCAAGTCCTAGACAACGACAGCGGATTCCGGCCTCCTGGACCGCTCCCTGGCGCTACGGCCGGGAGAGGACAGGCCGACCCCGCTGCCGCCAGGAGGACCCCGGCGGCGGCTCCCCGGGCCCTGAGGAGCTCCTCACGCCCGGGACGCCGGTAATGCCCCGGCGCTGCTCCCGGAGCCGAACCGCCGGCCGCAAACACGGCAGGCGGCCACTCCACAGCCCAGGCCCTCGCCTGACCTCGTCGCCCCCCCCCCCCGGGAGAAACAGCCAGGCCGCCCCAGCCCCACACGGCAGCCAGGCCCCGAGGGGAACGCGGCGCGGCCCGGCGACCCCTACCTTCGCCCGCCTCCTCGGCGCCGGCTGCCTGCGGCGCCCGCTGCACCGCGGCGCCGGAGGAGCCGAGGCGGGCCTGCCCGCGGGCCGCGCAGCCGCCGGCCGCCGCCGCCGGGCCGGGGAGGCGGAGGCGGCCCCGCAGCAGGGACAGCGCCCGCCCGCCCGCGCGGTGCGCCATTACCGGGCAGAGCCGCGCCGGCAGCAGCCTCTGCGCAGGCGCCGGCCGCCGCGCTCGACGGCGGCCGGCGCGGCTCAGCCTTCCTCCGTCTGGCGCGGAGCGGCTCCCGGCGTAGCGGGCCGCCCCGGGTTGCCGGCGCGACGTTTCCCGCGCCGGGAAGGGCTGTTGCTGTTGCTGCCGCCGAGGCGTGCGAGAGCAGGCAGCTGCCTGGTCCTGCGTGAGGGAGCAAACCTAACTGGCCAGGCCCGGCCCACGGCGTGTGGGTGCGGGCAGCTGCCTGTTGCAGGCAGAGGGAACAAACTGAGCTTGCCGGGCCGGGTCCGAGGCGTGTGGGTGCAGGCAGCTGCCTCCCCGGTGTGAGGAAGCACACGGCGGCCTAGGCCTCCTGCGTGCCCAGCTGCCGGGGGCTGCGGTCACCCCCGGCATGAGCCCCCCCAGCCGGGGCGGGAGGGTGAAGGTGGGCGTGGAGGTGAACCTGAAGGGGCCGATGGCCAAGATGGCCGGGGCCGAATGCGGATTTTGGCAGACTGGCTAGTTAAGAAGGGGAAGTAAAACGTTTGGCTGGTCCCATGCCAGGGACCTGAACGCAGAGTTACTGTAGCGAAGGCAGCCAGGTCAGGAAGGCAGCGGCTGGGGCACAGAGCTGCAGGGTGACCGGGAAGTAGTCGTTGGCCTACAGCACGGTTCCCCAGGTATGGACTGAAGAAGACGTCTTTCTCTTTAGTATTTAAAACCAAGTCATTTGTGTAAAACTTGTGGGTGCATCTGTAGTGTGTGTTAGGACCCGTGTGGCTACTTTGTGCATTAGCAGGTCTTCACTACAGAGCTATACTCTTGGTAGCCTAGTAAGTCAGGGTCTATAAGTAGTTGCTGTGACCTAATTATCTTGGGTTTGTATCCCAGGATGATCCTAAAGACAGAGAGTAGATTGCTTTTAAAATACTGCATTTCAGTCTATATCCTACGTACACATGCCATGGAGCAGAAACTCGTGTTTCCTCCATCTCTCCATGGCGACTTTCTGCTGGAATCCTATGACTTGTCCTTACTAAATTCATTGATGTGGATAGAGAGAAACTCCTCCTCTTTTCCCCTTTGAAGCTGCTCTAAAAGAGGAAAATGGTTTCATTAAAATTAATTGTGGGTTTAGGAAAACTAATAACCCAAGCAAGTTCCTGAAAGAGGATACTTAAGGTATCCTAGCATGAGAGCTGCTACATGTTAAGGATGTGTTGTTACTCAGCCTTAACCTCCCACTGTCAAGGTGTTGCCAATTCCGCCCTCCCCTAGCCCCGGCCTCTCTCCTTTTTACCTACCTGTCCCGTGGCCTACCTTCCTCCTCAATCCCCCTCATTTCCTTCCTCTGTTTTTTCTTCCTTTAATCATCTTCGACTTTCTTGCATTTTTTTCACAGATGCTTCTTAGCAAATGCTAGTGCAGTTGTAGCAGTGCAATTGAACAAGGTCAGACTCAAAAAAGAAGACACTTCTTTATGGAGGTTTGGCAATGTATTTACCATCTGTATATTTTGGAGAAGAAACAATGTGCAAACAGGTTAATCCTGCTAGCAGTGTTCCACATACTAAGTTATGGTGCTAAGGAAAACAAAATCAGGTAGTGAGTCTGTCTGAGTCCCCGCACATTTCAGAACGTTGTTTGTGCAATGCTTTGGACAATTGTGAACAACGTGGTAGAGGTAGCAGACATATAACCTTTAAACAAGGGAGTCAGTATGTCTGGATAATATAAACAGAAAAGGAGTTGTATGTACTGATAACAAACACTGAGGCCTAAGGTGGGTGTTTTGTCCTGAAACTTTATAGTGAAAGTTTTGCCATTGACTTCAGTAAGCAAATAGTCATTATAGTGCAGATAATAAACAGAAAATACAGCTCGTGTCTCGTGAGACCTTGAGACAGGTTCAACTCCTCAGCTCCTAGTGCTGCAGCAACTGGTTTTGGTGATCAAGAGGTGCCGCATCTCTCCTTAAAATCTCATTCACTGAAGAGGAGCTATTGGGCAGCACGGCCCCGCAAGAGTTCCTGCCTTTTGGGTGAGAAATAAAACGTAGTCCTGCCCAATTTTAGCAATTGCCAAACTCGCGCTACTGTCTCCCGGAGTACTTTAGTCCTACTGCCACTAACAAATCCTTAACGTTGTTGCCCTAAATTCCACCGGAGTTTCAGCTTAAGGTTTTTTTTTCAGACCACGCTTAAACTAAGCGTGTGTTGGAAGCTGCCGGCAGCCCCCCTAGAAGCGCCTGGGAACACGAGGGGCTGTGGGAAAGGGGTTCGCCGATGCCGCCAGCCGGTGACACGCAGTGACCGCCGGGGACGTGCCGGGGCACGACGAGAGCGCTCGCCGGCATCAGGGCAGAGCCGGGGCCGCGCTTCCCCCCGCCCGCCCCGCTCTGCGCCCGGGGCCGGGCGGCGCTCGCTCCCGCCTTCCAGGAAACCGAAATAGAAACCCCGGCCGGAGCCGCCCCGGTCCCCCGCCCCCGGGCAGCAGCGGGCGGCGCTACCTGCGCCCTTCCCCGCCCCCGGGAGTTTCCCGCGGGACCCGGCCGAGCGGCCCCGGCGCTGGCTGCGGGCGGGCGGCGCGGCCTCTCCCGGAGCCCCGCGGGTAAGTGGGGCCGGGCGGAGCGGGGCGGGGGGCTGCGCTGGGGAGAGACGGGACAGAACGGGACGGGGCTGCCTCGCCGCTCGCCCTCCAGCCCGGCCGGCTGGCAGCAGGGCATGGGCATGGGGATGGGGATGCAGGGGGTTATAGCTGGGCAGGTTCCTGGCTGCCCCCAGCCTTCTCGACAGCCCCCGTTTGATCTCCAGCACCTGTGCTGTCCGCCGGGGGGGGCTGCACGGCGGGAGGGGGGGCACTGCAACACCTCCCTGCTGGAGGTGAACTTTCTGCCACTGTCAGCGATAGGAGGTTTGGTTTTTTCGTGGTTTTTGTTGCTGGTGGTTTTTTTAATTTTTCCCAAGTAAAAATCCGAAATGACATAGAAGTTGAAATTGTCGATATTTCTTGTCCCTTAACAGCAGAACTGTATTTCTAAGGGATTGCGTTTTTCAAGGTCTGTCGATAACCTTTCTTAAAAGCAAACAAGGACTTTTTTTCATCACTGGTGGACAATTAATTGCCGCTTAGACCAAAAAATTATTCCCTAAAAGCAGCACAAGAAATCTTTATTATGTGTGTGTGATTGTGTTAAGCCAGTCTGTGCGGTTTTTGGTTAGGTTTTTTTTTATTATTATTATTTATTTTTATTGTAGGTTTTGTTTGGTTTTTTGTTTTGTTGATCCTTGACACAGAAAAGCCCCACAGGAGCTCAGAAGTCTGGTGTCCAGTTGCTTGTATTTTAATATGGTGGATATAAGGATGCTCTCAAGCAGCATACGTCTCAGAAAAAGGGGTTTAAGGAAAAGCTACTCGTGATAAATAGAGAAGTAAACTCTTGGCTTGCAGATTACTCATGTGATGATGTTGAAATAATGGCAGAACTGGATAAAGAGTCTTGTGCTTTAGCAACTGACTTAAGTGCTTACGTTTAGTTTTATTTTCCCACTGTAGGCAAAAACAGTTTTTTAACTGAGAGCCTCAGTAAAGCATACTTAGTGATGTAATTTCTTCATGTACCTGCATTGTGCAGAATGATTTAGAACATTAATTGACTGCCCACCACACATACTAGTACAGGATTTTAGGGATAAAAAGGAAGAATGAATTCCCTGTTGGCAAATGGACACCTTTTTAGTGGTGGAAATATAATAACATAAATTGCTGCATAATTTTAAAAAATCAGCTTTGCGTAGTCTGGACACTGCTTTCCTTATGTAAACAGTGTTTAGAATTTGCTAGATAGAGGGGAAAAATGCAGCTTTTCTCAAGCACTAAAAGCACAGAACCAAGAACACACAGGTTATAGTCACTTTTTCTTGTTATTCAGAGCTTTTTGGGTAGTAGTGAAACTGTCAAGAATATTATTAGTATTGTGCTGTAGTTTGGGAACATTATGAGGAACGGAGCAGAGCTGGCACTTTTGGAAAGCTGCATTTGGTCTAAACTGTACAGATGCCTTACGCATGAAAATGTTATCAGAGAGTGAATTAGTTAAATCATGGTACGTACTTGTCTTTATCCACAAAAGACTAGAGCATCTAGAGGCTCATGTTTTTCTTCAGAAAGTCCCTCAGGACTAGTTTCTAACTTTACCTGACTTTACACATGCAGTCTCTCAGTTCCTTTTATGACTGGACTGTTTCTTTTCTCTCCACCCCCACTAAATCAGCACCAAAAAAAAAAAAAAAAAAAAAAAAAGCAATGAATAAAAGTCCTGCTGTGGGGAAAAATAGAAATCTCCTTTATAATAAAGAGTAAACACTTTCAGGCTTTGTTAACGGCCTTTAGCTTGGGCATAGAGCAGGAAGATGGGATGCTAGGGGTTAGAAAACACTCCTAGCGTCTTTTATTTCTTTGTGTAGGTTGGAAAAAACTGACCTCTGTCAGCACCCCGGATACAAAGCCTGGCTGCTCCCCGCTTGAGTAGTGCTAGTGACCGCAAGGTTTCCTACCCAGCTGCCCTAATGCTAGAGGTGCTGTCAGGTTGACTTGAGGCTGGGTGAACTGGTGTAGAGTGCTGGTGAAAGTCACTCTGTCCGTCTTGGGGGGACAGGGGGGCGGGGTGCTGCTCTGCCACCGTCACCCCAAAGGTTTGAAAAGGAGCACGTTGCACTGCAGGCACTCTCCTTGCCTTTTCCTATGTTGCATCTGCTGAGCTGTCCTGTCCTGCCTTTCGAACTCGCAGCATGTGGTCTCAGTTTCTTTGCCAAATCAGCTGCGTCATTTTACTCCGTTTTCTTCAACGTTAGAGCTGACGTAAATTCTCTAACCCATGAGAAATATGTGCCACAAAGCTTCCACGTCCTTGCGGGGAGGGTAAGAAAGATAATGATCATAACCAGAAACTGTACCTGGGTAAATGGCATTGCTTCATGGCCTCAGGGGACCGAGTCTGCTTCTTGTCCTTGAGATAAATAAGTTGTGCTTGCTGCTTTTCTTTTTTCCTTTTTTTAAAGTATCTTTTTGTCTGGTTGTTATCTTTTGCCCAGAATAGATGGTTGCAGTGGATTATGAGAAAAGGAAGTGAGACCTCTCTAAATAGGGCATGGTCTACTCAGTTCTGCTAGAGGAAAAGGAGATCCTTCTCTTCTTTGCTACGAGCAAGTATGAGGCAGGGAGAATAAAACTGAGGACCTAATAATGGAAAAAACTATTTTTCACTACTACTTGGAAATCTGGATGATCATACAGTAGCTTGATTCTTTTTTGAGCTGTCATCGTTTTCTGCAGAAAAATCCCCTGTTATCTCAGCCTTGTGATTACTAGTTTTTCTTTCCGTGAAGCCTGTAAAGCAAATGATCATATGAGTATAAACCAGTCTTTCTGCCTGAGCTGGTATGCCATGGCTTTATTTGTTTTGTTTTTTTTAATAGACTGCTACAGAACGCTGTGAAATTATCATCGGTGGTAAATACAGGTTCAAGAAACATGACGACTTTAGGGATTATATTGAGACGTTTTTGATGGTTTTGTGTGATGTAACCAGGATAAATACAAGGTAAGTGCTGTAGACATTTACGTGTTGAAAACTATTTGTATAAGTATTTTAATGACTGACGATGCATATGTTTTTAACTTGAACAAAGTAACTCTCTCTGGCTTAAAGTAGGAACCTGGGATGGGAAGGGACTTCTTGGGATATTGAACCCAGTTTCTTGTAGTGAAAGTCCGCTTCAGCAAAATGGTCAAGATTTACCTTGAAAAGTTATTGTTAGGACTAGCGAGGGCAGAACAAACTGCTGGAAACTGCTTCAAAAGGTCTTTGCTTTTGTGATATCTCCATTTCTGACTTTATTCTGAAACTGGTGAAAATTTCAGTTCAAGTCTAGTTCTGATCAGTTATTTTCAAAAAAGGTGGATTGTGTATATCAGGTGGTGACTTGTGCTTTACGCAATGATACTAACATGCTTATTGCTAGTGAAATGATGTTGCTCCATGACCTTCTCATCCTTCTAGACATATCACATAAATTGCTCATAAAAACTTGGGGATAAGCTAATTGAGTACATTTATAGCCCTCTTTGTCATTAATTTCCAAATAATAAATTCCTTCATTTGTATTGAGGGTGCTCCTTCATTTTTGCGTATCCAGCAAAATAGAGCTAGTATGTGCTTCCTTACTGTGCCAGTTCCTCTAATGAAAAGCTTTATCAAAGTAAATTCCAGGAATGAATGACAGGGGAGGTTCACTAATAACTTCTAAATAAAATTTCACTAGCAGAGAGTTTTTCTCCATTTCCTCTTCACCCAGTCTACTAATTATGATTTTCTTCATAATACAAATTAATAATTTTAAATCTAACTGTATAATGATGAGCTGTCTATCACCCTGATCACTTCTTTTCATTCTTACTTTGCTGAAACAAATTTAGGTGAAAAATGTTTTCAGGTTTGTTTCTTTCTTTTTTTTTCAGGAGTGGTTTTGCAAAGTGGACAGTAATGGAGTATATGAGCACGGGTAGTGATAGCAAAGAGGAGATTGACTTGTTGCTAACTAATTTAAATATGTCTGAGGTGATAGACATCATGGAAAACCTTTATCCAGGTGGAGACCTTGCAGTCTATGAAGACAGCTTGATTACAATGTGTGAAGAGGCAAATCAAAATGAAGAACGTGCAGAATCCTTACTGTTTTGTGAAAGGGAGGTTTCTTTGATGTCCTCTGTCAAATATGGGACTGTGGAAGACCTGCTTGCTTTTGCAAATCAGGTGTCTAACACTTCAAAACAATTTAAAGGATGCAGACAGCAAGAATCTGGAATCCTTTTGAATATGGTATGTCTCTTTTCTTTTTACTTGAAAATTAGTAGACCTTAGGAGTTAGAAGTTTTTAGCGAATCTAAACAAAGATCACCCCCAGTCCCAGGAGTAACAGTCAGGCTGTTGTTCTCTGTGCAAATCTGGGACTGGGGGGATCTCTGAGGTCATCAAGTCTAGCCCCTGCAGTCTCAGGCAGCTATGGAGAAAGGTCTGTTGTTCAGGAAGATCCACTCTATGTTGCCTCTTGGGATCCCTGGAGATTAGAAAACATTTCCCAACATTGAATACAAACTTGAGATGCGCAGTAAAAAAGCAAAAGCCACAACTATGATGGTTTACAGGTTTGGGAAATGGTAAGGGTTTTCTAGTGCCTTGTGTTCATGCAGTAAAAAGAGTTCATTGTGCAAAACTCCCAATAAAAGTCTAGCATCTATTTTGGTATATTTACTGAATTCACTCTCTATGCACAAAATGTAAAAAGTAGTAATGTAAGGAGAAAAAGCATATAGTATCAACTGTGACTTTCAGAATTAACAGTATTATGTAATATCACACACTGCTAAACTCAAGTATAGATGTGTTGCTTTGAGATATGTTCATTTTTTCCCTAAAATGGCTGGTGTTCTACAAGCATCTGTAGATGTTAGTGTCATTGAACTTCTGTTTAAAATCAGTTGCTCTGGAAACAAATCAGTTATAAAATGGAAGTTTATTCATATATGTTTGTGCTGCTGCTTTATTTTCTTAAGATGTTTTCTACATCTATCATCTAAAATATCTTACATGTAATGTTTCATATGTGAACATTGGTTGCTTGAGGCTTACTGGTTACTGAGTTGTGAAATAGCACAGGGTATTGCTTTATTTTGATTTGGAGGGAATATTGCAGTATTGCTAAACAGTCACTTTTAAACTCTGTAACACTGAAATGACACTTACTAATATTAAATGTTTCCTATACTTAGGATAGACACTGTTCTACATGCTCGTGGTTATTTTGCTTGCATATTGTTTCTACAGATGCATACAATTGGTATGAACCAAGTACTATGAGGTGCATGTGATCCCATTAAGCAACTGAGGGTTGGAGACAGGGCATTACCTGTACATGCATTTCAGCAGGTGCATCTACACTGTAAATATCTACAGCATTTTAGTTAGGATCAGGAGTGTTTCTGATTGCCTGGTCACCCCCACTGACTGCACCATGGCTCGCGTCACGAAGGGTCTTGGAGCGCACAAGCTGGACTTCTTTCAGTTGAAACTAAACTGCAGGATGTGTTACAGCCACAGATGAGCATTCACTGCATAGGACCAGGCTAGGAACTAGTCCTGAAAGCCTCCTGAAAATGTGAATAGTGTGGTGGTTGTTACTCTCTTGCTCTGCAAATCCACTCCGCTCGGTCTCTGTTACTTTCCAGGATAGGTGTAACCTATGTGGATTATCTAGCCTCAATGCCTTGAAATGCAGAAGTGAGCAGGCGAGATGTACAGATTGCTAGAGTCTTTACTTTGGTTCTGATAAGTAGAGGGGAGGCTCATTCTGCATACCCTAAGCAAAATACTTTTAATAAAAAGACACGCACCCCCCAACAGTTCAGAACTTATCCTCCGGAAAATTAAGAACTTCAAAGAATTAACTTATTTCATGTAAATACTAGTCACAAATTACAGTTTTAGCAGTCAAGAAGATACTATCCTAATTAAAAAACATGAAGGTAGTTAAAGCACAGAAAGATTATGTGCATTACCTCTTAAAAAGAAATCTAAACCAAATAATTTTCCTAATATGCTGTTATCTTAAAAAGGGTAGCTGAAGAGCTGAGTACGTGAGGCCATGTGACAGACATGAAGTGATAATATCCTTGATCTGCCTTTACATATCTTCAAGAATCTCGATAAAGGAGCAGTAAACAGGTTAATGATATTCAAGATACGGACAATACTGTATATCCCTGAATTAATTAGAAGCATATTCTCAGGAAACATTACTTATTCTTTAGCTGAGAGAATACTAAGAGACTGAAGAAATAACATCAACCTCAAGCAGTACTCACATGGCTGTACTTAGGATTTTGGTCTTTCTCTGTCATGTGCAGAGGGAGGGAGCTGTTTCGGAGGAAGATTTAGAGCAAGATACTGACTTAGATGCTCTGAATCGCTTCCTGGAGTAACCCTCTTCGCCTTGTTGATGGTATAGAGAGCCAAAGCTCCCAACATTACCCACCTAAAGCAGATGATGTGCTTTTTTTTTTTTTTTTTTTTTTTTTAACTACAGTATAAAACTAGAAGGTGGCTGGTAAAATCGCAGCAGACTTCTTCAACCTTTTACTAAGCAGCAGAAACTCTGATACAGGATGGAAAATTAAAATGTGTTCCCCTAGCAGTACATGTGATATTAGGAAATGCTGAAACTCTTGCTCACATTGTATAAGATAGCCTGTGAGTAACAGGTATGTGGCATAACAAGTTAGCAGATTACAGGAAGGACAAACATGTGCAGGTAAACCTAATAACAAGAGGTGGGTAATTTCATTAATCCAGCTGCTGTTGTTGTTGTTTCAAGACAATTAATTGCAACTTACACTTTGTAAATTAGTCACTGGAGAGAAACGTGGATGCCTGGGCTGTGAATGAATGCCACACCTCACATGCTGTTCCCATTTGGCGTTTCTAAATAAAGACTGCTGAACAGATCGCATGCATCATGCACATATACAAGTGATTTTTTTTTCCCCACCACATGTATAAAATTAATCAGGCTTAAAGTAGTTCTAACTTCATTGCGATTTTTTTTTATTATTATTTTTTTATTTAACTCCACAGATCACACCCAAGAATGGGCGCTATCAAATTGACTCAGATGTGCTCCTGTTTCCGTGGAAGCTGACTTACAGGAACATTGGCTCTGATTTTATTCCTCGGGGAGCTTTTGGGAAGGTGTACTTAGCCCAAGATAGAGAAACCAAGAAACGAATGGCATGCAAACTGGTATGTTAGTTCAGTAGTTTTATCTCTGAGCAAATATTGTACGACACAGTACATGCAGTATATTTTCAAATATGTCTGCATCAAATTCCACTGTTAGGCTGGTGATCATCTTGGTTTTATTTAACTGTTAACTTGTTTTAATTTTTTGTCTCTGAGACTGCAAAAGTTTCAGCATTTTGAGAGTATCTGGAAGTATGTGTAACTGCCATGTGGGCAGGCCTGCTGTGCTGTGGGGGTAGAAGTATTTCTACTTGTCCTGCTGTACTCACGGTGGTAAAATATATCAGCATGAGGTCACGTCCCTGCTGAAGGTGATAGCAAAACCCTGTTGCTGCAGATGGTTTTAGGATCTTGTGCTTTCACTGGGGTCTTCAGACATAAGTTTTCTTTACTCCAGTGCCATTAATGTCCCTGATAGCTCAGCTTAAGTGCAACTTTTATTGTGTTTTGGGCACTGACTGAGCATAAGGTTGTGAGACATTTCAAGAAAACTGCTGAGCACTTCCCTGTTTTTATACATGCCAACATTTTCTTTCAACTTTACCTTTCAACATACTATTCTGAACTGAACAGTAAATACTTAGGGCCAGTAAAAGCTCAGCTGGGACACTGCTCTATATCCCCCCGCTCATGAGTAAAGCACGTGCATTACTTCTGTATGGGAAAGAGTTGGGAAGGCTGTTGTATGTCCTTCCATTGCAGCCGGTGTATCCACATGGGGACAGATTTAGTTTGCCACTCCTGCATAACTCATTGCAGAATTAAAGCTTCCTAATGTTTCTGAAGTTACAAAGAGTATTTCTCATTGCAGTAAAAATGTTAGCCTCTTATTTGGTTCACAGCCACTAATCTGAGGGAAGGAGAATAAAAAGAGCGGTAGTAGCCTTTCCATGTCTAAGCAAACACTGCTTTTTATTGTCTTAGCAATCTGCTATCAGGACTTTTTAAAGAAATATAGTGCTGCCAGTTGCTCGCTTTAAAGCAGGTTTCATTTCTTGTAAGCCATAAAACAGTGCTAAGAAGGATTGAATTGAGGTCAGTAGTGGTCCTGACCATGATTAGTCTGTAGACTTTGCTGAGTACTGCAAGCACTGATACACGTGTCAGACGGGTGTATAGTTCTGGTAGAGCAGATGAGACTGCACAAAGCTAATGGAAAAAGCAGCGGGATTTTTATCTCTTTCACCAGGAAGTTTGCATAGAGCTTTTGTGTAACCACTGGATTTTGACAGGAATAACTCTTGCTAAATCGCTTTTTCTGGAAGATTGCACTTTTTATTTGGGCATGATTCCAAAAACCCTCTCAACTTTAAACTGGAAAGGAAGAACAAGTCACAGGATCAAAATAAAGCTCTGTATTTTAACAAGTGCATAGGAATGCTTTGCTTCCTTCTTACATTTTAATCTACAGGATGGATAACTAGTGTTAGTACAGATAACTTGTTTTTTGAGCTGCTTTTCTGTGGTTTTGTTTCAATATCCTAGGTCCCAGTGGAACAGTTCAAACCATCGGATGTTGAAATACAGGCATGTTTCCGTCACGAAAACATTGCTGAATTATACGGTGCTATTTTGTGGGATGAGACGATCCATCTCTTTATGGAAGCCGGAGAGGGAGGATCTGTCATGGAAAAGCTGGAGAGTTGTGGTCCTATGAGAGAATTTGAAATCATTTGGGTGACAAAGCATATTCTGAAAGGACTTGACTTTCTCCACTCCAAGAGGATTATCCACCACGATATCAAACGTACGTGTGTGGGATTCTTTGAGGTGCTTTCTGGTCCAAGCTGGGCTGGGGCTCTGGTGGAGAGCCTGGGACTGAGCTGGGGTGCATATCTTCGCATCTCTGGGAGGGAGGGATGGATAATGCTCAACAAATGACAAGGTCGGGTTCTGGAGATAATCGTTATTTACACTATATTAATTCACTGCAGTGGAGAGGGTGATTCGAAAATCATAGTTCCTTTGCCTTTCTTGAGCAACTCAATTTGAAATAAAAACCTAAAGAAAATGAGCAAAATTATCAGTCTGTGTTAAACCAGAAGTTTCCCTCTTTCCATGTAAATTCATCCTGAGTGCTTCCGTGCCCACCTTCCGCTTGCACCTTCTTTTAGGTTTTATGTTTCTGCGTGGCTGTTTCTCAGTTTGAGATGCTTTGGAACTAAATACCTAATTTGTACTGTTTTTTTTCTTTCAACAATTACTGCAAATTTTACTATATATTTGCTTTTAAAAAGCTCTGAGTATTAACATGTATAAATAATTGAAACATATTGATACTAAACCTAAATTAAATACATTAGTATTAAATTGCTTTAAAATTTAATTTTAATGCATTACATTTAATTTAATATTAAATACTGTTTCTCCCAGCACCACCTACCCCCGCAGACAGGTAAATTCTGCCTTTCTGGTAACAGTGCTTCTAATGAAGACTTACCTCTTCTGAGAGTTAATTTTTTGCTGAACTTGAGGGCTTAAAACAGAAATATTCAAAAGGAAGTGTTACAATAAATAGTTGACAGAAGACAGTTATCAAGAATTGCTAAATTTTTATCTCAGTTTTGCATTACTTTTAGTTAATGTGGGTCAGTACTTTAGATGTAAGCCTTTGAGATTCTGACAACTATAAAACTGCTTAATTTTTCCCTTAGTTGTGCTTTCTCACTTGTAGTAACAGTCTTTCCTAGGGGTTCACTGTAATTGACAGTAACAATGACATTAATTAAAAGGTTTAAAAACCAAACCAGCCAAAACCCAACCTACAACATCTACATAGTGGATAGGAGAACCATCCCATTGTGAATGTGGTGGATGTGAGCGCATTTTGCTTTTTCCAGCCTTTTTCTGCATTACTGGATGCAGGGCAGCAGCTGAGGCGGAGGTGCTTGGGTGCAAACCCCAGCCACGCTCCTGCCTGCAGGGAGCTGTTTTGTTCGAGGGGGTGAGCTGGGTAACCCTGGCCCTTAATGGCAGTTGTACCCACCACACCTGGCGAGGTGGCCTCTGCTTGAGGGAGATGAGGAGTGTGCTTTCGCCCATCAGGTGGAATCGATAGAAGAAGCTGTTTCCCAAACATCTCTGATTTCATCCTTACTGCATTTTGAGTCTGTCCTGCTGACGCAGGAGGTGATGGGGATTTTACCAGGAAGAAGACTGCCCTGAGCCAGGAAGGGGAGGAGGACTTTCTGTTGGTCCTTAGGAGCAGCTCAGTGCTGCCAC
Source organism: Aquila chrysaetos chrysaetos (assembly GCF_900496995.4). NCBI lineage: Eukaryota > Metazoa > Chordata > Aves > Accipitriformes > Accipitridae > Aquila > Aquila chrysaetos. Next base: position 61,920,863 of record NC_044006.1, on the reverse strand, counting down.
TCACTTTAACCCTTGGTTGGAAAGCGGTTAAATTGAAGGTTATTTGGTGGGGGAAACTTTAGCCCAAAACCAGCTGAAGCTGGGGCTGGGTGCAGTCCCAAACAGCCAGCAGAGCTTGCTGCACTGTGGCAGAGTGGCCCTCTGCTCTGTCCTTTATGTGGTGTTTAAAATCCATATCTTAAAAGGTATCCCTAAAATTGCACCTTTATTTCTGTAGTTTTGTAGCACTGGTTAGGAGGCAGGTATGTGAAGGATTGCTTCAGGAACCAGTACTGCTGAAATCAAGTCTGTGTCTTCTCACTGGGTGGGCATGGTGGGCACTGTCAAGATGGAAAATGACCCACAGTTTCCTCTGGGAGAAGATGTGTTTCTGTTGTGTAACTTGGAGACTTCATTTGTTCTTGTCTTCTGAAACGGCAAACAAGAATTTCTCGAGGTTTACACGCAGTACTACCTTCATAAATATTTGATCAGAAATACAACTGCAAAGAAAGCCCTCTGAGCACAAAGTTGTGCCTTAGGCAGAGTTTTATGAAGGAAAGTGAATTAAGCTCCTAGATATTGCAGCAATTTGGTGGGAGTTTGGAAATCCCTGTCTTGTATTACTTTTGCAGCCGTAGTCTTGTCCTCTGTCATCACGCTGAGCTGCTGTTGCTGACTGCTGCAGGAGACTGGTGTGGCTGCTGTGGAGGGGCCTCGGTTCCCCTCTACTTCTGTCTTCATTTAAATTGTTAGTGTAGAGAAACCGCTTGGTGACCAACAGTTATGTTGTTTATAGCCAGACCCGCACAGCATGCTCTCCACCTTGGAGACCATTAAACGTCTTCAGAGCAAGCCTCACTGCACTGAGGTGCCTACCAATCTTCCACCTTCCTCCCTTACCCTCAGCCATTTTTTCTCTCTCTCTCTCTCTTTTTTTTTAAGCTAGGAAATTCTCCAAATGTTGATTCTTCTTTTACGTAAACCAGTCTAGGTTGATTTTTAAGATATGATTTAAAATTGGACCCAGTTGCTAACAGATCCGTTTTCGCTAGGAGAAGTACTGTGTTGTCTATAGAAACTGGTTGTGCTAATCTCCCTTTTCAGGCTTACATCCAAATGAAACTGGCATGTTGTAAAATAAATGCCTAACATGCTAGAAACTTAAATGTTGCCATTTTTATTTTTCTTTTAGCAAGCAACATTGTCTTTATGTCAACTAAGGCTGTTTTGGTGGATTTTGGCCTAAGTGTTCAAATGACTGAAGACATTTACTATCCCAAAGACCTTAGAGGAACAGAGGTAAGAAGCTGGAGGGACAAAAGTTCTTATATTACTCCTATGGTTGTGATGCTTAGGCTCAAATTTGGAGCTTGAGGGTAGAAGCTTGGGGAAAAGATTTTTATAATAACATCAAAAAGTTACAAACAAACATTAATGTAATCTCAATTATATTTTCATTTTCAACTTGCTGAATGGAGAATCAGGTGTTAGACTTTGAAAGCCATGTCACCTTCTCTGTAGTCCCATTTCTTAGCAATTTCTAAATCTGAAGTCAAAGAGAAATCAGGGTTCACTGAAGTCAAACAAAGGAACAGTACTCTGAGGAGGGTTGTTTGCAGTGGATCAGCTGCTGGTCAGAGACACTTCAGACAGGAATTTGTTCTTTGCTCTACCAAAGATTTCTTCTGAGATACCAGCTATGGACTGGGGTGACCTGCTCAACACAGTAGTTTGACTCCTCCTTTGAAACTGCAGAAATTACAGACCTCTGGGTTTCGCTGTCTTTCTAGTCAGGGGAGTAAAGAGCTTACAATGCTTACTATACTGGAAGCAACATGCTCTCTGGCATTTGATGTACGTGCTTTGTGGGGTTTTTTATTTTGGTTTGGTTTGGGTTTTTTTATTTGTTTGTTTAAGGGGGTTTTGTGTGCTGTTAATGAGAATAAGAAAAATGGTGGGAATGAGTTGGAAGCCCTGGTAGGGTATTTCCCAAGGATGGAGGTGTGTGTAAAAAGGAAATTTCCAAGTTTGTGGAGTGGACTGCTGATGATCCACTCCTGGCTGTTGGAGGACAGGCCAAGTTCGTGTTGGTAAGAACAACTGTGAAGAACACTTAATTCTTCATTTAGTAGGAAGAAAATTATTCCGCACTGTTGAGCACCTGCAGTCATGTTCTCAGAAAGCGGATAGTCCCCACAACCCTGAAACATGGTGGTGCTTGGTGTTGACTGTCTTGGGGGAGAGGTAGGCAGTCCTCAGAACCAGCAGTCCTGCCGTTCTGCCACAGCATTGCAGGCCAGAAGTAAAGTCACAGAGAGAGCGCTGGGAAAGGAGATATTCAAATACCAGTCAAAGACTTAAAGGAACATCATGAATGCTAGTCTATAGGTTTTTCTGCTCTCAGTCTTCCTCCCAGGCATCTTCCTCTCCACAGTGCCTGTGTTCAGCCTTGTGGGTTGCCTAATCCAGTCACCCACAAATGCCCTCTGTAGTCTTTGATAGCGCTGGCTTTCTTGATTTTTTTTCAAAGTAAGATCTGGACTCCAAAGTCCTCCTAAGTTTTGCACCCTCTATTATGCAACCTTAAGAAGTGGTGCAGTTGCCCAGGAGTGCTGTTTCTTCACATGGTTGTGCAACCCCTTGTTTGGGCTCTATCACTGCCATGCAGCATTGTGCCTGTGAACTGGATGGTTTCTTATGTCTGGTATTGGTAGGGACTCGTGTCCACGAAGAAAGTGGCAGTTGGAGTTATCTTTCTCCTGTGCTTTTATTAGGTTTTTTATTTGCTTCTATAGCACAGAAAGTCTGAATGTAGTGAATCTGCTTTGTGTTTTTGAAAATGAATAGTTGCAATTCTGGGCAGAATGATTGAAAGATTGTTAAATTTTGTTTAGTTGGTGTAGCATGAAAAACCTGTGTTTCTGAATAGTGTGTACAAGGCATGCAGCACAATATACCCTGGTTGTGATGAAACCGCTCTGCGGGAAATACTTTTTCTAGGCATTTGCTACACTTTCTCTTACGCTTCTGTCACTTTGTTAAAATATGTAAGCTTCAGTTACAACCATTTGAGGGGAGGAAAAATTTGTCTGGTGAGGTTTATTGAATGTGGAAGGTGTGATTCATTTGCACAAATGCTAAAGTATAACTAGCACAGCATGAAGAAAAGGACTGGTTTTTAGTTGGGTTGTGTCTCTGGTCTGACCGGTAGACGCGTGCCAGCCCAGCAGTAGGAAGGATTGAGAATGGGAAGGTATCCGGGGCTTGGGCTGCCTACTTTGGTGACAAGAGTCTTAGGCCAGTCTAAATCAGTCTGAAATCACAGCTTTGGTGCACATCTCGTTTTTGCTTTTTGTCCCTGTGCAATCAAGGTGCCTCTTGACCATTTTCACACTTGGACTATAACTGCAGACAGGTTCTTGTTCCAGCATCTTTTTTCCTCAGGAAGGCAGCTGCTTTTTGTTTATATAGATTTCACACAAGTCACACTGTATTTGCTAATCACTTTTTTTTTACAAAAGTAGAAATTCTGTTCTTTGGTCCTTATGAGACTTAAAGGCAGCAGGTGTGGATGCACTTACTCTGTCGTAGCCCAGAGGAAAGCAACAGATAGGAGTAAGTAGCAGCTGTAGATGCCTGCTGAACCTTTGCACATGCTTCCGATCTGAAGCTCTGTTTGCAGATGTGGTATGTGATTTACTGGGAAATATTCCTCGGAATTTGCGTGAGCCCTGCAGCCTTTCTCAATCTGTGGTAGTAAGTAGTCAAACCATGTGGTGATGACTTAACTTCCTGCTCTTGTGTCAGTTAATGGCTTTTAATGTGATTCTTTGTGGCAGGATGACTTGAACTAATTAAAGTTCTGTTTGGTTCCTTTTGAGGGAAATTGGGTGAGGGAAAAGTAGAAACCAGAAGCAAATAGGGCGGCTTGCTAACCTAGTGTGTTGTGGGCTCTGCCCACATTGTGTTGAAACCTACTCCCTCGGCCGGTGGTGGTGGCACAGCCGTGCAGGCAGCTCCTGCCAGCTGCAGGGTGTGCCTCCTGCATCCTGTCCATCTCGTTCTCCTCCAGCTGTGCTCCCAGCTGCCTGGAGCTGGCAGGAGCTTCCCACTAGATCCTTCTTCAGGGTCTTGACAAATCCAAACTTTTCAGTGAAATGTTTGGATGGAAACTGTATTTTGGTTTAGACAAGATTAGAATTTTTGGTTTAAAAAAAGGATGGAAGAGGGATGCTTGCCTTAATAGCTGTCCTGGGGATAACCTGGTGGAAAGGTCACGCAGCAGGACGTGAGAGACCTGGCTTTTAATTTATGCATTGCCTTAGACTTGGTTTGTTCCTCACCATCCCATTTCTTAGGATAATACCCCAACATGCAGGTTATTGGATAAGGGGTGGAGAGGAAAAGAGTAAGGAAGGCGGGAAGGTGTATAGCTGTCAGTTCTGCCCAGAAGAGTTGTATAGTATCCAATGTAACAGGGATTTGAAGAGTGGACTCCTACCCCCAGCTGGGTGGCTAGCGGTGAGGGTCACCCTCTCTCTTTAGCCTAGTGCATGCCCATGTTGTTCAAGCAGAATGGAGCAGTCCTGGCAATACAAACTGGCAATTCAGGCACCTCCTTTTGCTATGGAGGGATTAGGTTCCTGCTGCCCAGCTGAACGAAGCAGAGCCACGGCTTGAACCTCAGCCTCTCACAGCTCAGCTAAGTCCCATAGCCACTGAGCTGTGGCCTGTTTGGGGAGGGCAAACCTGGAATATGACTTTGTCCAGGTGCCAGACCAGAAAATCCCTGTGATTGTGGTAATGTACAGAGCAGAAAAATCTTATTCCCCAGACGGTGCTTGGTCTTTAGGCTGCAGGTACTAGTGGAGTGCATCCCTTCAGAGGGGAGTTTTCCAGATCACAAAATGTAACGATTCATCTTTGCTTCTTGTTTTCCCCTATTGATTAATCTTTTTTTGTCTATTCTTCACAGATTTACATGAGCCCTGAAGTTATCCTCTGCAGAGGCCACACAACAAAAGCGGACATCTACAGCATGGGAGCTACTATTATTCATATGCAAACTGGCATCCCGCCCTGGGTGAACAGATATCCACGTTCTGCATATCCATCCTACCTCTATATTGTAAGTGTCCGTAGCAAAGCTATAGCTGAGTTTCAAGCTGAAGGCTTTCCTGTACTTTTGTTGGGAAAGCTCCAGTCATATAAAAACTATCAAAATATTTGTCAGAGAGATGATATCATCCTTTTTGCTTCGGGGGAGGGAGGGAAGAAGTGGGTTTTGATCATTTAGGGGAAGACAGAGACTGAGGTGGAGTCATCTCTGTGGTTTGTGTTACAATTTGTAGGCCTTGAGTTTACTGCAAGGACAGGGTTAGAACAGCGTGAAACTTGATTGAAACAAGCCCATCTGTGTTCTACTTGTCTGTTTTGCTTCAAAGTTGCAGATAAAAACTGGAGCCTGGCAAATATGATTCTCTGGTTCTTCCAGTGTGGTACAGAAATCTGGTGAATTTGCATTGCACCAGATTTTAGGCTTGCTTGGGCTTGCTTTGAGTTTTTAAATTTATGTTTTTAAAATCTGATTTTAAAAAGGTGGATTTTGCTACATGTTCTGTTCTCATTGATCAGCCCAGCTTAAGGAGGTGATGAGTTTTAAGTGGGGAATTCCCAGACCACTCGTGGTTATCTGTGACTTCCTCTTCCATTGTTTTTGGAATAACTGTTTCAATGGTCTTTTTTTATTCCAACAGATACACAAACAAGCTCCCCCCTTAGAAGACATTGCTGAAGACTGCAGCACTTCCATGAGAGAGTTGCTAGAAGCAGCTCTAGAAAGGAATCCTAATCATAGGCTGTCTGCAGCAGACTTACTGAAGCATGAAGCCTTACACCCACCCCCAGAAGAGCAGCCGCGGTGCCAGAGTCTGGATTCGGCATTGTTTGAAAGGAAAAGACTGCTTGCAAGGAAGGAGCTGCAGTTGCCAGAAAACATTACAGGTAATGACATCAGGCTTACTTATCTTGCACTCTGTAGATTTTACTTTGTGTCAAAACTTGATTTGAGTGAGTGTTTAGAAACAAACAAAACTCAAAAAGCTTCTGGAAAGACACCAGTAAAACTCCCAATCAGATGAGATCACACCCAGAGCTCATTAAGTGTTATGTAAAACGCCCATTGACTTCAACAGGGGAAGAACTTAGCCTGAATTCTGCAGCTCCGGAAGGGCTGGCTCATGAAAAATCCCTGGTAGTCAGTCATGGCACTTCATGAAGTATAGGTTGCTGTCCCAAATTGCCTTAATTTGCCACAGTGCTACAGATGTTTTATTGATACTAGCGATTTGTTAACAACAACAACAAAAAGGGTCCAACAACTACCACCATCACCAAATCCAACACTTTTTGCTTCCTTAAAGGAAAAGACAGATACAAAACCATGACTGTAATGTCGCTGAGTGTCAGCAGTACAAGCCCTTTATTTTAAAAACAAAAAAGACTGTAGGATAGAACACAGTTTCTCTTGTGCATTAGTAAGTGCTTTATGAAGGATAACACATGAACCAGATAGGAAGCTCAGTGGGTCCTCAGATAATATCAAGCCCAAGAGAGATTTAGTGCCAGCAACTTGCTAACAGGCTTCAAAATGCTTTTCTTCTAAAATATGTTAGGAGGGTCCTGACAAAAGGCATTTAAGAACTGACCCCGGACAAGTGGTTTATTTGATTGTGATAAGTATTTGAAAAGATATCTATGCGAAGTTTTGGGTGCTGTAATTGTTGCAACAAATCCGCTTAACATTTAAATCTATCACAGCCTTTGCATCTATTGATCCTTCGGGGTTTGCCTTGTGGGTGCATAATCCCTTAACTGGCTCAGGCCATCTGAATTAATTCTTTTGAAGATGAAAACATATTTGATCATTAAACTGGAAATTTAGTTTAGGAGCATGAGGTTCCATGACACTCATTATACGAGTATTCAGGGAAGTTCTGCCATTGCAAACCAGGTCTGGTTTCTTCAGACCTTGATTTAAAGGAAAAAAAAAATCTGAGACTGATGGTCCCATATTTGTTCTGCGTTGTCACACCCAGCAACACAAAGAGGATGTCATCTGTTTAGATGAAAATTCCCCTGTAATGAAGGGGAATTCTCAGCTGGCAGAAAGTTAGCAGGTTTTTTTTCTTGCACCAAACTCTCCTTTAGCATTATGGCTCAGAGGATGAGGAAGCTCTGCCTAGCTGTCCCAGCTGATGGAGGTCTTTTTTGAAACAGTTGAACACACTTGCTGTTTTCAGTAGCAAACTGCTTACCTTTCTTTTCCCTAGAGTTGTGGGTTGATTTGTTACCTTTTGTTTTATTTTATATGAGGTTTATGTTATATTGTCCTTAAAAATGAAGCTTTCTAAACCACAGATAAATAAAAGCAAATATTAGGCCAATTATTCCAGTAACATCTACAACCATGAAACTGAACTAGTGTAGCTATTTGTGCAATAATGACATGCTTTGCCTCTTTCCTTTTTAGATTCCTCATTGTGTACCGGGAGCATGGACGAGTCGGACCTGCTAAAGAGGCAAAGATCACTCTATATAGATCTTGGAGCTCTAGCTGGTTACTTCAATATTGTTAGGGGACCACCAGCCTTAGAATATGACTGACTCAGTAACATTTTATGTTGGCAGGTCAGAAGTGGACCTCTACCTCTTAAAACTTGATTTTAAGACTTGATTTTCAAATTTGTACATAAAAATATTGCCATTGTAGGCTGTAAAATGTGAATAGTGTTTAATTGCACAGATGATTAAGCTAAACCCTTAGGGGCTCTGATAAGCTGATCCCAAGCAACGATATTTGTGCGTCTGCTGGTTGACCAACAAGAAGATGGCAAAAAGAACACTGCTGGGAATGTCTTAATCCGGGATATCTTCCTGTGCTGGGCCTTGCACTTTCATAAAACTTGTAATATATGCTTGAAAATACTGCCATGAAAAAAAAAAAAAATTGAGCATGTGGGCTGTAAGATTCAGTCTCTCTGAGTTGTCCTTAGAGAAAACCTTCCAAAAAAAAAAAGTTCTTGATTTAACTCATCAAAGACTTGTTCAGTCTTGTTCTGTCTTTGAGACTTGGCCAGTCTCTGGTCATTCTTAATGGAAATCAGGGCCTCCCTTAAGCTGAGCTAATTTCTATCAGTTATCTCTGTAGCCAAAGCATCACTTGGTTACAGATGTGTTTTAACTCTGCATCTTCCCTGGGCTGTCAGAGCTAAGCAGGGCGCTGTCCCCCTTCTCCGTGGGTGGAGGGAATCCTTCACTGGCTATATCGGTTAGCTTTGGTAATAGCACAGCAAGCTGGCCCTGACAAAGCATGACAGTGATTCCACCTGCTTCCTATGTTACAGCTACTGCAAGGATATATTGGGTAGTTTTCAAGGGTAGATCAAATGTTATTCCCTATTGGTAACAGTGGGCAGGCTCCAGACTCTTGCTTTTTAATACTTTAAAATTGTACATGCGTATAATTGCCGTGAGTGCTATGGTTTGGAAAGCATGTCATTAGTGACAAGCTGTGTTTATGTTCCTATGGAAATGGAATTATATTGTTCTTGCTGTGCCTCATACATTTGAAACATGATGTTTTGGATGATAGTAAAACTATGTAAACTGCATAGTTCTGTACATCCCATGGGATGAGAACGTAAACTTTTATAAAACTCTCTTTGATGCTTAGGATGACTCTTTATAAGCATTTGTGTTAAAATGGCATACTATGTATGTTGTATACTGAATCTTTTCTGAAGCACAGTCTCTTTTTCATATGTCTATTATTTAATGCTGTTCCTGTCTAACACATAACCTTAAACAGATGATTTCTAGTTTGATACTGATATGGTCAAATGAATAAATCCAGCTCAGTGCCTTGAGATGTGGTCACTGTTATTTCATCTTTGCAAATGGCATGGGGCTGTGACTGTATTTGGGCCAACCTCCCCTACCATGGCCCAGGTACACCACATGCATTGGTCCACTGATTGGGGAGTTGCTTGAAGGTCCTTGTTGATGGATTTTGGACTCTGGTAACAGACAATGAGTGTTTCTGACAAAATCTTATTCTCAAACCCCAACGCTCCTTCTGGACTGCCTGGATGTTGCCCAGTGGTTGTGTACAACATGCAGCACTTCAGTCCTGATGTTAATTGCTGCAAAAATCCTGCTGCGAATAACACACCTGTTCCAGTACTCTGTGCAAAATCTCTAGATGACTAGTCGCTTTGAGGAGAGCTGTGTAGGGGAACCCTCTTCATATCCATACTGGCTGTAGTGACCAGGATATTTGGGTATCAGAGTTTCAGTGTAGCTGACTTAAAGAAAACATGACCTAATGGTTTGGATGCTCACCTTTGCCTTGAGAGACCTGGGTTCAATTTTCTGATCTTTTGCTGATGGCTTTTGATCTTTAATGAGATTCATAGAATTAGTAGGAAGCAGCTTTTCAGGTAACTGGAGGTGGTTTTAAAATCTCTTTCCCAGTTTCCCCTTTATCAAATAAAGGTGTTTATCCCCACCAGATAGTGGCTAGATGTTATGCGAATGCTTATCAAGTGCCTAGATACTTCAACAATGATATCCATGTCAGAATTACAGGCTGCTAGGGGGCTTTTACCATTGCTTGAAAAGTGTTACACTGATTTTTCTTCTTTTATTTTTTTCTTTAATGCCATCCTCCTCTTCCCCACCCAGTTAAATGGTTTAACATGGAAATCTGCATATGGGGACAGGCTCACAATTTAAGACTCGTTCCTAGTATATGGTTTTTATATATCTTCACACTATGCAGGTAATAAGTGACCAGGTTATCCAAAGTAATTACACTTTATGTATTGCCAGGTATAGGTGATAAGGTTTGGCTGAGTGAACCAATAGCTCTGTATAGGCACATCCACAGGTCTAAACAGTATGAGGCTTCATGACAAATACCACTTCAGAGGACTGATACACAGCCAACAAACAGCTGTTCACAGGTACACCGAACACCAAGCATTGCTACCAGCTCTGTGAGCTTTCGAATAGCTTAGGATTTTTGCAGGTGAGCCTCAAGCTGCAGTTAAGCAGGGATTTCTCTTTGGAGCAATACATCATATCCCAAGCATATCACATCCCTCGAGCATATCCCACAGCGGTTGATCCCTGTGTTGCGTAGGTTCACCGGTTTGTGCCACCGCCTGGGGCACAAGGTCAGGGAAATTAACTGGGTTGGAAATAACCTGGGAGGGGGAAGATCATTTCTCTAATCTGGTTGCTTGAGCAGCTGTGTACTTGGAGCAATCAAGGCTGGAGGTGAGGAGGAGGGAATGAAAAGGCACGGTGGGAAAACCCTGCCAGCACAAGCCCCAAGGGGATGGCTGGTCTGCACTGAGCTGTGGGATTTTGCAAATGGTTTGCCTCAGTTTGTGTTGATTTCTGGTGTGTAGTTTCATTTTCTCTTGGGGGAATATTGAGACTCATGCTAACTGCAATGGAAAATACAAGCGGAGAAACCCACTGCTCACAGTGACTGGTGAAATTAAGTAGCCAGAGGTGCCTTTTCTCCTCCTGGGCTTAGCAGGTTTCTTGTCCTCAGATTGGCCTCTGACCCAGAGACTGAGCCCACCACTGTGCTCCTCCGCAGGGCTTCCTGGTGTGAGCAGCCTACAGCAGGTGTGGAGCTCCTTTGAGGATGTGCTGAGCTCCCCACTCTCTTCATGAAGGGAGATCAGGTTCAGGTTATGCCTTTGAAACAACATGGGGAGAGACAGAGAATTCAAATTCCCCTTTTTCCCATTTTCTTGTAGCTGCTGCTGCTTTGCAACCCTGCTCCCCCTCTTGTCTCCCATGCCTCCTGCAAGTGAGAGGGTTTTGCTTGCTGCCTGGTTTCTGGAGGTTTCTTAACTCCTCCTAAATTCAGGCCCTTGTTTTTCTAATCCTGCAAAAATGTCAGTGGGCAGAAGAGACTGGGAGGAGCAATTGGAAGAAGTAGAAATAAGGGGTTTCTTGCCTGAAGGTTAAATGAGTTTCCCTGTTAACCCAAATGGAAGTTTGAGAAGCTGCAGTAGAAGTACAGAGCAGTTTGCCAGGCCCTCCCTGCGTGTGGTGCTGGTGGGCATGAGCAGGGAGGCCCTTGGCCAAGCGTTAGTCCTTTTGTTGGGACCTTGGGGAAGACAGTGTGTTGCTCTTCTGGCTAAATGGCAGAAGCGAAGCAGCAGCTGGGGAAGGGGCACCGGAGGTGTGACCCCTGCAGCAGCTGGGAGGACCAAACGGGTCTGTTGGGAAGGGCTGGGGCGTAGGGAGCGGCACGGTGCTGTGCGTGGCCAAAACTGGGAAGGTTTCTATGGCTGGAAACAGCTTCCCTTGGGGCTGTACTAGCTGCTTCCAAGGCAGGCTCAGCCACTGTGAGGGAGGACTTTGCTTCCTACGCTTTGCTTTGCATCCCATGCCCAGGGAGGAAGGAGTTTGCAAATTCCCAGTAAAAGAGCACCAAAGCACTATTTGGACCCCAAGCATCATTTTCTTTTCCTTACAGGAAAGGCCCAGCAAGGTCCATTTCTAAAACTGTCACCATCCAAAGCTAATCATTTGGGCAAAGGGAAAACAAGTCCTTTATATATGGTGCGTGCTGTGCTGGCCAAACTCAGCAACACCCCAAAAAATCCAGTCAAACCTTGGGAGTGGCTCATTACAGTCCCATGGGCACACTCGTGCTGCTTCAGGCTGGCCACCAGAAATAGCCCTGCCAACTGATACTGGGGCACAGTGACTCACTGGGGAGGAGGCGAGCTGCTGCGACAGCCACGAGCCTTTGCTCACCTGTGTCCCACACCTCCCGTGCGAGGCAGCACCACGTGCCACCTGAGCAGCGGGTTAGCATGGCTGTGCTGTCGGTCTGAGCATGTCCAGGAGAAGGTGGGTTTGTCTGGAGATTGGCTGTCAGAAGGAGGAAAGCCAGGGATGCTCCAGAGTCGGGTGTGCAAGACAAAAAGGCTGCGTGTAGCTGATCCTCATCAAAGCTACGCACAATAGCACCATCACTCTCACCCTTAAATCTGGTCTCAAGTGTGAACCTTGTTCCAGTAGGAGCCAGTTTCAGAGGAAGGATGCTACCATAGTGTCCATGCACAGAGGGACAACGCCCCACTTGCAGGCTATGACACTAAGCATAGCTTTGCCAATATGAAAAAGTCAAATAAACGGTGATGTCTGAAAAGTTTAAAATCCCTCCTGGTGCTGATAGCAAGTCACCTGCTGAAGCGGCACGCAGCTGAGGAAGGACGAGGGATGGAAATGAGAGACAGGCAGGGAAGGACTTGGTGAGGTGTATGCGTAGCCCGAGAAGAGGGGGTGGCGGGAAGGCATCCGTCAAACCTCCAGAGTGGAAGTGGCACAGAGCCAGTGAGCAGCCTGGGGGCTTGTTGAGGCTGCTGGCAGTGCAAAGGGTTGCCTTCTCCTGTAGCTCTCACTTACAGTAAGCCAAGGTCAACTTTTATTCTCCCCCTGCCCCCTCCAAAAAAAGAAAAGAAAAACCAGTTTGCCCAAAGAGGAAGTCTTCAAAACCGGTGTGTGAATTCCCAGCGTAGGTCTTTTCCCTTTGTCATCTCCTCTCTCGCCTGTCTAAACTGCAAGTAAGCAGGAGCTGCTGCGTGTGGTCCTGATACATGTAAGCCCCTGGCAGAGCTGACCCTGAGCTGAGTCTGTGCCTGTATCACACTGTCACTACAGATGCTGCTTCAGGAGCCTTTATCCACTGGTGGTATAAAGATCACCTCCAACCACCGAGCTGTTGTGCCTTATTTTTGTGCATAATGATAGTGGTTTCCAAGCCAAACTTGGTGACCCTATCACCCGTGCCAGCTTCCCTCCCATCCCCCAGCATTGGCTCTCCCACTGCAATGCCCTCTGGTCCCCGCGAGTCACCGTCTGCACAGCACACTCCGCCGTGCCAGCCAGCCTGGGGATGCTGGGGGAGGCTGGCACCCTGGCTCTGCCTCTGCGCTGGGTCACCAGCCTCTTGGAGGTGACTTGACTGTCACTACTGGCACAGGTGGAGCTGTTTGGGGATGCCTTGCTCTGCCCACTAAGCTCCCACCACAGTGCCTGAAGGTGGTAGGTTTCAGCTGCTGCCCTGGGCAGGGCCAGGAGCACGGCCATGCCCCGGGGATGACAGCAGCCCAGTAGCACCCTGCTCCCATCCCCCTGATGGGGGGGATGCCCCAGGGGCAACCCGGACCGCTGGGAGCATCCACCAGGTGAGCCCCTGCCAGGGCACCGGGGCCGGCACTGCGAGGACCATGGCTGCGCTTTCTGGCATACAGAGGTGGCAACGCCAGGGCGCCAGGGATGCCAGCAAAGGCTCCCACTAAGGGATGTGTTTGAAAAATGGTCCAAAAACGCCGTGCAATGGTGTCTGGTCTAACTGGCTCCCTGCTCGCCCTGCAGACCTGCTGCGGAGGCACATGTATGCTGCGTACATGTGGGTTTGAGTGTAGGTGGTTTTGAAAGAAAAGAAAACCAGGTTTCACTGTCTCAGGCAGAGTTAGCCACATGCCATTTTCAGGTACACGCTGGGTTATTTTCAGGGAAAACTGAACCATTTTCTGCGTAATGAAAGATCTTTCCAAGAAATAAGGAGTACTCTTTGAAGCTGAGTTGGCTTTTCCCCAGAAATATGAAAACATCTTTGGCTGCAACACATCAATAACTCATCTTGCCAAAAGAGCAACATTTCAGGGAAGGGAAATGACCCAAATAATGTTAAAAATGTTCAGGAAGTTCTGGCTCCCTTTCTGCACTGTTTTATGCAACTACTACCCCAGTTAGGTTGTATTTTCCAGCCTTGCAGCAAGATTCCAGTATTAACTGTGACATCTTCTTTTAACCTTCTCTGTAGTGTGCGTGAATAAGTGCAGATTTGGTAAGACGTCAGAAATTACATGGAAGGAGGAGGCCTCAAGGTGTGTCTCTGAGCATGCATATCTTAAAGAGAGGTGTGGTATTTCCTCCTGCACCCCATGAAATTTGTAAACGGAGCCAGAAGCATTCCTTCTTCCATGATGAAGGGGGGTGACTTCCAGCACTAATTTATCAGGCGGACGCTTGGGCAGCATTGCACATTCAGACACCTGAAGCCAGAATTAGTGCACGTGCCCGTCAGTGGGTGTCCCTGCACACCTCATGTTCTGGCACGCCAGAGGACAGGAGGGACAACCGAGCAAACCCCTCCATAAGCAGGTCTTGGGCAAGAGAGTCTTCTTATGCACACCTCCAGACCTCTTATTAGGACACATGGGAGATGAAACCAGCATGGTAGGAAGGCCTGCTGGAGATGGTCAGAAATAAAGACCTTTCATCCCTCAGCTGCCTGGGAGAAGGAGAAAAATTCTGGATTTAGGCAAGGAAATGTGATGCGCCTTGCAAACTTCAGCTAACTCCAGCTGTTGTAAGCTGGAATTTGCCTTCTCTTAGACTTTGACGTTTTGCATGCCCAGCCTTCATATTTCAGTAGATATTATTCTTCTAAATTTTGCAATAGTGATGATTACAGTACTTCATTGTGCTTTTTTGATCAGAAAAGGTCTTATTTATATTTAGGATGTGGTTTTAGTGAACTGGATAGTGGTGCTATATGGAAAGTCATCACGGCAGAGCTTCTTGCAGGAGCAATTAGTACCAGAAGCCATGAAGACGGATCATCTTCTCCAAAATGATATTGTCGGTGTTGTATTTGCAAACGTTGTCTCAGGCAACATCACCTCTGCCCCTGAAAGATTATGAAATGAGGCAGAGGTTAGACACCAGGGAAACATGTCCAGCTATTAAATATCGGCCTGTTGAGCATGACTCATCTTTGTAACACTCCCTGCTGGGTGCTCTTCTCCCAGGTCCCGTGAGGCTGTGATTATTCAGCTGAAGTCATGCACTCACAGCGACATAACAGTTTCAGACCAGAGTTTTGAAAATACTAGCAACCAACTGGGTGCATAACATTGCATGCACAGTTTCAAGCCTAATTTATAAGGTCAGTTGCCTTAAATTGGTATTTTTACAGATACAGGGACATATTTTCAAAGCTTGAATGGGACAACCCAAATAACCAAGTGTGACTTTGCAGTCTGCCCTGTGTGGAGCAGGGATTGGACTAGAGATGCCTCCTGCTCCATGTGGACCTGAACGTGGAGGGGCGGCAGGAGACAGCTGAGCCACCCTGCATCCTATTGCTTGCTGTCCCATGTTTTGGATGGAGAGCAGAGGCTGGTGCATGAAAAGGCAGTCACGAAAAGGCAAACTTTATCTCCCTTCAGCGTCTGCCTGCATCCTCACCTCCGTCTGGTGTCCCAGAGCAATGGGACCCTTCCTCTTCCTCTGCTTGCTTACCTCCCCTCCCCTCCCCTCCCAGTCTTGCAAGGTCTCAGGAATGGCTTTTATAATTTCCACCTCCTCATGACTTTTACACCCTGTCCCTGCAGCTCACCTAGGTTATTCCTTGTGCCTGGGAGAAACTACAGAAGGAAGCCTTGTTTCCCCCATCCAGGCAACTTTCGATGTGCTGCGGGGCACTGTCCCCCCATCCTTCCCCCCTGCCTGACTCAGCCATCTTCTGTCCCCTCTCCTCTAAGGTCGCTGGGAGAGGGACTACCAGTCCACCTAAGCACTAGCACGGTGATATGTGGTGCTTCTCTCCCTCCTGCCAGCCCCTGCAAGGGAAGGTTTTACTGGGAGAGGAGCCAGGCAGAAAGCCTGGAAGGGTAACAAGCCTTTAGCAGAGGACAATACTTGACATATAGCTGCACTGTCACCAAAACGTGCTGAAGAGCAGGGGTGGCCTGTACATCATGCTTGCCCTGAGCCAGCGCGCTGGCAGTGCTGGGCTGGCTCAGGTGTCAGGTACTTTGGGAAGCCGACTGCTGTGGGAAGGGGTCCTGCGCTACCCACCAGCTGGTGCTGAGCACAGCACCCAGCGCGTCTCCTGCAGGAACACTGGCATATTGCTGTAATACAGAGCGGAAAGATTAAAGATTATTTCCACTTTCCCAGTGACGTCAGTGCCTCCACCTCGTCTCCTCTCAGGACACGAGACAGTAAAGCCATAGCTGTTCCACTGCCAACTTGTGAGTCAAAGCCATAGGGTGATGCGTGCACCAAAAGGGCACCGGGGATGCAGAAGCTGACCAGACATGGGATGTAGTCCGACCCTATTAATTTGCCTAGTGCATTTATCCATAACATGCACACAGGTTTCTCTTTTCTTTGAAATAAGTCTCTTCCAGGCCTTTATCTACCACACGCCTGCCTGTTTTGCAGGACACTAGCCAGCAGCTCGCTCTCTGCACCTTGCTGAGCAGACTGGTGTTTCTGAGTTTAAATCCCTCCTCTCCTCTAAGTAAAGGAACAGTCTGGTTTGTGCCACGCTGCTCTCAGGTACCCTAAGACACTCACAGCTTTGCTAGACTGTTGCTTTCACGCCCCTTGCCTTGTGTCTGCCCAAGTCCCATGCAGGCTATATGGAGCTATCTGCCAGCAAAACAGGAAAGCTGCCTGCATTCAGCGAGCCTGCTCCTGCCTCAGCCCCAGCCATAGCAGCTGAGCTGCCTCCTGTCACTCAGACACTGGAGCTCTGAGCTACTCATTTACAGCAGGGTCCTTAAAATTATCTCCTCCTCAGCAGCTGGTAGCGTAGTCCCAGACATGCACTTCAGAAACCCCATACAGAGCACGTCTGTACCGCATCTGCTGGGACAACAGGCAGTCACATATATTTAAGGAGCTATGTTGCTGCTAGTGATGAGCTTCACATAGCTTTCCATCCCAGGGTGGTGCATGCAGGATTATTCACAACCTCCACAACTCCCACGGACTCACTCCTGGCACGTAGCTGACTCCTGGTGTAACACCGCTGACTTATGGGCTTGCTGCCAAGGACAGAATATCTTCCTGCATTTGTCCTGGTTGGTAAATGGTTTCTTAGCCATGTGCACTGGAGCCCTCAGCTTATTTCCTTGCTGTTGAGAGCCAAGCACGGTATAATGTTTATTTATTTGTGCCTGGAGCCTGTCTCGCCTTTCACAGGGTGTGGGAAGGAAAAGTTCATGTCCAGAGAGCAGCGTGTCCTCACGCCCCATGTGAGGCAGTGCTTGCATCCTGCCTCACTCCCAGAGAGGAAAGCTGTGGCCCTCGGGACCACAGGAGGGAATGTGGCTCCCGGGTTCAGGCTGGGCATTTTGGCAACAGCATGCTCTCTGTCTTGTGCCTTCCTCCACCTTGGTTCCCGGGCCTTTGAGGTGCTTTCCACAGTGAGGTTTTGTGGAGTTCCTGCGGGGTTGGTGGAGATGCCCCAGGGATCAGACCTTGCTGCAGACCGGCTCGGGTGGAGGGGAAAGCTCTATTGTAGGGCAAAATGAACAGAGCAGACGCGTGAGACAGAGAAAGGAAATGGTTCAGAAACCATAAAACTGAAAGTGATGATTATCATCTTGTCTAACTTTTTGCATTACACAAGGACTCCTTGCAGAAACTCCCCCAGCTCCTCCGCCCTGCTCCCTGGAGCAGGAGGGATGACTAGCAGTGGATGAAGTACTTCAGAAATACGAGAAGACCTGAATGCCATGGCTGAGTGATACCAGCTGTGAAAACTGGCCTCGCGGACACGAGCTATGTGGATTTCTGCTGCAAACGGAGTGCAGCAGGAGTGCTGAGCCGGGCCGGGCAGCGTGGGCACTGTGAGCACCCCTGGGCCGCGGCACCTGCAGGACAGGGTCCTCTCCCGTCTATGCTGGTGGCAGTGGGAAGTGGTACATCGCAAGGGCACAGGAGCTGGCTACTGTCTCTCATCTACCCTATGTCTCCAGCGTGGTGGTAGCCACCCTAGGAGCCACATCCCTGCCTATGCCTTCATCTGCCTCATCCAGTGTCTTCACACCTTTGCAGTCCCAGACCCGCTCCTCCCTCTTCCTTCTCCTGCACAGACCAACGAGCCCCAGGCTTTGCCCTCTTCCCTCCCAGGCTGCCGCTTGGTGCCCCGATGGTTTTTGGTGCCTCCTAGCAGCCGGAGGGTGCTGTGTGTGCTCGCTGCCGGGTGAGTCACCCCCGGAGCACCCGTGGGCACCCAGGCATTGGTATTCCGCTGCCCACCTTCCCCGTGACTCACCTGGGCCTCCAACCCTCCTCGGGCACTGCGAGCCTGCATGATGGCAGGGAAAGGGAGGTGACCCCCCCCAGCGGGGGGCTGCTTCCATTTTGTACCCCCTTGACAACTTTCTTGGAAAAGTCTGTCTCAGGCTGATGTTTCCTTATGCACAAGATCAATGCAGAAATGAGCTGGCAGTGGGGAAAGTTTACTTTAAAAACCACTTTCAGACCTTACCTGAATGCAGAGAAGAGGTCTTTTTCTGTTACGTTTTCAGGTGCCTTTCTGTACTCTGGTAAGTCTAGGCTAGTTTTATTTTCAGACCTCCTAGCTTGGGGATTTCCTGAGAGGTTAAAGGAGGAAGGTGTCTAGAGCCAGATCCTAAAAAGGACATTGGAATTGAAGTCCAGCACCTGATCAGCTGATGCCAGCCCTTGATCATGTGTAAAGGCTCTGTATTTATTTTTTCTTTATGCCCAGACTTCCCTAGAAACTGGAGGAAAACTAGAACTAGAGGAGAAACTAAGAGGATGTAATAAAAATACTGTCAGGGAAAATGTCGTGCTGATTTTCACAACACCCCTGAGCTCTGCTACATCATGCAGCAGACCTTGCACAAAAGAGGAAGAGTTCCTGTGGTGAGTTCTTTCTCCACTTCATTTAACCCCTACTTTGCTGTTGGTTTTGATGTCCTTTGATGGATTCAGCTTGCCTCATTACAGCTCTCACTTTCCCCTTGCACTCTGAGACGTCCAAGGCATGACCTCAGCCGCTCAGTCCCTTTTCCCAGCCTTTGTAGGCTCCTGCTTACACCTGAAACCCTTACTCAGCTATTAACTCATCCCATTAGGGATGGAGCCTTTCTACACCTTCTTTCTCTTGAGGCGTGTTTCTCTAAACAGCTTCTGCATCTTCTGCTTGGTGGAGGTTTGGGTAATGTATAGCCCATAAGCTTGTCAACACTTACACCTGGACAGGGAATTGCCCTGCCAGCCCATGGCCCATTCCCTACTGCTCTGGCTATTAAGGGCTCTGTGGTTTTTTCTCTCTTATGTGACCCGTTTGCATCTGTCATGCAACCAAATAGAGGCATACGACAGCTGCCCGCCCGTACACCTGGAAGATGAGGGCAAGTGTGCCACGGTCGTGTGGCAGGCACATGTCTGGTTCTGCAGTGGGGAGGGATGTCACACACTGGGCCTGCACCTTGGTGCATCAAGTCCATGAGAAAAAAACCTGCTAGCTTCCAAAACTGTCATTGTTGATCTCTCTCTGGAGAGTGCTATCACAATGCAAATTTGACCTTGAGGAATTTGTAGCAGATTCCTAACACTGCCCTGCTAGCACTTCTTTATGACTGGTTCACAAATTAATTTTTACACAGATCAAAATTGGTTTCTTTCCCATTCCCAAAGTGAGGAAAGCTTTCCATCTCCTTCCCTGGTACTATTCTCCTTCCTGCTCGTTATCGACTCTACAAATCTGGGTGACATTCCTGCTGCTGTTATCTCTGTACTAGCTGATTTCCTGTCTTTCACTGGAAGATCAAGATACTCCTCCATCTTATTACCTGAGCTGCCTGCATTTATGTACGATCCTCTCAATTTCCTGGGTCTTTTTTGTCCTTTCTTTCTGACATCACCATATTTCTTAGTGGAAACAGGCACAGTTCTCTCATTTACTGTAATGTTTCCTTAATAACTGTCCTTATCAGCACAACTACTTCCTTTCTCCCTGATGCACATTCTCCTGCCCTCTAGACTTCCTGTATCTCCTATTCTTACTTTTCTCTTCCTGTCTAGTAAGACTAGCCACAGCAAACAAAGTTTTTTCAATAGTTGAAACTTGGAGCTGAATGGGAAGTTGCACTGACAACATGTCATATGCTGCAAGAACAATTCCCTGCCTAGATCTAAGATTTTTTTTTTTTTCCAAAGATTTCAAAGATTTATTTTTTTAATTTTGTTTTATTTTTAAACTTGAAGTATTGACTAGGATCAGCTGGGCCAGATCCAGACCCCAAAGGTTAGTCTTTCAGCTACATAGATTTCATGCTGTGAATTTCTCCCTAAGGTCTCACATCCCCAAATTGTCCTTATAGCACAAAGTGTTGAAACATCTCTTTGTTTTCACTGCGCAGTCACAACTTTGCACTCCTTTTCTGTGGCCAGAAAACTCCACTGGACATCACCTAAAACTTTAAGCACCTTCCATCACTTGCTGTAGCTGTGCTGACCTATTCCAGTATGAATTGCTCACAGTCATTTGGTGTAACAAATTAAAACCCATAGGTTTTCTCTGCTCTAAGTTGATCTTTGCAGTTTCAAATCTTCACTTGGTGTCATTGCTCTAGGCAAATACGTTTGCTCTCCAGAGAAACTTGTCATCCTTCCTTGTAAGAAGTGTACAAATAGATAAACAGATCTGGATCTCATCTTTCCGTCCTCACCAGATATTTTTGTCTGAGACCTCTTCATTCTTCTTTGGTTTCTGGGTCCAGGCCATCTTCATTATACGGCAGCATTGTACACAGTACTCATTAAAAGCAACAACAAAAATCAGATCCTTTCTCTTGGCTTTTATTCCAACGCTTTTCATGATATCTGAGTGACTGAAGAAATCAGTGCCCGTAGCAAGACCTGGTCCTCCCCATGCATCCGTGGTCCATAGCAGGAGGACAGCTGGGGAAGGTGGGTGAACTGCTGAAGCATGGCTGCACCTCGGGTTAAGGAAATCCAGCATCGTTCTCAGCTCTGCTGCTACCTCTCTGGGTGGCTAACACCAAACCTGTACAAAAGAGTGACTACAAAAAAGAGACAGTTACTACCTATATCAAAATATGGCCACTTGCTGAAGGAAAATGTGAAGAAATATTACCTACTTGAAGAAACAAGATAGTTGGGTTCCAGCCCAGGAACAGAGTATAAGCATGGGTAAGTGAGACATGGCCTGTGTTCAGAAAGTCTGTTGTTTCTCAGCTCTTACTTTGGAAAAATTAAAATTTTGCAGTTATTTTGAGACTTTCAGACAGGAATTCCGACTGAGCAGCAAAACATTATTACTCATAAACATTTTCTGCTAGGCAAAACTGGAACTGAGCTGTGGATGCTGATACCAAGTGGGTATTTCAAAGGGAGGAGAAAGTATGTGGCTGGTTCACAGGGATAGGCGAGTGTCAAGATTTGGTTTTCCTTTAGCTAAGCACAAACCAAATTATCTCATAATGCCCCTGTTTTGTTTCCAAAACCTCCTGACTTTGCTTGAACCTAAAATACCCTGAGAACGACTGTTCTTGCTGCTTTTCGCTTCTGCTTTCGGTGGTAACTGGAAACCAGAAGCTTCAGCACACACGAAAACAGTGGTGACGGGAGAAAGAGAATTACAAATACTTCTCTGAACTACCAATGGAAAAAAAAAGTTAAAACTTCCCAGATTGGTCCGAGCTTTCGGTGGAGCCTGAAGGGAAGAGGCTGGTGCGACTGCAGTTATTTCTGCCAGGGCATGGGGTGAAGGCCAGGTTATTTGCCTCCAGCCTGGCTGGGGGCTGCCCATCCAGGTGCAGGGATTAAATACAAATCACTGACATTGACTACAAATGGCCAAAACACAGCTTTGGAGCTTCTGGGAATTTCTTTTTCCCTTTTTTCCAGGTACACATGTCCCTCAGGGAGGAATTCCCAGGGAAATCCCCCCACCAGTACCTTGCCTTTGAACAGAGAGGAGAGCATTTGATCCCAAACCCCTTGCTTTAGAAAAAAACTGCTTGCTAGCTCAGCCTGAGTCCTGTCAGGATAAGCAGGGGTTTGTGAGAGGCTTCCACTGGTAGGAGAAGCAGGTGGTGCAATCCTGACCTTCCCTCAGACAGCCCTCTAGAACCATGGGGGGTGCCTGGCCACATCCTTGGCCCTGACAGGAACCCATCCCAGCCGGTGCGTGAATTTTTGCTGCACCAGTCCCTGCCTTTTGAGGTAGCCCTCTGCCCTTGCAGTTGCACCAGATGTGCCCCAAGGCCTTTGCCCTCCATCTCCTCCATGCTTCCCCCACCAAGGGCTCCCCTCCCACACCCAGACCTCATGCCACGGGGCTGTGCCTCTTCCTCCTCCCCTCTCAGGATGCTCCTGCCTTTCGGCTCCCGTTACCAGTTTAAGCAGTGTATCAGGAAGGATGGAATGTGGTTTCATTCTCTTTCCACAACACCACCTTAAAAACACAGAAATGTGCTTTAAATGGCTTCTGTGATATTCCAGGACTGCTAACACTTAACCATGTCACAGTTAGATGCTTCGTGGGTGCTAACACACTTGGATTGCCAAGAGAAATGAGAAATGATACCAGAAAAACCCATAAAATTCTCTCAAACAGTCCAACAGCATGTTTTCTGAAAGACACCTGGCTTATGAACAGCAACAGAGTGTAGAGAGGGTATGTGGTTTGGGTTTCCATTTCTGGGGAAAAACAGAGCAACTATTGGGTCTGTCACCTGTGAGCACCAGCCTTACCCAAAGCCATGCTGATACCAACCTGGTAATAACAGCACCCAGGTTTTCTTCCACCGCACAGCAGATGCTTACCAATGCATCTCCCCAGGGTGCTGCAGGGCAGCGTCCTGCCTACTGAGCCTTGCGGTGGTTGAGCAGTGTTTGCAGGGGGCAATGAATCTTCTCTGGCAATGAAGCTTTTCTGCTCTCAGCTTCATCAAGATACTCTTTTTCCTGAAAATGACCCAACCCCAACTGAAAGGAAAGGGTGGTTCAGTGGCTGGGGTTGGGGTACAGCCCTGGTGCAACTCCCTCCTCTGCTGCAGGCTCTCAGGACACTGGCCCTGCTCCTGCTCCTGATACCTCAGTGCCCATCTGTGCTTTCCTGCTCACAAAGCCATTGAGAAGATGAAAACTTGGAAGGTTGTGCAGATAGACCCTCTGGCTGAGAGTTAGCAGTTAGAAACCAAAAGACTGTCATCTAGACCATGGCATCTTCTATCTATCTTACAGCGTCCAACTTCATCCAGACCCTCACCGTGTGATGTGGGGCTGCAGGGTATACAAAAAAGACATGGCATTTAGAGGGTGGTACGAGAATGTGAAGCCCATGGCAAAGTGCTTTTGCCCTTGGTTTCACTCTGGCACTGGGAGGACTCATTTCCATGCTGCAGAGAGGCCACCAGACTCTGCCTGTGCCTGCCTTCATCCTTGACTCTCAGGAGGAGACAACCTGCCCTTAGCGAGGTGTGTCGTTTCCTGAGTCATTGGGGAAATCTGGGGCACCGGCACATGTAAAGGCCGTCAAATTGTGTCCCTGCAAGTCCATGAAGATGATGTTGAAAATGATGTGCTATGGGGACTGGAGGAGGAGGAGACGAGTTTCTGTGTCCCAACAGTCCTGCTGTCTCTGCTGTGAGGCAGAGGGATGCAATCACTTTTGGGATGCCATCTCTGCTCCCCTAGCAGAGCACAGCACAGAGCAGCAGAGCAGAGGGCAAATAGGAACATGTGAGAAACAGCCATTCTTGGACTTGGAAACTTCAGTAATACTCCAAAGTAGTTTTGATAATTAACCCTTTTGTGACTACAATTTTGCATCATGGGCCAGAAAACACCAACAATTTGTTCAACCCCTTTCTAAAATTCAGCTGGAACTGAAACTCTGTGCAGATTGCCTGACAACAATGAATCATAGGGGTCATTTATACAGAAAAACAAGTCAATCATGTTTGCAGCATATAATAAGGAGATATGCCACCCACATCTTCCCCAGGGATTAGTTTAACACCCAGAACGGCAAGCGACTTCCTTGCAGAAGATTTTTATTCTATATAAAGTTAAATTTAATTTTTCTTGGCCTCTCCTCTTTTGACCTCCCCCCCTTTTTTTTTTTGCTCCCCTTTTTTGCATATAGTTAAGTTAAACCTAAGCTTGCCTGCAGGCTCGAGATGTGCTGGGGCAGTGTTGTGGGGATGGCTGACTGGTGAGAAGCCAGCATGCTGCAGCCTGGGAGTGAGCCCAAACACTTTTATTCCCAAATGATGGGGTAAAACCCACTCTAGACACCTCAGTGTTATTATTCTGGGCCATTGACCAAGCTCAGGTTACTTGGCCGTGCTCAGGAGCTGCAGCGGGTGCAATGGGATGCGATTATTTGCATTGCCCCACTGGCAGACAGAGGCCCTCCAGCTGAGCAACTGCCTCTCTATTTCCAGCCCAGCATGCCAGATTTTTCCCTTGAAACAAACTTAAGTATAGCATAAGGTGGCTTGTTGCCCCTCCAGGAGGGAAAGGGGGGTGATGGCTGGAGCTGAAGAGACCCATCAGCAGCTCAAGCTATGGTTTCTGCCCCATAGGGTTGTGCATAGGCAGGGGAAGTTGGACTACCATTCTGGCACTGTGCAGGGAAGTACTAACACGATGTTCACGCTCTCTCTGACTGACGTTTTTGCAGATCAAGTGGACTCCAGGAGCAGTGCTACCAAAGGGGTTTTGGGGAGTTAAAGCCTGAACCACATCCCTTAGCCTTGTGCAAATCCTAAGGAGACTCCAGCTCGGTTTGAAAACTTCGATCGCCATCTAGTGATGTCCCTGCGAGAGGAAAATACTCCGGAGCTGCACTGCTGGGACCAGAGAGTCTCATCCCCTGGAGCCCAGAAGGGGATAAGGGAAAAAAGAAAGACTAGCTGAAAGCAGGGCTATTGCAACCGCTTTCCCCTAGGGCTGTTTTTGCATCGCACCAGCTCCCTGCTTTCCTCCGGGGATGCCGTGTGTCCAAAATGTGGCTGAGCCTGCACAGCTGGCTGGAAGGGCACAGGGGTTACGTGCTTCCAGCGGGTGCAGTGCCTGGGCCCTGCAGACAGTGCCTGCCACCTTGTCACTCCTTGCTCTGCTGGCAGCCATCAGCTGCCCTATGGCCTCAGCAGACAGGGAACATTAGCCAGTGTTCACCTACTAAAGCATAGGATTTCAGCAATGCTCAGTTTAAATCTCCAAGCGCAGTGTGATCTACCTTGTGTTTCACAGGTTAAATTAGGACTATAAGTGTCCTGGTAATTTGATGTTACAAGCACCAAATTACAATTTACAAATTACAAATACAATTTTATGGGCAGTCCATCTTTACTGTCACAAAATATACGACAAACCTTTAAAGCCAACAGATGCAAGAATTGATGTGACTCAGAGAAGAACCATGAACCATAGAGCACGTAAGTGTTCTCTATGCAAAAATGAACTCATTAAGCTGTTCATTAGAAAATGGCAAGCACTTGTCAGTTCACCAGTGATGTAAATTTAATTCACTATAGCTGAATTTTCTTAAACAAAAAACTTTTAAGAGGCGACCCAGGATATTTGTGCGGTAGGAGCAGGAGAATCCAGATTCACAGGATGAAAAATAAAATACATATGCAAAAAAAGTTAAATAACAGCATTGCTAGCTCATTGGCTCTCTCCTTCTGTGCAGCAGCCAGAGGTTGCCACCTCGCCTGGTGCGGGTCACCCAGGTGGAGTCATGCAAACACGTCCTTGCTGCAAAGCTGGAACAGGGAGCTCTTTGCCCTGCCCCAGGCTCTTGCTCCCACCCCCACGCAGAGTATGTCTCCCTCTCACTCCTGCCTGTGACTAGATCTGGCTTAAAAATGATCTTACAATAAAACTGAAAAGAATCTGGGAGCGAGCAGGCAGGGATGGGGAGCTGGAGAGCTTTCTGCTGCACTGCTTCTGAGCCTCTGATCCCAGCCCTGCAGATTCAGTGTGCTGTGGAAGGACACCCTGATGACTGTGGCTTGCTTTCCTTTCCATTTTAGAGCCCAATTCCATTTTCTTTTAATTCCAGCCTTCTTCCATTCCAGTGTCTTCCTTCTTCTACTTCCCTATGGGGTACCCAAGTGCAACTGTGGGCACTCGCTCATGCTGGTGGCCGGGTGGCACTGAGAGGTATCCAGGCACTCCGGGCACATCCATGCTGGGCACATCCATGCCACTGATTCAGCATGCTGCTGTGCAAATGCCACTCTGTGCCTCTGCTGATACACAACATTTCTACTTCTCCCTTTGGTTCTTGGTCTCACTTTCATCCAAATTACTTTTCCCCTTTAATAACAGCACCCAGAATTTCACCACGCGTGACTCAGCCCCGGTTGGTTCCCTCCCTGCGCAGCACAGGAGGAAGCAGGTATTTGCTCTTGCAGGCTGAGATCAGACCGGCCGCAGCACGTTCTTGGCGCCTGGGGTCCCTCAGGACTGCACAGGCTTCACCTGGTGGCCTTGGCGATCTGGCTGGAGAGCTCCAGGCTGGCCTTTCTGCTGTGCATTGGGCTGACCTGCTTTTGCCCAATTTCCAGCTCGCCAGACTGCATCCAGCCTGTTTGCCCGTGCCTCTGCCCTCTCCCTTGCCCACCTCACCTCGGGGGCATGCCCACCTCCTCCGACCTTACACCGTGTGGACGGGGGCGGTTTCTCCTCTGCAGCGGTGGCCTGGCTTTCTCCTCCGCAGTCACCGTGCCAGGCACAGCTCTTGTAATATGCTTTGCTTTGAGCAGGCTTCTCATATTATTACCCAAGGATTTTGTGATTTTACCGAGGTTATTTCCCTGACACCTGACTGCTTCACAGTTTCAGGTGCACAGAGACAGACCTAATCAGTATACAGCCCTAAAACCACCCAAGGAAGAAAGGTTTTACATTCATCAGGTTTGTTTAATGACTTTTTTAAAGAAAAGTGTGTGTGTTTTTCTGAGAGGACAAGGTTGGTAAAGCAATGCAAAGAATGACGCACATAAAACTCTGGGAGGGGGGAAATATAAAATGCAATCAACATTTTGTTTAATGGCTGAGGCTTGGAGGATTTTTACTGGTACTTCACGCCAGAGCTGGAGCTGTTGCTCTTTCCTAATAGTATCAGCACTGGAAAGAACATTTATGGAACCTCATGTCGTGGTTTAACCCCAGCCAGCAACTAAGCACCACGCAGCCGCTCGCTCACTCCTCCCCCCTCCCAATGGGATGGGGAGGAGAATCGAAAAAAAGAAGTAAAACTTGTGGTTTGAGATAAGAATGGTTTAATAACTAAAGTAAAATACAATATAACAATAAAATATAATAATAATAATAATGAAAAGGAATTTAAAAAAAACAAAACAGAGAGAGAGAGAGAAATAAAACCCAAGAAAAGGCAAGTGATGCACAATGCAATTGCTCACCACCTGCTGACCGATGCCTGAGCCGTGATCCACCTCTCCCGGCCAACTCCCCCAGTTTATATACTGAGCTTGACATTCTGTGGTATGGAATATCCCTTTGGCTGGTTCGGGTCAGCAGCCCTGGCCATTCTCCCTCCCAGCTTCTTGTGCACCTGCTTGCTAGCAGAGCATGGGAAACGCAGCTGAGGGAGCTGGGGCTGTTTAGTCTAGAGAAGAGGAGGCTGAGGGGAGACCTTATCGCTCTCTACAACTACCTGAAGGAGGGTTGTAGTGAGGTGGGTGCTGGTCTCTTCTGTCGGGTGGTGGGAGATAGGACGAGAGGAAATGGCCTCAAGTTGTGGCAAGGGAGATTTAAGTTAGATATTAGGAAAAATTTCTTTACTGAGAGGGTTGTCAGACATTGGAATAGGCTGCCCAGGGAAGTGGTTGAGTCGCCATCCCTGGAGGTATTCAAAAAGCGAGTAGACGGGATACTCCAGAACATGGTTTAATGGGCATGGATGATGGTTGGACTCGATGATCTTGAAGGTCTTTTCCAAGCTAAATGATTCTATGATTCTATGATTCTAAACTGAAAAATCCTTAGCTTAGGATAAGTGCTCCTTAGCAACAACTAAAACATCAGTGTGTTATCAGTACTATTCTCACATTAAATCCAAAACACACTGTATCAGCTACTAAGAAGAAAATTAACTCTATCCCAGCTGAAACCAGGACACCGCATTTTATAACCAAATGGGAAGTAATGGGGTTTTTTTCTTGCCTTGGGAGAATCCACAAACTTTATGTTGAGGCTTTCTTGGACTTTCCAGTAATGTCACTTGTGGTGGAAGCCAAGGGACAAAAACATAAAAGCTGGGATAAAAATAAATAATCTGAGGGAAGTAACCTTTGAAAACAAGGAGAGATACAAAGAGATAATAAATTGAAAAAAAAAGTTTATTCACTGTTACCAGAGCTGAACTGGTTTTATTTATTTATGTTTTAATCTTGGTCAGAATTTCAAAACAAGGTCTTTTGGATTGTTTTAGCTTGTGCATCTCTTTTAAGTAGTATTTTAGAAAATGAGTTCATGGCCAAAAAATGCCCAATAGGTGCAGGGGATTTCCAGTGCATTTCAAGCCAACAGTGCAGAAGAGTTCTAAGAAGGTAGCTTCACACCCCAAACCCACAACTTATTTACCACCAAAATCTCTTTCTGAAATCTCTCAAACCACAAATGGTGACTATCACTGTTTTGCCCAAAGAGATCAAAAGCTTGGACATGGTGTATTCATTCTGAAATACACGGGAAAAAAACCCTACAGACCAAATATTATTCAGGATCCCTCCTCCAACATTTTGCAACTAACCTCAAGATATGAGAAAATACCCTTCCCCAGACCATTAGCTGCTTCTGGAGAATTAGTGATCAGAAATAAATAATTTTCTGAGTCCTTCTTGAATATTGATTCAGTTCTTGTTGGTAAGGAGAGAACTGAGCTGTCCCTGCCTCTTCCCCTCCTGGCACTAAGAAGTAATCCAATTATTCCTTCTGCTTGCAGAAGGCCTGAGCTGTGCAGGTGTCTCACAGGGTTGCAGTACTTTCTTATGCTGTGATATAACTGTTTTTTAGAGCTCATGCCCCAGGAGAGGATGGAAAGGCCAAAAAATAGCATAGGAAGTCAGTCTGACTTCTCTCACTAATGGCCCACACCGCAGTCCCCGCTCTGCACCCATCCGGCAGTGGGGCCATGATGTGCAGCGTGGGCCACCCGCTCCACACGTCGGGGCTGGGAGGGTGGGCAGCGCCCAGGGACCCCTCCTGGAGGCCCCCCGCCAAAACCCTGCTGCAGCCAGGAGGTTCTTCACAGGCAGATTACAAGAGGAAAAACGTTGCATCATTTGGGACTTTCAAGTTTTCGAAGATTTCTCCAGTGTTCAGTAAGGAGAGGATTTTAAACAGGGCACTTATTCTCACACTTGAAATTCTTTATGAAGGAAAAGTAGTGTACAGTGGGTTTTGAGCAAACATGAAGACCTACAACTCCTGTAAAGGGAATTTGCTGAATGAATTGGTGTTCTGTAATGAATGCATGCCAGTAAGGATAAATTAAGTCAATACCTGTGCTTATGACTCGGATGGAAAGATAATACGATCAGAAGGAATCAGAACTTATCCCATCCAGTCATTATTATCACTATCCAGCCATATAAAGTTCACCTTGCTTGGACAGCCCCATACAGTCTGCACAACACTATTAACCTGTTGACATAACAAAGAGGAACTATGGATTTCCCAGAAGCTCATATCACTTCCTTGACAACGGCGCAAGGATTTAAATATATATGCAACATATCCTGCTGTCTGCCCCCTTCATCTGCAGACAGGATCATGAAGGCTGAGCAGAGCTGTTTTCTGCAACCAACTTTGCTTTTGTTGGCAAAGGGTTCCTGTTCCAGGTGAAGAGAACTCATGCAGTAAGGAGAAGATTAGCTGCCTTCTCTCAAAAAACTTTATTAGTTTATAAAAAAATGTCCAGGAAGTTCCTCCCTGCCTGGCTATAATACGGCTTCCTTCAGCCTGCAAATTAAAAACTGCCCTTTGGCTGCTCTGCTCTGTATACCCTACAGTCCTTATTAAATAACATTTGACTGAAAAGGATCTGGAAAATCAAATAGAGTTCACAACTAGTTGATAGAGATAGAGGAAACTACATAAAGATAAGTGCTTTCATGTTTCAATAGCAACAACAAGACCTATAAAAAATAATCATAAGTATAGAATGTCATTTCCTTGAAGTATAAACTGCTGGTCCTGTCTTCTACAAGCCTGGAACTTGTATCTCAATAAAAGTCATACACAAACCACTTACCACTGGCACCTTAGCAAAAGCTTTAGCTCACAGTGGTTTCCGATGAAAAGAGTCCTCAGTCACTTGCAGTTTTCTGATTTTTTTTCACTATTAATATTTTTTTGTAACTATGTTGGTTTAAGGGCCTCTAAGTCTGTCATTAGCAGCCAATTTTGGAAACAGCTCTTAAATCCATGTAAGTTTTTAGAAACTTTACCTTGCTGAATCTTTCAGACTGACATTTCCTGGGGTTTGGGGGAAAATGGTCAGTTCTTTTCATAATTTGAGCAGAAATGGTTTACTTCTATTTAGGACCAAGTGAAAATCATATGTTTCCCATTAAGATTTTTGTATGGGATTGAGGTGGGGATGAGCTGGCACTGGGAGGATGGAAGGCTCTCCCCTGCTTTTCATGTTGGATCTTGTGGGAACAGCATATTGACATTTTCTGCATAGGTGAGCTCACCGTCCGGGCCATCTGGGTTTGGGAATTGGTTTTGCGAGGATGCTTGTGCGTGACTTCCATATACAAGCATTTACAAAACTAAACACTGCTAATGCTTTCATTAAAAAACTTACAAATCTCTAACTTGAATTGATTTATTTTGTAGCTAAAATAAAACTTAATGTCTGCTGACCTAATGTATAGCAGCAAAAAAGTTTCTGCCTTGTGTGACTATAGAGTGAAAGTCCTCAGACAGGGAAATTAGTTGTTATATTTAAAGACATTTAATCCCTCCCCTAAAACACTTTATACAACTTTCCTTCCTCTTTAAATAACAGTACTTCTCTATTTATGTTGTAGCAATGCTAAAGCGTCCAAACCGCCCCAAATTCTGCAATAGCTTGGTTTTTTTTGACACTCCCTAACTCTTGGAGTCAGCAAATATTTATGAAAATTTTGCTTTTCATTAAAAATAGTCTAGTCCCGGTGACTGCGAGATATGTCTGCTGCTGTGACATCTGCATGCCTTAAGCTGTCAGAGGCTGGAGAATAACCCCATCACCCCCACGGCTGCCTTAGGAAACTTTGTGGTCTCTAAGCTAGCGTCAGGCGGCGGAGGGAGGCAGGCCTGACTCCTGCTTTGACAGCACCTCAGAGCTGGCCAGGCCGATGTCTCCGTGCCCAGCTCCCCGCTTCCACCTGCATTGTGTGAATGCCACCACGTTTTCCTCATATTAGGGGTCGTCCTCCTCTTCCCACGCTGCCTGGGGACTTCTGAACATCGCTCCGCTCTCGCCCGGCACCACCTCCCGCCCCTTCCCCGTCGCTTTCCCAAGCGGTGGCTTTGGAGGGCAGGAGAGCCTTTCCCCCGTGACCCCCGCGTTGGTCGGGGGGTCTCTCCGGCCGGGCTGAGTTTGGGAGCGGTGCCAGCATGGGGTCCCCCGCCGTGGTGCCGCGCTCTGGCGGTCAGAGCAGCCCCGGCTACCGCTCCTGTCGTGGGAGGGGCAGCGTCAAAGAAGAACCGGATTTTATACCGAAATGGGGGGATTTTGTTCCCGGCTGGCGGGGGTCTTGTGCATCGTCTGCGGCCGTCCAGGCACCGAGCCGCGGCGGCGGCCAACCACCCCGAAGGCGCGCAGCCCCGCGCAGCCCGGCGGCGGCGGTCGGCAGGTGGCAGCGCGTCCTCTGCCTTTGGGAAAGGCTCCGCCTGCACCCCCACCGCCCCCGGCCCCCCCCCGGCCTTCTCCCGGAGGGAGGGTGCAGGGGAACATGCTGTCGTGCAGTAGCGAGCTGCAGTGCAAGCCGCGGGGAGGACGGCGTGGCTCCGGCTGGTTTTCTTCCACGTGTGAGCAGGCGGTCTGGGCAGGGAGGGGAGGCACCGAAAACGCACGGCTGGCCAAACGGAGGAGTATTTAGTGCGCTGTCTGAAGCGGGCCGAGAGAGATAAGTGACATATCTGATGGCATTTACAGAGAAAGAGCCCCACGCAGACCCACCCTCATTTTTATTAGCTGCATTTGCATGGCAGGAGACAGGCAGCGTTGGCTAAAGAGCACAGCAGGAGATAGGGATCCCCTGGAGCCCGAGGTTTTCCATTGATTTGCTATGTCACCTTGGGTGAGTTATTTAAACTTCGTATGCTGGCTCCTTGCTGAGTTATTCTGGGCACGCTGGACTTTTCCGCGGTAGCCTCCCACCCACGCGAGCCTGAAGGCAATGGGATGTGGCGAGCTGGGGTTCCTCAGGGCTGTCTGCCATAGGAGCTCACTGGGATGGCCCCCCCCCAAAGTCTGCTTGACAGGCTCTGCATCTCTTGGGGGCAGGTTTCTTCACTCCTTTCTTCTCCCGCGCTCTTTCTCGCCAAGAAAGTGGCCATGGGGGCAATGTGAAAGTATTTCCGTGCCAAATAATCGGTGCATTATGGGAAGTACAAAAAGTCCTGTAATATGCAGCTATGGAATAATTTGATTGACTCATGAGAGTTTATCATTAAAAAAAAAAAAAAGTAGATTTTTTTTTTCTTCTTTTCCCATTTCTAATGATATATGTCTTCCTATGGATCTTGTTTATCCATATCTAAGCTCTCTTGGAAACCTGATAGATGCTTGGCTTCAGTGAAATCATGAGGCAGTAAGTGCCAGAGATAATGTGATATAAGAACGCCTTTCTTTTGCTCATTTTAGCATCATCCTGAAACATGTAACTTTTCTGTTTCATTGAGTTACACAGTTCCAGTGTTTCCCATTGCTCTTTTTTTTTTACTTCTGTCATCATTTTCATTTCCTGTCTTTCAGCTCCCAGTATCTCTGCATCACTTCTTGTGAAAGATTGGCCAGAGCGGAACAAATTGTTCTTGTCAGGGTAGACGTAGAACTTATCGAACATTTTCAAACACTTTTTCACTGACTTTAAGTGAGCTATGACTATTTGTAGTATACAAGGTGCCAACCTGTGAATATCATGGCATTTTCATCAGTCTTGGGGAAAAATCCCAAACCCCTTGAAGTCAAAAGACACTCTGCCACTAACACAGAGAAGTTTGTGTCAGGCTTTACAGGTGCAATTCAGTTCATAGCTGAATGTAGGTGCCTTAGTTTGTGAGGCGAAGCCCTGACATGTCCATGCTGCAGAGTAAGAGGCAGATTTAAGAAGGACCATAAGCATGTCATGATACTGCAGTCACTATCGTGCTGTGAAGTGAGTATAGCCAGAGCTGTAGCAAGAGCAGGTTGACAGGCATCAAGTGAAGCAAATATGTGACTTCATCTCTCTTTGCCACATACAGTGGAAGTTCAAGTCCTGCTGCCGTCGTGCTCTGTGAAGAGTGTCGACCCCTGCCTTTAGAGTGCTGGCACGACTCGCAGACACACGGTGACCGCTGCAGGTGGTGGCTTGAAGGCTCAGCTCTGCGTAGTATGGAGGGGCAGCATCAGTCAGCACTGGAAAATTGGCACAGAAGATTTTTCTGACCTGGGGGGATCTAGCTCAGCAGTGTACTTGGTCTGGACAAGTGCAGGTGTCTAGACTTTGCGCTGTGCCTTCAGGAGTTCTGCTGGATATAAGAATAATCTGGCATGTTTTTAAGGGGAGAAAATGACCAAGGCAAAGCTGTTCCTTTGACTGAAGGATATGAGAGGAGACACTTTTATAACCATCAGAGTAATCCTAAACAAATCCTGAAACTTTAATGGGAGTCATTTTAGCATATTTCCTGTAATTTGTAATATTTATTTTGATATATGTTCAGAAAGTTTATGTAATATTTTTCATGCATGAGCTACTTTTGGCAAAATATAGAGATCTTCACATGCGTTCAAATTTGCTATTATGATTGGCCAAGCTTTAATAAATGATTTGTAATAGCAAATATTGGCCATGTGTTTGGAACAGGGATGTGCCAGCGCTCCGGCATGGATCCCCTGGACCACATTACCCAGCGCTCCGGCATGGAAATATCTGCTTATTGCAGATGACCTGACCTCAGCTAGCCTTTGTGTGACCGCTGCAGAAATTGGTTTGACCTGTGGCCCTGCTTTCTACCCAGAAATCTTTTCCAGACTATACAAGATTGTGGCTTTAGGGGCCAGATTCCTCACTTACACCTTGTCTTATATCCCACATCTGTCATTTTCCTGTGGCTATGTGAGAGTGTTGTATTCTGACTTTGAATACTCTTTGCACAATGTGAAAAACACTGGCAAACAGGGCCAGAAATTGATCTCACTGTCAATCATGTAATATCAGGGAAACTCTCTTTCATCAGACAGAGTAATTCTGAATTATCGTCTGCACCTGAATCCAGCTTGTTATGTCCACTAGCAAGAGTGATTCATTTCTGCAATTAATTGAAAATAGTGCAGGAAAAAAAATGAAAGCTGGAATTAGGTAAGAAATGTTTAGAAACAGGAGTTGCTGTGGTACCTGCTTGTGTACCCATGAGAAAGCAGCGCCCTGGGTTAACTACACGTGAGTGAGAATTGTTTTGTATTAAGTGCATGCCTTCACAAAGATCAAGCTTTTCAAGTGAAAATGAAACTGAAATGATTTTATTAAAATATGACAGAAAGCATCACAGTCCTTGATGTCCTCAGTCTGCTGGTGCCCTTCCCGCCCACCCCCTCGGTGGCCCTGCCTGGAAAGAAGATGTCCCCTCCTCCCCACCCGGGGTCTGGGGCTCCCAGGCATCCGTACATCCCTGGCTGCTCTTCACTCAAGCGGTGCTCTGCTAGCCACTGCCTCTCTCAGTGCTGGTTAACCAGCCCCCGGGCAGCCACAGACATCACTCATGTCACCCGTGTTCTTCATACACCAGAGTCTCCTGACTCTGGTTTTCTTGGACCGCAAACCGGAGAGGAGCAGTGCGAAGCCTGTGTGTGAGAAGTGGGGCACGCTCAGCTGCAGAGCCCACGGGGAGGCTCCTGCTGGTGAGAGCACACCTCCATCCCGGCCCTGGCAGGGCTTTCTCCTTCAGGAGGTATTTGAAAACTTGGCTGGCTTGAACGAAAGGATTTTCTGTCTTGCTGGCTGCTGAGCTGCAAGGGGTCTCCTTGGCCATCGCTGCTGAGCCCGGCGAGCGTGCTGCTGTGTTAGCCAGTGCCCACGCAACCCTGGGGTCAGCGTGTGGCACAGCTGAGGAGCCTGAAGCCTGCACCTATGCCACACGCTGTGCCGGCCAGTCCAGGTGCTCATGAGGGTGCTCAGTCTGCAGCAAACGGGAGGCACCGAACTACACTTTTGTATGATGTGCCCCTCTTTTTTAGGGCACACCTATACACCAAGTAGACCGAATTGAGCTCACGTCAGCGTAGAAAGCGTATCGGCCTCCAACTGATTTTAGAGCATGCACTTAGCACATGGCAGAGTCGTGCATGACCCAAGCCTTGTCTCCTCAGCAGGCGGTGGCCCACCCGCGCCAAAGGGGCTGCCTGGCAGAGCCACGCTCTGGGCAGTTCCATTATTTTCTAGCACCATCTAGTGGGTAGACAGGCCCTCCTGCGCATGTCACTTGGACAGGTTTAAACAAGCAGTTATAAAAGCTTGCACTTGACCTCTACTCGTTTTTCCATTCATTCCTTACCAGCATTGTTTCAGGAACCGATGCGCTGATATACGAACAAGCAATCTGTCCCGTCCCCGCAGGCACAGGGCTGCTGAAGGGCACCAGAAGATCTCAGTTTATCATCAGCCCTTCACGGGAACTTGACTGGACAGGCTCTGAAAGAAACCGAGCATTTTGTAAGAAGAAAATATCTTTGACAAAGCTGCTACTGATCTCATTTTGCTGCCTGAAATACTTGGGACAGGCCAGCTGTAAGCAGATATGAAAAAAAGCAAAAACATTAATTTTCTATTATTTATAGCATGGCTGTCACACACAGAAAACGTGCCAGGATTTTCTTGGTGGTTGTTTCCCCCCTTGTTTTAAAACATGCAAATAGTAAACAGAGAACAGAAAAGGCTCAGCCACAGCTGACGGCAATATATGAAAAGAGGCAGCGAACAGCAAGACTGCCTAGAGCCCCTCAGCACTCCTGCAACTGAAACTGGGTTTATAGGTTGTGTTCAGGTTAACCTTTAAGCTAAGCTTTAACAATAGTTGTTGCTGTCAATATATGTAGGAGAACCAGGCCACCAAGTACCTTTCAGCAAAAGCTCAGGCCTGATCCTGCTCTGCCTACTCCAAATGTGGATGAAGAACAAACCTGTTTGTTTCCATCCAAGGGAGGGTTACCAATTTAGATGCTGTCTGAAGACACATATGGAAAGAACTATATGAGAGAACTGTGTCCTTGCTTGTTTAGCAGCACTCCTTGTGGCACAGGGCTCTAACCAAAGGTGCTCCAATGCCAAACGTTGGAGGTGCTGAAACTTTACTCGCCTTAGTAGGCTCGTACCTTATTCACTCAGACTTGGAGCAGAATTTGGCCTCTGGATTTCAGAGAGGTTTGGGAGAAGCCTGTCTTTTGTGTTTGTGCAGAGTTTTTTTCTGCAAAACATTTGCATTTCTGTTATAGCTGCATATTATCATTACACAGCAACTATCTGCCTTTTTTTCATGTTTATTCTTCCAAATGTCCTGGAATGCAACTTTTCTGTTGATTTCTGGGAAATTATTTCCAGTTCTCGCCACCTGAGAGGAGAACTCACCCACTGTATGTAAACATATATTGTAAATTGCTTGTGCAAGAACCAGAGAATCATAGAATCATAGAATGGTTTGGGTTGGAAGGGACCTTAAAGATCATCTAGTTCCAACCCCCTGCCATGGGCAGGGACACCTTCCACTAGACCAGGTTGCTCAAAGCCCCATCCAACCTGGCCTTGAACATGTCCAGGGATGGGGCACACACAGCCTCTGGGCAACCTGTACCAGTGCCTCACCACCCTCATAGTGAGGAATTTCTTCCTTATATCTAATCTAAATCTACCCTCTTTCAGTTTAAATCCATTACCCCTTGCCCTATAACTGTATGCCCTTGTAAAAAGTCCCCCTCCAGCTTTCTCGTAGGCCCCTTTAGGTGCTGGAAGGCTGCTATTAGGTCATCCCGGAACCTTCTCTTCTCCAGGCAGAACAAGCCCAACTCTCTCAGCCTCTCCTCATAGGAGAGGTGCTCCAGCCCTCTGATCACCTTCATGGCCCTTCTCTGGACTCACTTCAACAGGTCCATGTCCTTATGTCAGGAGCTCCAGAGCCAAACACAGTACTCCAGGTGGGGTCTCACAAGAGCAGAGTAGAGGGGCAGAATCACCTCCCTTGACCTGCTGGCCATGCTTCTTTTAATGCAGCCCAGGATATGGTTGGCTTTCTGGGCTGTTTCCTCAACCAGTTGCAGAATGATAGAGAACACTGTCAGCAAAGGGCATTTGGCTGATTTGGCATTGCTGTTATCTACCACCACTACACAGGTGTTCCTCCAAATGTAATGACATCTGTAGGTAATGTGCAGTCAGCTCCATGCTTTCCCATCTGAGTCCCAAGGGACAAGGGTGTTAGAAATGTTTCCTGTGGGAAAGAAGTGGTGGGAGTCCCTGTGCAAGTGACTCCCACTCTGGGGAAGACCTCTGAGGGATATCGCAGCCAGCACAGCAAGGGCTTTCCCTGGCCAGGCTGTTGGCTTCTTCAGGTCTGCTCAAACCCCTGCTTGGAAATCTCAGAGGCTCATTTTTCTGTACCTTATTTCAAGTTTCATCAGGCACAGAAGATCCAGTCTCCAGGCTTCAGTTGAGTAGTTTTTTGTGAGCAGAACAGCACCCAGTTTGCACAGTGCTGATGTAAACATCAGCCTCAAATAATTAGTGCATGTGGCCAGTTAATCATCTCGCTGGCTCCAGGTGGAAACGTGCCAAGACTTTTCTGTAGTAGTGAGGCCATTACATTTGCACTTTATTTGCATTAGATGTTTAAATATTTCTGTATCCCAGTCACAGTTTCCCCCACCAGTTCTTACAAGTGTTATACATGTTTTGGATGGAGCTGAGCAGAAAATATTTTTAGTTAATATATAAATTCACAGCAGTTTTAGAGCAATTGAATCAATTTGGGTCAAGTTTGATAAATCATTTTGACAAAAAGTGGGAAGAAGGCCTGGAAAGCATCTTGACATTTTGTTTAAAAATGATATTTTCATTTTGAAATCAGGCTATATTTAAAAATGAAAAAATCGAATCAGCTCCAAATACTTCTCTCCAGTTGGCAGTTGAAAAAAAAAATATCTGTTTTTCACCCAGTCCTACTGGGGAGTTTGACAGGGCTTGGTGACCTAGTAAGCATGTCTTAATAGAAAAAGAAATACTTTTGGATTATTTGTGGCTGATCCTGTAACGGCTTTCCACTCCGGACTGTCACAAAGGGTTCTGCAAGCAGGGGTTCTTGCAATACCTGTGGTACCTCTAAAGAAATTGTTATGCAGGTGACAGTCCCTTCCAGATTACTTTCAAAGGCTGGTAACTCACTGCAGCAAGAGGAGAACATCTGTAAGATGAGAGGCAGGATTCCTTGTAGGTAATATCTGTGACAGTCTCTTGGGCAGGAAATTTCAGTGGCAGTGTTCTTAAAATGACTCTCTGTCTCAGCTCTCACCTTGGGCTCAATATCATCCCAATATCATCAGTATCATAAGGAACACTGTGAAGAAGTTTGTCAGGTCTTGCCCTTTTTTAACACGCAGCATGCCTTGCTGATGCATAGCCATCAAATTTTCAATATGAGTACCGATCATGCTTGTAACATGCTTGTAGCATATGGGACAGATGAAATGAGAAGGTAAAATATAGTTGACGCAGGTGTGTTGCACGACGGCACTCATGGACAGTCATTTCCTGCACTCCCATTAGCGCTGCTCATTACCGTCTAACAGATGATACAATGCTGTTGGTGCTCTGGCTTGTTTATGCTTGCACAAGAGTGTGAGGTATATAAATACCCCCCCAACATACAAATGTATATATATATTTTTAGTGTATGACAAATATTTAATTGTGAATAAACTCTCTGATCAGTTTAATCCATCCTCTGGTCATGTTCTGACTTCTGTTTGCTTGTTCATTATTCATAAGTATTTGCTGAATAACACAGACAAACCATTTTCAGACTATGAGTTTTCTGGGAATCATTCACTTCAGCTATTCACTATTCATCTTTTGTGGTAGAAGACTGGCTACTTGAACCACGCAGTGGTTTTCCCCTAATTCCTAACTGGGTATTTATAAACAGTGAAATAAAGACGGACGAATTGTGAATGCTTTTCTTTGATTGTGAAGATCCTTTTTTGCCTGCCTGTGTGGGCATACGTCCCAAGAGCAGCCTTACCCAGAGCCGTGTGCATCCGTACAAACACAGAGAAATCTGGGCGATGGGGAAAGGTTATGAACATAAAGGAGCACAGTGCACAGAAGCCATGTTTCGGGGCATAGAATCTACCATGTATGTGTGTTGGATGGGATCTAGCAGTTCTCATGTTTGCTTTACAGCACAAAATAATGCTGCTTGTTCTCATTGTCAAGGCTTCGGTCTACCTGCTACCTTTTTGCACATGTATACCCCTCTTAGTCACAGGGCTGTCTGTTTGGGTGGCTCCTTCCTAGCACCTGCATCCCTGGGTAGGGCTGTGATGCCAACATTAAAAGTCATAAAAAAAAGAGAGACAGAGAGATTTTCATCACTGAAGTTCAGCTGAAAAAGGATAACCATCTTGCACCCCACTGAGCTGAAAGAGGGCAGAGGCTGCCCTCCGGTACACTTGTGTTTTATCAGACAGGTCAGGGTCTGTGTTTGGCTCGTTGCTGCGCCTCTACCAGGGGCGGAGAAGCAGGGAGAGAAGGGGACCGGGGTGGGAGTTCTTGCCGCTCAATGCAATCTGGAGCTTCGGCGTTGTCACCTAGGGACGATCCCACAAAGAATGGCACACGTGTAACTGCTGTTCATCGAGCAGAAACTGCCTAGAAAAACATTGCTTTTGCAGCACCTCTGTGATCTGATTCTGGGGACTGTTTAGGTCCCAATTCTTGATGGTTTAGGGTGGACTTCATCTCTCTTATCACTGGATTCCCTCTGTGCTTAGGAGGGCATCTCAGAAGGGTGACGGATCACCTCAGATGGTGCCGATTTCCCTCCATGGAGCACAGGGATCAAGGCTCAAAGGCAGACATTGACATTTAACTATACTTGCTGTTGTTATTGCTCTTGCAACACACAGAAGTCCTTAATGAACTGTCGGTGTCTTTTGGAGGAGATAACTATTCACTTTGCTCATTCACAGAAGAGTGTGGGCACCTCTGAGAGGTTTCTACCAGGTTGGCTGCGAGAAGCCTGTCTAGTTTCACGTGATAATGAGGTGTTTTCGCAACCGGCTGGGAGTGATTCATGGAGCTAAGGAGAGATTAAGTGAATGACTGCAATGAGCTGAGATGATTTAGCTTTTATTAGTATTTTCCAAGTAGCTGGGGAGTGTTTATGTGCTATCACCACTAGTACTGTGCTGCCCAGTCAGACCATACTGGAAGCCACTGGAGTGTGTAAAAACTCTGGGTGTCTGGTGAATTTTAAAGTAAAAATACCCTGAAGTATCTATGGATTTTAGGGTAACACAGCAAGTGGCTTGGGATTTTGTGGATTGCATTTATGTATGTGCTTAAATTCTGCTTATGTGCTACTTCTGGTGCCCATAGCTTTTTTCATCTTGGGCCTAGACAAGAATGATATTGTGAGGCAGAGCATGATGGACTTACTTGCTGCCAGTTAAGGTATTCATTTTCTATAATTTGTTTTGTCTTGGTTCTACCTATGAATCTATTCCAATGTTTATTGCAGAGGCCATCATCATCATAAATAAGCTGATGGAGAAAGGGGAGTTGCCATGGTGATGTGCTAAGCAAGTAGTGTTTGATCTAATCAGTTTTTATTTTGAGCACTTCTAGGTCTGTGATATAATAATAAAATACTGAGTTGGACTGTGGATCCTGCTGTGTAGGCATTGTTACTGCCACAGAGAGAAACCAGCCCCAACTTTGGAGAACACAGAAACTTAAACCCACTTCAGATAGCACCTTGCTCCTTCCAGAACTGTAAGTCAGTCAACAGTGATCCTTCCTCCCTTACCTGCAGTGTTTTTCACTGGCAGACATTAATGTGTTTTATAAAGGTGATCATTCAAAGACAGTGACCTGGAGAAAGAGAGAGGCAAACTACTCATAAAGCAGTCATTGTGCTTCCTTGTGCAATGCCCTGCACTACGTTGCACTGGAGACCGAGAGGACTTCTCCTGAGCTTTGGGAGAAGCCATCACCTGAGTGCTGCCGTGAGTCAGAGCCACGATTACAAGGTTACAGCAGAACAAAGCGAAGGAGCTGTGCTTGCAATTCCTTCCTCAAAACAGTATCAGTTCATTGGGGGCAGTGGAGGAGAAGGGGAAGGGCTGCTGCAGGCACAAGAAAAGAGATACGAGTTGAAATGTAGTAGGTTTTACAAAACATAAGAAAGAGCACAGAAACCATCAGGAAGCATCCCTAAATTGTGGGAAGAAAGAGGAACCTTCACTTTCCAGGCCAAGGACTATATGTAACACCTTTGATAAAGGGTCTCAAAGCGTGGGGATGCAGCAGCGCTGGGGGTGTCAGGCAAGGTGCGTCCTTCTTTGTCGTTTGTGACTCTCGAGTTGCTCTCCTGCCAAGCGGAGAAGGGCCAGATCGGTCCACTGAAGTGGGGATTTTGTGCATACAGAAATCTTTCTCTGCCTTTACCAAGCAAAGAGAAGCTGGGACACTCAAAACCCCCAAACCTAGGATGAACGTCAGGTCTTTTGAACAAGGTAGGCTAATGGGTTGGGCTGCCCAAGGGCTGAGAGAGGTGAAGGTGGGGTGGGCTGCATCTCCTCCGCAGACTCTCATTAAGGTGGGTCCAACAATACTCTAACACTACGTCCAAAGTCTTCAGATGAGAACACTTATTCCTCTGCAGATGCATTAGTGAAAACTGTGACTGAGCTGGCTAGCGAGCGTGCCAGAGAGCTATATTGAATTCCACTTACTAGTGTGATGAGGTACAAGTTTCCATTTTCTCCGTGTGATGTCTGTAAACCCGTGACCTTGCTAAAGAAGTAAAATAAAAAAATAAATAAAACAAGGCCTCATTTTGTGTCCATGTGAGATTACTTCAACAGTTAGTTTTCAACCACAGTCAACAAAGTACCTTATGTTTATCAAGGCACATTTTCCATTTTATATACAGACTTTTTTTTTTTAAATATGAAAGGTCATTTTGAGAGCCCACAATACCACCCTGTTACGTAGGCCCAACAGACTTTCTGGAAATGTTTAATTTGTGTACTGTGTTGAAAACTCTCTCAAACAAAGTGTGCATCATTTAATCTATTTACAGAACCCCTTGCTTCTCCTAAATATACTCTCACTCTTTCTCTCAGCTAAGAAAGCCTTACTTTCTTTTATCATCAGTTTTTAGTATTTTATCGTGAACATTAAGGGATAGTCAAACTTGTTCAAACCAAAGGAGAATGTTTGAGATTTTCTGTCTTCTCTCTTTAAATTCATTTTTTTGTGTTAGTCTGTAAAGGCTTTCTTGAGGACCTGGAAAAACACAAGGTTTAAAAAAAAAGAAAAGCCTCTACACACTAAACTGAAAGACTCTCTTAATATACATCACTTTCAGTCTACTTTGGTAGACTACAAAGCGTGCAGTCTGACAACACCTTCAGTATTACCTGAGCAGCCTCCTTGAGAATGTAGACTTGCTTAAGCATACCTGAGGGCAGAATTGGGCCCCATGGTTTGTTCTCAGCTATGGGCTCGACTCTGCTGTGGTGAGGTCAGGCCGTAAAGAGGTAAGGAAAGGTTGCAGAACTGGGCTTTCGGCTATGCTGGGTGTACTTCAAGAATTTAATTTGGCCATGGAAATATTCCCAGCACAGCAGTATTCCGCCTCATTAAAGGAGAGAATATCGCTGCAGCCCATAACCTCTGTAGGGGAGGAATTAACTTTTAAACTGAACACTGCATTTGGATAGGAAATGAGCTTAGTGGGGTCTGTGTGCTAAGGAACGCATGTGCTTTGATACAAATACTCTTTCAAGTTTCAACCTATGCACAGAGTAACAATGGTCAAACACAGACCAGGAATTAATTACTGTGAAGTGGTTTCCAATTTAAAAATATCCTTATTAGTTTATCATTCCTTCTCTGAACGCTTTCTAGTGTCATATAATTGTGTTGATTATTAAAATAATTGCTGAAATGAACCATGGAGGTTATTTTTCCAACCTTTCAAGCTGCTTTGCATTGCTTGTGAGCAGGTTCATCCATGCAAAGCTGCATTTCAACCTGCAGCCGTGCTGGTCTGCATGAACCTCCCAGTGCAGGCAACTGTAAGCACAGCTGTGGCAAAGCTTCTATGGTCTTGCTGTGCAGAACTGTAGGATTTGGGGAGCCTGAAGGGGGGGCTTATATCCAGAAGTCAAGCAAAGCTTTATTTCGTTCTACCTTGTCTTTGGTTTCTTTTTCTTGCTTTGGTTCATGGTATGAAACATGAAATAAAAACTTAGGATTTGGTTATACCTTCAGGTTGGTTTTAATCCTAAGAGAAGTATAAATAAAAAGTTGAAGTTCAAATTTTAGTCTCTTTTTTGATCACTCATTCTTGCATGATAATTTTGCAGAATATACTCTAATGCTCTAATGTTGTCAAACAAACGTTCTCCTCCTGAATAATTTATTTGAGAAAACTGAAGTAACAGTTTCTGATATTTGTTCTGTAATATTGGACCTCTGTGGTGAAGGGATAAATTGAAGTCCTGAAAATATTCTTTCAGCACTCACATAGCTTACTGGAACTGCAAGCACAATTTCTGCCAGTGAATACAGCTGAAGCATAACATTTTTGTGACATTCCCAGTCGTTTAATATGTTTTCTTTCTAACTGAAATGTGGCTCATCTGCTAAATGAACCAAGACTTAGCTTAATCTTTTCTGGAGTGTTTCTAAGTCCAGATCACTCTTCTTTTCTTGGGAGATTTCATGAGCCTTAAGAAGTTCCAAATTCTTGTCAGATCTTTCATAGCAAAACATGTCCAACTTTGATTTTACATATGTATAAGACATGATTATTTTGAATTTCTGACTGAAACATTTCTGATTA
Organism: Aquila chrysaetos chrysaetos; assembly: GCF_900496995.4. NCBI lineage: Eukaryota > Metazoa > Chordata > Aves > Accipitriformes > Accipitridae > Aquila > Aquila chrysaetos. The sequence continues at coordinate 61,876,613 of NC_044006.1, read as the reverse complement.
CATACTTGATTTGATCAGACGAAATTTTGCCTTTTTGCTGAAGAACGTAGTCTGGATACATGTGTAAGACAGCTGTTTTTCCCAGCTTTTTTTCCTGGTTTTTCATCATTGCTAGAGAGGATTCAGGAAAAAGAGAGAAGATGTTTGATGTTTCAAGGTGACATTTTTAATCAAGCACCATGCATGTTCAGTTTGCTTATACTGAGGAATTTTTATTGTCATTTTAGCAGCTTCAATCTAAGTCCAATGCCTTTAAAGGCATCCTTTTTTTCAGTTGAAACACCAGGATTTGTGGTCCATGTTCTGGCAGAAATCACTGCACTGCAAGAGTTGCTGCAGCATCCCAGCTGCACGCAGTCTAGTAGGATGAGTGTATTTCTTTAAATTTCATTGCAATTTTATAGCTAGAACCAGTCTCAGTTTCTTTGAATTATTTCCATCCTTTACAGAAATAAGGTGCTTTATCTGTTGTGCCAGAGGTTTTTCTTCCGGCAGTGTCTCTGCTGCAAGCTGCAGTTTATTGGCAGAGTGATTTTAAACTCCCGGCTTCAGCAGGCGTTGTCAGCTCAGTGCCTTGATGGTGACCATGTCATCTTCTTGGACACCTTCCCCAAAGACTGAATTTTCAGTTTTCTCTCTCATTTTGCTTCTTTGCTTTCCTTGACTCCTGCTGTCATTAGCTTTGCTATTTTCATCATATTTGCTCCATTTTCTGTTGGGTTATTCCAAGCATGCCAACAACTTAAAGAATTATTGATTTGTAAAAAGAAATAGTTAAGCCTTTTCTTTCACTCCTCCGATATTACAGTCCAGGAGCAGATTGTCTTGCAAGAATGTAGTGAATGCTCATTATGGAAAAATATTGTGTTGTGCAATACATTACAATGAAATTAGAATTTGCTTCATCTCTATTGTGATATCATCCTGAATGATGGTTGCTGAAGTGGCAACTTCGTCTCTTGTGCTTTCTGCTTTAGTGCAATTTTGACCTCTGCCTTTCCAGAGTGGAGTCAAGAATTTTGCAGCATTTTTAACCCTACAGTAGTTTAAATAATCTTCTGCTTTCAGAGACGAAATCTGAGCAAGCATCCCATGAGGTAGCATCATCAAGTATTACAATAGTTGACTTATTTTTGAACATGAGTACAGAATGGCTTGTTCTATTAAAATTCTGCACTGGGGCTTCAGTGATACTGTGCATTTGTTAGCATATTTTATTTTCCTTATCTTGCATTTCCTTCATACAGAAAAAAAAGGAAAATGCAGCATACCTCTGAGGGCAATGTCTTTGGCTCTACCTCACAGTTTGACTGGTGGTCCCTCTGCTGCTTCTGGTTAACAAAGAGGTTCCATTTTTACATTGCTGTTTGAAAAACTCTCTCATGAGATTCTGTTTTTTTTCTACCACCAAGATACAGTTGCCTAAATGTACTGCAGATGAAATTTAATTTCAGAAAGGGACCCTGTCCTAGTTTCAGCTGGGATAGAGTTAACTGTCTTCCTAGTAGCTGGTACGGTGCTATGTTTTGAGTTCAGTATGTGAAGAATGTTGATAACACTGATGTTTTCAGTTGTTGCTAAGTAGTGTTTAGACTAATGTCAAGGATTTTTCAGCTTCTCATGCCCAGCCAGCGAGAAAGCTGGAGGGGCACAAGAAGTTGGCACAGGACACAGCCAGGGCACCTGACCCAAACTGGCCAACGGGGTATTCCATACCATGGGACGTCCCATCTAGTATAGGAACTGGGAATTGGGGGCAGGGAATCGCCGCTGGGGACTAGCGGGGTGCCGGTCGGCGGGTGGTGAGCAATTGCACTGCGCATCATTTGTACATTCCAATCCTTTCATTATTGCTGTTGTCATTTTATTAGTGTTATCATTATCATTATTAGTTTCTTCTTTTCTGTTCTATTAAACTGTTCTTATCTCAACCCGTGGGTTTTGCTTCTTCTTCACGATTTTCTCCCCCATCCCACTGGGTGGGGGGGGAGTGAGTGAGCAGCTGCGTGGTGCTTAGTTGCTGGCTGGGGTTAAACCACGACAGACCCAAACCAGTCATATAGCCCTGGTGAGTGTTCCCAGAAATTAAGTATGGGGAGGATTTTGTAAGGTGTGGACAGCAAATTTGAGGAGCAGGTTAGGGAGGGATGATCATGAGTCTTTACTGGCTTGTGTGAGCTGTTGAGGTGTGGGAAGAGAACCTGTTCTCAGCTGCCATGTCCCTGCATGGCTGAGGATGAGGGCACTGCCACTGAGCCAAGGTCAGTCACTCTGCAGAGCAAGTCCAGGCACTGATCAGCCAGTTACCTAAAGTGCTGCACACAAGCCCTGCTTCTCCATCCCCACCCTGCTACTTTTTCTTAGAAGCTGATTATGAAAAGTTGCTTTATTTTATCTGGACATCCATCTCTGTACGGGTCAGGTCAGTAAACAGGACACAATTACAGTCAGATTGCATGCATTCCAGTGCTGGTAAAAGTAACAGAAACAATTTTCCAATTCCTGTTTGGTTCCTGTTTAATCCTATTTAATTGATTCTAGTTGCCACAGGGCCTGGGAGGAATATCTTCCATCCCCTACCTAGTGTTGCTCCAAAGTCAGGCCAGAGCTGCTGGAAGGTGACCTGGATGGCTGGATCAGTCTGATGTGTGTCCCCAGGCAAAGTGCAACAATGAACAGCTATGGGCACTGCATGGGTTGCAGACATGTGAGAGTCCTTGTCCTCATGCCATCCTTGCAGAAACTGGCCACCCAAGCCAAGATGCTTAGGAAAAGAGTGTGTGAGTAATGGATTTAGTGGCACCGATGCCCCAAGCCATAGGGAGCACTGAAGAGCAGAGCCACCAAATGCACTCAGAAAACACCTGTTTGTGCAGAGCATGTCATATTGGCAGAAAGTGAATGCCCTATTTCTTTCTTTAGAACCAGTTTTACAAATTAATTTCTTACAGTTAAAAAGTGAACATTCCTCACCTCTCTGAACAGCTACTGCATTTTCACACTCTGACTGCTTGGCAAAGACCAACTGGATGAGGACATTGCAGACACAAGTTTGTCTACATGAAGATTTATTTGTGCTCCTGTCCACATGATTCATGCTTGCTCCAGGGGGAAAGCTGTAGGTAGGAAGGGATGCTGAGCTACCACAATTTTCCATGCCTTCATATAAAAGAAAATATCTCTTCTATCCTTATATTTATTTTTTTGTCCCATTCAGTGGTGATGTGGAATGTTGCTAGAACAATAGTCAGTCTAATCCAGACAGTCATTTCATTGTAAATCACCAGGGTGCAGATTTTACAGTTCAGGTATTATTGGATTTGTTCTGTTTCTTCACTTTTCAGGCTTAAAATTGGCCAACACAAGCTTTCAGAAAATTAATAAAAAATTAAATGGCTCAGGACTGGGACATAGTTTGCCAAGTATCAGCCTGGGGAGGTGTTCTGTAACTCTGCGGTAAACCCCAATGTATATAATCACAAAGGAAAAGCTGACAGACCTTTAGCAGTAGCTTTGCAGTAATAAAGTAGTATTATTAACAGAACCTTTCATCCAGGGATCTCAAACCACTTTAGGAATATTCCTTTACAAGGAATCTTCTTTACTGCATGCCTTATCAACAGCCAGGTCTGGGCACCCTCTTCTCAGCATGTGCTGTGTGAGGCACTCAGGCTTAGGGAGATTGCCATGGCAGAAGTGTTGGGAAGGCATGATTTAGCATGAGGATAAAGGACCCAACGAGACATGCATGTGATGGCAAGTTTCTCCGGAGAAGCAGCTCAATGATGAACTTCTCACAGACCCTGATGATCTCCTAAACAACATCAGGGACTTGAAACATTCAAGAGTATTACCCTCTTTCCACATGCTCTATGCATTCTTATCTTTTCGGTGGGGACAGGCTGCAGTGGTGCTCTGTGGCTTGTGAGGGACACTGCTTGCTATGGGTGCATTCAACACCATGAGCCTGTGGCTGGCAGTGCTGCTCATCTGCTGCTTCCCTCTCTACGGAGACCCAGCTAGAGAACCTGGTGACAGCAGGCATTTGAAGGAAGTCAGCTAATCCTTGCATGCAAAATGCTAGGCCGTGAAGCTTTGTTTTCCTCTCCTTGGCTGAGACTTAAAAGAATGCAATGTTTTTATTTACTGACTTAATCCCTGGCCAGCCTCCAGGGAACTTGGGCTGCAAAGTCACAGGGGCTGCCTGTGCTCAGACCCTGTTGGTGAGTTTAAGGGACTGGGCTCTCGGAGCAAGACCTGGGCTCGTGTTGCAATCGAGTGGCACAAGCCTTTCTCCCACTCAGCTTTTCCTTCCCTTCCCTTCTCTGCTGCACAAATACACGTCTCGCGCCTGTGTGTGCTGCTCAAACAGCAGCCAGCCACAAGTGGTCTCAGGCAACATTTCCCTTCCTTCTCTTTGCTTATCCCATCATTCAACAGGAGTATTTATTAGATGACAAACCCGCTATGCAGCGTTTCACCATTTAGTCTAGGAAAGGTTTTATTAATTTCTGACTACCTTCTGTCTTGCTCAGCAGCTGTTTGTTTAACACGGACTCCAAAGGCTGCACCCACAGCTTGCTGGACAATGAAGTTAGTCTTTTAAAGGATCTCTTTGTAAAATATGGTACATCTGCTAATGAATTTAAGGACATTTACGTGGCACTAAAATAAGCCTTGCAGTGAAGATGCAGGACTGATGGTTCACCATGAGAAAAGACGAAACAGGGGGTACCCCTTGCACAGCTACCTGGGCACAGAGCTCCCAGCCACGGTGCACGTCTCGGTGCTTCCCCTGGCCGAGGCAGGGATGGCTGTGCATGTGCTGTTAAAGCATTCATTCACATGTCTTAGCTGCCTGAACTCCTCTGTTGTGCCAAAATTTTCACCCTGTGGTGTGAACGTACCTTAACTGAGCCCAGCGCTGGCTGGCTCCCACGGGCTATTTGCCAGGTGGCTGCCAGCCACTAGACATGTTGCACGTGCCTTGGTGAGCTGGTCAGAGCCACACCGTGCAATTCTGGCGGGAGAGGCACTCGGTCTGCTGGAGGACTACAAAGTGACCAAGGCTGCCTTAATCTAAGAAAATAAAACTGATGGCAGGGTCAGGAATTTGTATCACACTCCTGAGAATGCCACTTTCTCCATACAGCATGGATGATCTAAGAGATCAGGTCATTCCCAGAGCATCAGCTCAGCTCTGCGAAAGCATTCAAATGTGGGTTTGGACCAGATTTAGTACAAACTGAACATCTGTCTGAACAGCAAAGTTCACCAGCCCTGAAGTGTCTGTTCTCCACCCCCTCTCCACAAATGAATCTTATTGTGGGGAAAATATATGAGCAAATAATTAATTTTGGAGTCTGTGGGTGGCCCCTGAGGTGGACTGGAGCGCTGAGTTTTACATACGCACACCCCCACGCAAACTCTGTCTTTGCTTCAGATCAGCATCAGTGAGCCTACACACACCTCTCCTGAGGCCTTTGTACAAGACCTTTATCCTTCTACCAATGGGGAAGCCAAACCCCGGGGGTGAAAGACAAGTTGAAAGCTAAGATCCAAATGATTTGGCAGAAATTGGAGCTATTGCAAGATTTTCCAAGATGAGCCCACTGGGGGACCAGAGAGCTCATGACAGTTTAATAGCTTAAAAAAGAGAATGGGGCTTAATCTAGACCATGTGCTGAGACGAGCTGCTGAGCATGGAGGTAGAGTATGGCAAACCTGCCCTGACTACAGCGACTGCCCTCTCCACATCTGGATCAGTCGGAAATGGAGTCTGTCTTCCTCTATTCCTTGTTCTTAAAATAGTGAAGTGCTGAGCCAAGCTTCTTTTTTGTGGTCAGACCCTCCTACACGTGGTGGGTTTTGTACCCCATGGGTGCCCAAGGGTGTGCTTGGAGACCCCTCTGGGGCTGTGGCATTTGGGGAGCGGGGTTGGGGAAGGCAAACCCTGCGCTGCCCCTGAGCCAGGCCAGGCATGCAGGCTCTTCCAGCTCTTGCAGAGGATGCTCAGGAAAAGCACCTTGAGGCATTGCTGAAATTAGTCCTGCAAGAGACGGCTACAGGCAGGGCTTCAGACCCTGCAGCTGCAGCAGAAGGAGCCTCTGTGGTGGGCTTGTTGAAGGCACACAGCAGTACTGTGGCTCTGGAGATGAAGAGACAAAAGTCTGGCTGTTAAATGCAAAGGCTGTCATGCCCCAGGAAGCAGAAAAGACAAGGAAAAAAGGAAAAACAGCTAGAAGAGTAGGAACAGACCAGTAGAAGAGGATTTCCTAGGTATGTGGGGCCTGGGCTTCCACTCCCCCCTGCTTCTGTCCCTACAGCTCCCCACTCTCCCCATCTTTGCTGCTACTGTGCCCAGCCACAGAAGAAGTGGAAAGAAACCTTTGCATGGCTTTGACCCAGAAATACCTTTTAGCTATCTGAGATAGGACAAGGCTCTTCTGCTTTCCCAGCATAAACACTGTGAATTATATCTGTAATGCCTGGTCTGAGAGAGCTGCTTGCTCATTCTCACTGGGATTTAAAGTCCTCTTCTGAACCAGAGCAGGTGCAAGATGTTAGAGAGAAAACAGACCCCAGCAAGGGCCCAAGCCCAGCCCAGAGGGTTTGTCTGCAGGGAAAAACACAGCCTTGGAGAACCACAATTCCTTTGTTCATACTGCTAAAAAATAAGACATTTATTCACCTAAGGTAGTCTGCTCAGCCCTGACTAGCCAGCACTAGCCTCAGTACTGCTGAGGCATGGATTTGGATGGAGGCTTACTGTGTGTGCTGGTCTTGGCTGAGATAGAGTTAATTTTCGTCATAGTAGCTAGTATGAGGCTATGTTTTGGATCTGTACTGAAAACAGTGTTGATTGATAACACAGAGACGTTTTCGTTACTGCTGAGCAGTGCTTACCCAGAGCCAAGGCCTTTTCTGCTTCTCACCCCACCCCACCAGCGAGGAGGCTGGGGGGCACAAGATGTTGGGAGGGGACACAGCTGGGACAGCTGACCCCCACTGACCAAAGGGATATCCCAGACCATATGACGTCATGGTCCTCATATAAAGCTGGGGGAAGAAGAAGAAGGAAGGGAGGGTGTTCAGAGCGATGGCGTTTTTCTTCCCAAGTCACCATTAGGTGTGATGGAGCCCTGCTTTCCCGGAGATGGCTGAACACCTGCCACATGAGAAGTGCTGAAAGAATTCCTTGTTTTGCTTTACTTGCATGCAGAGCTTTTGCTTTACTTTGTAAACTGTCTTTATCTCAACCCACGAGTTCTCTCACTTTTACTCTTTCTGTTCTCTCCCTTATCCCGCCACAGGGGGAATGAGCAAGTGGCTGTATCGTGGTGCTTAGTTGCCGACTGGGGTTAAACCATGACACTGTGGAAGCTGGAAGATCTCACAACTCATAAACCATCTTCAGCATCCTCCTTAGGACATGACATTCACTTTTAGATAGCAACATACTCTGGTTTGGTTTAGGTTTTGCAAGCCTCTGTAATGAGAAGCAGATCCATCTCACTGGCCTCAGGGTGCCAACAGCTGGTGAAGGAGGCTGCGGCAGTCCTGTCAGCCCCGTTCACCATCAGTACGTGAGGCAGAGAGTTGCAAACACAACCCCTTCCAACAGAGGTGTCTAAACGAGGTGGGTGGACAATCCCTGGAGCTGTCTACTCATCTTCTCTGTCACAGCAGCCATGGCAGCTACATCTCTGACTCTGCAGGGCTGGGTGGGATGACACCCCCAGCCTGCTCGCATGGCACAGCCTGATCCCTCTCCATCCACAAACATGTGCTGCAGCTGGACCAGGGTCAGTGCTTACAGATGGCACCAGCCACACCGCACAGCTGTGCATGGAAAATGACAAAAACCCAGCCTGGGGGCCAGGATGAACCCTGCAGTGGGGAGGAACAAGGTGTTACATGCCCTGCAGCACACTTATGGGGCCAGAGCATCATGGAGGGTAGTGGGGACAAAACCGTGAAGGATAAGATTTGCAAGAATCCCAATTAGGACAGTCAGCACCAGAAGGTGCCAAAAAAGCCTGTCACCGTAAAGCCCCTCTCACTGCCGTCCAGGGTGCCTGGGGCTGTTGTGTCAGGGTGACTTCTGGGGATGGAGACCATGAGAACAGTGTCTTTTCCTGCCTGGACGCATTTAACTTCTGACCTGTATCAGCTGTCAGATTAGAAGGGGTTTAGTCACATCAGTCTGAGCAGGAATTAAAGCCAAGCTCCAGGGGTGAAAGGGCAGAGCCTTAAAGGGATCACCTTAATTGACAGGGCCTCTTAATCCCCCTGTTCTTGTACATTAATCCAAATATCTCCAGTTCTTCTTCTTAACCTGTTTTCATAAAGTAAAGAGAATTATACTTAATATAACAAAGCTGAGTGTAGGAGGAAAGCATGACCTTAGCCCTCCTGAAGAAGGAGTTTGAGGCTGTTGTGAATGTTGCTCTTTATCCCAGTCACTCCCCAGCCCTTCCCCAGCAGTCTGAGAGCTGGAAATGATCAGGCAGCTCCTCCTTGGCTGAGCCGTGGCAGTGATGCTGTGCAGGACGGGGCTTTTGTTTGATGTTCCATTTGCAGTTTACATTTATAATGGCAGCGCTCTGATAACCCGGGTACTTGAAACAGGCCTAAGCAGAGAGGAACTTGGAGCACACCACATCCATCACCTGACGAGCATGGTCAGTGGGGCTCCGCTGCCTGGAGCATCCCTCTCTACAGTAGCAGCCAGCGTGCATGACCTGGAGGCTCTGCTGCCCACCTCCAGAGGGACATGAAGGGCTGAACAGACCTACAGGTGCCCTTTGAATTGGGGAAGTGCTGGGATTGCTTTCTTAACGCCTGATGCACAGAGGATATCAGGCTCTTTGACTATCAGCCCAGCAACTACCCAGGCTATCAGCTAAAAAGCAGTCTGATTTCCAAAATTTTAATACGCAGAAAGAATTATGGGCAGCAGCCATTTACATCAAATCACTTTTTAGAAACACAGTGTTGGTGTGCAAAATCAGTCCTTTCTGAAATGTCTTTTACAGTAAACTCCTTTAAAGGCTGATCTCTAGCACAGGAGGTGTTACTGAGATCCCAAACACTAAATGCACTCTGCAGGCAGTGGGAAACCTAACTGGTAACCTGGCAAAGTTAATTACAAGCTGTTAAACTAAGCTGTTTGTTAGCAGCTAAGCTAAGTTGTTAAACTCTCAAGTGCGTGGATTGTGCCTTCATGTGTTTTGGTAGTACAGCTATGCACTGCAACCAGGGGCTTTCAGCTCTACCAAGCAATAAACAGGAGGATAAAGAAGAGGTTCAGCTCTTGATCTATGAGGAGGAGGGAGAAATCCCACACTTGATTACATGAGTGTCACAACTCTGACATTAACAGAGTTTCAGGTGTTGGGGACAGTGCCTATGGTACCAACCTTGGGAACCACACTGGCCCTGGGTGGTTTTGGTGGTCATCGCTTCCCACTCCCATGCAGAGCTACCCTAATGGGAAAAAAACATCCCTAACACTGCCCTCCTGCCATCCATGTGCATTGGGCTTTGTAGTTACTCTGGCTTGTTCTGGCAGTGAGAAACTTACCCCGCAAACCAAGTTCCTTTCAAAATACATGTAAGGCATCTATTTTTCTGCTGGCATGGTGGTGAAAGCCACAGAAAATTGTGGAAAGAATGAAGTTTCCAGGGGCAAATTTATTTTGTCTCATTCTCAGCCTGCTTAAAGTTCAACTCAGATGTTTCAGGAGCCAGATTTGTACCGAAGGGAAGCAGTCTAAGAAACAGTTGTGGATAAAAGAAATCTGAAGGCTATTAAAAAATAAGGAGAAAAAAAAGCTTTTGAGTGGGCTGAAGGAAAACAAACACAGATCCCATGAGGAGGAGGAGAGAAGAAAAACTCCAATGAAAAAAAAAGAAGCTGATGGTGAAAACCTGGTCTCACAGAGGTCAATGATATTTTGCTGCTAGCTTCGCTAAGCCAGGATTTTATCCACGGTTTCTAATCATGGTGATGGGGGTCTTCCTTCCAAAGTTGCTCTTCCATCTCGTGACTCACCACATCTCCTGTCTGGACATGCAGTAGCACAGAACTCCCATTTAGTTAGGAAAATATTCTTTTAATGGAACGAATCAGTATTGGAAAAAAACTCTAGTTTCAAATGACAAGAGGAGGAGGGGAAAGGTTCATGACCTTGATCCAATTTTTGAACCCCGTGAACACAAAAAAAAAAACATTTGAAAGGTTCATAAAACTTCAATTTCCAGTAGATTTGCCCATCCCAAAGTTTGGGCTTGTCAGGTCAGCCGCCCCGAGTCCTCCTCAGATCCAGCCCTGTGTAGTGACACTGATGTACTTTGTAAAAAGCCTGGCAGAAAACAGAGCCCAGGAAAAGGAGCTATTTGGGCAGCAGAAGCAAGAGAAGGGAGAGCCAGTCCATTTGAAGTAATCAGCTAAGTGAGGTGTTGGATAAGCCAGGGCCATTTGTAATCAGATGTCTGAGAGGACTGTCAAAGAAATCTCCCAACACTTGCCTTGTTGCTGATGGTATCTCAGTGCAGATAAAATAAAAGCAGCAGTAAAAGACAAGTCCGAGCCATTATCTACCCACACCTGGGCTGCGAAGGGCGCCGAGCAGAGACAGCACCCAGCCATGTCTGAGGCTGTGAGGAGATTTTGGGGCAAGGAGTCTGCCTCCCGTGAGGTACAGGGGACCATCGCCCCATGGCCCTGCGGAACACAGCCTGCAGCATCGACTCCTGACCGTGCACTGGGGTTTTGTATTTATGGTAGAGAATTTGTATTCACAGCCTTAACTATCAGCTCCCCATGAATGCTGTGCTGAAAAGGTGTTTTATTCCCAGGATAAAGGGGAAATGCCATTGCAGCTTTTTGAGAAGGATTTGCAGGCTTTCACAAGGCTGCTCACTGTGTCTCTCCCTGGCCTCCAGTGTTCATGGGAAGTAGCTTCAGAAGCCACAGAACCAAACAAAGTCTCAGTTTTGGAATTGGCCAGCAGGCTTGAAGGGACAGATGGATAGACAAACACATAAACAAACAGTGCTATCATATTTACTGTATTTTTCTTGGAAAGCTGAGCTAGAAACTCCAGTAACCTAATCAGAGATCTGGGGTAATACCACATAACATCGGCAACCCATCTTAAGCCCTACTCTGTGAGGCATGAATCATTCGTGGGCGCTGTACAAGCACCGTCCGCACATGCAGTAAGCTCAGCTGTGCCCAGAGTCACCACAACAGATGCACGTTTTTAAATGACCTTTGGAAATTTTGACCATATCTCCATGGCTGTTTTGAGACAATGGCATAAAATGGCCAGTGGGTCTCAAAACAAGGAGCCACTGTGTTACAACTTGGTAAATTCTAGTCCTTGAATGCTTTGGTGGTTTAGGGTTTTTTCTCTTGGAAGTGGAGAGGCCCTAATTCTGCTGTCTTGGAAGTCCTCTGCAGGCACGGTGAAGTCTGCTTGATGCTGGGATTTAGGATTGAGCCAGTGCTGTTGAGTACATCTCTTGGGCATTTTTCTGTTTGGTCTTTGAGCTTAGTGATGCTTTGTGCTGATGTCCTACTGGCACAGATAATCCATTAGCAGATCCCTCTGTGGGAACTTTGCTGAGTTTTTATTACATCCTAAACTTATTTAGTCCAAGAAATCAACCATCGTCCAAATTCTAGCCACCATGCAGAAACCAACAGTGTCCATAGGATCACAGTGGTGTAAAAAGAGACCTTGACCCCTTCACTATATTTAATATAAATAAAATATCACAGTGGCGTTGAAACTCTATGTATATTAACCATCTTCCCGTGCTTATTAAACTACAGTAACTATCTCCCTGCCATTCCCCTCCTTTCTAATAGCTGCATAAATAGTCCAAAGATCTCTTGTCAACACAGCTCCCAGACTTCTCGCTCTTTGAGGGGCAAACATACTTTGTTTTATAAGTTGTATGGCATTCCTCAAAGAAGGGGACTTTGACCTTCTTAAATTCCTCCTGGAGATTAAATACCAAAACCAGCAGTCCACAAGGGAATTAATAGACAGCTTCAATACACACAGCAGGACCTTTGGAGGGGGTCAAGTTATTAACACACTGGGAAATGTAGATTGTATCTTCCAATGCAGGATATATCTTGCATTCTAGATCAGATAATGACAACGGGGCCTAGATAGTTGCATTTCCAAGATGAGTTCTGCAGCTTTCAGCAGATCTTCCAATTCTGCATGTTTTACTGAGGACAGAAACTCTGCTGACTTTAGAAGTCTTCACATAAAAAGGAATGCAAAACAAACTTCTTTTTTGGGGAAAAATTGTGCCTTCTGTATTAACAGTGGGCCCATGTGGCTTTATTTTTCATCAGACAAGGAATCTTACCTGGGGGCTTAATACTTATTCAACCTCCTACCACCTCAAACCAGACACCCTACAAAAAATATTTGGTTAATATTTACATATTTAAGGAAATTAATGTCAGGCATTGAAAGCCCTTTAAAGTTCCCTTTTGTGCACTTTTGGAAAATCGAAGTTTGCAGAAACTATTTAAGCCTGATGATACCTAAATGGTCATGGAAAACTCATTTCAGCTTTCCTGCAGTGCATATTTGCACTGGAAGCATGACTGAAAATGTTCACTTAAGGTAGTTGGGTCAAGGGACAAGGATATGTGATAGAATCAACCAAAGGTTTTAGATTGATTCACCATTTCTGTAAAACTTTGATACTTGGAAAAAGTAAGGAAATATGACAGTTTAATGGTCCTCCCTTGTTCTTGAACTGCTGTGCATCTGAGATTTTACCTTTGAAATTCTCAAGAAGGAGATAACATCTTACAAAATCTTTTTTTCTTCTCCCCTCCATTTGCTTTATGTGGTTGGCCACTGCTAAACAGCAAAAGTTGTTGAGATGAAAGCCCTACAGTAAATGAAAATAATGAAAAAAATGAATAAGTTGGAATATATTACTTGTTATGAAATATTCCTTTGGCATGAATTGCAATAAACAAACCAGCATCCATTCCAAAACAGCTGTAAACAAATCTTTACTACTCCCTGATTGCCAAAAATCTCACACTACTCAAATTGACATGGAAAAAAGCATAAATGTTAGTGAGAGATGAATTTCAGGAAGGCTGGGTTTGGTCTGGATAAGCATATCTGACATATGCAAGCCTTCTGGGAGCCTATAAAAACAAGCTTTCTTGGGAGATTTCCTGCACTTCTGGTTGGGTTGGAAATGTCATGACAGCTGGCTTCACCGCAGCACTTGGGCACTCCAGGTTGTGTTCCAGGCCAGAAATCAGGGAAACAAAGATGCCTGGAAAGGGAAGAAACCACATAACAATACTTAGAGCTTCTAGAGCGATTCCCAGCCAACGTACTCAGTGTGCTCTTACATGCAGTCAGAGCGGCATGACGGCTGTGTGGAAGATCTGCTCTTCTCCCTCTGTACAGAAACATACTGAGGAATGAATGGTTGAAAAATGCTTTCCATCTCTTTTCTAGCTGCATGCAGGATATACAAATATGCAGTCCAATCCTTACTCTTCTACCCTTGGGGCATAGGAAAAGTGCAAAGGTAAAAGCTGTCACAAATCCATTGTACATGCCCACATCGCTCCATAATTTAACATCTCTTCCACCTTCTGTCCTCGCCCCATTAATTAATTTGATTTATAAAATCCCAATAACAACTTAAAAAATGCAGTCCTGCCTTATGGAAGCTGAGTTTGAAATGCAGAGGACCTGTTAGAGGTTTGAATCCTAACCTTAGTGGAGCTTCTAGCAAAAGCAAAATAGATTTTGGCTTTGTCTTAATGATAACATTAGGACATGTTATCATTTGTGCACCAGTCTTGTCTCATACAAACAAAAAATCATAGTGAAACTGTCAACCTCTTGCCAAAAGAAGTTCTGGGTGCTAAAAGTTTATGTGGGTTCAAAAAGGCAAATTAAGAGAAGAAAAATCTAGCAATGGCAATGAAAAAAACCCATTTCATGCTCAGAAGTGCCTTTGCTATGAATTGCTGGATGTCAAGGTAATGTTCAGAGACTGTGTCAGTGCTTGCTTGTTCTGTGCTCACCCTATTCTCTGGGCACCCACACTGGCACTGCGAGAGCCCCAGGTGCCACAGGAGCACAGGGAGATCTCACCACAGGAGCACAGGGAGATCTCACCACAGGAGGTGGGCTGATGCCCTGAACCAGGGCAGAAGAAATGCCCCTTTGCTGCTCATTCCACATGAGGATCAGATTTGCCCTTATCTTTGTGTTGTTTTTTACTAATTTGAACAGAAAAATCAATGCTGTTGGACAAAAATCTTCTTCTAATAAGACTTCTAGTTATGCTCCAGATGATAGCTTGTTGTTCCTTACTGTCTTCAGCTGGAGACATGCTCTTTCTGAAAGATACCCCAAGTGAGGCCCCGAGCTGATGCCCCGAGCTGATGCCTCCCTGGGCTGTAAGCCGCACTAGGCCACGTGCCAGCCACGGACCATCAGCTGGGCTGTCACAAACATCTCCTAGAAATACCTTGCTCCTTCTTGGTAGTCTTGAAGAACACTCTCCATCCCCTCATGTGACTGGAAGTGAAGGCAGATTTGCTGCCTTCTGCTGGTTTCACAGACAATTCAGAGGCAAGAGGTTATTCTTCCAAGACAGACATTCATGCAAATACAGCTCCCTTGGCTATAGAACGGGTGATGAAAGCCACTGGGGCAGAAGGTCTCCTGCTCTGGTCTTGCTGGGATACCTTTGTACTTCCTCATGATTCCTCAGGTCACTGCATGGGTACTACCCTTCCCATTGATGGTCTTCTCTGCCATATTATCCATCCTTGGATTAATTTGGCCGAAGGACTGAGGAATTAATGCTGTGCCTGCTTTGAAAGGTTATGCTGCCTTTGTGCAGGGCTTTTGGTGTCAGGCTTCCTCATGACTTGTGTGTTAGGAGCACCTGCATGTGCTTGCCCGCCTTCCAATTGACAGGAGGGGTTAACCTCCCATCCATCTCTGTAGGAACAAGGCACAGTTTTTTCTGCCTCTTTGGCTTGTAGCTGTATTTGTAAAACACAATGAAGTGTAAAATACACGTCTGGCTTTTGATCCTTGGGCCAAATGCAACCCCGGTGTAACCCCACCGGCTTTCCTACTGAAAGAAACTTTAATTTCCTCCAGGAGGCCATTGCAGGTTTGGCACGCAGAGTGGGCAGTGCTTTTGGCTTCCAGCCTAATTCCTCATCATCCCCTACTCCTCCATACATATCCTGGGAAAGAAAGGTGTCACTAACCTGGGAGCACAGGGGTAGGAAGGAGGTGGCAAAGCAAGTCTGTCTGCACAAGGCTCAAATGCTAGATCTGTTGTTGTTCTAATAAAGAACCAGTTTAGGTTTATGAACACAAAGGCCTTTGATGTTGTTACTCGGCAAATGGTGCCTTAAAGATAATAGATGGTTTCATGGGCTGAGCCCTTGGCTGGGGGTTGGCAGCTAAGGCTGGGCGAGCCGTGCTCTGGCAGAGACTCCCCCGGAGTACATAAGCTCTCCGGAGGGCAGCCGCGAGAGCACCCGCACCTCTTCCAGCCATCTGGAGAGGGGGAGGTAGCTGCCTCCCTCACGGGGTCTTGCAGAGTTGTGTTGATGTTTACACAGTTCTTTGAAGATAACTTATTTACCAGCTAACATTTGCTAACTTGTTCCATCCCTTCGGGTCGAGCTTCATGTGGGCAGCGCAGGCAGCTCCAGCCTGATGTTAGATCCGTGCCAGAAGGAACCACCTTCTCCTCGGCCCCTCGGCTCTGCCGCTCGGAGGCACACCTCTGACAAGCCGCTCGGCTCAGGGTTTCAGTGGGACTTGGCTGTGATTTGCCTCCAGCGAGGAGCTCTGACACTGCTTCTTCCTAGCAGCTAGCGCCCGGCTGTGAACATGTGGATGTATATGAAACCTGTTTTGGGGCTGCCACACCAGCCCCCCGGGGGGGCACACACCCTTCCTGGGGATCTGCCCTCTCCCAGGCACTGACTGGAGTCTCCCCGTCCTCCTCCTGCAGCTCGCATCCTTCTGGCATGGTTGGGATCTCTGCCACCCTCCCAGATCCATCTCGCAGGGCTCTGCCCCAAGAGGGATTTGTGTCCGCTCTTGTTTCCTTCTGGCCCTTGGGACCCGCTGGCCGAGGAAGAAGGCAGTCATTTTGAAGGTGCACTTGGCACCACCAGTAAAGAGGCTGCCGATCCCATGAGGGAGACTAAAGCATTGTAACGAGGAGAAGGCATAAATCCCTGGCAGGAGCTTTAATCCTCTTACACAGCTGTCAGTTACGATTTATCATCCAGTTTAGTTTTAATGCTGTTGCATCTTCAGTGCTCCTACCCTGTGCAATGAGTGGGTCGTTTCCCTTGGGGGGGGTGGGTAGAGAGTGTGTGTGTGAGGTGTGGGTGCGTGTGAGTGTGTGTGCTTCATACTGTGTAACAGGAGATGAATTCAAAGAGCCTCCTCAGGACATTGTCGCTGTAGACGGGTACTTTGTTCGTCTCTGTGGTGGAGCCGTCAGGCCCTCCAAGGCCCGATCAGCATCCCAACCCGAAGCGAGTCCCATTTCAGCGGTGCTCCCCCTCCCCACGCCGGCACATAATGTTTCTATTGTGCCGATGCTGTTTTTCTGGGGAAGCGGCAGGGATTTAAATATCATAAAGGCAGAAGTTGGGCTTTGATATACTGTCAGCAAAAGCTGAATACTGTAATTTCAAGCAATTTTCTCCAAAATCCCCTTCCCACCCTCCCCCTCCGGCCCCCAGCCCTCTCCTCTCCCTGGGCCTCCTCCCTGGTGCTTTTTTCCTGACAAGCCGCTCCGTCGCTTCTCTCGCATGATCCTCACCCAGCAAATTAATGTGCTGCTGCTGATGAGAGACAGTGGGTTACTGTGAGCGTAGGCTCTCTCGTCTCCTTTCGCTATTACACCCTGGCAACTTCAAAGGTCCAGTCATCCTGTTTCCATCTTCCCGTGGGTCTGCAGGGCCTGACTCAACGGCACGGTTCAAAAGTGCAGGCTGGCCAGGATGGCGACAGCCCTGGCCCCGCGGCACTCCATCGACGCAGCCGTGGTTGGTGCTGCAGATCTTCTTCCCCTTCTCCTCCTGGGATTAACTGCCGCACTGGGAGGGTAATCCTCCTTCTCCCACTTCGCTCCTTTTAATTTCCAGCTGAGGCAGTCTTTTGTAGGAAGAGCCCTTTTCCCTCTTTTCTTTTTGGACAACTATTTAATATTTTGCCATCTGCCTTTCTGGGCTGCCTGGCGGCTTCCCTGGCGGTAGCCACGCTGTTTGTTTTAGCCGGTAAGAAGATACTGTTTTGAAAAGTAATTCTGATTACTCTGTGAATTTAGGCTGTATTTCATCTGTGCTCTTTCTGCGGCAAAGAGAGATGTTTGTGATTTCTCCCTCAGTAACAGTGATTTTTGCATATGTGTGAAGGAAAGGTGCATGGGCAAAGGGCTGAAGGTCTGCCTGCCTGCCTGTCTCCTGTCCTCAAAATGTGGAGTGCCGGTGAGAAATGTTGCTGCATTTTAACCATTTCTGGGCTTTTGCACCCCTGTGGATGGCTGTGTGGTGAGACGAGGAAAGCAGCTGTTGGGAACCGGGCTGTGCGGGTGCCACCAGGGCTGCAGAGCTGTCTCAGAGGGCAAGGCTTGGTGCGCCGGGCCACACGCCTCCATCTCCCTTCCCAGGCTTTGGCTCATGGGTAAGCAAAGTGCCCAGAAACCCTGGCTCCGCCAGGCTGCAAGGGAAAGACAGCTCCTTCCAAAATCAGAGTGCTTTGTTTCTGTAAGCCGCTCCATGAACAGCATTCCTACCCCATCCCTAGGCTCTCTGCCCAAACAGCAGTCAGGGAGAAGCATAAAGGGCCTGTATATTCTCCATGTCATCCCCTGCCTGAATCCTTCATGATGAGGAGCAGTAAATATTTCTCTTCTGTTCGGCTGCAAAGGTCCCGGGAGGGCTGCTTGCTGTGGTGGCAGTGCTCACTGTCCGGACAGTGCTCACTGTCCCACCCTTCAGGGCCAGCAGCACACGCTCAGAGAGGGTTTCCCTGAGAAAAAGTAAATGTCCATCCCTGCAGCTATGAAGAACCCTACCACATACCACAGGAGCAGCATCCAAAGCTGTACCCACCCAAGGGTCTATATTGCAGCAAGCCTGTGGCTCTCGTTCCCTTGGCAATGTGTTTTATTTTGCTTAGACAGTGGCTGAGTTTTTCTCTCTCCAACTGCTGGAACAACTCAAGAGTGCTGGCCTCAGTCCGAGGACTACAGTAGCTCTTCCTCCCTGGAGAAAGCAAGACAGTCTAAGAATAAGGAGTAGCTTGGTGCAGGAGGGGCTCATGTTTCACCCAGTGGGATTTTAACTGGCTTGTGGATTTTATTCACCTGAGCTGCCCCTCAGCAGCTCCCTTGGGTGACCCAAACATCCACATTTTCTGCCTCACATAAAGCCTATGGATAGCACAGATGAAAGAAGGAAGACAGATGTTCCAGCAACCATAGTGGTTTGCTGTGTAAAGCTGGGCTCCCATCCTTGCGTTGTCACACAACGTATAGCCTTGGGTACATGTAACATCACTGCCCTTCAGTTCTTCACCTCCAGCAGAGCAGGGGGAAACACACACTAGTTGAGATTATATGATGCCTAAGTGTGCTCAGATTTCTTCCTAGTTGTCCAAGGGTTGCAGAATTTACAGTATTGTAGGTTTATCAGGGATGAACTTCAGTAGGGGCCAAACTCCAAGTGATTCCAAAAAAGAACAAGCCCTTCTGATAACTACCTGTCTGAGTATGTTTTCATCTAAGGCAGGTCCTACAAAGTTTAGCAGGCTCTGATGGGGTTTTGGAGCATGTTACAGGAGGATCTGTTAAAATGTAAAATTTTGCCAAGGTTACAATTGAATTAAAACAGGTCTGAAGCTCCTAACCATGCCACTCCTATTACCTCAACACGATTTAAGTACGTTAAAGAAACAAGGAGAATGACAAGCCCATGCAGCATAGTAGTGTCTGAGTTGCTGGTATTAAGGCGCTGAATTTCATCCTGACTGTTTCAATTTGAGTCAGTATTTTATGACCAAGTTCTCAGATCTCAGTGGCTAAAAATCTTGCTTCAGGCATCCCTGTTGTGTTATTTTCCACATAATGACATCGTTGCGTGTAATGAGATGTTAGCAGCTCATTCACTGCTTACATGTGTCTTGGAGGAGAAAATTGCAATTTCTTGACTTATACACTGATTAGTGTAAATGTAAGTTAGTCATGGCAAATTTTGAGAAGTCCAAACCTTGGAAATTATGGGAAGAATGATGAAGACTCAAAGGTATGTTTCGAGGGAACCACCTACTTTTGGAGATCTTGGCCTCTGCATTTGATTAATTTTGTGCCAGAGGTATGCCTCTCACAAACCTGCATGCTAATTTTAAAGGACACGGCATGCTGAACACGGAACTGATTAAACCAGTCAGAATGTCATGAGATTCAAACCCTTACTAAAACCCTCCTCTGTATAATTTGTGAGAAAAAACCCACACTAGAATCAGAGAGGTTCTTTGGGGGACAAAACTAAGCAAAATCCAGGAGCAGTTCTTTGCTTTGGGGGGAATGACAGTGTTTCATTCGAGTCACCCTCGAATTTGCAAGTGCTCTTCTTGCAGTGGTTTGAGTTACTGACAGTATTTTTCCTGATACAGTCACCCTGAAGTTCAGTATAGGATTTAGCCACCCACATGCAGACAGTTTATCTCTTACTCCCTAAGCTCCCTCCTTTCAAGATGCAGGCACCCCAGGCTGTGCCCCTTCACAGGAGCCTAGATCCTAGGACCAAAAAGGGGGTTCTGGCGAGCACTTTTCTATGGAATTTGGGTGGGAAATAAAAGAATAAAAACCATTTCATTTCAATCTTCTTCAGAACAAGACTTTTCAGCTTGTTGAACCTATAATGGGACATGTGTCTTGAGTCTGCTTGATGACAACGTGGATGAGGCCCCTTCCTGGAAGATCTCTTCCAGCAGTCATGCAGCCCCTCCAAGGCGGGGAGCTTTCTGGGAGCCATTTGGTCACAGCTTACATGCTGATGTGTACCCTGGTGAGGAGCCTGGTCCTCAGATGGGAGCTGGGGACATGAGGAACCTGAATGTCAGGTCCTAGCAGCAGCAGCAACTCAAGGGAACGCCACCAAACACAGCCTTTTGGTTTGAGAATGTCCAAATACTCTGCATTGGCAATGCCAGAAAAATGTATTTTATACAGACATTTACCAGAACTTTCTATTTCTTGAGAAACTTTGGCTATTCAAGCTTTTTGCTCCTGATGAAAGCAAATGGGCAATGACCACTGTTTCTCAGGGTCAGAAAGTCTGATCTCCTGCTGCCTGCTGAGCAGCAGCCAGCGTAGTATCTACAAGCAAGGGAACAGGGAAATGTTTTTGCTCTCATGTTTTTCTCTCTCTTATGTTACACCACTCCTTGTAGCCTTGCATCGGTGAGTACAAAGTACCTCCTGGCCATGACATCATGCCACAGAAAACAGACTAATGAGGCAAAGGAAGCGAGGCTCACTTTTCTGCAGGGAGGCTGGCTCCCATCACCTGGTTGTAGTTAAGACAGTTCACACTGAGCTGTTCTGCTTTGTAAGAGCTGAATTTCATTCTGTGTTACTGCATGTTTATCTGATATCTTGTAAAAACTGTTGTCCATTTCTCCTGCCTTTAGATCTTTTGCTTTTCTGAAATGCTAAATCTCCAACTGTGACCCTTCAGCAAAAACCAGTTCACTTCATCAAATGAATCTTGTGACTTTGATTATGTAGGAGCTTTTATTAAAGGGGTCCAAAGTAAAGCAGACAAGGAAATGTCTTTGTGATTTGCAGCAATGCATTGAGAAACAAAAGGAAATGGATGGCAGAGATAAGAAAAATAAAATAGCCACAATTTTTTAATAAGGGGAATGGAATTTTCCCTGAGGGTCTGTGTTATAATGCTCTTTAGTAAAACACAAGCAAAACTCATAGTAGCGGAACTTAAATACAAAATATTGCCAACTTTGAACAGCACAATGAAATCGCTAATAGTCAGAAAATGCTGACATGAAGGCATCACCAGCACATTTTAAGCTCTGCGTAACAGTGCTTCCAACAAACAATTGGCTATTATGGATCTAACCATAATACTGGAACCACCATGTGCACTGCCGCTATGACATATGCTGCAACAGCATCACATTTTGCACTTTGATTTCTTTGTTATTTTAATTGTGGAGTTCAATTACGGCACAAATATTCTGATTCTTTTCTGGTTTGTCTACACTATATTTTGCAGTTTTAAAGAACAAAATCATCCGTGGATAATGTGAATGGGGCTAGTTTTATCTTCTATGGGACCATTATTTAGGTAGCACCAGTGTGCAATGCAAGGGCAGTATGTTTACAAAGGGGACTGGTTAGCACGCAATACCAGCATAGACTATAGATCAGTGCAGAAAATCAGGCAGGCTTGCTGACAATCACCTCACCTGGAAATTCTGTTTATGTTTTTCCACATGGATTTTCTTGTAGCCTAACATTAAGTGATTAAGGGAATGAGGTTGATGTTTGGGGTTTTGAACATTTTTGTGGTTTGGATTTTTTTATAGGAGAAATGTGTTTGATTGTTATTCCATTTACAAACTCCTTCATGAAAGTGATCCAAACAGCCATCACAGAGCTGCTGTCTTATGTAAAACCCAGTAAAACTATGCAGCAATGTTGCCTATTAGTTGAGTTTCTTTGTCTTAATTAAAAGTTAGAGCAGATCCCAGGCCACAATAGATCTCATGTTGTTATTTTTTTAATTCCTTCAACCAAGCACAGTACAAACCCCCAGAAGGATTGTCTTACTGCTAACCTTTCAACATCATCTATTTTCTTGTAGCATTGCCAAAAGAACTGATTATCCTTTTAACAATTATAGAAGTCTATTTTACCACTCTCCCACAATTCAAAAGATGCTGAAGGGATTTTGTTCAAAGTTTCCACAAAGATTGCTCCTCTAGCTGAGACCGGCATGGATGACATCAGCCCAGAACAGTTAAAAAAAGATCAACATGTGGAAAGAAGAAGTTCAGGACAGAAAGTGTCCTGTGACCTTGAGGGAGAAATGAATCTGGCACAACTCTGAAGTAGTTTCCCTCAGATGGTTTGCAGCAGCCCCACTTGCACTAGCCCAGGGCGTCTCAGTTGGAGGGAGCCAGGACGTGGTCCAACCAAGTGGGAATCAGTGCCTGGAGCAGGAGAGTGGGATGGGCTGCAGGAGGACAGGGACGGTTCTCTTTGCAGGAACAGCAGCCCCTGCCCACCACTGCTGCAGAAGGGTTATGAGCACACTGGGTGCCCTGGGAAACTGTGAAAGGATTCATAGACATTGGGCTAGAAGAGCCCATTAGATCATCTTTTCCTCACTGAGGGCCAAATGTGATTTTCAAATACCTTTTGAGAGCCACCCTGTGGCACACCCCTTAGTATTAGAAAGTTTACATTTTCAGCAAGGCACTGATACCCAGGAAAAAAGGACCAGGTTCAATTTCAAGGCTCTTGTACTAAAACCACACTCACCCATTATCTAATAATCTTGGAAATTCAATTACAATGTCTGAGATCTAAAGCATGACTGATACTTCCCACTGCCATGCAACTTAGAAAAAAAATACTGAACCCAGGGGCCCCTAAGACTTCCCCGCTTCTAGCTGTTAGATGTCCAGGATGGTCTTTTCCTCCCCTCCCCTTAGGAGTCCATGGGACCCTGTCAGCATCAGCAGGACTGACCATCTCTCCCTTTCCATGTGGATGGTGGGTAGAGGGGTCACGGAAAACAGCAAGAGGCAAAGTGACAGGCTGGTCCCCGTGGGATGGCACTGGGTCCCGCTCCATGAAGGCAGGACATGCAGTAGGTACTGGGGATGGGGCAAGAAGCTGTGGACCAGAGCTGGTGATGGCAAGCTGTCTCATCCAGGAGGGATGGGAAGTGTCACAAAGCTGATCTGGAGCAGGGTAAAATCTGAGCCTCATCCAGCCTGAGGGTGAGTAAGTTGCCATTGCTGACACCTGACTGCAGGATTTCACCTGCGTCTCCTTTGGCACTGCCCCAGGAGCTGCCTTCCACCATCTCAGACCCAGAAAATCATCTGGTCTCTGTCGGGAGATGTCAAGAGCTGGAGAAGCCACCATTTCTTCTGCTTGTTTATTCTGGTTGTAAATCTCCTTTCACTGATTAAAAGTTTATAACTTGTTTCTCAGGTGAACTTGCCTGGAGTTAAGTCCCAGCCATCGGTTCTTGTTATGCTTTTCTCCCCTGGATTAAAGAGGTCTGCCGTGCCCAGGATTTCTGCCCATGATGGTACTTATGCTTTGTAATCACATCATCCCTTGATCTTTTTGATCAGGCCACCAGGCTGAGCTCCTCAGTCCCAGAGAGATATCTTGGAGAGAGCAGTGATGAACAGAAACACTGATTTTGTGCTAGACTGGCTCCACACAGAGCTGAGTGCATGGGACCAGATTGCCCTGTTTAACATCACTGACACAGGAGCAGAGGCCATGAATATGGGTGAGGGTTTGCAGGTTAAACCAATTGAAAGGATTAAACAGATTCCCCAGCCTCTGTAACAATATATTATTTTTTCCGTGAAGATTACCAAACTACAAAACGTTGTACCTTTTCAATATTTCCCCTCCTCGTGAATTATACAGGTGTTTCTTTCCTCAGCATCTTCTGCTTTACTCACCCTAGTTCATCCTTATGCAAACACAACAATATTTACTGTCTTATCCTGGTTTAGATTAAATTACCCTGAAGTTGCCAGCCTCTCCCTCAGGATCTATGTAAAAACAATTGTGTTTCTTTATGTAAGCTCTGGGATCAGTAGCTGTAACAGCAGGACACCAGTGGGCAGGGAGCACAGCCTGGAAAGCAGCTGCTCTGTGGCTGATGGCAAGTACCTGCCCCCAGCCTGCACACGCAGGGGACCAGTGATGGGGTGTGTGTGTCTGGGGGGGTGTGTGCATGTGTAAAAGGGATGCAGGGAGCCCAGAAGCAGATGTAGAGGAGAGGCAGGCTGGCAGCCGGCATGCAGACCACACAGAGCGGCTTTGACAGAAGGAGCAATTTGGGAGGGCACTAGAAGAAATTTTGTTTTGAACTGGGAGCAAATAATTGTCCCTGGTTGCATGAGTTGTCCTGTGCCCAGTATGCTCTCTATAAGTCTGTAAAGAAAGGGGATTGCATTGAAGAAATAGCTAAATTAATCTTCAGTTTCTTCTCCTAATAAACATAATCTGCAGGATCAAAAAATCTGGCTACATACTCAGGTTGGAAGAAGGTAGTGACACTGAGTTTGCAGTGGTACCTTTGGCAGGGACATGTTGGTGCTCTGGGATGTCTTTTGCATTCACAGCTCAGCTGGATCTGGCACCCCTGGCTTTGTTCATTGCAGCTGGGGGTGTGGGGTTAGAGATCATGGAGGAGATCATGGAGCAGAGGACCAGCTCTCCTCTCTGACCTCATGAACCTCATACCAACACTTTTAAGTCCCTATAGCAGCTACACAATTTGGACTCAAAGAGCTTTCCAGAAGATGACAGCAAAGCCCCCAGCTTCACTGCAGGGATGGCTGGCTGGACGCACAACTGGGTTTTAGGGTGATACATAACACTGGCTCCAAGAGCCCCAGCTGCCTTTCTCCATCCTGATGCACACACGTGGATCACCTAGCAGCTCTGGTCACACACAGCCCTGCTCTTGGTGCTGTGAGCTGTGGCCTGATGGCTCACAAGCTCTCATGGCCCACAGGCCACCTGTCAGCCGAGTGACCGTCCCTTTTCTAGCAGTGGCTTCCTGACTGCTGGCTGATCATCTGGTATCACTTACCTCCCTTGGAGCTGAAAATAGTGGTTGCAACATCAATTAATGAATTCATTTTGCATTTTTTTCTTTAAGAATAAGTGAATTAATTTTTTAAGATAGGGTAGTGCAAAGACAGTAAATGTTATTGCATAGCAGCAGTAACTTAAAAACATCCAAAAAGAGCTCTTTTTCTCTCTCTCTCTCTTTTTCCTTTTTGAGCGGAAAAAATGTTAAAAACAAATCTCCTAATTTGCTTGTAGGCTGAGATTTCTGCCAAGTGAATATTTATGTCCAAGTTTGAAAGATGGGGCGTATAATGGAAGTGTTGAAATACTCTCAAGCAATCTGGAGCTGTTTGATGACATACCCTACAAGGTCAGTCCTGTTTGCTGTTAAAATCAGTGGTAAAACTTCCTTTAAATTCATGGGGAAACAGGATTGGGCTCTTTATTTAATTTGTTTCTATCTTGGTAGGAGGTTTCTTGTTCCTCTAAAATGTGCTTATAGATGATCTCATGATCCCTGTTGTCCATGTGTGCTGGCAAGGTCCTCAAGTAGTTACAGTGCTCAGACATGACAGCATGCCAGATTACCTGCAGTCCTCGTGTCACCAGGGGTCTGCAGGTTGGGGGATACTGTTTTTTCATAAGGATTACCAAATTTCCCCTGCAAATACTACCTCCCAGAAATAAATGGAAAATTTTCTTTCATCAAGAAAACAAGGAAAACATACTCTCTGCTTTTCTTGGGATTTCAGATGGATACAGTTGAAAGCAAGTTCCTTACTTGGTTTCCAGGTAAAAGTGATGATGGACACATAGATTTTTGCCTTAAGTGAATGGGAAGGGACAGGCTATCTGTCACACCTTACACAAGGCAGCTGCCCTGTGCCCTCAGAGCTCTGCCATGAGTCAACTACATATTTTGCTGAGGAAGATATCAGAGCTTCTATGGAACACGGTTTGACAGAACTGTGGCTGATCACATCCAGAAGTGAACACAGTTCCCCTGTGTTTCCATATCTGCTCCAGGACTCCAGCACTAACATTCAAGTATTTGAGATATCCACCATCTCCAGAAAACACAGAAAACGTGCAACTAAGTCACAGATGAAAATTTTGGCCTTAATTCCTGGTACTACATAGAAATTTCCTTAGAACGGGAATGAATAGGATCTTCCAAAGATTAAGGTATATTTCTTGTCAGGATCTGGCATTTTGATTTGACTGAAATTTTTTTGGTGAACTGGCAATCATCACACATTTAAAGCATCCGCCCTTGGCTTACATCTCTAGACCTAGGCTTGGATTTCAAAGCTCGGCAGTGTTAGAAGGTAAGATTTTGATTCAGACCCCATCTACTGACAACAAATAGGTTGCTCTGTTTTTTTTCTCTTTTCTCCTTTTGAACACAAGAACAGCCACTACAACAAAATAAAAAAATACTCCTTTGTATTTTTGTACTTTCCCAAGCGTTCAAAGAAAACAACAGACAGAGCTAATGCTCATCTGTGGTGACAGCCACCACCAACACCACTGTTTCTCTTTAACCCTCTCTGTCCCTGCGTTGAATCCTCCCAGCTGCAACTCGCAACCATTCCTACACCAGACATCTCCTTCCACTGCACTGTGGCCTTTCCACAATGGAAGAACACCACCAGCACAGGGCTAGCTTCTATGCACAGCTAGGAACTGCTGTAGAAATCTAATTGCAGGGCCGGCCAGTTATGGCACAAGCTGCACTGCAGGCAGGAGAGCTTGCTCACCTCCTTTGCCCTGGCAGTTGTGAAAGGGCTGTGCAGCACTTTGGCTTTCCATAGGGAAAGGTTACATTGCCGAGCGGATACAAGTTTTACCTAGTAAGATTCTGGGCTGTGTTTTGCTGCTTTTTTATTACAAATATATAAATAAGAGGCGTTGGAAAGCTTGCAGATTTCCATCCTTTTTTGAGGTCTTCCCTTTTTCAGTTTCTTTGAAAACTCCAAAGAAATCAGCTGTGTCCAAGGGTATTGCTATCTATCCAGCTCCTGACCCTCACCCCCTTGCCCCATTCAAACATGCACAAAAAAGCCCCCAGGGAAAATCTTTTGGGGCTGGACCCTAAATCACATGTGAAAATGAAAAGTCAAGTTTGTTTTTTTAAAAAAACTCCACATGCTATGTTGTTAAAGTTATTTTATACCTTGTGGAATGCATTGGGTTTGCAAATACTAACTGAGAAGTGTTGTACCATGAGGGGGAAGCTCTCCCCTTGCAGGAGAGGAGAGGCAACCCCCATCAACTGCAGTGGAGCTGAGCTGGGGACTTTCTCATAGGTCACATCCTTCCACCCACTCAGACAGCTCTTGTCCCTTGCAGTGCATTGCCCAGCCCTCCCTGAGGACAGAAGCAAAAAAAGACTATTTAGGTACTAGACTGATATAATTCATATCCAATATAAGCAGGTTCTGGTTTTTGTAGGGTTCTTCCCAATGACAGACCTCCCATCACTAGCCCTGGAGAAGGACTCGCAGACCCTCCAAATCTGGCTGAGCATCTCACATGGAGTGCAACCGTTGCTGTCCCTTGATGCCACCTGAGCTCTCTCTAAGTCCTAGCCAGGAACAATGAACTGCAACGGCAGGTCCTGCCACCTTCTGCCACTGCAAGGGTCCCTCCTTCGCTGGGACATTGCAACTAAGCACAGTGCGTTGAGCGCACAGAGGACTGTGCGACAGCAGTGATCACCACAGGGGCCCGGAGCCCGTTCCCTGTGTATACTGCACAAATTACTTACCTCACCTCCACTCAGAAATGCTGCTGCTTTTGCGGTGAGCCAGGCTTCGCAGCAGCCCACCACAGGAAGCAAAAATGACTAATGAGTCCAACAGCAATGTCGGGGAGGGGGTGGGGGATTCTGAAGGCAGAATCTTGTCCCTCAACTTGGAACGTATTCAGGATTCAGTGGTTAACGCCACTATTTTTGCACAAAATGCCTCGGGACTTCAGAAAACCGCATATTTATACGATCGTTGGAATTGTCTTCTGCCCCCACTTCTGTTTTCTCAGCCTGTTGGTTACTCTGCCTTTACAGGCTTCCTATGTTAGAGCAGCCCAGAGTCCCAGAGATGGTTCAGGGCTGCACCAAGCAAGGGCTGTCATCTAGATTCATCAGGATATTTCAGTGATTAATGCTCTCAAATGCTCTGGGAAAAACTGCTTCCATGCTAGCTTCCAGCTAAGATAAGAGACAGCAAGAAGCGGGGGAAGGAGCTCTCTGAAGGACTTTGAAAGCATAAGAGAGAGAGAAATCTTCAAGGGCTAACCTACTAGCTGGTGGGCTGTTTACTGACCATTCATTTTTCACCTGAGATTTTTTTCTGAAACATTTTTTCTTTGCTCCTTCCTCCCTAGTCTCTCCTGTGAGATGTTTTGCAGAAACTGAAGCGGTATAAGTTTGTCTCTCCGTTCCGACCCATCTGCAAAGCCTTGAAGTTGTGGTTCCTCCTTTTTGGTGCGGCCGTGCTGCCTCTGTGGGACAGTTGGGCAAAGGGCAGCCATGCCCCGTCAGAAACACACACGAGCCCTGCCAAAGAAACCGTCCTCGAAGCCCCTTACCAGGCATTCATTCCTTGTAGGTTTCTCACAATTCTTTTGGCACAGATGATGTCACCAGTTATGTTACTCAATAACAGATCTGCAGGGAGAGAAGCACAGCCCCGCGAGCTCACTCAAGGGCAGGACACCAGCCCGGAGCAGATTTCCCTGCCGGGTGCAGTGTGGACCAGGCATTCAAGCAGTCCCGGGCATCGGTGGGGGCCTGGATGCTGCTCATTCTCCCCACTGCTGGGCTGCCATCAGCCTCACGTGCTTGAATGCTGCCAGGCAGGCACCCTCATCTGCTTCTGCATGGCCAGCAACAACCAAAAATGTATGTTTTCCCCTGCAAATGCTGCCGTGCCTGCCTCTGTAATCACATGTGAGAGAGAGATGGAAGGAGGGGGGGAAATGGGAGGCAGACCCATCTGTGCTTAAGATATTTCAATCTCTTCCTGCTTGCTCTGCTGGGGAAAAAAGCTATTACAGAGTTTTTCTGCCTATCTGGAAAAGGAGGTTTTAGTCTGAATGGGAAGGGAAGTTTCAGCTCCAGCCTCCCAGACCTTGGGTTTTCTCATATAGCAGGATGTTTGCTAGTCAGACACAGCAAAACCCTTCCCGTGTCTGCCTGGGAGCTCCCCACTGGTGGCAGACCCCAAGCCAAGACCTGGATCTGCCTGGCAGTAACACAGCCTTGGGAGATCACTTTCCCAGCTGCTCACTCCACAACTGGGGGGATGCATTTATCTCATGCAGCCCCACATCACAATCACCGAAATCTTCCACCTACAGTCAAAACACCCAGAGAGTCCTGAGGTCCCTGGTATCCCAGGAGAGGAAAGGATGGATATGGGGCAAGGGAAGGGAGCTTGCCCAGAGGTGCAAGGTGAAACACTGGAGAAGGCTTGGGGCCAGCAATGCTATGGTGTCTGGGAGAAACGCCTCTGGCAATGGCCATGGCTTCTCCCTCCCCAGCCTCAGGAATCAACAGGGCTACCCACACTCTGCACAGACCAAAAGAGGAGTTGGACCCAGCCATTCATCACCCTGAACTTCCTGCGGCCACAGGCATCGGGTTGCCCAGGTTGGGCCCCTCATGTCTCCATGGCTCCATTTTGGCCAGGGGGTGAAGCTGGGCAGAGCAGGAGGGCTCAGGCTGCTGCCTCCACTCCTGGGGCTGGCTCTGGGGGAGCAGTGCTGTGGTATCCCTGCAAGCCATCCTGCAGTGGTTATCTATCTGAGGGGCTGCGGTCATCGGTGCACCACAGCTGGCTGCTGATCTGAAGATGCTGTAGTCAGCGCCGCCATCAGCTTCAATGCTTTGGGCTGCCGAGTTGAAGGTGCTCTCGTTAAAGGCCACGCAAAGCCCTGGGCAGGGGCAGAAGGCATTCAGGCTGTGCCGCAGCAGCTGGGAAGGAAAGGCAGTGGGCAGACAGGGGACCGAAACTCACAGCTGGCAAGGCTGTAGCCCCCGTAGCCATCCAGCCCCTCCTCCTGGAGCACATGAGCCAGCTCGCGCCGGCTGAACGCCTTGGCTTTGGTGATGGTGGTCAGCAAGGCCAGCAGCAGCAGCAGGGGAGACTCCATTCCTGCAGGGCTGCTGTTTCTCGTGTACTGGGATCCCCAGGGCAAAAGGTAAAAACAAGGCATAAGCAGGCAGTAAAGCACAGTCAGATATCCAAGGCCAGCTCCCCAGCAGGTAGTGACACGGCTGGCTCTGGTGACCCCAGGCTGCTCCTGCCTGCCGTTGGGGTGTGCACACCCATGTGTGCAAGCATGCACGTACACAGTGTCTGTGCCGGACAGCCCAGGCCACAAACAGGTTTTATCGGTCCAGACATGGAAAACACAGAGCTTCAGGCACTGCCATTTTGCAGTTTTCTTATATTAGTGGTTAAAGGTCAGGTGTCCCGTGGGAACTGGAAAGCTGACAAATGGGACCCACTAAGAGGAGCACTACATGCTTTAGCTGCTCAGACATCTCAGCCTCTTACCCTGGTGCTGGTCAGCCTCTGAGCAGAAGCCGTGATGTGCAGTGACCTCATTGTTGTTGGGAAGCCATACCCAAACTCACTAACACTTAGCCCCGGTTTGCACATCAGCCTTTTACACAATTACCAACACGCACAGTGAGTGACATCCTTCAAGTCCAGGGATTTTATCCGAGGAAAGGCTTCAAATCTCCACTTTAACAAACAGAATTAAAATCCTTTCCTTGGGATTATTTCTCTCTCATCCCTCCTTTCTTCCTTTCCTCCTCCCTGTGCACCCTCTTCTACCAAGCCTGCCTGGCTGTTTGCTTTCTGGCTGTGCAATGCAGTGCAGTCCCGCAGCTGCAGCAGGCTAAGCCCAGGTGCCTGTGCAGCCAGAGCCATTTGCAGCCCTGCAGAGCGGTTTGCAGGAAGGGGCAGAGGCGAGTGGTACCTCCAGTGCTGCCTCTGGTGATCGTCCTCTGTGGGCAAGGGCAGTAGGGGCTGCTTAACAAAACCCTCATATATAGGTAGAGAAAGAAATTGGTACCTCCAGCAGTGGGGCTCAGTGCCGGACCTGGAGTGGGCATCCCAGAGGGATGTCCCCTGGCAACTGCTTGCCCTTCCAGAACCCTCCCTGCCCCGTCATCTGGGGATGAAGCTGCACGAGCCCTACCCCATGCCGCAGGAACAGGGATCCAGCACAGCCAGGGAGCATTGTAGCTGTGGCTGTGCTTTTCATGGACAGCCCTTTGGGGTTCGTTTTCTGTTTCACCTGAAAACTAATCCTACAAGTGAGTCTTCCGGCAGGGGGATATTTTATATTTTAAGCTCATATTGCAGGACATTTGCACACACAGAGAAATATCACCTTCTCACCGAGAATAGTAGCAGAATTGTTTCCAATGCCTCCAGCCAGGCAGAGGTGGGATCCCATAAACAAAATTCAAGTAAATTTGTGTCCAAAATGTTTTTAATTTGTACAGGGAGTTTCCCATGAATAAGCGGCAAACCAAGATCAATCGATGAGCAGAGGCAAGTGATGAGTCACACACTTGTGCTGGTTTTGATGCTGTAAAGACAATTAGCGAGGGGGTCTTCCAGTCAAGGCAGTAAAAAGAAACATGAACATGCCCTTTTTCCTCAGATTTATGGTGAGGACATGAAGAGGTTTTCTCCATGCCCCAGCGTGGTCAGTGCTTGCTCCTGGCATGTTGGCATCTCCAGCTGAGTCAACGAAAGCCACTTCTGCCCCACGGGCTGGTGCCACCGCAGGGCTGAACCAGGGCCTGGCCACACAGCAAGGTGGAGTTGTTTACTCACTGTTGTCTTACCATTCTGGTATCTCTTTTTTTTCAGCCATGAACACTAATAAACCAAATAATTAGAAAATCACTGAGAATAGAAGCAGCAGAAGGAATCTCCCCCTTATGGGAGCATTTGCTTTAATTTAAACTATCTAAAGATAATAAATAACAGGGCTCCATAATGACATAATTTGCTCATCTTCTTGGTTTCAAAGTATTTTTTAACAAGCAAAATGAGGTTTCAAACATGTCTGTGATACCTCCTCTGGATTAAATATTAATCGTGATGCCAAAGTAATAAATACAGAAATCCTGCCTGGATGTTCTGACATGCAAGTCCCTAATTGTGTGGGAAGCTGCTCAGATGGGTTTCAGTTTCAGCAGGAGATAAAATGCCACAGAGCCAGTACAGTATCTGTGTTGCTACAAGATTTACAGCTCGATTCCCTGCCTGGAAACAAAGGAACAAATAGCTGCATGTCACGCACTGAACTGAAACATTATGGATTATATTATTACTCGAGTTTCTACAGGACTTCACAGTGGGGGAAAAAAAATTCTATTAACTCTCTTTTACGACTACCAGCAGGGCAACGTGAAGAGAATAATCTCCTCCATTTATAAGGTCTGGGGGCCTTAAAACCTGAATAGAAGCCCAGGAGCTTTGTCACAAGGTCTGGCTGTTTCCTTTCCTTCATAAAATTCCTATCTCCATTAATCTGTGTTTATTTTCCTTCTGCTTTTTAATTTGCTTAATGGACTTCAGCCGAAGTGTCTCCTAGAAGTCAGAGGAAAGTAAACTCTGATAAATCCTTTGGGACTTAATAGTCACAGTTAAGCACTTCTTTGGATTATTTTGTCTGACTTTCATCTTTGCTGCTGCAGAAATGTCGGCTGCCTAGTACCTCAGCCCTAACCCCATGAGCCTGGGAATGAACTGACAAAAGATATCCCTCTTTCTTTCTTCTTCTACAGGCACGGAAATACAAGACTAGATTTAAACTCATAAAAGGCAACCGGGATGTCCTCCGTGTGTTTGCACCATGCAGAAAGCACGTTGGAGGCTCAATGCTGCTCAAACAGCCGGTCTCTGCCAGTGTCCCCCATCCCCAGGCTTTGGTTTCCAGGGGAAGAGGGAGGAAGCCCCAGCTGGGCGGGAGCTGCTGTGCGTCGTACTGGAGCCAGGCTGAGTGCTGGGGAGCACAGCCCGGTCCGGGCACCTCCAGCCTCAGCTTCCTGAAGCCAGGTGCCATCGCGGTACAAGAGGTACCAGCTGCTCCTCCGTCATGCAGCCTGGCACCCTCTGACCTCAGCTCCCAGCACAGAAGGGGTAAGGAGGGTGCTTCAGATCCCAAGCCTCATGGGGAATCTGCCCTATGGCAGCCTGTAATGGGCATCAGAGCCCTCCTGCAGGAGAGGACACCTGTGACACTTCCTTGTTCCCAGTCCTACTGGCATCATCTGCTCAATAATGTTTCATGTTATTAATCTATTATTATTTTCTTTTCAATGGGTAGGCTTTGAATGACAGCCAGCATCAGTAATCTCTAAATACCTTTTTGTTAGGAGTCCAAATCCTTTGTGTTCTAACTCATATATTACTTTCTATGCAGCAGATTTATTTTTGTACAGCATTTATTCCTGCAGGATCCGCTTACTCAGAAATTGCATTGTATAATTAGGTCCCAACTGCCTATTTCTAATCCTGAGCAAAGGTTCACTTTATTGTTCATTTCAGCAATTCATATTTTCATTTTACTTCTTCCATGTATGATAGACATAATTAATTAGGTTCCATTCCACCAGCCTTTCTATTTCCTTTGTCTGATGATCAGGCTTTTTAAAAAACCCTCCATGGTTTTACATGCTGCTGGAGCAATTTACACATATCCATCTGTAGTGAAACTAAGACATGAAGCAAATGCAAGCACTAAGCTGAGCTCCTCTGACTCACAAACCCTAGTACAGACAAATGATGGGCCCATTGACTTGTAATGGAAATTTTACATATATTTTGGCCTAATATGTATAGACTTAGGGCAATTTGCTCCTAAAGAAAATTTCCAGCCTCCTGATTTTGTTTGACCCACTTGGTAAAGCTGTCACCTGTGAATGCATAGGCTTCTCTCTCAGAAGCAGTGAGTAGGTGGCCATAGAGAAGGTAACTCTGGCCAATTTTATGAAAACTCACTGTCATGTACCAGAAGAAAAGCTGGGCCATTGGGCAGGCCCCATATCATGGTAATATCCAGCCCTGACTACTTTGCCTTAGATCTGTTTTTCTTTCTTTGGTATAAAAGGGCTCAACCCCCCGCATGCTAACCATAAATCTCAGCAACACCTTCATTACAACATATCTGAATGTGCTTTCTTCTGGTACCAGGTGGTCAGCCACAGCACAGCTTCAACTTGCTGTTTTGTAGCATCTTCTGACATAGTAGTAATGAGAGATTAGGAGCTGGAAGTTAATATGGTGAGGGCATGTAATTGTACAACTCTAGAGTCTGAAGGCCTTATTTAAAAGAGCAATCCAGCACTTAAGGATACCAGCAAATGTACTGTAGTAACATCACAAAGAAATGGGCTCTTTGGAATGGCTGAGGGCTTTGTCGAACTGCAGTGGCTACCATCATTGCTACAGAGAGCAGATAAACCTCGGCGTGCTTGAAACCAGGCAGCTCAGGGCGTAGGAGAAGCGTGGCTGAGAGAGTACAAAACTCTGCCGGATGCAAAACCCACCCAAGAAGCTGGGTAAATACTCCGGTGGTTTGCTCTGCGGAGGTTGCTGCTGCCGGCGAGCTTGCTGCTGGTGTCCCGGCTGGCCGCGGGCCAGCGCAGGGGTGTCTGCACCGCTCTGCAGGCACAGCAGGGATTAGAGGGTCTGAGCAGGCAGTTGCACAAGCTGATGTGTCTCTGGGGACGGGCTGGAGACAAATGGTCAGGAGTCCTATTTTGGAGCTTCCAGTGGTGGAGCAGAGGTGGAGGCTGAGATCCCATATCTGCTCCTGTGAAACTCACACTAAGCAAGGAAAAGCTTGGCCCAGGATGACAAAGCACAGACCGGACCCTGCTCAGATGAGCCACTTTCCATGGGTGGACAGGAGCCCTTGTGGCTTATTAGTCTGGCTCACTGATCCATGCTCTGATGTGTGGGATCCTGCTAATGAAATTATCACATCTAGTAAGAGTCAAAGCTGCTTTGTGGGAACCATGAGTTTCCTGTCTTCTTTGCATTTGTGAAGAAAGACTTTGTCGTGTTCCCAGGGTAGAAGTCACAATTTGCATTAGGAAAATATAAACAAAATGAAAAGATCGGCCCCGTGATAGAGCCAGCACAACAACAGATTCAGGAAAGTACTAACTACATGCTGCACAGCAGGCAGATTTTGATTTATATTTGTAACCCTTTTTGGTTTCAAAATACAGTATTCTCCCGCTTTCATCTCCAAAACCCAGCCAATACAGAACAGAAACATAGCTTTTGGCGGTCTTCATTTTTCAGCTAAACTCGCTTGTGTTGTCTCAGCGCTTGAAGCAGAGCAGTAGCAAATTACATTACTGTTTCTCAGTTTGTGACACACTTGACCATGTTTTTTCAATAAAAATGACACCACTTAACTTTGCTGGGTCAGTAATGAAGCAGCAAGAAAGATTTTGTTTGGCAAGAAAAACTAGCTAAGAATCCAGAGCCTCTTACAGCTAAAGCAAAATAAAGGATTTAGGTTAATTAGACTATTTATGAACTCTAAGCTCTTCCCTTAATTTATGTATTACGATGAAATGTATCTCTGTGGCCACTTTGAGCAGTCTTCCACACGCTATGGGAATATTTTTCCCACTCTGCACAGCAGTGGCTGCACGCAGACACTGCGGAGCAGAGCTTGTCCCTGGGGTACCGATGGGAGCCTTTGTGTCTGTCTAACCAAGGAAGAGGTATGTCCCTTTGACATGAACTAGCACCGCAATCCAGCGCAAAGAGTTCCCATCAGAGATGGCCAGCCGGCTGGAAGGGGGCAGGGATAGGCTGTCCTTTGCTTCTAGGGCCTTGCCAGCTTGGTGGAAACATCTCAGCTATGCAACTTTTCTGAGGACACAGATTTCAGTGCACCTCCATCACCATCCTGTTTCCAGCTGAAGGATGGGTCAGCTGAACCGGTCCTGAGGACACTGGTTATGTTCTCTGAGGAAAACCTGGAGGGTAACAGGCACTCTATGACTTTCGGGAAGAGAAAGCTCATTTCCAGGTGTGTCAGACATCAAGACCCAAAGCTCCCTTCACATAAGCCTGCTTTCCTCTCACCTTTCCGTTATTTCAGTCTCACGACATCAGCATCTCTAAATGTGGCGGCATGCTTGAAAACACATGGTAGCAAGTCTCGCATGCGTTAAAGCTGGCTAGGTAGCATCACCGCACACCTGACAGGAACGGCAGCCTAAAAATAGGTATTGTGTCGTGACATTTCCAGTGGGTCTTTGAAGTCAGCCAGACTAACGCCTGCATCTGATGGGACCTCCTGAAGCAGCGGCTCTGGCTCTGAAGTAGCTGCTAACTCAGCCCGAGGCGCAGGAGGGCTGGCGGGGGCCCGTGCTCACAGGAGCGCAGCCCTGCCCAGGGTGGGGGTTTGCGTCCCCAAGCGTCCCCATGAGAGCGCGGTGTCCCCACACGGCAGTCCCGCGCAGCCTGTGCCAAGGTGCGGATGCCACTCGCCCTTCTCCAGGGGAGATGCAGACCTCCGTCAGGCGGACGATGAGTTTGTGTTTTGGGAAGTGCTCTTCCATGTGGCCTGGGAGCAGGGCACGGCGCCCAGGGGCGCGGGGAGCAGGGGCTGGAATCAGCTGCTGCACCCTTGCGTTTTGGCCAGGGACTCCTGCTTGGCTCCACTCTGCACCGGGCCAGCATCAGACCCTTGATGCATTTGCAAGGCACCAGCACGTAGGCAGTGAATCCCTCGCAAAAGGCATAATTGAACCCCTTGGCTAAAGTGACTTTCTTCTGGCCGACAACAACTCTCCGTCCTTACGCTATAAATACTTGGGGGATGGCATTGGCTTCAACAGCATATAATGTCAATGGCACTGAACCTTGTTGCTGGGAAATGATCTATGTTGACAACCATACTCTGGCTTTGCCTTGAATTTTATTTTCTGTAAATGCCTTGGCATTTCTTTTGCTGTGTCAGGCTTTTTTCCAGTCACAATGGTCTGTTTCATCCAAGTCCTTATCTCTTAAGAACAACGCTTTAGTTGTGGAAGGATCGTTGGTGCTTGTCTGAACTCTCTTGATTTTGATGTAAGTGGGAAAGAAGGCATTTTGGTTTATATCTGAAGGGGATTTTCTCAAGTTCACACAAAGCTGGTTTTACTGGTAAACACCTATTACATTATTATTTTTATTAATTATTATTATTATTATTTTCTAACTGCCTTCAATGGAAGTTATGCAGCTAAAAAGCTTAATGTAACAAGCTGGGATTATTTGCATGTATATGTACCCACACATATGCAGGCATGTATGTACTTACACACACAGATAATCTTTCTTTATTTTCAAATCAAACTGTTTCCTAATACTGAAAACGCAGAGAAAAAAGAGTTATAACATGAATTCTTTTGAATTAATGACATCTTCACATTCTCAGTTGATTAATGGATCGTGTTTTTCTTGAACAGAGTCACAGATCCAGTTTTGTAGTTTCTTTAACAGCCTTCATGCCTGTCTAAGAAATACACTGAATGTGCTTTACTGTGACCGTTCCTGATGCCTAAATTTCACACTCAAGAGAATACTGGAAATGCTATTAGCTTAGAAGGGTATTTGAATTTATTTGTGGTTTGGCAACAGACAAAATAATGTTTGATGTAATTTTTGTTCCTATTTGTAAGGGAATTTAGTAATTTTGGAGACTGAATGTTTATCTATGTTTATCCATGAATACCACATAAGTTAAGTGCATCAAATCTGTTAGTACCACACGAGAGCTGGCAGAATGCTTTCGTACATTTTTTTACCCCAATAGAAAGATGAAGATAAATATTTCTGGAGTTTGTCCAATTCTGATTATTGAAAATAACCCAGAAAGCTAATTTGCAAATAAGGAAACAGGTTTCCAATTTGTTGCTTGGTTTTGGGTTTTTTTTCCATTTTCTTTTTTACCTCTGTTTTCTCAAATATAATATAGACAAAGAAAGGCACTAAAACAAGCCATGGTTTTGGGTCAGCCACAGCTGCAGCATCCCACCCTCAGTTTACACCAGCTCCAAATTTGGCCCCCTGGCACTAACCAAGAAAGCCTTTGCATATACGCTCCTATCAACATCTGTAAACATTAAAAGCTTTCTAGGCTACTCAGGGGTTAAAGTTGTTCTAGTAAGTGTCCTTAACAAGGAATTCAGACGGTTTCTGTTTGGTTTTAATTATGACAGCCTTTCATATAGGTTGGAGGGGCTCCTGGCTCTGTCCTGTGGAGACATTAAAGGTCCTTTTGTTTAAAAGTTCAGAACCAGATCTGAGATCGCCTGTAGTTCACCTTTAGGATATAGAAAAGTGCTGAGACATGGCAGGGTTTGATGCTGGTAGCCCCCGCGGTGGGAGCTGTGGCACAGGGTGTTGTCAGCATCGCTCTCCCTGCTGCAGCCTGCTTGCTCCAGCCGCGATGCTATCAGCATTCCTCGCTGGAGCCTGTCTGAGTGATGGCTGATTAATGAACTGGGGCTACGGCTATCTGTGAGAAAGAAGAATTGCTTATTTCACCCATGTCACAGTCCTAATTGGGAAAGTCTGACGGCATCTGGTTCGCTCCATGTATAGACACCAGATACACAAAAGGACTTCTTCCAAGATCGTTGTGATTTTCACTGATCTCTCCCCTTCAACACCCCTCTCCCCAGGAAATAAAACAACCGACCCTGGAATTTCTTTCTGAGGCAGAGAGAGAGGAAGGAAAAACATGACCCTCTCCTTAATAACTTTTATGAAATGCAGCACAAAACACAACTTGTTTCACAAGCACTTTGACATCGAAAGTCTCATGCACTGTTTAATCTGAGAAACTAACAATCTTGCAAGTAAAAAAAAAAAAAGAGATCTCTGTTCTGATGACTGGAGAGCCCTTTTAATTTCTGCTCTTACATGAGATGTCTGCCAGTTTATTTGCTTTCTCTTTGTTTAGCTGGTACAACAAAATGAAAATAAAAGGCTGCAGATGCACCCCACATCACTAGCCAAGATGGACCAGCCTGTGGCAGTAACCCACGTTGTCCTTCTTCATGTGCACCAACACAGGAGGACACCGGACCTTCCACATTTCCATTTCAGACACTGTTCCATATGCTACAGAGCTCGTCAGTAAGAGCAGGTCTCTCAAGGAACTTGCTGGATGCATTGATGTTACTCCCCAATTTCTCTTGGCAACTAATTATTTTCTCATCCGTGTTACACTTGGCAGGACACTTAGGGTTTTCCAGATGGTAGAGCTGGCCTCTAGTTTGCCTGAAAGAAAATATCACTGAAGATATAAGGCAGCAGAAGTTCAAATCTGAAATCTGAACATAGCATTAAATCTGTACTGACATTAAATAACTCTGCCATCTGTGACCTGCTGCCAGGCTGAAGCATTTGGGGTATTTCAGGTATGTAGAAGATAAAATTGTTCACAGTTACCCGCAAATAAAGACATAACAGACATCTTCCTGGACATTTGGTTCTCTAGAAGGTCTTCTAACTAGTAATTCTCATACCAGTGATTTATGAGCTGTAGATGCTGCAAATTGTGCTTGTCTGAAGGGCAGTATTACATCAGAGTGTCAAAAAGACACTGAAAGCTGTCAAGGAGTCTCTTCAGCGGCTGAAACATCAACCTGCCTATTCTGCATTGACCATGATAGTAAGTCTCATAGGAAATGCAAGATTTCTGCCATGGCGGTGAGTCAGGATGTAGGTACGCTGCCTCATCTTCTAATCCTCTGCCAAATCAATAAGTTCTTCTCAAGGATAGGATTTTTAACTGCAGTATAGGGAGATACTGTGAGAGGCACAATGTAAGCTGAGCAAACTCTTGGCTTTGCAAAACCTCCCTGTTACCCCAGAGCCACCTGCAGAGTGTGGCAGGAGCCCTGCCATTTGTGCAGGCACTGGGCCAGGCTGACTCCTAGGTCCCAAATTTGCTTCTTCAAAGGAAAATCTGAGTAGGTCGTGTACTTTAAGAAAAATATCTGCTTTACTAGGAAACTGTATTTTGGCAAGATGAGCATGTCTGATGAGCTCACCTTGGTGTGCTGTGCCCCAGTATCTGAGACTGAATGAAAATCCATGTCTCTGGCTGCGTGGTTGTTTTATCCTGTCATCCTTTAATGTAATGGCTGGCAGTTCAAAGGAAACCTTTGAACCTCAAGCCTGTCTGCTCTCAAAATGCATGCATCAGGCCAGCTTCTGGGCGTTCCTCATAGATCCCAGAGGCAAGTGAGGGACCTGATGTTAACCTCGTTCCAGATCCTGGCACTGCGATGAACTTTGCAAAGTTAAAATAGCATTGGTAGTATTTCCAGGTACACTGAGACACTGAAGCACCCGAGGATCAGGGACCTCTGGGCTCAGGGGCAAGGCTTTTTATTTTGCTGTAGCCACACACCTGCACCTCTTCCTTCTCCTTAGGGGATGCTCCAAAGGGCTTGGTGGCACTGGCTTTCTGCTTGCCCTGCATACATGCAATTTTTACAGAATCTGCTTTCACAGGTCTGGTTTCTCTCCCCTGGAGCTGTGTCAAGCACTCCAAGCCTGAGAAATGGAGATGCAGTAGGAAAACCAGAGGAGGACTGTCACAAACACACCAAACAGAAAGGCAAAAAAGATTCAAGTTAGAGCAGTCCCTGTGCCATGTCAGCTAACTTGGTTGTAATATACTTCCATCTTCCCAGGAGCACACAACTTTCTTCTATTAATCAGCACACTGCTGCACGGAAGACATAAATAATCTTAAAAGAAGGTGAAGGTATCTCCATGGCCCCAGGAGAGGTAGCTGGACGCCAGGGATGAATACTTGCACAGCCTCAGGACCCAAGAGGTGCAAAGCCATGATGGCGTGGGAACAGCAGCACCCTGACTGCCTTCAGAGCCATGAATTAAATGCTGCCGCTTTCTCAGCTGGCAATGCTGCGGTAGCTCAGGTACTGTCGTTACCTGCAGCACTCTCACTTCCAGTCATGGTTGTTTCTGA
This sequence comes from Aquila chrysaetos chrysaetos, assembly GCF_900496995.4. Taxonomy (NCBI): domain Eukaryota; kingdom Metazoa; phylum Chordata; class Aves; order Accipitriformes; family Accipitridae; genus Aquila; species Aquila chrysaetos. Next base: position 61,835,621 of record NC_044006.1, on the reverse strand, counting down.
TTTGAATAAAGCCTGAATGGGGAAAAGAGGCTTAACCTCAGTATATTCATGAGGAAAGGAAGAAAGGGGTGAATTCATGCCTGATTTATGTCTTGTGCAGCTTTGCACATTGCATACTGGTATTAGAACTCAACAGGGCTAAGGTTTCCCGTAGGGCCAACTTGCAGAATAAAGCTAAACATCTGGTTATGTGTAGGAACAGCAGGTTAGTTACATGCGAGGTAAAGTCAGAGCAACTTGGAAATACTCTGTGCTGAGCCCAATGCTTGCCTTGCGTCGCTTTACGTTTGAAGCCTGTGCACGGTCTATGCTTCAGTCCATTCCAGCAATCTTCCCACTCCTTCCCAGTCATCTCCGTGAAACCTATTTGGGTGGCAGGATTAATGCAGCCAAAGTGAACATGTATCATCTGGGGTGGGCAGTCTGGTTTAGAGATTTCAGTTGTTGGGCCTTCTCAGGGGGACTTCTAAGGAATCGTATTAACAAAGCACGTGGAGTCAGATTAGGAAAATTCAGCCCTCCTTTGAATTCATCTGCTAGATCTTCACAGGCAACTCGGAAGCGCTCTTCCTAATGGTGCCAGGGGGACAGCTGGAGGAGGCTTCACAGCGTCCACTTTTCAGTCTGATCTCAAAGAACCTTTGTGGTTCCATCCATGCCAACGTGAGAACATTTTCTCTGAAGTCATTCCTGTAAACAGCCCAGGGACCAACTCAGAGCATTCAGCTTTGTTCCACAGGATGGGGACAGTAGCCTGACTGTTGATTTATTTAAAAGGAGAAAAACAGCAACAAAAAGTGTCGCCAGGAAGTTGCATGACTATCAGGAAATGCTCACCAAAGGGACTGTGTTAAGCAGAGTATGCAAAGCCAGCAAACAAATCCAGTATTTTATAAAGTAAGACTTTCTATTTGTATTTCTGACAACACATTAAACTATTCTGCCAGGGATGTCAACTCTGCTCCAAATCCCTTTTTACCTTTTTAAAACATTTTTAAGCATGGAGTATTTCTTTAGGACACATTGCATAAAATGGATGCAATAGGGAATTTATTTTCATGCTTATGTGTTCCTATTTTGTCGTTAACATTCTTTCCACTGTACCATGGCCAGGAATGGGTGCCAGCTCCAGGAGTTTAGAAATTATTTCTGCATCATGTGGAAGCTCTGCTAATCGGCTGGTGTTCCATGATACAGTGGGAAAGTCCAGGGATTTTAAGCTCAAGTACTTTCATATAAGCCTGCTGTGTCTTGCCATAATATTTGTGCTCCCCTTGAAACTCTGGCTCCAGAGATTTCCTGCCCTAAAATCACTTTCTGTCCTCAAAGAAGAGAGGTGGGAAAAATGTCTGGTAATGCCAGGAACATGGGCATTATTCAAAGCGGGATGGAAAATGGAAAACAAAATTCATCAACACTTTCTTTAGCAAAAAATATGTCTGTTCAAGGCCAAGACTTTTATTCTATAGGTTACATGCGGGGGCTTTGGAGGGGGGAGTGTCCCTCAGAATAAGGTACTTTCTGGGAAGGAAAAACAGCCCGTATAAAAACTGCACTTTCAAATGAGAACACAGGTGGAATGAAAATGTTTAACGCTGCTTAGCATTATCTTGCCTTGCCAGCCCGTCACATCTGTGCAGAAGGCCGGGCTCCGTGCAGTGCCCCGTGCTCTCCTCAGGAGAGGGCTGCAGCAGATGAAGAAGCATCCGTCGAATGACAGCCGCTGGCTCCCATGGCAGAATGAGACCAGCCACGGGGCTGCGGTGCTGGGTGCCCTCCTCGCTTTCACTGGCCTCATCAGCCGTGCAACCGGGGTTGCACAGTGCCCGAGCCCCAGCAGTGGGTGAGGAGCTGGGCTTTGTCCTGGCGCAGCCCAGCTCAGGGCAGCCTGCTGGTGACACCTGCCCTCCGTGACAGCTCTGATCACCTTCCCCCCAGCTGGGGAACTTTTGGATCATATTTAAATCGTGCCCCTGTAAACCCTATAGAAAAGAAGGGTAGAATTCCCTTTCGCCCACCTCATTTGTCTGTGCTTTACCTCTTCTCTTGAAGAGTTTATCTGGGGTCCAATTTGGTGAAACACCTTACTACACATTTTCTGCACTCAGAAAAGCAAGCATAAGCTTAACTAGATCCTAAAGCTTTGCTATTAGCAGGGTCTTTTTGGTGTGTGTTACAGTCTGGTGCCCACCCACCACTAATTGACTTGAAGGTGGGATACTGAAACAAAGAACTGGAGGAAGATCCTATTTCAATGTCCGATACAAGCTAGCATGTCACTAAGCTTCTATAAACACAGGATTCAGCCTAGATTACATCAGCACAAACCAGTTCAAACTATTCATTTGAGAGCAGAATATTCCATTTCATTAAAAACTGGAACTGCAATTTCACAGCTCTAAATCCCATAAAATAATAAACGCAGTGAGCCAAGAATAGACTTTTTAGTTTAAAATGAGATGTATCAATAGAAGAAAAATCTTGGTGGCACAAGTGATAAGAAGGTATGAACAGTAGTTTAGTACTCAAGATATTCACTAAATAGGCATATTTCAGTAATGTATAGGAGAATGTTCCCAGTACTTTTGCTATTAATCTGGACACTAGTTATTTACTGCTGGTGCACATTTGCCCAAAGTCATGTTGCTTTAATACCTTGCTGAAATTTCTAATTAAACATAATTTCCAAATGGGTTCTATTATTCATTTATTGATTTGGAAATATCCTTCTTTACACACAGGCAGGGGTTTTTCTGTGTCAGCACCTCTGTCTCAGGGATGGGGACAGTCTTATGAAGACAGACCAGCACAGCATATCTCATTTGCTCCTTCTCCAACAGACCACAAAAAAACTTGTTTCTTGTCCTCAGAAAGACTTAGCGGTTCCCTTCCCCAGCTCATATCATCCCAGGGTGGTAGGACAGGTTGAGGGTAGCTCCCCACAAGCCTGAGCTGGTGGGAAGGGGTTCTTCATTCCCTTTGCTGGGGATGTGGCAGGGGTGGTGGCAAAGAGCTGGCAGCAGGCTGCAGAGCTTTGGTCAGTTCTCTGTGCCTGGCTACCCACAGCTGAAAGGAGACTCCCCAATGGGGAGATGCATATCGTGTCCCCAGCAACAGTTTATCTGGGGGTTGGACTAGATGATCTTTGAATGTCCCTTCCAACCCAAACCATTCTATTATTCTATGATAACTCTTCCTGTGACTACTCCCTCTTTGTCAGGACAAATGCTTTTTTTTTTTTTTTCTGCTTTTTTTTTTTTCCCCAGAAAATCTCTCCCAGCATAAGAGCAGCTAGCAGTCCAAGGCCTGGGCTTGCTGTCAAAGAACTGCAGACAGTAAAGTCCCAGCCTGTCAGTGGAGTGAGCCACAGGATTTGGGACCAAACAGACCAACATGGCCACAATTTTCAGTAAAAGAGCTTCTGTTAGCTGTTAAACCATTTGGCCAAGGTAGGCCTGCCAAACCAAGTACTGGAGATTGGTCTAAACAACTGTCTAGCTTTCATCACTGTTTAATACTTCCTCAACACCTGACACCTGCAAGTTTAGTACTATTGACTCACCACCCTGGTAACACTACCCTCCACCCTTATGCAGCTTCCCTACTCTCATAGCCAGTTGGTGACTCTTTACCTTTGGGTAGAGTCTCCAGAGGGGAGAGTTTCACAGAAGGAAATTAAGAAAATCTCTCCCTAAATCCCATCTATAACCTGCTTAAATCTCCTTAGAGGGATGACTCACTCTGTGAAGCACTCTAGGAGCCTGCTCATCAGAAACACTGTAGGAAAATATGGTTTTGTGTTCCTGTGATGTTGTCTTTAGTTGTCAGGGCAAGTGATTTCCAAAGCTTCATTGGGCCATCATTGCCTCACAGAGCAGCAGAAAGGCTGCCTAGGATCTCAGTGCGTGAATGCTACTGGTTAATACAGGAATTATTTCATGTGGCTGCGTGGAGTGGCATAGGGACCTCTCCAGACCTTTCATGCTCTGTCCCTAAAGTCCTGCATACCCTGGCATTTTAAAATATTGTAGAGCTCAGCAGGATCCGGGTTCTCCTGAAAGCACTCTGTTCTTAGAAGATAGCAGTAGACGGGCCAAATAAAATGCTACTAGACAGCGGGAAGAAATAAGGCCTGGCCCTCAAAGCATCTCTTCAGCAAAAGAGAAAGCAGACTACTCACTGAAGCCATCCTTTTACTCTTCAGGATCACAATCACTGCCCAAGAACTGCTACCACCACACATCTTCAGCTTAGAGCATAACCAGGGTTGCTCTGTCAAGAAAAAGATCCACGAGACTTCTTCATCCATGTGGCCACATTACGTATTATGAAGACCAGAGCTTGCTAGCAGAACAGAGTGCTCAACACCACTTTGGATCAGGACTGAACTGAAATTACATGCAGACTATGAGCAAAATGAGTACCACCAGGACAAACCTCCTAGACAGCAAATCACGAAAGCTGCAAGGTTGGATGGATGGGGTGTCTCCTGTCCTATCTGGGAGGCAGTCTCCATGAGGATGCAACCCTCCTCGTCCACAGAAGCCATGGCACAGCAGAGTGTGATGTGGGCTACCTGGCATGGTCCACTCACTGTTCCAAAGATGCTCCTTTTGCCACCAGAGTTTTCCTTGCTTTTCTCTAGCTGCTTTTATGGCTGTTCACAACACATCTGCCTACAAGTGCAGGGCTCTGCATGATGGGAGGAGATGCAATAAAGCTCAGGATCAGAGGCTTGTCCTGAATACCACCCCTGGATCCCAACTTACTCCTTAGATATTGTGATTTTAAAAGCAGAAGGGGCCTATTTGCCAGTTCAGGCAGTGCACAAGCTGGTCAAAACTGCAGATAGTTGACGATTGCCAGAGATTTCACTTGTGAGCTTCCCCTGCCTCTGGGCAGCAATCTTTGCAGGATTTATTCCCCATGGCGTGGCATTCGTGATCCACCCTTTCCGTCACTGAGATCCGCTACTGACAGTGCCTGGCTCGGGGTACAACGAATAGGAGGAAAGATGGGGAATCTGATACTCCCTAGGGCATCATATCAGAAAGGACCGTATTACTAGGCCCTGTAAGGATTCTGCTATAGAAATACAACAGCTCTGAAAATGTTACAGTTATTTAAATTGTTTATGAATCTAAAAACTGGGTCTTAAATAGGATTTCACAGGATTAGCACTGTGGATTTTCCCCACTCTATCATCCTCAGCTAGCACCTCTCAGCTGGGAGAAGCAGAGAGCTCCTGGGATGACTTTCTGAGTCCCACGGAGTAGCACGACAGAGTAATGGTGAGGCTCAGATGGTAAAGGCAAGCTCCCATTTAAAAAGCATGCTTTCCTTGAACTAATTCTTTTGCTATTTTTCATACCAGTGACAATCAGGTTGTGTAAAACCAGCCAGCTCTTTCTTCACACAGTCTTCCTCGTGGCCTTCAGCAAAGAGGCATGCCCACCTAGCCTGGGGACAGAGGAGAAACCCCCACCTTGAAATGCCCTGTTTGCCTCCTGGTACCCATGCAAGGGTGACTACCGGAGCTGCCCTTAGCTGCCTGCCCTGGACCCAGCAGATGGCACTCCTGGATGGTGTTTCTCCCACATCACAGGCAGCATCTGCCTCCAGCTGCCTCAGCTGCCCCATCCCGGCTGCCCTCCTGGGGACAGGGCTGCAGGGCAAGGCAGGGCTGCGCCTGGGGAGGAGGGGTGAGCTCTGCTCTGCCCGTTTCATCGTAAAAACTGGTGCTCAAACCGCTTCAGGTGTAAGGCTGGGAACCCTTGCCAGCATCCCAACACAGCAGGCCGCTCTTCTGGGGGCTTGTGCTCCTCTGCTAAGGGGAGGAAGCCAGGATGTGGCCTCTTTGAAAGCCATTCCTGGCTTCTCCCAAGAGCTTCACTGGGCCAGACAGACTTTACATGAGAAGGACAAACCTGTATGTTGCTGGTTGGGCTGCCCAGTAAATACTGCTTACCAAGAGGTCTGGAGAGGTCAGCATCTTACACACCAGAAAATGACAGAATCACAGAACAGTTGAGATTGAAAGGCACCTCTGGAGATCATCCAGTCCAACCACCTGCTCACACCATGGTCAGCTAGACCATGTTGTCTGGGACTGTGTCCTGCTGGGTTTTGCATATCACCAAGGACGGAGATCCTGCAGCTTCGCTGGGCAACCTGCTCTAGTGTTTGACCACCCTCACAGTGAAAAAGTTTTCTCTTATGTTTGAGTGGAATTTCCTGTATTTTGATTTGTGCCCATTGTCTCTTGTCCTGTCACTGGGCACCACTGAGAAGAGTCTGGCTCAGACTTCTTTATTACCCCCATCAGGTATTTACACACATGGATAAAATCCCCACCCCAAGCCTCTGCTGCCACCCCTTTGATATTTCTTCTTTCTTTCTTAAGAAACAACATCAAAATTTAACAGGCCCTGTAAGGATCCTGCTATTGAAACACAACAGCTCTGAAAAGTCAAAGTTATTATATTGTTTATGAACCTAAAAACTGGCTTTTAAATAGGATTTCACAGGATTAACACCATAAAGTGTTCCCAGTTCTATCGTCCTCAGCTCTATCATCCTATACAAGTAAGCAGGGTGCCACCTAGAGAATATCTCACTGGAAGAAGTATTTTCATATTACATGCCTAGACGTAGGGCTGAGATCACAGCAAGGTGCATATCTCAGCACATAGTAAGTGTTTCTTTGTTTTAGGTAGAGACAGCCAACACCAGAATTTTGGATCAAACTATTCCCAACTTGGGAGAAGAGATTTCAAGCCTGGATGTTGGGGTCTTGAAGCTTTGCTGTTGACATATCCAAAACACTGAAAGCTTTTCTGGAACTGCGGTCCATGTGCAAATGCCTTTCAACAGGGTAAGCTTTTTTGCTTAAGCTTTTAGAAATGTTACTTGGCTTGTTCCATCCTTGTTGGATCTTCCCACCATGATAACTAGCTCCTAATAGCAGACTGGGTAAGGAGTTTCTTCCTCCCCTTGCGTTTTCTCTTGACAAGGATTGGCTCCTCTAGACAGAGGTGTCTGCGTGGCAAGCCACGATATTCCTCCCAGCGTGATTTCATAGTGATTTATTTATTTATTTCTGTGCTGCATCCTGCTTGGTTGCCAGTGGAAATCTGCCTAGGGGTTTTGTTTCATGTCTCTTGCAATGGGACATGGAAATCTGCCTTCACAGCTTTACCAAAGCACTCCTGGCCAATATTAGGAGAGGATGCCAGAATATAACAGCTCCTGTACTGCATGGGAAATGCATCTCCCTTGCTGGCTAAAAACTTTTGCTCTTTGGTGGTTCCTCACTCCTCCTCCACCTTCTCCTCCTCCTTCTCCTCCTCCTCTTTCAGAACTGTTGTTAATAAAAAAATTATTTTCCAGAAGAGGCAAAGGAGTATCTTGCAGCCCTGCCAAGGAACCTTATCTGCACACTACACCTGAAATTTAGATTCCTCTACAGTCATGGACCAACACTTATGCTATTTCACTGATCAGTTTATTAGTTCTATCCCCTCAAACTCTTTGCCTAACAGAAGTCTTGAAACCTATTTTATTCATGACCACCTTAATCCCTGCTTCCTGCAGAATGGAGATAAAAGGTCTTCCCCTGATGTAATGTTTAAAGCTGAGCATTCCACAAAAGACATCACAAGGCTCTTATTGAAGCTTTTGTTGCATCCAGAAACAAGACTATGTTGTTGAATGTATGTGTGTGTTCTTCAGAAGGCTGGAAGTCACTGGAAGGCTGTCAGACGACTGTAATGGGTCTTCAATCCCAAATTCATTTATTTGAGCCCATGGGATTTTGCAGCTAACTTTACAGGTTCTTAGAGATTGGCTTTCAGCATTTCATTCAAATCAACTGCTGACAAGGGAGCGCAAGACCTTCCTGAATGTGGTCTTGGCTTTAGTTTAGTTAAGTTTCTTTATGGGAGCACCAGCTGTAAGTGACCAGTTAGTTAAGTTTCAAAAATGCTGCTCCACGCTAGAGAAGAAGATGCAGCAGTGGGTTTTGGAAGAGCTACAGTTTGGCTTCTCATTATGACATCATGGGAAAACATCATCACTGAGCTGTTGTTATGGCAAAAATGCAGAAGATACTAGAGATAGACACCCAAAATGTCCTTAATGTTGCATTAGATTCATTGCAATAGTCTTGATTTTTCAATAAAAACTTACTGAAAAAAGTTAAAGAATAGTTCCATGCCCATCTCCCAGTCACATCAGTCTGATCAACAGCCAGATCTGTAAAATCCTAAGCAGATTTATACAGCAGAGAGCTGGCCGCATTATAGGAAAGCACAGCTTGTCATGGGAAAAGAGCCTATTTGCTAGTCTTGCACCAGAGACATCCAGCAGCACATCTGAGCAGCAGAGACGGCAGAATGAAGAGGCCTTGTCCTGGCTGCAGCTGGCTATAAAAACCATGTAGATTTTGTTTCATGTTGTCCTGGTTTCGGCTGGGATAGAGTTAATTTTCTTTCTAGTAGCTGGTATAGCATTATGTTTTGTGTTCAGTATGAGAAGAATGTTGATAACACACCGATGTTTTTAGCTGTTACTAAGTAATGTTTAGACTAAGTCAAGGATTTTTCAGCTTCTCATGCCCAACCAGCAAGAAGGCTGGAGGGGCATAAGAAGTTGGCTGGGGGCACAGACAGGACAGCTGACCCAAATTGGCCAAAGGGGTATTCCATACCATGTGACGTCATGCCCAGTATATAAACTGGAGGGAGTTGGTCAGCGGGGGGTGGGGGGATCCCTGCTCAGAAACTAACTGGGCATCGGTCAGCAAGTGGTGAGCAATTGCATTGTGCATCACTTGTTTTGTATATTCCAATTCGTTTATTATTATTATTATTGCTATTTTGTTATTGTTATTATTATCATCATTATTATTTTCTTCCTTTCTGTCCTATTAAACTGTTCTTATCTCAACCCATGAGTTTTATCTTTTTCTTTCCAATTTTTTCCCCCATCCCACTGGGTGGCGGGGGAGTGAGTGAGGGGCTGCGTAGTGCTTAGTTGCTGGCTGGGGTTAAACCACGACACATGCCTCTTCCTCCCTTCTCCTGCTGGTGAATACCAGCTGTGGAGGGGTGGTGAGCCAGGGGGTGTGAGAGAGAAATTTTCTATGGTTGGCAGGAGAGGTTGGTAAAGAGGATTAAAATGGTTATTTGAACGCATGTGCCTCTTGGTAAAGTCAGCATTAAAGATCCTCCTTCTAGTTCTTAGCATGCTCCAACCCAACCGGAGATGCAGATTCCCACTCAGAGCTTTCATCACTCAGGCTGTTCAGGCTGACCAAACTCACACTTGCCGGTGCTAAACTGTAGCAGTGAGCCCTGCAGGATAGTGTGGGAGGAGAGCAAAGTACCTCTGTTTCTACAGTCTTTTCCCAGGCCTTGTAAATCCAGTTGTGGCCCAGGGTGTAGCTGTGCATCCAGGCTGCAAATTAAAGCTTCAAAGGAAGCTGGTGTGAGCTAGTACCTGTCCAGTCAGGCAACTTGGAATGCCACAGCGTAGAAACATGAGCTGGTATAACAAGTAATCAGAACATTTGGGTTTACCTGAGTCATCGTCATACCTTACTAATGAACATCTTGGGGGCTCGGCTAGCAGCAAGCAAACTCCTTTGGAAGTCAAGATCCCACAGTCTTAATTTGACTTGGGTATATTTACTACTTCTTCTCAGATCCTGAGATGAGCAAATGCATGGGCAAGATCACTACTATCTTGGGGAAGGAGTGTATGAAAACACACAGGACTGATTCAATGGAAGTTCAGTAAGAAGCCACAACTGGCAAGGAATGCAGGGGGAGGTCCTCAGAGATGGTGTTGAGGTGCCTGAAGCAAGAAGCAGGCAGAATTCACGTGGCTGAATTGAAGCTCATGCTCCAGTGAACTCATTGAACTCCTGAATTTTATCTCCAGGTCTCTTGGCTTTTCATCCCTTCGCAAGAACAGCATCAGGAATAGAGAGGCAGGAGCCCAGGTATCTTGATGCTCTGACAGGCTACAGAATCAGACCTCTTGCTTGTCCTCCTCTGTCCCGTGACTCCTGTGTCCTTGGCTGTGTCATGCCCACGTTCAGGAGCAGGAGAGTGGAAGAGCCCTGTAACAGGTTGCTCTGCAGTGTGGTTATTGGGGTTTTCTTGGGAGAGATGAGAACTCCTTCCACTCCAGCTTGTGAGGGACCTTGCTACCCCAGCTGTAGTGGGTAAGGGTTCTTCCCATGCAGGCCTGAGACAAGTACTAAATTCCTTCAAGGCAATATGGAATTTGTTGCATCCCTTTGTTCAGCATTTTTATCATTTATTGACCTTGCTTGTGAATTTTTGTGGGTTAATCCGCAAGGGCACCAAATTTTTCCTATTGGCTGGGAATTATTGTTCAGGGTCTTGCCCCTGACTCTACTGGGCATAGATCCACAAGGGTATATGGTGACTTTTCAGGCATCTGTCACCACATGACATCAGTGGACCTTTCTCTATTTTCGGCAGCCTTTCCCCACAGTGCCTATCTCTCTTTCCCTGAACTGGGGTTAGGCATTTATTTTTTTTTAGATATCACAAGTTCTAAATTACGGGCGTACAGGGCTGGAAACCATGCCATGTGTTAGGTGATCATAGCTTCTGATAGCTGTAACAGTAAATTAAGGTTTCTTAGCTCTTTCAGGACTGAGCCTGGATGAAGTCAAACACATGCACACACACATACACAGCCTGTCAAGCCTGAGGCTTTAAGATGCTGGGTCTAACAATATGTGTGACCCCTTCCCCACAGCTCTTCAACAGGCCAATGAAGGCTATACATGGAGGGTCAAGTCTGGCCCATGATGTTGATTAATCACTTTAACATTATGAGATTTGCACATCTTTCTGCCATGAGGATGAGCTGTGGAAACACATTCCCATAAACAGGCCAGCCAGAACATATCAGCTTGGTGAAAAATAGCTCTTGTCTCAGAAAACTGAGCAGTGAGGCAAGTCCATGTATCATGCTTTACATTTATGAACAACTGCCCCATATCTCCTCATGCATAAGAAAATCTTGTGTGGTTATTTGGCGGTGGACAGACACACAGCAGCAAAAGGAAAGTTTTGAAGGCAGCCACAGAGTAGAGGCATGCACTCATCTCCTTGGCACTGTGAAGTGATCCATATGTATAACCCTCATTGCCTGATTTAGCTCCTGAACGAGGCATGTTTGCTTGGGCTGGGCACTGTTAAAGCAGTCACACATTTTCTGACAAGCTGCTTTGTTCCTTCCTGTGCCCCTGGATTTGATAAATGTGTCCCTTGTGCCTAGAAGAGATAGGCAGTGTGCGTTTAGTTTGTAGCCTCCATTCTTGTCTTAACTCTACATCTATATGGCTTGGTGCTCCATACACAGCACCGTTTCTCATTCACAGTCCAGTCCAATATATGCAGTATAAAACAATAGAGAAGCAAGCAGCTCTCAGACCCCACACTTACAGTCTGGAAGCTGCATCATTCAGTGTGGCCTGTAGTAGCACTAATAAAAGCTGGTGGATGGGAGATTGTTACCTGTCAGACCAGTTTGTTATCACTGCGCTGCATTTTACAGGATCTGGAGTACCATGCAAAGATACCTGTATGCAAAATCCACTCAAGTCAATCAAGCCAGAGCTGCTGGCACCGGCCCTGGGGGGTGGGAGAGAGGATGGTGGGTGGAGGCAGCACCTGGAACCACCGGGCTGAATGTTTCATGCTCCGGGGTGCTGGAAATCCTACTGCTCCGGCACGGAACAGCGCCTGCCCACGGAGGCAGCCTGGGCTTGGCTCCCAGTGACTTCGCCCTGCAACAATCAGGTGCACCGGAGCAAAGGGTTTCTGCAGGAGCCAGCCTGGCTGGACCAATGCCAAATCTTTGTCAAGTTGTTCAGATATCTGGGCATCATGCTTCAGGAGTTTTACAGTACCAGGGGGATCCCAGCCCTGTATCTTCCCAGCTGATGGGGAGTTGACTAAAAATCAATGCCTATTTAGCATGATTCAGCTTCAAAGCCCTGAGTTAACATTAGCTGACAGCTCTCTGACAAAGGTACTCGTTATCCAAAATGGGGAGGCGAAGGCATTTGCTTAAGGTCTCCCGGTGAATCAGTGGCAGCCCAAGGATGTGCGCTGGGAGGCCCTGGCTCCCCACAATGATTCACTAGACTTCATTGCCTCTCATGCTGATGGCTTTCATGCACAGAGAGCATTACTGAAAGCAGTGAGTGAGTGTGAGAAAGATGCCTGCAAGGAATCTTTGAAGAGCCTCGTAAAGATGGGGCATGCAGGAAATGCCTGAATGATAGTTTAACTGGCCGTACCTCCTTGCACGTGAGGTTTGCTGGGTTCTCGTCACGCACATTATGCCACTAATATCCTTTGAAGAGAAGGCACTTTCTTATCCATTCATGCAGCTACGTGCCTGAAATGCACTTAGTCAGGTAAAGCAACTTGCTTGTATTTACCTCTAGATCAAAAGCTGTTCTGATATCCAGGTATATTTGAATTACAATTAAACTCCTCACAGCTGTAACAGCCCTTTCCATGCCTGTCTTAACACTCTGGTTTTAGGCAAGTGAGTGGGAGTTAGAAGGTGCCTGAAAGTATGGGCATTTTTAACAACACAAATGAGTAAGTAGCAAACAGTTTTGGATTGCAGATGTTTCGGTTCAGCTTGGGGGCAGACATTTAGGCCCTGGTGAGCTTTCCTTAAAAGTCTGAGCAACTGCAGTTCAGACATGTGCTGTGTGCTGTTCCTAGACGCGCACTTCCCTATATCCTCTCCTTCGCACACAGCAGCTGTGCGTTTGCGAGAAGAACTGGTGTCAAATTAATTGCTAAGAGCTGATGAATCTCTTAGATGAAAGGCAGCATCTAATTACAAACTTTTGTCGTTGTTTGTTATTATGAAGCCATCAATTAAAGGACTGTTGCCCCTAGAAATCTTCTTTTTTGTGTGTTTATGAGATTTTAAATGGTTTCAGTTCTTGCATCTTGCTAACGTTTTAGTCTCAGACTTTTGTCTCTTTTTTTTTCCTTCTGGTCCTTTTTCTCTAAAAGAGGTTTTTTCCTTTTCTGTTTGACAACATCTCTCAATGTGCCATATAGGTTGTGTAGACAAGCTATTTGCACGCCCGCATTGGAAACACTGTCTGAAAGCTGACTCTGTGTATTTGCAGCCATGCCTTAGCTGAAGATGCAGTATTTGGGTGTCATCTTTGGTTTCTTAACAATGTTTCTGCAAACTGCAGTGCTTGTTTGAGGTAGACAACACTTGTGAAAGAAGATGGAAAAGTTCTTAGAAGTAAAAGTTGATCAAGTCCAGCAATGATCTGGTCTGTGCATCTGTGTATGCCTGGGCGTGTGTACGTGCAATTACTACAATGCCAGGCTGCAGCTTGTAAATAAGAACCACAATAACAAGGCAGATATAAAATAAACAGCTCGCAAGATCAAAGAGAGAAGCTCTCAATATATGTGAAACAGAATATCAGACATAGCGCTAAATAGGATCAGACTGGAAACTTAAACCACTTCTGTGCCAAGTCCATGGCTGGAATAACTTCACGGAGTTTAGTGGTGAACCAGGGATGAGTTTGGCACAAGGTGAACTTTTTGTTCTCGGGTAAGTTGTGACATAATGTTGAAATTATTGTTACTGAAGTATGGTTCACTCAAATTAGCTGAGGCTCCAAGCAGGAGTTTGGTTGTTGTGAACGGAAACTGCATGCAAAGTTAACAGAGGCTAGTTTAGACGGTGATTGCTTGCAGTTGATTAAAGTAAGATAACCATCCTGCTGAAAATCATAACTGAATTTCCACAGCCATTCACTCTCAGAAGGCTTCAATTAGACTACTGTGCATCCCTTCCTCTGCACTGGAAACCACGTTGCTGCCCTCCGAGCCATCTTGGCGCTTACATGGGCTCTCTTCTCCCACTGCCATATGGCTGTAGGAGGTGGAAACACCCATCTTCAGCTTTCAGATATGGGGCTGAACATTTTAAGTTTTGATCAAAATAGCTGTTTCCCCTGGATGGCTATTACAGTTTGGTAAAGCTTCAAATAGAGGAGCTGAAAACTATCTGTGTTCTTGGGATAAGTAATTTTGGCCTGGTGGGTTTACTCCTGCAGGGACCTGATCCTGAGCTGCATGTAGGCACACTCCACAGTTTCACTGCTGAGTCTTTGACACAAATTGTGTACATCATTGATGCTTTGCTGGGCAGGGACTGTGTGTGGTGAGCGATGGATCTCAGGGTTTTCTGAGATCAGAGAAATAATCCAAATACAAAAGTACTGATTTTGCTGGGTTCTAAAATGCACAAAAAGCTTCAGACCCTGGGGAAAATGTAAGGATTCAGAATTATGTAGGAAATATAACCCTGGACTATCCCTATTTCTTTGTAAAACAACAAACAGATCCATTGCTTCTCTGAGTTTTGCAATTCATTCTGCTCCTTTGAATCCCCACCAAAACAAGTGGTAATGATTATAAGCCCTTTTTTAAGGTGAAAAGAAAAATTTGTCTCAGTCCTAAGAGCTCACATATGAAAGATGCTCTTAACCTGGCAGACTTGTGCAAAGATACCAGTGCTGCTGTTCTGCAGTAGGAACACAGTGGGGAAAGGATCTGCAGAGTCTTTAGAGTCCCACTGATGCCAGATACTCCTGGTGTTTGACCGATTTATCAGCTGCCCTAAATAACTTGGCTTCCCCTTGCTGATAGCAGAAGTCTGCTTTGCTTAATCCCACGAACAGCAGACAGTTGGTGTCATCTGCACTTCTAATGAGCATTTACTTGCGAACTTACTGATAACATCTCCTCTGAGGAAGCCAATACTGACAAAACAATAGTTCCTCTGCTGGCAAATTTATTTAAAACACAAAATAACAAGGTTATGTTACATATTAATGCATCTTATAAGAAGATGCACGAGATTTAATTTCCACGGTGTATTTCAGTATCCTTATTATTTCCTAACCTTGAAGTGCTTGTGTCTCAGCCATCTCCATTACCCTCAGCTGAATGCCTTGGTGTTATCCTGGTAATGGGCCAGGTCTCACAGTAGAGGACAGGAGATATGCGTCTCCAATGCTAATTCTTTGTCATCTGGTGAAACATAGTGGAAGTAGGAGCAAATGGAGGCCAAAGAGAAGTGCACAGTATAGATGAGAGTGATGACAAAAATTCATGTTTTCAAGGCTTTCCTGGCAAATTAAGGCTACAAGATGCCATTTTATCGAGTTTTTGTCTTCTAGTTTTGCCACAAGACATACAGATTACACAACTGACTCCCAGATGAAAAAGGATGGGATTTTGGCATGTTTAACAAGAACAGTTTTTCTCCTAACTGGGTTTAGATTTTGCCAATACTGCTAAAGAATTGCAGTGTTGTGTTAAATAATCTTTCTTTTTTTTTTTTTTTCTTTTTTTTTTTTTTGTTTCCAGTTGCTTCCATTGCCATCTGTTTTGTTTCTTCAGTCATTCTGTTATGCCAATAGCCAACCATATTATGCTCCAAAAAAGAGCTATGGCCCTGCATAACCAGAAGTTTTGGTCAAAAAATTTACCTTTAAATGCTTGAACATTCAGAGCTTTTTTCTTTTTCCTCCATTAAGTCACAAGAAGGCCACTTTTTCTGCAGTTCAGAAAACTACATTCTGCAATTACCCTTAATCTTATTTGTCCTTACCCTGAACTGTATCTTTTTTTCTTCATCCAGCTCCCATCTTTTTGCTGGGAAAGGTATTTGTGGAAGAAAATCCATTGATTTTTATCTTCAGTGCCATCTAAAAAAGATATGCATGGGTTTGCTCATGTCTGATGTTAAACTAAAACGATAATTTGGAAGCCATATATTCAGAATGTAAATGACTCATCTTTAGGTGAAACTGACCCTAATTAGATCTAGATCAGCCGTCATTTGACAGAGAGAAAGAAAATTCATTTTCTCTGAAATGTGGTAATGGCTAGGAAACTAGCCCCAGAACCTTAAATTAAAAGCAGGTTTTAACATGCTGGCTCCATGCCTGCCTTCAATATCAGCCTCTGCCTGTTTTAGTTAAATAAATGGTAACAAAAGAAGACAGGCTGGGTGACGTTAAATAAAGAGAAATTTAAGAGAGTAATTATAGCATTAAACGGGGCTAGAGGTGAGGAACTATAAACTTTGTGGAACAAAGTGCAGCATCGCAGTTTCTCCAAAACTTTGTTCACTAAAACCTTTTTACTCCTGGTCACACAAAGCTGTTTGTTAGCTAAGGTACCTGTCCCCAGCCCAGGGTACGAGGATGCTCCCAACATCAGTCTGGCCATGCTCCTGGTGTGCAGCTGCCCTGCACAGGCAAGTGTGAGGGGTGGGATGGGAGATGGCAAGGGTGCATCCTGGGGTGATCAGTGGCCCTGCTGGTGTGGCATCCCCCAAGGAGCATCTTTCTTACACTGCTTTCCCATCTCATTTTTAATTTCATTTTCATAGCATGTGTGACTTGCTGTTCTTCCCCTAACTGCTAGGTGGTTTTAGAGAAGGAATTTTACTGGAGATTGGGCTGTACCTCCTACCTACAGGTTTTGAAGGATTTGCATTGAAGTACAATGAAGGAACAGCTCATCTCAGTCAGTAAGAACTAAAAGAACAATTCTGACCACCAGTTATTTTAATGAAATCAAAGATATCCCAGCAAACTCAATTGCTCTAATAACCTATCGTGGGCAAAGCTCAGAAGATTAGGGGCTTAATTCATATAAGCACCCGAGAGAGGCGCACAGAGGGGAATTGAATTAGAAAAAATCATCTGGGCCTCACTTGTCTTTGAAATGTGATGCCTTTGTTATGAATGAGGCTATTTAGGCATCTGTGTGTGTGTGTGTGTGTGTGTGTGTGTAGCGAGTCGTAAGAAACACATTCATGACCAGAATAATCCCATAACCTGATGTTCTTGGGTAGTTCAGAGGACAAAAAAATCAGTTTAATGCTTTTTAAATGTTTAGCTGCAGGAGGAGTGATGTGCGTCAGCTGGCTTTTGGGCTGGAGCAGGGTCCTGGTGTGCAGGCATCACTCATCGTCTCCTTGTGCCTTGGTCCAGACCTATCCCTGCTTAACAAGCTGCAGGGTCCAAGTAAAACCAGTAAACCAAGTAAAACCATCTGGAAATGAAACTACAGCATATCGATACTCTGGAAGCAGAGACTTTGATATTGGCTAGTACAATATAGCTGTGTTTCTCTGACCTAGGAAGACCTAGGAATGCCGGGGAAGGCATTTTCCAACAGGCATTCAGAAATCAGGAGCTGCACACAAAACTCATGAGATCTTTAGCATTGCTAACTTTCATATTGTCTGCTGTTGCCTTCTGCTTTCATACTCTTTCAGCTGCAAGGTTTCCAGCTTTTGATAACTTTGAGGGACTGAGAAAACAAATATTCTCAATTAATTACATAAATTCAGGATCTGCGGATATAGAAAAAAGCATTAAATACTGTGAGAGTTAGCAGTGCTAGCTGAAAGCCACTGAGATCTTCAAGAATCTAAAGCCTATTTCAGGAAAGTCCTGTGTAGTATTAACTTGATTTGTTGCTGGATACTGAGCATGGTAAAAAGGGGTGGGGAGGGAATATTTATTTCAGCACATTTTTATAGAAAACATTATCATCTTTTCTTTTTATGGAAAAGTTAGTAGAAATTTTGCCAACATATTTTGCTTATGTTTTTCATTCATTCATTCACTGAATGCATTTTTCTATGATCATTTATGCAAGATATTCACCTCAATTTAAAAATTAAATGTCAGGAAAAGTGTTCACAATATTATTGATCAGAATTTCAAAATCAGTTCCTCTGAAAATAAAACAAAATAAAGTACTCTAAATGTCAATATTTAATTCAAGATTCTTTTCATACATGAGAGTCTGCAGTTCAGGTACCTGCCAAGTAAGACATGATCCGTTTGCTTTGAGATCCCTGTACAGGAAATAAATGCATCAAGGTCTCTGATGGGTACAGTTTCTCTTGTGTTTTTTAAGGTAACTTTTACAAATGCAGAACACAGAACACGTTGAATTTTACAGAACTCCTGCTGGTTTCTGGGTCCTGACACCTTAGGCTATCTGGAGTATTTGCATCTTAAAATATTCTTAGAAGGTGGAAGAGCAAATTTTATGGCCCTAATGCCTTGTTGATGAATTTCAAAGTGTTGTTATCAGAATTGATGCATCGGTCTGGGGAAATGCCCCTTTTCCATCACCCAGGAAAAAGGGGATGGCAATATGCATTGGATTCTTTAGGAAAAACAAAAGTGCTTGTGCCGAGCTGATAAAGTTTCTTTGAAAGGAGAAACAATTCTGTCTTCCCCAGTAGAATTATCATGGTGGGAGCACTTCCCTCCTACCTCTAAGATTTCTCAGGAAATCCCATCTTTTCCAGGCCATGCTGGCATTTGGAGAGGACCCCTGACAGTAGGCAAAAGGATACATGTTCAGGTCACCTTGTATAAGACTCGGGGGGGGGGGGGGGGGGGGGTGTCTTCCTGCAGTTTAAGAGGATTTTTCTCAACTTGGTTGCATCACTTAGTCCCACATATCTGCCATTCACTTCATCTTCACTTTGCTGCTTAGATCCATTGCCTTGCACTCCCGAATCAGCCTTTCGCTGCCTAGCTCAGCTGGCCTGAAGGTCAGTCCTCCGGTTCCCTCAGGCAGCGATGGTTGGCACAAAGAGACCCGCTTTATCTTACAAGTAATGACTTGGACATTATACACTTGGTTTGGAGAATTTTGGAGGGTGATATTTCCTCAGTGATCGTTAACCTGCTCTCCTTACAGCTGAGGCGAGTCTCTGATGTCTTTACTCACATTTCTTGCCTTTGCTGTCACTATAGGATCTTTATGTCTCCAAATCTGGCTGCAAGCGAAGAGTAGCTGCACATCCAACAGCTGCTGCCTCACACCCGCTCCCAGCCGGAGAGCCACCCTCCTGCAGCTGGGATGGTCGCCCTGCAAGCGCTCACCCAGGCCAGGCCAGCAGAGGCATCTCCTACGTGGTGTCTCTGCAAGCCTTGGTCTTGCTATAGCTTGTCATGTTCTCCACTGCAACTGAGGCAGGAGATAAGGAAGCTCTGATCTCTACAAACAGGGGCTGTGTTTGATTTCTGATGTGCACAGAGGGGACTGATATTTTGAATCCAGTGTATCGGCACACAGGCAATGGAGGGCAGATGTGGTGTCAGAAGTTACCTGAATGGTCAGCAGTGATCTTGTCACCTTCTGGAGATGCCTTCAGCTTTCCAAAAGAGACACAGTTTTAAAATAGAAAGGATGCAAAGCAGCATGCTGTGGACTGAAGTGAAAAGCATACAGGAAAGTATAAAAATACATTCTTTAATATCTTACCCATATTGCTAGATCTCCAAGCTTAACAGTGTGAATTTAACCTCTGGCAGCTCGATGATGTGGGAAATGTTATTGATGTGCTACATACCCACAGAGAACCATGGCAGAGAAAAAGGTGGATTTAGAGGCCTTGGCAGATGGCTAATGCCTCACAAATACTGCAGTGCACAGCAGAATGGAGCCTTGCCCACGCAAGGGAATATAACCTGATCTGTGCTGAGAGGGACTTTCTACATGTATGTCCCCTCCATAGCACAGCTGTAGGTGTCTATATGGGTCTCCAGACCTAAGCTCATACTGCAGTGCACAGCAGAATGGAGCCTTGCCCACGCAAGGGAATATAACCTGATTTGTGCTGAGAGGGACTTTCTACACGTATGTCCCCTCCATAGCACAGCTGTAGGTGTCTATATGGGTCTCCAGACCTAAGCTCATATTCTCACCTCATGGTACAGGGGGTCACTAACAGACTCATTCTGTGGCTTTCTTTGCCTTTGGGCAGGGAAGCAAACCCCTTTAGGTGCGGTACAAATGCAGAGGATAGTATCTATGTCTTAGGCTGATGTCCCACTGACACTGTTCTTCCTGCGCTGGGCTGATGAGGTGGGAAACCCAGGCTGGATCCTGCCCCAGGTGGTGGACCTGCCCAGTGACAGGTCCTGCCCATCTCATGCTCCAGGTCCTGCCTTGGCATAGCCAGGCTCATTAACCTGGTCCTAATTCATACTGCCAATAGATTTTGCTGTGACTACTCACACTCTTCACTCTGGGCATGCTGTTAAGCACTTTGCCAAATTAAGACTTTTACTTCTTATCTAAGAACTGATTTAATTAAAAACTATCCCACTTTTCATATGTGTACTCCAAGGGCACAGAGTACAGGTTTTGTAATTTTCGTTTGCAAACAACCAACAATACAATTATCTTTAATAATGAAAGCAAAATTATTTGAAAGACAAGACCTTGTGAGTTGGTGCAATGATCTCTACACTCTTTTATAGCCACTTTCTTATGCTCTTTATGCTATGCATCTGCTGCAGAGGGTGGTGTTCTCATACAGCAAAGGGCAGGACACTTATTAGCAGAAGCAAAGGAATTAAGTCTCTGTTTTTTAGGTATTAAGAGTTTTCCTCAACCACATATGCTAAGGAGAGCAGCCATATCAAGGTAATCTCCTTGTTGTTGTTGCTCTATGTATGTCAGCTCTTCCATGACTAATGTGTCCCATATTTTTATCATCCAAATCTTGACATCAGATGGTTCCTTTTAGAGTGGGATGTGTTTAAGCATTGCTGGCACCAAGAGCTCAGAGATCGGCTTACACTCCTTACTCTGAATGTGTCTGTAACCAGCAGGCTGAGAATAAAGACTTCCTGAGGAGGATGAAAATAGTGCTCATATGTAATATGAAACACCAGATCTTGAGCCTGTGGAGATCCACCTCAGCCCAGGAGGAGGAGTGGACCTTGCATGTCCCTGTGAACCCCAGCATTTCCCTTGGATTTGCAGGGGAACTAGCGCTAGACCTGCTATGCTGCCATCTGCTTAGTTTCGAGAACAGGAGGGGCTCAAGACAGGGGTGAGTGGTCCATACATCACATGGAGATAAGGAAACCACAGAAGTAATTCACCAAGCTTCAGACACCAGCTTCCCTCAGCATGTGTCCCTGGATAAAACCTGGCGTTAGCCAGAGCCCTCTGAAGTGACATTTGCCCCATAACTTCCCAGTCAAACACAACAAAAATAAAAACCCACAGCCACAACAGACTTCTTGCCTATAATCAATCGTTTTGCATTCCTGCCTGCAAAAGGTGTGCCCAGGTGGAGGACCTCCCGCAGTAGGTGACTGAGCTGCAGGAGGCAGTCAGAAGGCTGCGTAACGTCAGGGAGGCTGAGAAGGAGTTAGATAGCTGGTTCCAAGCGCAGTCTGCAGTGGACCCACAGCCCACGGCCAAACAGCCAAAAACTCCCCCACCGGCACACAGGGAAGGGACGGGAGCCAATAGTGCAGAAGAATGGAAGCTGGCAATGGCAAGGACCTGTGGGAGAAAGAGACTTCCCCCAAAGCCTGAGGTGCCCTTGCAGAATCGCTTCACCGCCCTGCAGACCGAAGAGGAAAGACCCGTCGCATCAGAAGAGACGCTGGAGCCAAGTAAGGCAGTCCGATCTGCTCCCCGTATAACAACCAGCGCAACTAAGAAAAGGTGACGGGTGACAGTAGTAGGTGACTCTCTTCTGGGAGGTACGGAGGCACCCGTTTACTGATCTGATGCACTCTCTTGAGAGGTGTGCTGCTTACCGGGGGCTCGTATCAGGGATGTCACTGAGAGACTACCAAGCCTCGTACAGTCCACCAACTATTACCCGCTGCTGTTGTTTCTCGCAGGCACCAGTGATACAGCCGGCAGCAGCATTCTGAGGAGTATCGGGAAGGATTACAGAGCCCTGGGAGTGGCAGTAAGGGACTCTGGAGCACAGGTAGTTTTTTCATCAATCTTCCTGGTCAAAGGGAAGCGGTTTGAAAGGGCCAGTTGAATCTGGCAAATCAACAGATGCTTACAGGACTGGAGCCACAGCCAGGGGTTCAGCTACTTAGACCATGGGACTCGCTTTGAGAAACCTGGTCTACTGGGGGCTGATGGGGTTCATCTGTCACAAAAGGGGAAGACCTTCTTCAGTCATAGTCTTGCCAAGCTGGTGAAGAGAGATTTAAACTAAAATTGGCAGGGGAGGGGAACCTCAATCCATCCCACTCCTACCAGTTTGATGCCAGTGCCAGCAATAGATGCCTAGAGCCTGGAGAGGGATCACAGGTCAGCAGGAGAGCACCTGAAGAGCAGCACAAAGGAATTCCAGCCACTCCAGCCAGTAAGTCAGCTTCTTTGGGGGCCCAAATTAAATGCCTCTATGCAAACGCACTTAGCATGGGGAATAAACAAGAGGAGTTAGAGGCGTGGGCACGCCTGCAGGGCTATGATCTCATTGGAGATGTGGTGGGATGGCTCCTATGGCTGGAGTGTTGAAATGGAAGGATACAGGCTCTTTACGAACGACAGGCAGGGGAGACAAGGAGGGGGTGTTGCCTTCTGTGTCAATGACCAGCTGGAGTGCATGGAGCTCCGCCTGGGGATGGATGAGGAACTGACCGAGAGCCTATGGGTCAGGATTAAAGGGAGGGCAGGGACAGGTGACATTGTAGTGGGCGTCTGCTACAGGCCACCTGACCAGGAAGACCTAGTGGATGAGGCCCTCTATAGACAGATAGGAGCAGCCTCACGTTCACAAGCTCTCATCCTCATGGGGGGCTTCAGCCATTCCAATATCTGTTGGAGGGACAATACAGCAGGGCATAAGCAATCCAGGAGGTTCCTGGAATGTGTTAATGACACCTTCCTTCTCCAGTAACAGAGGAGTCAATGAGGAGGGGTGCTATCCTGGACCTTGTTTTTACCAACAAGGAGGGGCTGGTAGAGAATGTGAAGCTCAAGGGCAGCCTTGGCTGCAGTGACCATGAAATGGTAGAGTTCAAGATCCTTAGGGCAGCTAGGAGGGTGCACAGCAAGCTCTCCACCCTGGACTTCAGGAGAGAAGACTTTGGCCTCTTCAGGGACCTGTTTGGTAGAGTACCATGGGATAAAGCCCTGGAGGGAAGAGGGGCCCAAGAAAGCTGGTTTATATTCAAGGGTCACCTCCTCCAAGCTCAGGAGCAATGTGTCCCAACAAGGAGGAAGTCAGGCAAAAACACCAGGAGGCCTGCATGGATCAACAAGGAGCTCCTGCACAAACTCAAACACAAAAAGGAAGCCTACAGAGGGTGGAAGCAAGGACAGGTAGCCTGGGAAGAATACAGAGAAATTGTCCAAGCAGCTAGGGATCAGGTTAGGAAAGCCAAAGCCCTGATAGAATTAAATCTGGCCAGGGACATCAAGGGCGACAAGAAATGCTTCTATAGGTACATTGGTGATAAAAGGAAGGCTAGGGAAAATGTAGGCCCTCTCCGGAAGAAAACGGGAGACCTGGTTACCTGGGACATGGAGAAGGCTGAGGTACTCAATGACGTTTTTGCCTCAGTCTTCAACAGCAAGTGCTCCAGGCACACTGCCCAAGATGCAGAAGGCAAAGGCAGGGACTGGGAGAATGAAGAACCACCCACCATAGAAGATCAGGTTCGAGACCATCTAAGGAACCTGAAGGTGCACAATTCCATGGGACCTGATGAGGTGCATCCGCGCATCCTGAGGGAACTAGCGAACGAAGTGGCTAAGCCACTATCCATCATATTGGAGAAGTCGTGGCAGTCCGGGGAGGTTCCTACTGACTGGAAAAGGGGAAACATAACCTCATTTTTAAGAAGGGAAAAAAGGAAGACCCAGGGAACTACAGGCCAGTCAATCTCACCTCTGTGCCCAGCAAGATTACGGAGCCAATCCTCCTGGAAACTATGCTAGGGCATATGGAAAATAAGGAGGTGATTGGTGACAGCCAACATAGCTTCACTAAGGGCAAATTGTGCCTGACAAATTTGGTGGCCTTCTACAATGCAGTTGCAGCGTTGGTGGTTAAGGGAAGAGCAACAGACGTCATCCACCTGGACTTGTGCAAAGCATTTGACACTGTCCCACACGACATCTTTGTCTCTAGATTGGAGGGACATAGATTTGACAGAAGGACCCCTCAGTGGTTAAGGAATTGGCTGGATGGTCGCACTCAGAGTTGCGGTCAATAGCTTGATGTCCGAATGGAAACCGGTGACGAGTGGTGTTCCTCAGGGGTCAGTGTTGGGACCAGTGCTGTTTAACATCTTTTGTAAGTGAAATGGACAGCAGGATTGAGTGCATCCTCAGCAAGTTTGCCAATGACACCAAGCTGTGTGGTGCGGTCGGCACTCTGGAGGGAAGGGATGCCATCCAGAGGGACCTTGACAGGCTTCAGAGGTGGGCCCATGCGAACCTCATGAAGTTCAACAAGGCTAAGTGCAAGGTCCTGCACATGGATCGGGGCAATTCCAAGCACAAATATAGGCTGGGCAATAAGTGGATTGAGAGCAGCCCTGCAGAGAAGGACTTGGGGGTATTAGTGGATGAAAAACTGAGTATGAGCGAGCAATGTGCACTCACAGCCTAGAAAGCCAACTGTATCCTGGGCTGCATCAAAAGTGTGACCAGCAGGTCAAGGGAGGTGATTCTGCCCCTCTACTCTGCTCTGGTGAGACCCCACCTGGAGTACTATGTTCAGCTCTGGGGCCCCCAGCTTAAGACAGACATGGATCTGCTTGAGCAGGTCCAGAGGAGGGCCACGAAGATGATCAGGGGGCTGGAGAACCTCCCCTATGAGGATAGGTTGAGAGAGTTGAGGTTGTTTAGCCTGGAGAAGAGAAGGCTGCAGAGAGACCTTATAGAGGCCTTCCAGTACTTAAAGGGAGCCTACAAGATACATGGGTAGGGACTTTTTAACAGGGAGTGTAGTGATAGGATGAGGGGTAATGGTTTTAAACTGAAAGAGGGTAGATTTAGATTAGATATTAGGAAAGAATTCTTTATTGTGAGGGTGGTGAGACACTGGAACAGGTTGCCCAGAGAAGTTGCAGATGCCCCATTCCTGGAAGCGTTCAAGGCCAGGTTGGATGGGGCTTTGAGCAACCTGGTCTAGTGGAAGGTGTCCCTGCCCATGGCAGGGGGTTGGAGCTAGATGATCTTTAAGGTCTTTCCAACCCAAACCATTCTATGATTCTATGATTCTGTCTCCCAGGGACCTGCACAGGGATAGCAATGCCACTGTTCTTGAAGAACACTAAAGCCAAAAGCTGAGCACCAGGTTCCCCAGCCCGACACAGCTATTGCCTCTGGTACCTCTGCAAGCAATGCAGCTGCTGCCGTGCCCATGTGCATCTGCTCCCTTGCACTGAGAACAGAGGTTTTGACTGCAAGTCACCCAGCATGGGGGAATTCACACCTCAGGTAGCTCCCAGGCTGCTGCTGCTGTCTGCAGCCCATTTCCCTCCTGTGGATGCCTTTCCTTCCAGGGTGTTCTTAGAACTTTGTTGTCCCCCCTTTTCTTTTATATATACCTACAGCTTCTCCGACATGAGTTTTTTACAGAGAGTAAATCTTATTTATCAGTTTACTGTTGGACAAAATATCAGAATAGGTTAACTAGAGTGGAGTTTTTTTCTTTACCTATCGGACATTTGTTCTAAAGATGGGGTTTAGGGACATGAAAGGTTTGATGAATTTAGATCAGGTAAATTAATTAAAGAAGTACTTTTGTTATTGGAGAAAGTTTTCTTTCTGACACTCTATGATGTCCTTTAGAAGACAAGATGAAGAACTTTTTGGTTTGATGTTTCAAACAGAACTTTGTTTATTCTTTTCATCAGAAAGTTTTTTCATCCAAGAACTTCAAAAAGAATCACAAACAGATTTTCAGGGATTAAATACTCTGAAATAAAGTGTTCCATTAGGGATTAAATCAAAAGTTTCGGGTTGAGTCTCCTTATCTTTTATCTTTTCTTGCCTTTTTTTACAAATTCTAAAAAATTCCTGTGTTTGCTTGACCTAAACTTCTTTTTCTCATCTAGCAGATATTGCCAGTTTCTAGGCCAGTATTGGTGATAGTCCATGCTTGGATCAGTGCTGTATAAAAAGTAATAATCCTGTAGAGATCAGCACCTGGTACATACTTCAGTAATAGCTTTGCTGGTTAGACTTTGTTTCCCACAGAAGTGATTGCATATATTCCATTAAAAGAAATCCCAGTCATTCCCAGTAAAGTGTGGCCCACTGTTATACATCACTATATCGCCACCATATCTGCTGAAAGATTTGTTCTGGATATCTTCTTTTTCCACTAATCTTAGCCAAAGGTCATGAGTAATATAATCTAAAGCACATTGGGGGGGGGTGATTCCTTAGCAGCTTGAACAAATCTATTGCTGTAGAGGGAAAGGACAATTTTCTCTGTGCTGCTAATATGGATAGTTTCACTTGAATTGACTGTGTACTTGGTATATGTGGAAAAGCTTTAATATCTTCTTCAGTGTCCCTTTCCTTTGAAGTAGTATAAAATGTCTTTGTCCCTTTTCTTAGGCAAATGATCCTCCTGAGTTCCTTTCAATGTAATTTTTACATAGCACTTCAGGTATGATGGCTTTGCTGTCTTTAATTACAATCCCATATAAAAATAACAGTCATTTTTTATTCAGTGATGGTATTACTTGTTCTGCCTCTTTCTGTTTGTTTTTACTCCCATCCTGTAGTTTGTTTATCCCCACAATGGAGCACTGTACATCCTGAAATGAGACCTTGTATTGCCACGGCTTTTCCTCCAAAGCCGGTGTCACAGCTCGGCAGCTAGCTCCACAGCTGATGCAGGGGTGACTAACCAAAATGATGTGGGACAGTCCAGCCCCTGAACTGTGTCCACCATGCCCAGGAAAGCTCCTCAGAGCTTCTTGGGCTGTAGTCCCCTGACTGTGACCACTCTGCTGA
This sequence comes from Aquila chrysaetos chrysaetos, assembly GCF_900496995.4. Classification (NCBI taxonomy): domain Eukaryota; kingdom Metazoa; phylum Chordata; class Aves; order Accipitriformes; family Accipitridae; genus Aquila; species Aquila chrysaetos. The sequence goes on along the minus strand of NC_044006.1, from coordinate 61,808,718 downwards.
TGATCACCTGCCTCTCAAAAGAGGTGCATTTGCTTTAGCATTTGTCTCTTCTTCCATATTCATGGTCTTATCTTGGATTTTCCCAGTTGTGTCAGCATGTGTGGTCCAGGTGTGACTTGGGACTTTCACATCCATCTCCTTTGCCTTTGCTTCTTCCTTGGCTGTTGCTAGGTCAGGAGTTCCCACCGCACACAGGGAGACCTCAGAGGGACTCCAGTCACTCCCAGAGCAGTCAGCTAGCCACACTGCTGTATGAGACTAAACATGGGGCAAGTCAGCTCCGCATCAGCTACTGAGTCCCCCTCGGGCAGTGAGTGTCATAGCAATTTCTAAGTTGGGAATATCTGGGCAGGGTTTGGGAAATGTATTAAGAAAACAATAAGGTTGTACAATTGCACAGTCAGAAAACACCATGTGGGAGGTATGCATAGTCTAAGTTCAGCCCCTCCGCATCCCTGTGATGCCTGACACCCTGTAATTACACACTCATAGACGTGACTTGTACTTAAAAGTTTCACTTCAACCATAGATCCACAGAGACAGCATCTCATTTTGGTGTAGCCATCCTTAATTTCTTTGACCTAAGCTTCCCAAATGTGTCTTTTGGCTTTGGCTTTTAATACAATCCATTCTTTTTCTCCATTTCCCAAATAGTCTGTGGAGCCAGACTAATCGCCACTCATCAAGTGCCCATTGTGTTCCTATTTCCCTGTCCCATGGTAACAGACACTTTTATTGTGATTATTCATCTGCTGTTCTTTCATTAATGAAACATTTCGATTCCACTGCCACAAGGCCTTTTCAATAGCCTTATATTGTAAATACACTTTCAAAGAGAAACCTATTCTTTGGTACCCCTAGCAGTGACACTTGAGAGTCTTTCCTAGCTTCTTGCTTGGCCAGTGACAGTAAGAAAGAAATGCCCGCTTCAGGAACTAACGATCGCCATTCCCTCCTGAGGGGCTAGTTCTCAGTTTACTGCAGCCTAGATGTCCCTGAGTAAGGAGCCATAAGGGGAAGGACCATCATTAGTTTTTAGCATGTCTTTTCCTCTCGCTATGAACTCTAGTATGAGGGTGCTTGGAAAAGTTTCCCACACCTTCAGGATCTAGCTGATTCCCTCTGCTGGCATGTATTTGCTCTAGCCTGTGCCAAATTGTGCATGTATCACCTGAAATGTCATTTAGGTAGGCCTAGTATGTCATATGAGGAGTATATTTAAGGGAACGCCCCTACTATTGCGTAGGGTCTGGGCTGTCATCACTGCAAGGTCCCTGCCAGGTCCCTGTTGTGCCTCCAGGTGAACTGGTGGTGTTATTCTGTCTAGCAGGCTGCATGCACATCAGCTCTCCATACTCTTTGGTTCAGTCTACTTTTCCCTTTAATTAAGACCAATCCTGTTATCTAGAACCTGGAGAAAATTAAGACACATTTAGCCTTGCATTGAATAAGTGTGTTTATGGTCATTCTTGGTAGCACAAAAATGTCTTTTCCAGAAAGACTGTCTCCTGGATTGCTTGCCTCAAGGACTGTGTGTTTTAATATGTCTGGTTTGGGGGATAACTGAGCAATCTTTCTGGGGGATAATGGAGTGATCTTTCCAGGCACAGAGACCACCATATAGACTGAGCTATGGACTATGCCCTTTCCCTTAATTTATGTGAGGTCTCTAGTGATAAAAGAAGAGGAAGAAAACCTGTCCTTGGGCAATGCTCATTTTTATAGATCATATTGCTCAAAGCAAAAATTTGTCAGTGGGATGGTGATGATGGCAATTTTTTTAATAGGGTGGGAAGCTGTCCTTCTCTTCATCTTCTGAGAAGGAATCTCAGTCCTCCACTAAGTTCCACACTGTCTCTTTGGCTCCTTCCATAGTGCTCCTTCTTCCACTTTTCTTTAACCCCTTAGACACGTGCTTTTTTCTGTTGCAGATTAAAAAATAGGTCGGACCCCCCTTGGAAATAAACTCCACATTTCTATTTGTCTCTAATTACAGTCATGGAAAGTGATGTTGGAGTTGTCTTGCAGATCTGTCACTCACTGACTACGCATCCATAGCACTGAGATGCTAGCAGTGTCCCTGCTGGCTGCCTCTCCTTTCCCAGGCTCAAGCTTTTCCCCACACATCTTTTTGCCATGTCCACTTACCAGCTTGATGCATTTGTTATTGCCTATATCTCTGTGGTTGAGCCTGTTTTGGCTTGGAAACCCACACTGTTTCATTTGCCCCCCACTGCCACCTCTGTAGCCTGTGTGCAAGGTCCCTCGGCAAGGAGATCTTCACAGTTTTTCTAGGCACCTCCAGAGCCCCAGACTTCTCAGAAAGGGTGGGATGGCTGTTTTCTGCTTGTAATACAGCAGCACTTCCAAGCCCCCGCTGCAAAGCAGGTCCCTCCAGACAAACATCTTCGCAAGATGGTGCCTGCCCAAAACCACTTTCAATTGGAGTGTAAGGCAAAAGACCATGAGGGAAACAACAGGTTCACAGCACACAAGAAACTAGTGAGGTAATACTCAGGGAGTAAAATTATATAGAGAGATAATGAGGCTATAGTTACCTATAATGAGATTATTCCCCAGAGGCTTGTTTTTATAGGAACTCTAATGTGCAGTCAAGATTTTCATCATGCTGCTGCCAGCCCTGCGCCTTGCTGCTGCTGCCCTCCATGTCTGAAGGACTGAAGCAGCCCTGACTATTGCTTATGACTTTGCAGAGGAGCAGAAGGTGTGAAAATGCTGAACTTAGGGGGTTGCATTCAGTGTTTGCAGAGGATGGTGAGAGGAGCTCCAGGGGCAGCCATGGGGAGAGCAGATTCAGCCTGCCCGGCTCCAGCGACGGAGATGCCTTTCAGAATTTGGTCTTTCAGCACAATTCTCACATTTTAGCCAGTTGACAGCCTGCTCTTTGTAAGGGCATCTGTGCAACTGTGTGAACACGGTCCTTTCAGATCCCTTCACTATTGTGCACTGCTCTGTGAACTCAATACACCAAGGTGGGAGTTCACACAGATCAACGTCTTTTATACGTTTCATCAGGTGCATCATTCTCATTTTATAGCCAAGTCACCTGTATTTGACCTCAGCTGTCACAGCAAGGGAGATTTGGCAAGCTTTGAGGCTAATAGACTTGTTTTCTAAACCAAATCTACTCTCTTCCCTGAGCCTTGAATTAGCCTGATTTGTCCCCAGAAACTGCACCTCTGGTGACACCAGTGTGGCCTGTAAAGAAAACATTTAACATTTTCTAAAACTCTCCAGTCCTTGACTTTTCTCTAAGCTGCTGTCTATGCATGGGATTTATGGCCAGAGTGACTGTTTCTTGTTGTCCTTCTGGCTAGAGAAGTGTCAGCCCAGAGACAACTGAGGCATTTCTGGGATAACTGATGTGGCTCCAGTTATGAACTGTGAATGATGTGTGGGGCTGATCAAGCAAGAAAGTCTAAAAAACAAAGAAGGGGGGAAAAAACAAGATGAGAAAGTCCTTGGTTAATTATGAGATTGACCACCTGGGCAGACTGGCGTTGATACTGTGACAGTCTTAGGGGAGAGAACACTTTTGCATGTCTCAAGTACATTTTTGTTAATTGCAAAAGGTTACTTCAGTCTAATCAGTTGTTCATAATGAACAGATCAAACATATCATCACATACCTTATCTACACAAGAATATGCACCAGTTTAGTTCAACCTGGTGCCATGTGCTTCATGAGTATTCTTATTTAATTTAAGAATATATTTCAATTTATTATCAACCTGCCTTGAGTTCATATAAAGTAAAACAGACAAAGACCTGTCTTGGGAGATTGCTGAGTTAACCACGCACTTGCAAAGCAACTTGTCTCACAGGGTGCGGTTCATCTGGTAGTCTTGTAGACATATTTATCTGAGCTGGTCTCCGCAATCTGAGTATCTGTGCCCCAGTGAATCTGGGGCAAAATTCATTCCTGCATTCTGCAGGCAGATGCATAAATGAGATTAGTTGAATTATACTGTATGCACACCTCTCCTTCCACATTGCTCCTAAATGAAGCTAAAGGAGACAAGTTCAGCTGAAGACCTCTAGGCGCTGAAGCTCTACACTCAGGACATATAAATCCTACCTGCCCCACTGCAGAGAGGTAACCCGAGCCAGGCTCAACGCTGGAGCCAACCCCATGGCAAGCTCAGGGGGATCAGGGTCTGCCTCTGCCCCAGGTGCTGGTGCAGATGTGTGGGGCTGCAGAAAATAATGCACGAAGGATTTGATCGTTGCCACTAAAGGCAGCGACAGCAGTAGCCTCAGGACTGAGAGACAGAGACAGAAAAGGAACATAACGCTGAAGTGAAGTGAGGCTATGAGGTGCTCAGGATGTTCACACCTGACTGCAGAAAGCATCTCTATGAGCCTCCTAAACGTTTGCTAGGAAAGAGAGGGATGGTACAGCTAGTATACTTGCAGCAGAGGAGGACAAAGACATACGTGGGCTGAATATGCAAAAGAGTGGAGACAGCTGAAGATCCCCATCAGTACAGGTACTCACAGGCCAGTGGACTCCGAAATCCCTGTGGGGAGAAGTGAGGAGGAGCATTATGAATTTCAGAAATGCAACCCCTGTTCCAAGGATCAGGAAAACCTAGGGGGCAGGAGTCAGTCATCCTGAGGGACATCCTTTCCGTTCCGCCTCCTGTCTCAAGAGTGATGATGGGAGTGATGGAGTTTGGAGTTGTAGTCAGTGTTTGAAATGACCTACTGATAAGAAATCTCAGGTATCCTCTGCTGTACAGAGCACAGGAAAATGAACAGCACTCTGTTGACTTTCCTGTTAACTTTTGCTTGGAGTTAAAATTGTGGCTTGTCAGGAGCAGTAGCTCTGCTCCTCTTACATCCACTCCCCAGCCTCCTCCAGGGCACACAGGCAGGATAAGGACTCCTAGGGCAGAAGAAAGAAGCTGGCATGAGCTGCCTACTTGATACGTCAGCAGTTCAGTCTGTCCACAGCTCCCTCACCTCCTGTGGGCTCTTCTATGAATGGTCCTATAGATACACTGAGCTTTCTTGATTCCTGTGTTTTTCAGAAGGAAATCTATGACCACAAGTGTTTGTGAAGCAGAAATTCACCTTGTGAAATATTTTCATTTAATGACCTTTGGGTCCTATTTGCCTCAACTAGGAGCACCACTCTCCCCTTTTCGCAATATCCTATGCATAAAAAAATAGAAAAGAACACTTCATTTGGGGCATCTGATATTCAATTCACTGTTGGCTTTTAAAATTACCGAGATATTCCCCTTGTTATTCTTCCACTTAAGAAAGAGAAATGGTAACTAAAGCAAAACAGTTTCTTGAAGTGCTATGATTTAATTGAAAATGCATCATGTGGCATAAAACGGTGGCTGTTGCTTTGATTATTTTCTGACCCATTTCTCCCCAGAAAGAACTGGGGATGAACTTGGGACTAAAATCTCACAGGGTGTTAACTGCCTTCATGGGACATGTTAAGCTGCTTAGTCCCAAAATGTTCATCGTTCTGATTGATTAGGTAGGAAAGCTTCAGGTTGCAGAGGCCAGGCATGGGGTTTGACAGCCATGTCCTGTAGCTAAGCCTAGCCTAGCTGATCCAGTATGCTGCAGTCCTGGAGAAGAACATACCTTCCTCAAAACATTTGGCTAAAGATAAGATGCTGGACTTGGTGGCCTTGCCCAGTAGGGGGGATCCTGTGGCTCCCACAGAACGGTGTGAACTCCAGTATGGAGCACAGCAGGTGAAAGAAACAATAAAAAAGTGAGAGCCCATAGTGAAATCATTTTCCAGATTCAATAACTAGCTTAATTAAGTACTGGGAGACCTTTTCAAATTCCAAAGGCTTCTGGGTGTTTAAATTTTTCTGACATCCTCCTATTATCTGAGATATTAAGGTAGTCAAAGCCTGAGAAAAATGTAAGCTATGTCTGCATATTTTGTGTGGTGCTATCAGTTAATCCCAAGGCTTTCTCAAGGAATCCGGTTCTTAGTCTGGGATTTAGAAAAATGACATTAATGTTCCTTTGCCTCCAACCCTACATCCATTAGGTTTAAATTACAGTCTCTCCCAGCTTGACTGCTAAAAGTCCCTGCTCTTGTGTCTCTTGGCACACGTTTCTCTCTCATCAGTCTGCAAAAATGCTGCTGCCTACCTTGCCCCTCTCTCTTGCGCTCACTGCACCGGCCCCACCTGAAGCCATCCCATGACCTGCCTTCCTACCTGCCTCCCACCTAACTCAGTCCTGGGTCCCCCGTGACCCTGTCAGGTATAGCTCACCTGTACTTTTGGTCTAGGTCCACACTTCAGATCCTCCTTTTCTTTGACCTCCTGCACATCCCTCATTTCTCTTGAGCTGTAAGATTTTGAAGGAGACTAACTCAGAGAACAGGATGATGTGGCACATAGCCCAGACAAAGAGGAAAATCAGATGTCAGAGGCAGAGGCTGGGATGCTCCTCATGTCTCAGAAGGCAATTGTATCTGCTCCTTCTGCTGAACCCACCAGTGATCCAACCAGCTGTGGACCAAATATGCAGATTAACAGAAGACCTGAGACCTGGGGTCCATACAGTACTTAGGGGCATAGCTGCAGGTAATTTCAGCAGTGTTTAAGAAGTATTAGGCACCATAAAGAATTTAGGGAGCTGCACCTCTGGGCCCAGAAGCCAGTGTTGATTGTGGGAGCAAACTGGCCTCCAGCTGCAAATCCAGCAGAGCAGGTGCTGCAAATCTAAACCATTGAGGTTGGTGCCTTGACACACAGGACATATGATGGAGCTGATGTGATGAACCCTTGTGTCCCCAGAGCTCCTTTACTTGCCCAGCAATGCAGCTTTGGACAAAATGGTTTGGAGGCTGGGAGTACCTGCTCCTTCAGCTGTCACCTCGTGGGTGCTCAGCTCTGGGCTCCATCAGCTCCCTGGGTGAGGGGACACAGAGAGACCAGGCAAACTTGATGCTGTGCATTTTGCTGGGTAGGAGGGGCAGGAGAAAAGGCTCTTGGTACCAAACTACTGAAAGGTGCAATAAAGGCATATGCACAAGGCAGGATCTTCCCCATCCAATGCCTGTAGTTTCAACCATCACATCTGATGGGTCAAGTGCTAGCCTGCATATGAACTCTGCAGCAGGTTTATTTTGCAGAGCATCCCAGAATCCTGGCCTGCAATCCTGCAACCAGAGGGACCTGCTGGGGCTTGCCAGGCTCCCATTTGGCCTGGGCACTCTGAGCTTTTCTGCATAAAACCCAGCCCATGGTGGCTGAATGGCATACCCTGACATGTCCTGGTGAGCTGGAGGGTAAACCCAGGTCCCTCCCAAGAGCCACTCCGTTGTTAGTGCAGGCAGTAAATGGCAGAGGAGAACACGGAGAAAAGTGGGGGGAAGGGAAAGGTGAAATATGAGAAAGTGCAGCCAAGATGAATGTCAGTACTGGCAGAAAAGACACAAGAGAAATGGCCCTCTATAGTCTCAGAAATGTTGCTAATAAAAAGGAAGAGAAAAAGAAAAAGAAT